>NC_079489.1:62856651-63472160 GCF_020520425.1 Spinacia oleracea
TACGTCCGGTTAGACGTCTTCCTCAGCTTGCGTCATAACATATATTCGGTTCTTAAAAGGGGAAGAACCAGCAGGTGTTGCAGCAGGAGGAGTAGTAGCATTTGGATTCTTGGGACACTTGAAGGACTTATGCCCCACTTCCTTGCAGTAGTAACAAACAATAGCAGAGCCATCACAGTTCTTTCCAGCATGGAAATCCTTCCCACATCCACGACACTTAGACTCAAGTTTCGGCTTGAAACTCGAACCAGAGCCAAAACTAGAACCCTGTTGATAGTTGCTTTGGTTACCTGAATCATACCTTGGCTTCTTAGCTGGAACTTGAGGAAAGGTAGCAGTCGGCTTCTTCACACTCACAGATTTAGTAGCTTCTTCTTCCATGATGGAAGCATGGATGCTGAGTGCAATCTCATAAGCACCCTGGAAAGTCTTAGAACCAGAACTTAGCACATGGGTCCTAACTTTCGGATCCATATTTTTTATATATCGTTTCACCGTCTCAGCCTCTGTAAGGACTACAACATTGGCAAAACGCGACAGAGCAGTGAACTTATTAGTATACTCTTGGATCGAGAATGACCCTTGAGACAACGACAAGAACTCTTCCTGTTTCTGCCATCGAACCTCATCCGGATAGAACTTTTCTTTCAACTTAGTAGCAAACTCAGACCAACCAAACTCACCTTCAGCTAAGAAACTTTCCCTAACAGTGCCCCGTCTTTCTCTGCATACATTTTCAGGTAATAGGAACCGATGGAAACCATCTCATGAGGGGAACAATTAGTTGCTTTGAACAACTTTTCCATCTCCCGGAGCCAACTTTCTACTACTACAGGATCAGCAGTTCCCTCATGGGTAGGCATGCAGTCTATGACGGTCAAAACGGTCAAAGACTGATTGTCCCTGATTAGGGGGAGGTGAAGTAGTCCAGTTCGCCAGTGTAGTGATGGCATTCTCAACAGCCTCGCGTCTCCGACGAGCGGACATCTTCTTATGACTTATTCTATGATGCATTCTACAAAATTAAAAGGGTCAAATAGGTTAGCTCGTAGAAAGCAAGACTCAAACACATAGGAAAGAAGAATTATACCCCGAGGTTTTTTTCCTACCCAAGTAACTCTCACGGACTACTTTCTTGAAGCTTATGGTTCTAAAAATTAACAGATAACAGGAACTAAAGATTTCACAGAAATTGCAGCAACTCAATGAGAGTTTTTGGAACGTTTGCCTCTGATACCAACTGTAACACCCGTCAAAAAGAAACTGAAGAAGAGACGTTACCGGAAATAACGTCGAAACGGTAAATGTTACTCTAGAGGTCACTATGAACTTAAATGGAAGAAAACGAGAAATAATTTAAATAGTAATTTGATGAAAAACTCGAAATAAAGTATTAAACCTCTAAGGAGGCACGACAACCTCAAACCAGTAAATCCCAAAATGCAAGGTTTAAAGTTCTAGAAGAAATAAACTATTAAAACAACTGTCTAAGCTCTCTGCTCTCAGCCCGGACCACTACTGGAACTATTCTTCACCTGTAGATAACATTTAGGGTTCCACAGTCAGTGGGGAGTAACTAGCAATTCTCCCAAACTATAGAATCACATAACTAGGAATAGAAGTAAAGCGTAGATGACCACATAAGCAGACAACCTACAGGCATAATACAACATAATACCATAAATGTGATAAACATGATTTCAAGCAGAACAAAATCACAACATGAGATAACAACACACAAGGGAAACTGTAAGCTTACTTAGTCACATCATACTTCCACAACGGTTAACCAAAAGATTAAGAAAACTCCTAACCCCAAAGGCTTTTCCAGAAATGAAAATTTCAAAATAATAACAATAACTTTCGAAAGGAAAATAGATCGTGAGGAAGCATATAGAATATGAACGCCGGTGAATCCGCAGCCCACCTCCAAAGGTTTGTCAGGGTGAACCTCCAGATGATCTGCAACCGTCTGTGTTAGAGAATGGCCAAACTCCCGGTCTTCCTACTTGAATCCGCAGCCCAAGTAGTTCCGGACGACAACAATTAACCTAGGGAATCACTACTCGAAACCGCAACCCAAGTAGTTGGCATGTTACAACCATCGAATTCGCAGACGGTTGATTGTCTTACACTCACAAATCAAAAAATTTGAAAATACTCTTTAAATCATCAAAAACATATTTAGGGATCATGATCATCAACCCTAAAACTGCTGCAGAACCATATAAGGATCACTAACGCTTGATTCAAACTACTCACAATCTTACTTCAGAGATTCAAAATCCCTTGAAAAGGTTACAAAAACTACTTTTGTAGCTAGGTGTCACTCTTATTGTCTGGGTTCGGGCACAAATCTAATTATAATAAAATATCACAATATACTTCGTACATAACCCTTGGCGAAACGGTGCTAAAAACAGTGTTATTCTACTCTAAAGCACAACGACGTCGATAATTACTAAACGCCCTTAAACCATTTTAAAACATCAAATCCAAAAAACATATAATATTAAAGAAAAAAAAAATCTTTAAAAGGACTTACAAAATTAGTAATTTCATTTAAGGTCTCACAGTCAAAAGAGAAAAAAAAATACAAACATAGAGTAAAATAACTCACGAGTTTCATTGATATGAAATATATATTGATCAAGGAAAAATAATTGTAAGCTCAATGAATACAAGCAACTCACAAAGTCACGCACATGTACATGATCGAACTCCCACCTTAGTACCCACACATATATACCGTGTATCATAGCCTCTAACATTGGATTAACATTAATGCTATCATGAATCTTAGATCGGACAAATAACACCCAAAACTAACCAATTATAAAGTTAACAAAATAAACAGACTACGTAAACCGATCACCATTATTCGAATAAGCTTAATCTATATAACTCAAGTATGAACTATGATAACACTAACTTTGCAACACACGAGAATATAATTATATAGAATTCTAATAATACTAGTAGTCCAGATATACGCATAAAGATCTTAATTAAACTACTCAAAGTTACTAAATCTAAGCCTTACTCCTAAACCTAGGAATGAATTCTAAGCATGGGATAGTACTAGTTACCTTGATCAACTGAAAAAGGTTTTAGAATAACGAGTCACACCTCGTGACCGTCACGCTCTTCCCTTCCTAGCACAACCAATGGACAAATCAAACTTGGGAAGCGAAAGATCGGATATACACCCTTATTAAACCACTACGTGAAGGAAATGTGTCCTTGACCCAAGGTGCATTAGTCTAATACCAAGGTTCAGATTAATTACGAACAATTAATTTAGTGAGATCAAGTGATCGGAACAGTTAGCTGGATCAATGCTTCCGATCAGTGAATTCTAATCTATATTAGGCACACATCTTACTCTTGACTGAACCTATAATGTCACACCAATGACATGTAACAGATCACCGGATTAAATGAATCGAAAATTCATTTAATAGCTTTTCGGGAATTAGTTCGGAAAAACATAATATACGATATGACGTTGGATCGGAATCGTATATCGTATCGCGAATATTCGTAAGCCGGACGAAACGAATAATCGTATCGTACGATGGTGATTCGTCGTGTACGATACGATAAATAATAGCCGTAAGGCACTGGTCGCGAATACGAGCCGCAACGGATCTGTCGGCCCATCGAGCCAAGCGCGCATGCGCGCAACGCCCAACGAGCCAGCAGCTCGCGTGCAACAAGCAGCCATCCCGCAGGCACGGTGTGTGTGCCCAGCATGGGCAGCAGTGCAGCGAGCAAAGCACCGAGGCCCACGGCTGTGATGCTCGGCTGCTGCTGGGCTTCGGTGAGTGTGGGCATGTGTGGCCGGTTGAGGCCTTGTGCCTTGGCCGGTTACACAATATAACCTAACGGTTATAATCCACACTCCAACTTAAGTTTTTCCAACCCTAACCTAATTCAATATTACGTTCGTTCAGTTTTTGCCTCCGCTCTAAATTGTTCTTCCCAAAAAGCAAAACACTCTTGAGCATTGTCTAAGCTACGAATCTCAAGACGGGTCTGAACGTGTCGGTGAACCAAATAGAGGAACGATGATTGGAGCTCTTTGTTCGTGTTCGTGAATCATAAACTCGGGAAAACACGCTTCGAATGTAAGTTTGCTTAATCTGTGCTTTATACATGTTTCTTGACTTTGGGGATTGTTCCGCACATGTTAATATGTTTTAACTGTATTCCCCTACAGTGGTATCATGAGCATTATGTATTAAAGTACTTTTTAGCATGATTTATATGTTTTTGTATGCTGTCGAAATTTTTCTGATTTTTTGTTGAATTTACGAAATATTTGGATTATTGGATGAATCGCGTAATATGTTCTGAATTCAAAAGGTGTCGAAATTTCGATTTTTCTGACCCGAATCTGATTGAAAATGATTTTCTTAGATCAACTCATGAGAATAGAGTTGCAAAACGGGCCTCGCAGTATGAGTTTTTGGGCGTTTTTCTTAATTAACGAATTAAAACTAACCATTTCGGAAACTATTTCAATTAATTGCACGACCTAAACTACTTGGAATTGATTGAAATTTTGCCCTACTTTTCTTGGGTTTATTTTAAAATTATGGTAAAATTTTCTGCCATAAATGTTAAGTATAAACCTAATTTTAGTTTCCCAAATTTGAAATTTTTTAGATCTCAAATTGATTTTTTAAAATAATTTAGATCTGGAAATTTGGTTAATTGGGAAAGGGAATATAATTTCATATAAAGTGGAAATTTTAAAAAATTATTGGATTAAAATTTTGATTAGATTCGTTAATTTTAATCATCACTTAAACCAAATTGGTAAAAATCTAAAATTTAAATGTTTAGAACGATTTAAAATTTTGGATTCGATTATCAAAATGTTCAAATTTTTGTTGACATTGTTCGTTCGTTAAATTTGAATATTGTTAGCCTAGATTTAATAAATTTTGCAAAATGGGATTGTTGTAAAAATTAATTAAATCACCAACTTGTTATTTTTCGAAAAATAAAAACGATTAATTTTGTTTTATGAAAAATAACTAATGCAAATATGGTTTCGTGAAGTTGATTTTTTTTTTTTTTAATTAGTTGGTTCGTATGGCACGAAACAACGGCACGAGACAAGGGGTGTGCGGTGCGTGTGGCTCGTCGTAGCACATGCGTGTTGCCTCCCCGCAGCACAGGTGCAGCAACGCGGGCAGCCAGGGAGGGAGCTGGCGTGCCAGCGCGTGCTGGCCGGAGGAGCGAGCAAGGCAGGCCATTGCCTTGGCTTGCGAGCTGCGAGCAAGCAAGGGGCATCGCTGCCTTGCCTTGCGCACAACGACGAGCAGCACGAGCACAACGACAGGGCCAACGAACAGCGATGGCTGCGGTATGTGCGATGGGGCCTTGTGAGTGAAGGGCTTTGCTCCTCGTGGCCTCGTACGGCCACGTCGTACTTGGCAGTGCTAGGCTGGGCAGCCCGCATTGCACAAAATTTGGCATTTTTGTTCGTTGGGCTTTAAATTTAATATTTGCATTAAAATGGCTAACGGGGATAATTAATTAATTATTTTATTTAACTTGGGCCGGGCCGTGAGTTTAATTAAATATTTAATATTAAATTATCCGAAATAAAATATTGGTTTGAGTGGGATCCTCTTAATGAAATTAAAATGAAATAATTATTTTAATTATTTTCGTAGGGCACTTTATTTTAATTAAATTAAATTTTGATTAGAATAAATTCTAAGGATTAATAATTCGGAATTGATTAATCTTTTAGGACGCGTTTTATGTGAACGTGTTTTTAAACAAATCACGTAAATACTTGCATAATTTAATTGGGCCATTCATTTTAAGACACGAATGGATGAATGCATAGAATGTATATTTTATGTAATGCAGGTACTCAAAGTGACTAGTGTGGCCAATCTAGGATAGTTAAATACGGTCTGCGAACCGTTTTATCTTTGAATGTAAAGTTTTAAATATGGTCTGCGTACCATTGAAATTTTTATGTAATTTTTAATTATTTCAAGTATTTCTAGTTTAGAACTTTAAGTTAGCATTGAATGAAGTTCAAGACGATGCCAATCTAACAAGGTGGTGAAGAAGATTGGATGCTTCAAGACAAAGTTTTGGGCCATACTAGTTCACCAAGTTTATTTATGCACTATATATTGTGAATGAATGTATATTATGCATGAATGTTGTTTGTATGCTCGATTAGATGTAGTTCACTAAATAATCGAACCAACACAGAAACAACTAGGTCTTTAGTAATATTGAGTTCAAAATTGCCTTCCAAATCAAGCACTTCCAAAAATCTAAGGATCTAACGTAGTAGGTTTCCGCCAAAGCGAGGTGCTATTTAGTTGACTTAGATGGTAAGGTATCCCAAAGGAACACGTTGATTGTGGTTTTGACTCAAACAACAATGGCATATGTTGTGGCAATGGGATAAATCATGGTACTCCCTCCGTCCCAAATTAGTTGTTACACTTTCCTTTTTCGTCCGTCCCATATTAGTTGTTACACTTCTAAATTAGGAATGACCCCACAATTATTATATTGTCTCTCTCTTCGCACTATTTTTTTTGTCCCCACACCCTCTCTCATTCAATTAAAAAAAATACACCACTAACTCCTATCACATCTACTTTTTCAATAAAATAACAATTGATAACCAAACAACCACTTATGACCTAAAACTTTGTGCAAAGGTAAGTGTAACAACTAATCTGGGACGGAGGGAGTATTAATTTATTAACCAAGAGTAACTTGGAGATTACTAGCAATAGGTTTTGCTTACCTAGAATCTTAAAAGACTTAAGACATGCCAAAGCTGCTTAAGGATTTAGGACTTTTAGGGTCTTGGAATCGTTTCATTCATTTTGGACCATGTTTTTATTTTGCATGAATGAAATGTTTAATAGCTTTAATGATTGCATGTTAGCATTTATTTTAAAGTTATTAAGTTTATGAATGGTTATTTATTGCAAAAAAATTTCAAATGTAGTAATCAAATGGCCGCAATCAAAACAACACTCAAAGTAATCGAAATTCTGGATGTAAAATTGAACCTATCAAATTTCTTGATTGGGAGAGGAAGCTTCGGCAAGTCCTCAGATGGAACAACGTTGAATATGTTGTTGACAATCCCATCCCCAGCTTAAAGGACATGACTCCAGAAAAGCACTGTGCGTGGGCGAACCACAAGTCGCTAGTGATGGATCTTATTCTTGGCTCAATCCCCAAGGATTGGAGTGCAAGGTTCATTGCATATGAGCCATGCGCACTCTTAAGGCATCTTAGGGATATATGTCGTGGTAGATTCCAACATGGTGGTCAACATGTCGACCAAAATGTCTTTGAATTGGTACATTCATTTGGGGATCTAAAGCTTAATGCTCCACTGGGTTGTTGCTTTGACGTCGAAAGACAAAAGGCAAGGGAAAGGGTCATTGATCTTAAAATGACAGATGGAACACCAATTAAGGCTCATACAAAGAAAATGGTTGGGCTTCTCAACCGCCTTGAGCTACTTGGTGAGCCATTCCCAGATTCTGCAGCTGCGGTAATACTTTTGAATTCTCTTCACCTTGGTTATAAGAAATTCAAGCTACTCTATTTCTACAAGAAAATGGAATACATTATTAGTGAGCTAATCTATTTGCTTAATCAATATGAATTGGACTTTGTAAGTGATAAGCAAGAGTCACTAAAAGTAAAGAGTAAGAAAATCAAGAAAAAGGTTCCGGGGAACATCCAAAGCAAGGGTGCATCTCCATCAACTCCAGGAGGGCAAGTGGCGCCCTCCAAGAGGAAAATGAAGAGGGATCGTTCTCCATCTACATCATAATGCTTCAATTGTAATGAAATTGGTCATTACAAACGAGATTGCCCTAAACTAAAGGAAGAGAAGAAGGACGGAAACGTCGCTTCTCCTTCAGGTATGTATGTTATACATTATAATCTTGCTAATTCTACTTCTTGGGTATTAGATACTGGTTGTGGCTCACACTTATGTTCCAATTCGCAGGGACTAAGGAGAAGTAGAAAGCTTGATAAAGGCGAGATGGACCTACGCGTGGGAAATGGAACACGGATTGCTGCATTAGCCGTAGGATCTTATTTTATTTCTTTGCCTATTGGTTTTGTTTTGGAACTAGAAAACTGTTACTATGTTCCTAGTATCACCAGAAACATTATTTCCGTTTCAAGTTTGGATTCTAAAGGTTTTAGTTTTCAATTTAAAGACAATAGTTGTTCTTTTTCTTTAAATGGAATGTTTTATGGTTCAGCACAACAAGAGAATGGTCTATATGTGATAGATACGAGCAAACACATTTGTAACATAAATACCAAAAAGGCTAAAACTGGTGATTCCGATCTCATATATCTGTGGCATTGTCGATTAGGCCATATAAACACAAAATGCATGGAAAGACTTCAAAGGAAGGGCATTCTAGAATCATTCGACTTAGAGAAGATTGATCAATGTGAATCTTGTTTACTTGGCAAAATGACAAAGCGACCTTTCTCAAAGATGGGAGAAAGAGCAAGCGAACTACTAGGGCTAATACATACGGACGTATGTGGGCCTATGAGTATGAAAGCTAGAGGTGATTTCAACTATTTCATAACGTTTACGGACGATTTCAGTAGATATGGCTATATTTACTTAGTGAAACACAAGTCTGAATCGTTTGAGAAATTCCAAGAATTTCAAAATGAAGTAGAGAATCAACATGGCAAGAAAATAAAAGCTCTAAGATCAGATCGAGGAGGTGAATATATCTTATCCACGAGTTTGATGACCATCTAAAAGAATGCAGTATTCTTTCTGAATTGACTGCTCCAGGGACACCTCAATGGAATGGAGTGTTGGAACGAAGAAACAGGACCTTACTCAATATGGTCAGGTCAATGATGGGTCAAGCCGAACTTCCTTTACAATTTTGGGGACATGCGTTGCAAATAGCAGTACTCACACTGAATCGTGCTCCGTCAAAAGCTGTTGAAAAGACTCCATGCGAATTATGGACTGGGAAACTTCCAAAGTTGTCTTTTTTGAAGATTTGGGGTTGCGAAGCATGTGTCAAGCGATTAATTTCGGACAAGCTCGAACCAAAATCTGACAAATGTTTCTTCGTTGGGTATCCAAAAGAAACAAAGGGGTATTACTTCTACAACAAGTCAGAGAACAAAGTATTCGTTGCTCGTGACGGTGTCTTTTTGGAAAGAAATCATATTTCCAAATTGACAAGTGGGAGAATAATAGACCTCGAAGAGATTCGAGACGAACAATGAACCAAGAACTCTTTAGAAGCAGTTCAACGTGAAGAACCTCCAAGGACTTTAGAAGAGCCAGTGGGAGTAGTTCCTCAAGACGTTGTTGCCCCTCCTAGGTCACATAGAACTAAGGTTCAACCGGACAGATGGACATGCGTCCTCTTGACTGAAAACTTATATGTTCTCATATAAGATAGTGATGAACCTATGACTTACAAGCAAGCTATGACGAGCCCTAGCTCCACTAAATGGTTAGAGGCCATGAAATCCAAGATAGACTCCATGTCTGAAAATCAAGTCTGGGATTTGGTAGATTTGCCGGATGGGTTTACACCTATCGGATGCAAATGGGTCTTCAAATTGAAGAAAGACAAAGATGTAATTGTATAAATATACAAGGCTAGATTGGTAGCAAAAGGTTACAGGCAAGTTCACGGCGTTGACTACGATTAAACCTTTTCTCCAGTCGTTATGCTTAAGTCTATTTGTATAATCCTTGCGATTGCCGCGTTTCATGACTATGAAATATGGAAAATGGATGTCAAAACTTCCTTCTTGAATGGTGTTCTTGAAGAAACTGTGTTTATGACACAGCCGGAGGGTTTTTTCGATCAAAAGAATCAAGGAAAGGTTTGCAAGCTTAAGAAATCCATTTATGGATTAAAGTAGGCATCAAGGAGCTGGAATAAACGATTTGATGAAGTAGTCAATAAGTTTGTCTTCATCAAGATTCAGGACGAATCTTGAGAAACACTTTCCAAGCCAAGTCTTTACAGACTCCAGCATAGGAATGTCGTTTCCCTATAGATTCCTATGCTGGAGTCTGTAAAGACTTGGCTTAGAAAGTGTTTCTCAATGAAGGACTTAGGAGAGGCACAGTACATATTGGGCATCAAAATCTATAGGGATATATCTAAAAGGATGATTTGACTAAGCCAGAGCATTTACACTGACAAAGTGCTAGCTAGGTTCAATATGATGGAAGCCAAGAGAGCCATCCACCCATGACACATGGCACATATCTAAGCAAGACTCAATGTCCTTCAACATCTGATGAGCGTAGAAAGATGAGTGGAATTCCATACGCTTCGGCTATTGGATCCATCATGTATGCTATGATTTGTACAAGGCCGGATGTTTTATTCTCACTCAGTGCAACGAGTAGGTACCAGTCAGACCCAGGTGAGGCGCATTGGACTGCTGCCAAGAATATCCTAAAGTACCTGAAAAGGACTAAGGATCAGTTTCTGGTCTATGGTGGTACAGATTAGTTGATTGTTAAAGGTTATACGGACGCAAGCTTTCAAACCGACAGAGATGATTTCTGATCACATTTTGGTTTTGTGTTCTGCCTCAATGGCGGAGCAGTAAGCTCGAAAAGTGCTAAGAAACACACTATTGCGGATTCTACAACTGAAGCCGAGTACATTACTGCCTCAGAAGCAGCAAAGGAAGCCTTTTGGATTCGGAAGTTCATCGAAGAACTTGGGGTTGTCCCCTCCATTAAAGGACCAATGGCTTTGTATTGCGACAATAGTGGATCCATTGCCCAGGCTTAGGAGCCTAGGAGCCACCAGAAGTCCAAGCACGTACTACGACGATTTCACATACTTCGATAAATCGTTGAAAGGAAAGAAATCGAGATTTGCAAGGTTGGAACTGACGACAACGTCACGGATCCATTGACTAAACCGTTGCCACAAGTGAAGCACACGCACATGTATCAACCATGGGAATCAAGCATGTTGGAGAATGGCTTTGATTTTCTAAGTTTTGTTTTAGAACATCTGTTAGATATGTGTTTAAAACAATTGGTTTAACCATTTCATATATATGAAATTCTTTATTTCATATTCATTTAATTTGGTTTAGTATTAAATGAAAAGTCCATGTGATTCAAAGCATTAAAATGGGATGTCAAGATGGATTCTTCGACAAAGAAACACCCAGCCCATAAGTGAACTTGAATATTAAAGTCACAAAGGATCCCTAATCTAGGTCATTGAAAGGTGGAAGACCAATGACTAATGAAGATTAGATTGCAAGTATATTTGTAGTTCGGTTTCTTGAACTAGATTGACTGGATGTCAGATTCTTTTGCATAGATACTTATTGGATCTTGTATCGGATTGACCATGAGAACACTTTAAGAGATTAAAGTCATGTCATAAGCAGTTCTCATTAAAGGTGATTAGAACCATTCCTCAGAACATGAGTAATTATGATTTCTCGTTTGAGAATTAGTTCTCTCTAATGCTCGCAAAACATCGCACCGTAAAAGGAGGCTATAAAAGCAGTTATAGGGCATACTATGAATCAAAGTAAGTTGTTCGTAAGTTACAAGAAGGGATTGTCCTCCTATCTTTGATAGGATATGGCGTTGTTGAAGGAAATAATGCCCTTGGTCCAAGTATGCATTCTATGATAAGTCTAATAAATGCGGTTCAGTATTAATTAACAAGTTAATAATTCAGTGAGATCAAGTGAGCTGAATGCCTAGCTAGAGGCCGCTTCAGTTCAAGTGGAATTAATGATATTAATCCACAGCTTACTCTTGACTGAACCCGTAGGGTCACACAAATAGTACGTAAACGGATCAAGTATTTAATGGCATTAAATACTCCATCTATGGATGTTCGGAATCGACGGATCTTGGTTTCAGTTGGAGCTGAGATCGTCACAGGCAAGAAATGAATACTCCGGAAACGATGATATTGCCGGAAACGGAAATATGGATCGTATCGGAAATATAAATATTATCCAAGTCGTAGATGTTGCCGGAAACGGAAACATGGTACGTATCGGAAAATATTATCGGAAATGGAAATATTGCCGGAATCGGAAATATTGTCGGAAACGGAAATATTGTCAGAAACGGAAATATTATCGGAATCGGAAAATAATTCCGGAAACGGAAATATTAAATATTTGTTCGAAACGGAAATTAATTCCGGAATCGGAAATATTAAATGTTGTTCGTATCGGAAATGAATTCCGGAATCGGGAATTTAATCGGAAGCGTATCGTACGAATTAGCATCGGACGAGGCCCGCTAGACGAAGGCCCAGCACGAAGCCAGGCCATCGCCCAGCAAGCCAAGCGCGCCACACGAACAGCCAAGGCCACGCCAGGCCCAGCGCAAGGCCAGGCCCAGCAGGCCGTGGCAGCGCGCACAGCGCGCGCAGGAGCTACGTGGGCTTGTAGCTCGCGTAGGCCTCGCTGCGTGGGCTGCTGCTCGCACGCACGCGCATGGGCGGCCCATCGTGGTTGCCGTGTGTGTGTGCGTGAGTGTTTGTGTTCATGCACGATTCCTAAAACATGCAGAGTTCGGTTAATAATTAAATTCCTAATTCTATTAGATAAATTAATTAATTAGAGTTCTTGTAGGATTCTAGGTTTAATTAATTTGTGTCTGAATAGGATTCCAATTCCCTTTCCATACCCCTATAAATATGTGGCCTGGGTTCACAATTTATAACGAGTTTCAAAGTATTCAAAGTGAGTTTTTGAGAGAAAAATTCAATCACACATCTTGCTCAAAAGTGCCGAAAATTCTAGTACCTTAAGGGCGATTCTAGTTGGTCAATCTTAAGGCGGATCCGGACGTGCTGTGGACTATCTACGGAGGGACGACACTTGGAGTCCTAAAGACTTGTTCTTGTTCGGTTCGGGCGCAGCTAGGGAGGGCACGCAACAAAGAGTATGCATCTAAATTATGCTATATGATTATGTGTAAATAATATGTAATCCTGGGTTAATGGTTGTTTCCGCATGATTTATGTAATATCATATGTATCATAACCTAACAGTTGTTGTACAAGGCCTCTCGAAGAGTTAGATACTATGAAAATGCATGGCCGTGCTCAGAATGGTTAAGGCTTAACCTTCTGTAAAAGTTTAACAGTTGAACTCAGTAATCCGAGAAACACTTCTGGACCTAATAAGGATGGCTTAGATCTTACCTTATGTTCAGCAAGTAACACTAAGCAACAAAGGAATGTGAATGCACACTTGTCTGAATGACAAGTGGGAGACTGAAGGAAATGTGTCCTTCACCCAAGGTGCATTAGTCTAATACCAAGGTTCAGATTAATTACGAACAATTAATTCAGTGAGATCAAGTGATCGGAACAGCTAGCTGGAGCAATGCTTCCGATCAGTGAGTTCTAATCTATATTAGGCTCACAGCTTACTCTTGACTGAACCTATATGGTCACACCAATGACAGGTAACAGATCACCGGATTAAATGAATCGGAAATTCATTTAATAGCTTTTCGGGAATTAGTTCGGAAAAACATAATATAAGATATGACGTTTGATCGGAATCGTATATCGTATCGCGAATATTTGTATGTTGTGCGACGAATAATCGTATTGTACGACGGTGATTCGCCATGTACGATACGATAAATAATAGCCGTAAGGCGTTGGTCGCGAATACGAGCCGCAACGGAGCTGTCGGCCCATCGAGCCAAGCGCGCATGCGCGCAATGCCCAGCGAGCCAGCAGCTCGCGTGCAGCAAGCTGCCAGCCCGCAGGCACGGCGTGTGCACGCAGCATGGGCAGCAGTGCAGCGAGCAAAGCACCGAGGCCCACGGCTGCGATGCTCGGTTGCTGTTGGGCTTTGGTGAGTATGGGCATGTGTGGCCGATTGAGGCCATGTGCCTTGGCCGGTTACACAATATAACCTAAGGGTTATAATCCACACCCCAACTTAAGTTTTTCCAACCCTAACCTAATTGAATATTACGTACGTTCAGTTTTTGCCTCCGCTCTAAATTGTTCTTCCCAAAAAGCAAAACACTCTTGAGCATTGTCTAAGCTACGAATCTCATGACGGATCTGAACGTGTCGGTGAACCAAATAGAGGAACGGCGATTGGAGTTCTTTGTTCTTATTCGTGAATCATAAACTCGGGAAAACACTCTTCGAATGTAAGTTTGCTTAATCTGTGTTTTATACATGTTTCCTGGCTTTGGGGATTGTTCCGCACATGTTAATATGTTTTAACTGTATTCCCTTACACTACGAACGCGTGGAATATTATGTGGTAACTCGATAATAGCACTTTGATCTTGCCTTATATCGGTAAGGAAGCCGAAATAAAAATGGAAGGGAGACAACCACTAAGTGAAAACAAAAAGGTAGTCTTTTACTCATCATACCTTTAGTATTATACCCATAGTAAGTTTAGGAGACCCAAAAAAAAACGGATGAATTACTAATGAGTGGGTGGTTACAAAATGGAGAGTCAAAAAAAAGAAAAGTTATAAAGTAGGAATCCTATGATGAAAAGGAAGGGAGTAAGAGGGAAAATAGAAGGTCTTATAACTATATGATTATTTTGTTAAGTCAAATAAATTGGAAAGAAAATAAAAAGTTGGTCCAAAATAAAATAAAAAATTCAATAACTACTAGTGCCAAATAAAGTATAACTAGATTGATTTAAATAAGAAAATATTTTAGAAGGGAAAATTCAAATATATAATAAACTTTTTTTTTAAGCACCGAAAATATCGGGTGTTATAAAAGTCTCCAACGGAGAATTCTCCACCTAAAACCAACCAATATAAATTCATATTAAACCTCCATGAATTTACAACAACATTAGAGTATACTTCAAACCCATCCTAAACACATTTAGAACATTTTCCAATGTCAAAACATAGCTACTAAACCTCCTAACGCAGTGATTACTACACTAGTGATCACCAATTATCATAAATTCCAATAAAATGTGCCCTTTGCAACTTCCAGCAATATAAAATAATTTAAAACTTCTCCAAAACCTAATTAACATGCTTAAAATCATAAAAACAATAACTTTAATAATTAATCTATAATCATTCTACCATGATTTAAAACTATTGAAACCTTAAAAATTCATGCTTTAATAATTAAAACCCTTATTTCAATCAATTTATAGAATCTGAAAATTAATAATTTAATTATGGAAAACATATAATCTGAAATTCATAATTAAATCATAACAACTATAAATTTAATTCAAGAAAACATAAATTAAATTATTAAAACATAATTAAAATAAAAATTAATTTAAGGGTTTAAGAATTAACTAAAAGGAGAGAGAGAGAGAGAGAGAGAGAGAGAGAGAGAGAGAGAGAGAGAGAGAGAGAGAGAGAGAGAGAGAGAGAGAGAGAGAGAGAGAGAGAGAGAGAGAGAGAGAGAG
The DNA here is from genome assembly GCF_020520425.1 of Spinacia oleracea. NCBI lineage: Eukaryota > Viridiplantae > Streptophyta > Magnoliopsida > Caryophyllales > Amaranthaceae > Spinacia > Spinacia oleracea. The sequence continues at coordinate 62,872,126 of NC_079489.1, forward strand.
AGAGAGAGAGAGAGAGAGAGTTGGCCGGCGGCAGGGCGGCGCGGCAGTAGGTGGGGCAGTCGGCGGCGGCGCGGCTGGTCGCTGGTGGCCAGCAGTGATGGCGTGCGGCTGATGGTGGTGCGTGCGAGAGGAGCAAGCAAGGAAAGAGGAGATAATTCCACGTGAAAGAGGAGAGAGAAGGGGTCGGCGGAGGGAAGCAGCGGCGGCGGCTGCTGCTAACCGGCGGTGGTGGTTGCTTGAGAGGGAAGAAAAGAAAAAGGAGAGAAGAAGAAAAGAAAGAAGCGTGAAAGAGAGGAAGGAGGAAAAGAGAATTACATGAGTTTTGGTGAGTGAGGGAGGAGAGATAAAATAGTTATGTGGGTTATTTTTAGGGTTTAGGGGGTTTATTTGGGGTTTAAGTATTTTATGGGCTTAGGAATATAATTGGGCTAGGATTAGGATTACTTTTCAAATTTTAAAAGTGTCCGAGTCCAAACCCGATTAGAAATATTTTTTCAAAACCGAAGTGTTTCTAAGTTTTAAATCGTTTTTGAATTATGTTTCTGAAAATGTTTGATTTCATAAATCATTAAAATATTTAAAATGCATTTAAATGAAATGAATATTAAATTCACAAATTTCATTTAAATAATTCATTATACGTTATAATATACGGAGTATTAATAAACTTTATAAATTTACGAAAGATTACAAAATAGGGGTGAATGAATGGGGTGAGTTGGACAATTCATTATACAGAGGATGGGCGAAATGAGTAAAAATGGACGATAAATAGTAACACCCAATAAAATAGTTACTTTCGCACTACAAATATAACCTTTGTTTATTTAACCTTTACAATCACATGAACAAATTTCTATTTTGTTTTTCTCTCTTCCTTTACCACTTCATAAATTCATGTGGATGATGCAATAATCTTGGAACAGAGGAAGTATAAAATATTGCATAATAATACAAGCATTAAGCTAAAAATAAATCAACTGTGGAAGGAATCCGCTTTTATATGATTCCATTGTTAGCTCATCCAAGACCAACAAAAGAGCACATGGAACAAAAAGAAACAGTAACATAAAGTGAATTGAAACTCTGATTTTGATCTGATAGCAAGAATATTAACAAACCTGAAAAACATCACTAGCTGACTACAAATACAAGGGGCTCCAGCAAATAAAGCTAGAAGACTAATATCCCTATCTATACAACAAGCACACAACTGCCATTTGAAAAAAAAAATACTCTTGCCATAAGGTACTGTTAGTAACTGCGATATCCTTAAGCTGAAAGTCTCAGCACCCGGTACGGCGGTAACAGTCAACGTCAGAAGCATACCAAGTAAGGATGCCATGATTTCCATTTAATACAGAATAACTGGCTTGCTGATTGCAATATTATAATCAATCACCAAATAAGATATATAAAGAATAAGAAAAAGACACATTGGAGCGGAACAGTCCAGTTTCACTCCTAAAGAGCTCCTAAAGCTGTTCTTGCTAGCTGTTATTGAGTGCTGCGTGTTAATCCGCCTCTTCCAGCAGCCCTAAACAGAGATTACAACAATTAGCTCAAAAACATAGGCCTCATTAGACAAAGGTAATATAACACATAAAATTGACATCATGAGGAAAAACAATTCAGCATCCTTAACCTAGGAATTATGCACTTTCCTGGTTATTTGTATGAAGTCTTTCCTTAACCTAGGAAATTAAGTTATAATTCTAGGAAGTCATTGGATACGAACTACATCACTATACAAAGTTTACCTAATGCACAAGGGATGCTAACGATGGTGATTGCATTTTGGAAATTAGTGTCAATACGGAAATAAAATTAAATAAAATATGCTATCTTTATAACAATTAAAATAGAGCATTAACAAGATCGAAAGGCCTATTGAGTAGACCTGTCAAAAATCAACTCGACCCGAAAATACTGGGTCTTCAACAAAAAAATTTGATCCAAAATCCGATTATATCCGAACCCAAACAACCCGAAAAGTAATAGTCAAACCGAACTCGTTTTGACCCGACCGATGGGAAAGTTATTGTATTTATAGTAATAAATGGGATTATGAGGAACTTTAATCATAATAGACACGTTGTTGGGTTATGAGGAACTATTGTTGGGTTATGATTATGAGGAACTATTGTTGGGTTATGATTTTGATTGGACATATACGCCATTTTATGTCGAACTTGACTACATCTAACTTGTGTATGGTAATTTGTGAATTTGTGCGCATATTTTGTATATTTAATTGAGATACAGTTATATTTATAACGCAAATTAATGAAAATATAATACGCGTTTTGAAATTTCTAAACCCGTTGGATCAACCCAAACCTGAAAGTTTTGGGTCATGAACAAACATGTGTAAACCAAAATCCGAAAGTGACAAACCTGAATTAACCCGAACCCAAAAGGAATTTATTATAACCCGACTTGACCGACCCGTTTGACAGGTCTACTACTCAACAAGTTCATATTATTTTGGAAAGACTTGAGATCCTTGAAAATCATCACAAGGATCGACTAGCACATAGATTTCTCAGTTTACAAATGATGCAATGTCAACAAGACAAAATGGCAATATTTATAATCTTTTATCTCTCTGACAACATACATATGATCTTCCCTATTTGAGGGAACATAATGGCCCGTTAGGGAAATAGGATTTCATTTAAAATTCTGGGTTTGGCCCAATTACATTGTTTGGGAGTGTATGGAATTTGGAATTGGATGTGGGTCAAATCCAAGGCTTTTGAAAACAAGGCTTAGGTTAAGAATTTGAAATCCAAAGTCAAATGTTGTAATTTGAAATCCATTTTTTTTTGTTTCCCCTACTCAGCCATCCTTAACACAAATCACACCTTCAGTCCTTCATCTTCTTCCTCTCTTCACTTTCTCTCTCCTTAGCTCTTCCATTGATGAACAACCCGAAATTCAATCAGCTCTCTCAACCTCCATCAATTTTCTCTCCTCCACCACTCCTTATCTCTCCACCATCACCTCGTTCTCGCAACTTCTTGATAGCCTCGTTGTCGTCGCCTTGCAATCTCATATCGACGCGACGACGCCAGAAGTTTAGTTTTAAAAGTTGATTATTTGAAGAGAAGTGGTTGTCGGCGACGTTTCCAGCCGCTGGGATATGAAAACGCCGCCGAGAATGTCAATGGCGGTGGAAGCGGAGGAGGTCAATTTCGACGCCACTTTTGACTAAGACGTATCAACTTGTTAAAGATCCTTCCATTGATGACGTAGCTTAATGTAATGATGATGGATCTAGGTTCTTCGTTTGGAATCATACGATTTTGTCATTTTTAAAACAAATATTAATAGGGTTAGGGTTTGGTTTTCCCCCAAATTAAGAACTTTGTTAATAAGCTGATTTGATTTTCTATAGGCTATTGATTGATTGTAAAATTCCATGAGTAAGCTTTGTTTAATTGTTGTTCAATCAAGACATTTTTATTCGATTTTAAGAGTCTATTGAACACCATTATTTACCTTGATTTTTCATCTGTATAACGTATGTACTAGGGTTGGGGATGTGTTGTTGTAATTTGCTTTCGAAACTAGTTTGAATTACGTACAATTTCGTGGATTATTTGATGTAATATTCTTTTTTAAAATAAGATAATTAGTTTGCTTGCCAGGCATATTAAAGTTTGAAATTCGGGATTTCAAATTCTAATATTTCACAAACACAAAATTTGGAATTGAATTCCAAGATTTCAATTCCGGAAGTTGAAATACATTATTTGAAATGAATTCCATGTATCCAAAAGCAACCTAAAAGAATTCTTCTATTTCACAATAGGCAACTACTCCATGTGAAATTTCTCTTTGGACTTTGATCTTTTTCCAAGGTTATTCTCAAGGAACAAAAGACATTTTGTTCTTTGATCAAATATATGATCAGCAATCTTCTACAGTGCTATTCATTATCTGCTTTGCAATCCTTACTTTAGGGAAAAACAATACGAGAAAGAAGGGGGAAAAAAAAAGGTATAACACAAATTAATCAAAAGAAGCAAAATATTGAACTCTTTTTAAAACTCTATATATGCAGAAATATCGTGGATTAAATTGTGGGTAATTATACTTAGATGGTACGAGATAGAGAAGGCGCTGTAGTTTGAGATGGTCATATACTCCGAACAAATTGCAGAAATCATCTTTGTGCACCAGATAGTTGGAGATATTGTGATTTGGTCTAATAACTGCTCGTGCGCAGGTGAGGCCATGGAGTGTGAATGGAAGGCAGGATTGTGATAACCTTTAAATTGAGCAGAGGTAGGATATTTTTGAAACACAAACAAGTGATATTTCATTTTTCTCCTTTCTGTCTGCATTGTTTGGGGGTTTCTTAATTTCTTATGGGGGGTAGCATGAGAAGCAAGTTTCATCTTCAACGAGTGAGATTAGATAAAGATATTTTCTAAAATATTACCTACAGAAGTCTATTAATCTCCTGCAGAAGACTTCCAAAAGTTGTTGGTTTCTGCTCCAGAGACCAAGGCATAACAGAAGTTTTTGTAAATTTGCAACGAATTCTAACACTTAATTTCAATGTTTTCTAAAATGAACCAGCAATTAACTTTAGATTGATAACATGCTTTTGTAAAAGTGGGAAGAGTTGGAAGCATAAATAAAAGGGACAGTTGAAAGTAATAAGGACATAAGAGAGCACAACCATTTCTACGCACTGATGTTATTTAAATCTTTTAAATATATTACAGAAACAATAGTTTTTGGCATTGTAGTCCTAATGTTACAAAACATAACCTAATATTGTCTTTCCTAATAGACACAAGTAGAATGGGAGCCATTGAAAAAAGATTTCTAGACAGTTATGAACAGTAAGAAAATCCTTTTCCTGTTAATTGTAGAAAAGCAATATATGGGGTCAACTTTTAAAGTTTACAATAGGTGTATCATTATCCACTAGAGTAATGCAAGAAACATAACATAACTGAGCAACAATTGAAGTTTAAGACACTGACCTTCCAGCGAGTAACTGGGAACTGGCCATAGGACCTTTAGCATTACCAAAGCGCTTGGCTCTGTTTTCTTGTTCCTTTTCTAAACGCATGGCAGCAACCTCTTTCTCCATAGCAGCTACTTCTCTTCGCATCTTTTTCGCCTCAACTTCCATAGCCTTTGTTAATGTCTCTACTTTCTTTGCTAGCATCTAAAAGAAAAGTGCAAACCTTTTACCAACATGAAAAAGTGATGATGAGTTGAGAATGAAAAAACACACTAAAATAACAACCTCAATAGCATCATCCTTGTCTTTAAGGCTTTGATCTTTTTCAAAACCAGCCTTCCTTAGAGCAACGACTTCCTTTTGTAGCAAATCGTATAATAAACCAGGGACACTATCTTCCTTATCAGCTGTCTGTGCATCGGTTGGCTTTTCATCAGAACTTCCCTGGGAAGTAATTTGAGCCTCACCACCCTTGGAGCCCTCAGAAGATTGGTTTACAGCATAATTTGTGCTGCTTCCGTTTAACAAGATCTTACCCCTGTCTAATGACCTTGTACCACCATCGAATGATTTCGAGACCCCCTTTGCATGTCTCAACATCATACTAGCACTCGAAGTTAAAGAAGATCTTGATTGAAGACTTGGCGATCTCTTGGGTAAAAAGCCGTTAGCTTTGGACATGACATCTGCTCCTCCAAGGGATTGACGACGCCCGTTACTTACACTTCTTCCCTCAGGTGTAGATCGGTTAGTATTAGTTGAAATTCCTCTCAGATTCTCTTCTAAAACCTTGAGGCGTAGCTGAAATTTTTCCTGCGAATAAGAAATGACAGAAATTTACCTTTAACTAGGGAAATATGACAAACAGCAAAGCTCCTCTTTTTGCGAAAAAAGTTGTCTTACTTTCAACTGAGCTTCGGATTTTGCAGCTCGCTCTGCTATAGCAAGTTTATCCCGAAGTTGCAGCATTTCTCCCTGCAATAATTTTTGCTTAGATTACACATAATTCCTCCGGTGTAATTTACTTGCACTATTTGATGTTTTATGCTTACCAATGCATAACTTTGAACATCAATATCTTTAGATATGTTAGTAAAATTATAAATAAAGTGCATATTTTGAAAGTATATGTCGAGACGAGTCTAACAAGATCCAGTGTTTGAAAAAACGCAAAGCGCACTAAAGCGATATGAGTCCTAGAGCTTAAGCGTAAAGCGCAAGCGCAAAGCGAGAGCTTCATCGAAGTGAAGCGCACTTTTTAAGAATTCAAGGTTTCTTTACCACTATGGATATATATCTTACTAAAATAACCACAAAAACACATAAACATCAGATTTTTTCCCCTATTGCTCCAACAAAATAAAGCATGTAACACAGTGTTTATCATGTAATATCCACTAGGAAATAAATATACTATGCTATTTTCAAAAGGATGTGTCATCTTCTTTTCTTTTTTTTTCTTTTTTTTTCTTTTGGACTCTTGGCCCACTTTCTATTTTTAAGGATTAATAGGATATGGTTCATTAGACAATACCAACATATAAAATAAATAACGTGATTTTTTTTTAAAAAATAATAATTTCAATGAAGCTCAAAAAAGCGCGCTTCATACACTTTTTGCGCTTCATGCGCTTAAGTGCGCTTCGGTGCGCTTTTTCACAAACGCTTCGCTCAGACCTAATTAGGCCCTTTGCCCTAGAGCTTCGAGCTTCAGCGCTTAAGCGCTTAAGCGAGCTTTAAGCGCGCTTTTTAACATTGACAAGATCCCATGAGATTATGTTTTTCTTTATGCATAAATCACAAGATATGGCGGAAGGAAGGGTGTGAATAGTGTAAAACCTCAACTGGTGCAAGTAATAATGAACGGAGGAAGTATAAGTGCACAACAGTTTTCTTTCCTTTTATTCTCGTTTTCATGTAAATGCATACTTGTGAGTTAGTACATGGATGCACTATCTTGATCAATAGTAATGTGAAGCAAGTACAGCCAACCTTAGGTGTATAACGCCATCAAGTAGACCTTAAGAATAAGGATCACAAAACAGAATTACCTGTAAGCACCGCCGCTCTTCAAGCCACTGCTTAACAGGCATCACCTTGTCATTTGAATCTTTCCATTCATTCGCTACAACTGTAGCCACTCTGTTAGCAGTTACCTTAGCACGAGCCAGCTCCCTGTCCAGAGTTTTCCTTTCTTCCTGCACAGCAAAGGAAAGCAGAGACTCAACTTCAGAAGTGTCTACATCTCACAACAAAGGCATTCCTAAGCCTTGTCAGAGAGGGGGGGGGGGGGGGGGAGTACACAATCAGCATAATCGAGTTGACAATTCTTAAACATTAAAGCGTACACTCATTTCTTGCATTTTCCGCTGGTAATCCCTCACTGCATTAGCAGCTGCACCACCAGCAAGAACTGCCTCCTCTAGCTCCCGTACAGTTTGGGTCAGCTTTTCTACTTCTGAAACCTTCTGTCGATGCATTTTGTCCAAGATCTTATTTTCTTCCTGACAAACACAAGCATTTGACATGTAAATCTATTCTACTCGTAACTCATTGAACTCAGACTGCATAGACTGAAAAAAGCATCAGGACGATTGGCAAAGAACATTCATGACAAAAGTACCTGACATATTTCTATCTGCTTCATCAATTCTTGGTTTTTGTTCTGGAGATCATCAACCATGGAAGCCTTAGCCAAGGCAGACTGAACTGTCCTCTCAGCTTCCAATAAAGCAGCTTCTTTAGATTTAGTGAGACGATCTAAAGCTTTGTTGTCATCCTGCAGCTTTCCAATCTGCAAACATAGATGAATATTAACCAAATTATTATATGAAAACTGCAGTAAATCTTTGAAAATTGATAGATAGCCCCAATTTGTAACCTCATGTCGGGCAAGTTTAAGCTCAGCTTCTAAAGGTGCAAGTATGGCTTCAATAGGAGGCATATCATCATCCTTTTGAGCCGCATGGACCCTTCTAAGTGTAGCTTCTGCCGCAAATTGAGCCGCCATAGAAGCCTTCTTCTCTTCATTGATTTTCTTAATTTCTAGATTCTGAAAGCAACTTGCAGTTTAGATTGATGTATGCACAGACATACATAACATACCAACAATAATACTTTGCTTAGAGTAGATTGAGGCCACCAGAGATCAAAACATACCTTGCTTTCTAAAGAATTTTCGGTTAGTTTAAGTTTTTCATCCACCTTCGTCAGTTCGTCAGTGAGCTATTTTTCAGGAAAACACAGACAAGACAGTCAGCTTTAATAGAGAGAAGGGACGACATAGAAGACAACTAGAGAAATTATCCTTCAAAGTACGCAACTGGAGTAATAATCATACAAGAAGAAACATGTGAGAATTGATAGAGAAAACATGTTATACAGGAAAGTGAAGCCACAACAGGTTCACAGCTGCATTCTCGGATCAACGAATATCCAATATAGCAACCAATACTGTGTTAAATCACCCATACCTACACTCAGAAGTCAGTACAAAAGGGAATTCTACCTTGTCCCCAACCGTAGAATATGATTTGCCTTCATGGAAGTCGATTTTGATTACTAATTAAGAACATGAAAGTGCCAGTAGGCCCAGTACATCCTGAAGTAAGCCGACCATCTCAAACATATAAGAATGGTCATAATTAGAGCAATCGTTCCTTGATTCCATCATCTTGGGAATAACCAAACAAACCATCTACATAAACTCTTCATTATTTCGCAAGTTTTTTATGAATTCCCTGTGCAATTCACATACCTACATCTATCACTGGTGAGGATCACACAACTAAAATTCTCATCTATCTATCACTCCAACGGTCAACATAGTAACCCCATGCTGAATAGTCCATTCCTTACCGTGAAGAACATACCATGATCCATTTTGTGTTCGCCACCAATCTCAGATAACTAAGAGTACAAAATTTTCACCGAATTTCTCATAATAATGCTATTATGTTTACCGCAATGCAGCAGGTTTTATAACGTAAATCATGTAAAATTCTATACATAAATAAAAATTATGCCCATTCCGTATTAGGCGCAAAATGGCAAAAAATCCCAATTAATCTTTTAGATATGAGATCTCACAAAAAGCGGACAGAAATTACCAAATATAGCTGATTTCAAAATAAAACAAAAAAAGAAGATTGCACAGTTAATTTAGAATTAATTCAAAAAAAAAAAATTAAAACAAAAGTTAACCTCTTCAACAGCTTTCTCTCGAAGGCGTTCAGACAACCGCAATGCTCTGATCTCAGCTTGTGCTTCAGCAAGCTCCCGTTCTTTATCTGCAAATCTCAAACCCCTAATTTCCAAATCAAAATCCTCAAATAAACAAACATAAGGGAAGTAAAAATTGAAGATCGAAATCGGCATTATGACCTCTGACTTCATTTTCAAGGCGATTCAGCTCAACCTTAACCGGATCCGACCCATGAAGGAGATTTAAGAACTCATCCGCATCGAGACTTGGGCGACGAGAAGGGCGTCTCCGAGAAGAAGTCTTCCCTTCTTTAAATGATCCCGACACGAGAAGCGGCGGAGGAGGAGTTGGGTTAGCCGTCGGTGAGAATGTATAATTAGGTAGCATTGTGTCAGGATTATTCTCCGTGGCCATTAAAACACTAAGTTCGCCGGCATCAGTAGGATCCTGGTCCGCCATTGTTAGTGGGGAAGGAAACCCCCTAAATCTGAATGTCGAATCAAGAATAGTTTTTGTCAAGGATCACAATGAAATACCAGAGTAACAAATTTGCTCACTTTCTCTCTCTTAATCTGCAATGTGGCAGCTGGATTGATTGAAATGGAGGTATTTCAAATCTGGGTTTTTGGTTTTTGTTATTTTTGGGGTGATGATTTTGTTTTTTATTTTAGTTTTTGGATAGAAAAGTTAATACGAAATATTAACGAGTTAAGCACAGAGTGGGAGTGAGTAAGGAGAGAGAAATGGTTAAAGATTAATTAAGTACTGAGGAAGCAGGTTATTCAGCTGAAATGCTGAATCAGCTGGGACGCTATCCTATGTCCCAGTCATGGGAGAAAGAAAGAGATCACATACGTCTGTTTTTGTATCAGCAGCAAAATTACTACATAGTTAGAGCATCAATTATAGCTCCCTCTTAGCCCCCTTTTAATGAGAGAGAATCTCTAAGAGTTAACTCTTAAAAAAAATAGGGTAACTCTTAGCTACCTCTTTTTTAGAGGTTGATTGGGACATCCTCTAAATAAGAGGTAGCTCTTAGAAATAAGAGGGGGGTGATGTGGAAAAATGTGGTGTATTTTGGTATTTTTTGTATTAAAAATAAAATTTAAAATATAAAAAAAAACTATATAAGAGGTAGTATTTAAGAGGTAGTCTATTTCTTGATGTTTTTGGTAGCTAACTCTTGTTAAGAGGTGGTGATGAGGTGTATCTGGAGAGAGATTAAGAGGGGGCAAATTAAGAGTTAGTCTATAATTGATGCTCTTATACGCTTTTACCAAGTAGCTAGTAATTATTCAATAAAAATTAGAAAAATTTGCCAATTACAGTACAAACCAATAAAGTTTACTCTTTGCAAATTACTCTGTATAACTTTAAATTTTCAGTTTTGCGAATTACAAACTCAAACTTAATCTCGCACTTTAAATTAGAACCCGAGTTGTTAGGAAATAAACACAACTTAGTTAAGTTGACTAAAATACGAAACGGACTTGTTTGATTTAATATCTTGTTTCCTAGTTTAATTAGAATTGTAATTAGAAAAGTAGATATATTTTGGTATGTAACAATCTCTAGAATTATTTAGACTTTGGGAGCAAGTATAATTCTAGTAGACGTGGGTTTCTACTTTAGCCTGTAAAAGGGGTTTAGGCCTAGCTAGAAAATAAGAGGGGAAAATACATTGGTGAGAGGAATCATCAATTAAAGGGTTATTGTGTTATTTTGTAGGAACTTAATAATACGATAATATTTGAGGGGAGGAAATCTAAATTTCCTCACAAACACTTGTGTCTTTTATTATTGTTTTTGCTATTTGTTCTATATTGTATTTGTAGGGTTTGTTCCCAATCGTTCGTGGCACGCGTTTGGTTATAACAAACTGGTATCAAGAGCTGGGTTTAGTCATGGATGATTTCGGGAACAAGTACAAGGTAGAACTTTTTAATGGGAAGACGAATTTCTCATTATGGCAAAGTACAATTAAGGATATTCTTATACATCAAGGTCTTCACAAGACTTTGGAGGATAAGAAACCCGATTTGGTAGACAAGGACAAGTGGGAGGATATGCAACTACGGATTACTAGTACGATCAGATTGGCTCTTGCACCGGAGATCAAGTACAACGTCTTAGAGGATAATAATCCAAAAGAGTTGTGGGACAAATTGATTAAGATGTACGCATCTAAGCCATTGGCCAACAAGTTGTTCTTGAAAAAAGACCTTTATTCACTCGAGATGGAGGAAGACAACGCACTACAAGATCATCTGAATAAGTTTAATGGATTGATCACCCAATTGGCGAGTTTAGATGTGAAAATCGAGGAGGAGGACAAAGCAATTTTATTGTTGACATCTCTTCCCAAAAGGTATAACTCTGTGATAACTAGTTTACTTGTAGGGAAGACAACAATTGCTTTGGACGATACAGTGGTGGCGTTATTCAAAGCGGAGAGGTTCATGTAGCAAGGGGGATCATCATCAATCCACGGAGGAGCAGGATTGGTAGCGGAGGGTAGTAGCAATAACTGGAAAGGCAAGAAGAAGGCGAGCAATACAAACCCTAATATCAAGTGTTGGTACTGTGACGAGGTAGGACATATACAATCAAAGTGTCCTAGGTACAAGGAAGACTTGATGGCGTTGAGGAACGGAAGGGTTAGAGGTGCTGCTACTATTGCTATTGATGCGGATATGGCTCTAATGGTGGAGGAGAGTAAAAATCCAAAAGAGGGTTGGATTTTAAATTCGGGATGCTCACAACATATTTGTTGTAGGAAGGAGTGGTTTACTTCTTATAAACAAAGTGATGGATTGTGTGTTACCTTGCCTAACGGGGAAGAGGCTAAGGTTGAGGGTATAGGTGAGGTTGAGATCAAGACACATGATGGAAAGACTCGAAAATTACGAGAGGTGAGGTACATTTCGAGACTTGATCGCAATCTTATATCTTTGGGTCGTTTGGATGGCTTGGGTTATGCTATTCATATTGAGGGAGGTCGTTTGGAGATCACCAAGGCTAGGAGTGTGATCTTGAAGGGACGACGTAACAAACAAAATCTCTTCATACTTGAAGGAGGTAATGAGGGACAAATTTTGGTTCAAGGGAAGGCAAGCACCGAAAGTTGTTCGTTAGTTCGCGAAGAGACTAAATTGAGTTTAAGGGAAGGTTTGTTAGGAAATAAACACAACTTAGTTAAGTTGACTAAAATACGAAACGGACTTGTTTGATTTAATATCTTGTTTCCTAGTTTAATTAGAATTATAATTAGGAAAGTAGATATATTTTGGTATGTAACACTCTCTAGAATTATTTAGACTTGGGGAGCAAGTATAATTCTAGTAGACGTGGGTTTCTAGTTTAGCCTATAAAAGGGGGTTTAGGCCTAGCTAGAAAATAAGAGGGGAAAATACATTGGTGAGAGGAATCATCAATTGAAGGGTTATTGTGTTATTTTGTAGGAACTTAATAATACGATAATATTTGAGGGGAGGAAATCTAAATTTCCTCACAAACACTTGTGTCTTTTATTATTGTTTTTGCTATTTGTTCTATATTGTATTTGTAGGGTTTGTTCCCAATCGTTCGTGGCACGCGTTTGGTTATAACACGAGTTTATATTATATTTTATACCTTATTAATAAATAAAAAAAAATCATAATCGAAATTAAAAATTAAAAAAAAAAAAAAAAAAGCTCCCCAAAATACTTTATACATTCACGTCATTCACCCTAATTACAACCCTGAAATTTTCTCTCCTCTCTTCTTTGCGTATTTGTTCATCTTCTAAGTACAAACATCAATTGCATAATCAACAGTATAAATGGCGCCCCTCAAATCGCGACAGTGATGTCTTTTCTCTCCTCTGCATAATCAACAGTATAAATTACACTGAATTACTCCCCAATTCAACAATGAAATCCCTAATTTACACTCAATTACACGCAATTTTTGAATAATCTCCATTTGAAGAACCTAATTTTTTTAAAAGCCTCAATCCAAGAACCCTAACTTTCGATTAATCCACAACCGAAAAAACCCCCAATGGCAGACGTAAGAGTGGGAGGTGGAGTTTATGGAGATGATTTTAGTTACTCAATATTTTTGTAATTTGTAATAAATTATGTAATATTATTTTTATATCTTCTTAGGCACTACTGAACAGGACTCACCCACTTAGAATCAGACACCGCATATACAATACTCGCATCAAGCAGTTTCATAACTTCAGCTATTACAACATCTTGCATGACGGGGTTCAAACGACGCTGGGGTTGAATGCATGGTTTATGATTTTCATCTAGATGTATCCTATGCATGCAAAAGTCAGGGCTAATACCCTTTAAATCATCAATACTGTACCCAATGGCCTTTTTGTGCTTTTTCAACACAATAAGAAGTTGGGACAACTGGTCTGCATCAAGTGCAGTACTGACGATTACAGGGCAAAGTTGTTCATCATCTAAAAATGCATATTTAAGGTTAGCAGGAAGAGGCTTAAGTTCGGGTTTCTTTACCTCTTTAACAGGACAAACCGGCCGAACTAACCTCTTCAATTTGGTGCTCTCCGGTTCAGACCCTCCACCATCAAGAGCCAACTCTAGAGCATCCACTTCAGCACTCCAAGAACTGCTATCACCTGCAGAAGATTCACAACAAAGCACTGCCTCCAAAGGATCTCTTTCGAGGACTTGGGAGACGTTATCACGCATAATAAAATCAACCACATCAATTCGATAGCATTTTTCTTCCTCCAGCATGGGACTCTTTAAGGCACTATTCAGATTAAAAGTCACCTTATCATCCCCAACAGATAAAGTCAATTTCCCACTTTTAACATCAATGACCGCCCCAGCTGTGTGAAGGAAGGGTCTACCTAAGATAATGGGAATTTGAGAGTCCTCTTGCATGTCTAGTACCACAAAGTCTACAGGTATATAGAATTTACCTACTCTAACAGGGACGTCCTCTAAAACACCTAGGGGGTATTTGAGAGAACGGTCGGCCATTTGCAGAGTGATATTGGTAACCTTAAGCTCACCCATATTCAGTTTAGTACAGACAGACAAGGGCATAACAGACACACTAGCACCTAAATCACATAAAGCTTTATCAATAAACACAGTGCCAATGTTACATGGGATGGAAAAACTCCCGGGGTCTTTAAGTTTAGGTGGAGACTTATTTTGCAAATAGGCACTACATTCCTCAGTAAAAGCTACAGTCTCTATCTCACAAAAAGCACGTTTCCTGGTCAAAATATCTTTCATAAATTTAGCATATGCAGGAACCTGTAAAATCAATTCAGTAAAAGGAACCGTTACCTGCAAGTTTTTGACCACTTCCAAGAATTTGCCAAACTACTTGTCTAGCTTATTCTTGAGTTGCCGGTTTTGGAAGGGGAGAACAATGGGTGGTACTTGAATATCTGTCCCCTTCTTAACCTCAGTTGTAGCCTCATTCTCACTGACTACCTTTTCATCTTCCTTACCATCCATGATTATCTCTGGGACTTCCTCACTAACCAGACCACTAGCAGACACCCCAGAATCAACCTCAACGGGCATAGAAGGACCATCATAACCCCTACCACTCCTCAATATAATAACATTTGCATTTTCCCTATTTACAGGCAGTGAAGGGAGTTGGCCAGGGGACCTCCCTGCAATAGTAGTAGCCAACTGTGCCAATTGTGTATCAATGATCTTGTTGTGAGCAGTAACAGCATCGATTTTCGCATCGTTTTCACTTAGAGAGTTTTGCATTTGTAGCATCATATTTCTCATCTCTACTAGCATAGGGTCAGACTGTGTGGCTTAAGGTTGTGGTGGTGGAGGTGATGTGTGTTGTCTAGGGAACCCAGGTGGTCCACTAGACTATTGGTTGTAGTTGTTCCGTGGTTGGTAGGATTGTTGTTGTGGGGGTTGGTATGGTTGTTGTGGTGGTGGATGTTGGACTTGGTGAGGGTTCTGGATATTGTTGCTCCTGTAGGGTAGTAGAGGGTTGTTTTTGTAGCCCTCATTGTAAGAGTTGGAAAATGGGTTATTTTGTTTGTAGGACTGGAATGCGTTACATTGTTCAATAGAGCTCCTACATTCCTGTGCATAATGACCAGACATTCCACAACTTTCACAGAAAGTAGCAGATTGGGCAGTCATTGCAGCTACACTAACAGGTTGGGTAGATTGAGCATTTGCTGCTTGCATATTATCAAACTTATAATGTAAAGCAGTCAATTGGGCAGTTAATTGTTCTATGGAATTCAAATCATGCTTACCACCCTTGTTAGATAGGCCTCTACGATTCCCATACTGGGCATTATGAATGGCTATCTCCTCAATCACCTCCATAGCTCTAGGCACCTCAAGTTGCATGAATCTCCCACTGGCAGCTGAATCCAAAATACACCTAGACTCATTACCCAGACCATTATAAAACTGCTGAATCAGGAACCAGTCATCCAAACCATGGTGCGGGCACCCTCTGCAAGTCCTTGAATCTCTCCCAAACCTCGAACAAACTCTCATCTACTTGTTGAGAAATAGAAATTATCTGACCCCTCAGACGAGCCATCTTCTCAGGTGGGAAATATTTAACATAGAATGCAAGGGCCAAGGACTCCCAATTAGTGATTTTCTTAGCCGCCCGGTTCAACCCATTAATCCACAACTTAGCTTTCCCACTCAGAGAGAACGGGAAAAGTATCTCCATAGTCTGCTCCGGAGTCAATCCCTTTTGCTTGATGGTGGAACAGTATTGGATCAAGGACTGAATGTGAAGATTCAGATCTTCACCTGGTTCCCCACCGTATTGGCGTCTCTCAATCATGTTAATCAATGCAGGCTCAATCTTGAAGGTCTCAGCTGCAATAGAAGGCATGATTGCCTTTGGTAGCACAGACAGACTTGGCTTAGAATAGTCTGTAAGCCGTGGGGTAGGTGGAGGTGGTGGAGTTTCGTCACCCATCTCTATCTCTGAAACTGAATCTGTATTTGAAGGAAAAAAATCGCCAATATTATGATCAGAATCAGAGTAATTCCCACACTGTGAAATAAAAGTTCCTCGTCTACGAAAGGTTCTTTCGGGCTCAGGATCGAATGGAGTAAGATTACTAGTACCTACGGTCCTGGGCATAGACAAAGAAACTACAAAAACAATGTGAGATCCCGTCTCAAGGAACGTGGGTTCCTTGAGTAGTAACAAACAATAATCTAGGATAAACAATCAACAACAGAAAATAAGACCGTTTCCCCGGCAACGGCGCCAAAATTTGACAGGTTAAAGTCGTATCACCTTATCAAAAATAAACCTAAATCCACTAGCTAGGTAGCAAGGGAAGTCGGGATCGAATCCACAGGGAAACAATGTTCTTTCTACTATTAATTAACTAAACTAGACTATTGGGAAACAGGAATTGGTTGGTGATTTGTATGCTAAGACTACGAACGATAATTAAACGAGTAGGAATTTAGGAATTAAAGAATCTAGGGCATAGGTTCACCAAATAATAACAATCCAGGACGATAAACAATCACAATAATCAACAAAGTAATTAATTAGACTAGCATGCTCTCTCGAATCGATACTAATCATAGACTTAGAATTAACGGGCTCTCGCTACGTATTAACTCTAATTCTACCTATTGAAACAAGCCTAAACATCAAATTGCATCTTTCGAATCTTAACTTGATATTGCATGACTATCACAATTAAACCTGCGCAGATCTAATTGTATTGTAGAATAAACCAATCAATAGGAATCAATTACAATGCCAACAATCGCAATCATTCAATCATCCCTTCATGTTATTCATGGATCCCCAAACCCTAGAAATTAAACTACTCAAGCATATTAACAATAAACAAGGTAATAATCATGATTGAAAGCATTATTAAAGCAAGACAATGAATTAAAATAAGAAGCAATACCTAATTCAAGAACAATGGAAATTGAGAGCTTCGATTTTTATTGAAAATTAAACTAAGTGTTTGCATAAATTTAGAGAGAGAATTCAACTAAGGGAAATAAAACTAAGGTTTTCAATACTAGGAATTAAGATGTCCACTAAAATAATGAAGCCTAGTATTTATAGTTTGCCCAAAATAATAAAAGAAAACCGGAAAACAAAGCGCTAAAAACCTCCCATGGTTGTCGTCGCCCGGTCGGGCAGACGTCCGCCCGCCGGGCGATCAGCTCGAATCCCGCCCGTCGGGCGCAGGTCTGCCCGCCGGCCGGAGGGAGATGCCCTGACATTCTTCGGCACGCGCCCGGTCGGGCAGCTTCCGCCCGCCGGGCGAGGAGAAAAAACTTGCATCCTCACGCTGATGGGCGCCCGGTGACCACCGGGCAGAACTCCGCCCGTCGGGCGCCTGCTGACTGCGGCATCTTCTGCTTGCTCGCCCGGTGGGCGAGAGGAGATCAACCGGGCGGAAAGCTAAATGAACCGTCCTTTGTCCGTAACACCGAGTCTAACTTCCGGGGCTCAACCATGAGAATCTAAGGCTCCCGCAAGTCGACAATAGTCGTCCCGAACTCCCTCGCGATTGCGTAGTGGCCTAAATCATCATGAAACGGGTCTAAAAAGACCAATTTCTCACTAAGTAGTCCTGAAACTCAAGGCACACTCAAATACACAGATTAGTACTAAAAACGGCTCCTAAGAGCTCATTTGACGCATAAAAGTACTAAGGGACGGAGGTAAAAAAACTATATAAAACACACATATCAATTGTTATAATAATGCATTTGGGTTAATGCTCCATGGTTAATTGCTCTAGCTCCTACACATTGCGGAATTTTTTACTGTTTTAGTCTCATATGTGGAAATTGCTTTTGTTCATTTTTTTTGAAATTTTTTACTGTTTTAGTCTCATATGTGGAATGCTCCATGTTTTTGGGATTATAAATAATCATTGTAAATTGTAGTAATATACCAACCCAGAAAATCAATCCAAGTCTTTTGAGTTTGTTGTTTATGACAAGCTTAGGTGACATTTGCTTATGGTATTAGAGGTTGCATTCATCTGCAACTGCTTTGGCTTACATTATGAATAACAAGTAAATGGAATTTTAACAGTAACTAGCCTTAATAGTAACGTTTGTAATGAATGTTTCAACAAAATGCAATGAAAATCTCAATCTGTTGCAGCATTCATGCTATGAATTCTGGGGAGGGAGGATGAAAAGGTTAAAAATGCACAAATGGGTTCAGAAAAAAGATTCTTAAATGGTAACTTAGTTTGATGTTCAATTGCTTTGAATTAACATGGCTTTGGATAGATTTAGGGAAGATCCAAAATAGGGAGGGATTAAAACTGAAAATCAGCAACTGTAACAATGAAAATAATTCAGCAACTCCCTTGAATCTGGAATCAAGTTTAAGGCCTAATGTATACAGTTAACCCTTAATAGACTTGATGCTCAAAATAAATGAATGCCTATTGGTTCTTTCAAGTGAAAAAAACAAAGCTGGTTAAATCTCCAAAATATATACAGGAAGCTAAAGTGCCAATTGGTTTTGAACACCTAAGTTAACATCAAGTTAGCAAAGTAACAATGGTACTAGAAATTTCCAGGCATTTACCTCATTCACAAAACAAGAAATATGGAATGTGGAATGTGGAGCATGATTTACGCATCTACCTCTATTTGAGGAACAAGTAAATTCAGCATTTAGGGATTGAAAGAGTTGCACTCTGTAGTGAAACTGAATGTTAGGAGGACTTTCTTAAACTGTGTGCCTACTGCAATGAAGTATATATATATATATATATATATATATATATATATATATATATATATATATATATATATATATATCCTTGGAAGCATCCTTTTATACGGAGTACTTCCTATTTTGGCTGATCTTCTTAAACTGTGTGCCTACTAGAATGAATTCATATGTTTGCATTTTCTAGAATTCCTTTTTTTGGCTGATCTTCAGACACACGACCTTTCTTTCTTTATCTGATCTTGACGTCTTTTATTTTTAAATATGTTTTATAAATGTTGTATTTCAGTCAGAGTTCATAATTAAATTATCTTAAGTGCCTATAAAGCCTTCTCGTTTTTTTGTAATCTATTACAGGCACCTTTTTTGACCTTAGATCTAAAAGTTCTTGTTGATCGACTGGCAAGAGTAGATCTAGCTGAAAGACTCTTCGTTGAACTAGATCTTTTCCCTCCATATAATTTGTATTGCTTTATTCAATCTTCTTATGATGTTTGTCAATTATTCCTCTCTTCCTGCTAGTAATCAAAGACTTAATTCATCATTGTATCAACATGGTCAGATTCTTGCTTGAGTTTATGTTCTATTTCTTGCATTTGTTTGATTTTACTTTTGAAATTAAATAGGTTTGTATTAGTTACAAAAGTCAACACACTTGCATTACCCACCTTGATGTAAAGGTTAAAATTTGGTATGAATCATGCAAAGTTACCTAAATGTCACACTGAAGTACCATTTCATTATGTTGTTGCCGCCAATCGATGATGTTATTTGTCCGCTAAGTAACGAAAATAAAACAAAATTAGACTATCATATTTCAAACATTCTAGTGTAAGCAAATGACCGGTAGTTGAAAATGGAATAATAGAAGCAAAATATTACACCGTTTTTTAATATACGTAGTAGAAGCCAAAGGTTACACCATTTTGAAGTGAATTATAAAACCAAAACATAACAATGGGGTAGATGGGATGTCGAATTGAACCATAAAGATAAATAAACTACATAAAAAATTGAATTTATATGATTCTAGTTATACACTGTCAAAAAAGAAAAAAAAAAAACAGTACCCCTCATCAATTAACCCAATTCAATACTTCCCCTCAACTGACAATCGTCAATGGAAACCGAAAATAAAAAAGATTATCATTGATATTGTTACAAATAAGCAGTACATGAAAAACATACGTAGTAACAACTAAAAAGACTATTTCATTTTGGCCTTGAAATATGAAAATTTATATACCGTGTAATCAGATTAAAACATCACCTAAGACCTTCATATAATTAATAAAATCTAAAACTAATGAACAAAGAAAAAATAATTGAACTGGAGTATGTAGGATATACCTATAAGTGAGAAATGAAACGTTGGTAGTAAAATGGTTGTAGAATTATTCATATTTTTAATTAAGTAGTAGTGCATGGCAACATGGGTAACTATTCCTTCGTGCTCACCAGAAAAAAACTTTTCCTTCATGGGTAGTTTATTTTGAAGGGGTAGTTTTTTTCACGGGTAGTTTTTTTCAGTAGTTTATTTCGAGGGGGTAGTTCAATAGATCAACATGTTTTTTTTGTTTTTTTAAATGGTTTTGGCGGGAGTGCACTAGATTCTTGGATTAGAGTTTTAGAGTTCTCACAATAGCCAATGGCATTTTTATTATTATATATGATATTTCCCGAAACTACTTTTTTAATATGAAATTAAAAACAGAAAAATCTGACAATTCTAATCTTGAATCTTGACTCCAAATTGATGACCTGCTAATGGTTTTAAATGTATATAGAAATCACTTTATTACATCATAATTTTTTTTCTTTGAAGTTGGTTTTTAATAACCAAATTTGTTGAATATGTGTTGGTTTTAATCTACTATGTTATTAGAAATGGGTCGTCGTTGGATGTACATCGATGATAGAACTACACGTGAGTACTTAGATGGGGTTGAGGAGTTCTGTAGAATTGCCACAAGACACATACAAAGTACAAATGTGAAGACAATTTTTTGCCCTTGTCGTGATTGCAAGAATGTGTTGAGATATGCTGATATTAAGAAGATAGAGAACCATTTGGTTATTCGCGGGTTTATGCCAGATTATAACATTTGGTACTGGCATGGTGAGAAACTACCTGTAGATCGTTCGTCACAGGAGGATGTCTTGGAGGAGGACACATGGCCTCTTACTTTTGAAAATAATAATAGTGATAGCGATGAAAGTGTTGAGGAAGATCGCATTAGTGAGATGATGGACGAGTTAGGTGATCATGTGCACGAAGGATCTCGTATGGATGAGAATGTCAGCAAAGCTGCTGAGACACCGTTATATCCTGGTTGTACTAAATAATCCAAGCTTTCAGGGATGTTGGATTTATTCAACTTAAAAACTCTAGGCGGTTAGACTGATGAAAGTTACGATTTGTTGTTGGAAAAGCTACATGACATTCTTCCAGACGGGAATGACATTCCCAAGTCTACCTACTATGCCAAAAAACTGATGTGTCCACTAGGTTTAGAGTACATCAAGATACACGCATGTCCTAATGATTGTGTGCTTTATCGGAAGGAGTATGAAAATCTTGATGCTTGTCCAAAGTGCGGCGTATCGCGCTACAAGCGTAAGGGTTCAAACCCCAATCGCAAGAAGTGGCCACCGGCTAAGGTGTTAAGGTATCTTCCAATAATACCAAGGTTTAAGCGCCTATTTTCAATTAAGGAGGAGGCAAAAAACTTGGTGTGGCATGATGAAGGGAGGAAGAAAGATGGGAATATTAGACATCCTGCTGATGCTTTGCAGTGGAAACATATTGATGAAACCTTTCCCGAGTTTGGTAAAGAGGCTAGGAACCTAAGACTTGCATTAAGTACAGATGGGATGAACCCATATGGCACTCTTAGTTGTCAACATAGCACATGGCCGGTTCTTTTGTCGATTTATAATTTGCCTCCTTGGTTGTGCATGAAGCAGAAGTACATTATGTTGGCTCTCCTAATATCTGGGCCTAAACAACCCGGTCATGACATAGATGTCTACTTGGCACCCCTCATTGAAGATTTGAAATTGTTGTGTGAAGAAGGTGTTCAGGTATTTGTTGCACATACAAGTACAACTTTACACTTCGTGCCATGATATTTTGCACCATAAATGATTACCCGGCGCAAGGGAATTTGTCAGGGTATAAAAACAAAGGAGAGAAAGCATGCCCGATTTGTGAGGAGGAAATGATACCCCCAACGATTGAAGAATTATGGAAAAAATGTGTACATGCACACTAGAAGGCTCCTTCGGCGAGATCACCCTTCTCGTAATAAGAAAAAAGAATTCAATGGGGATAAGGACGTACTATTCGTGCGCCTTTAACGGGAGTAGAATTGTATGAAAAAATCAAAGATGTTGAGACTATTTACGGGAAGCACAACACACCCACGACTAAGAAGGGTGTCCTTTGGAAAAAGGTGTCTGTATTCTAGTCTCTTGCTTATTGGAAACACTTGTCAGTTAGACATTGTCCTGATGTCATGCACATTGAAAAAAATGTGTGTGATTCAATCATTGGTACTTTGTTGAATATGCCTGATAAAACAAAGGATGGGCCCCATTTTCGGAGGGATATGAAGCTTGCCAATATTCGACCAAAATTATGGCCCGATGATAATTCCAAAACAAAAAAGTCATGTTTACCTCATGCTGGCTACACATTGAGCAGAGAAGAGAAAATGATATTTTATGAGTGTTTGCATGGGATTAAGGTGCCTACAGGGTATTCGTCGAATATTAAGCGGTTAGTTTCAATGAAAGATAAGAGGTTGATCGGCATGAAGTCCCATGATGGTCATGTTATGATGCAAGTGATCCTACCAATTGCACTTCGAGGGCTTCTCCAAAAACATGTCAGACATACTATTGTCAAACTTTGCCTTTTTTTCAATGCCATTTGCAGCAAGGTAATTGATCCGAAAAAACTTAATGATATGCAGACTGATGTTGTTGAAACATTATGCAAGTTGGAGATGTATTTTCCACCCTTTTTTTTGACATAATGGTTCACTTAATTGTCCATCTAATACGGGAGATCAAGGAATGCAGTCCTTTTTTTTTGCGATGGATGTACCCGTTTGAAAGACACATGGGGACTTTGAAAGGTTTGGCAACAAATAAAGCAAAACCCGAAGGTAGTATTATTCGAGGTACCATTGAGCAAGAGGCAGGAAACTTTTGTGCCGTGTTCTTGGCTAAAGCTAAAGAAATTGGAGTTCCAATATCTCGTCATGAGGGAAGACTTCAAGGTAAAGGTACAATTGGTCGCAAATTGGTCAAACCTCCATCTGATAGATTCCAGGAAGCTCACCGTTATGTTCTCCAACACCTTCCTGAAAATACTCCTTACGTAGAAAAACATCTCATTGAATTGAAAAGAGAGAATCCAAAAATTGGGCAATATGCATTGATATGATGAGACAACACAATTGTTCATTCGTTGCATGGTTTGAAAACCAAGTGAGAAACGAAAGGAGAAAAGCAAATAATAATGTTTCTGAAATGATTAGATGGCTTGCACAAGGTCCTCAATTATTTGTGAACACTTATGAAGGGTACGACATTAACGGATATTGTTTCTACACTAGTCGTCAAGATGACAAGAGTGTACAATAGAATAGTGGTGTTATGGTGGTTGCATCTTCTACCGAATACTCTAGCGCCAAGGATATTAGACCAATTGATGCAACACAAGCATATTATGGGGTAATTCAGGAGATATGGGAGCTAAATTACGTCCATTGCACAATTCCTTTATTTCGATGTCAGTGGGCTGACAATCGACGTGGTCAGAAAATGGATGAATTATTTGGTCTTACTTTGGTGGACTCAAGTCGATTTACTGATACCGAGGAGCCCTTTGTTTTGGCATCTCATGCTAAACAAATTTTCTACGTCCAAGACAACATTGATCATCAGTGGCGTGTTGTTGCTCAAGGCAAGAAAAAAATTGTTGGTGTCGAAGATGTTGTTGATGAAGAAGAGTATGATCGATTTGATGATACCCCGCCTCTATCTATTGGTGTTCAACCTCTAGGAGATGGGGAAGACATTGTTGATGATGGAGACTATGATCATGAAGAAGGAGTATATGTTGATCTTGATATATAATTTGTCAGATATTATATATGGTGTTATTTAGACAAAACGTTGTTAGCATAGTCCTTTAGCTTTTCTTATTTAGTTGGTGTTTATCACTTAAGTCAGTTTGGTTAATGTCTTATTTTGCCAAAACTTTGAGTTACTTTAGACATCGATTTGATGATATAGATTAGTGTGGTTTTGTTTTTCTTTGTAACTTTTTGTCCACCGGATTTACTTTACATGCCTTCATCATGGATTCTGTTTTTTTAAACATTTTTCTGAATTTCACTTTCTGTACTTTTAGTTAATTTATACATTCTTAGGGTTAATTTATCATGGTCAGTTAACCTTATTCATAATTGGTAAGTGTCCTTGTACTTTTTGTTTAGATTCGTTAAACCAACAACTTGTCCAAATTATCTCATCTATATGGATTCGTTTAACTTATGGCTGAATACATTGGTTGTATAGCTTAGCTAACTTCGGTTATATACTTGCCAGAATTAGTATGGCTGATGAACAAAGTCAAGAGAAAAGATCAGCGGAACAAAGTCAAGATCAAGGATCCGCTAAACAAAATGAACCATCTAAGAAGAGGAGTAGGGGTCCATCAAAGGGGATACAGTCAAGTACGCCTATGTTCCTAGAGTTTAATGCTTTTGATTTGCCTTGTGGGGATTGGGAAGCTGCCTACGGGAAACAAATTGGCGCTTGTGCTAAGAGAATTGATATAAATTTCAACGAATATTCGAAGATTTATAAAGTTGACAAGGACATCTTATGGGAGGAGACAAAGGTATGAATTTACTGTCTTAATTAACTTAGCTCGTGCATTGATTTATTGTCTTAATCGGCGTACCTCATTGCTGAACTGGTAAAATCCCATCCAATGTCTTAATTAACTTAACAAAATGCATACTAATACCTCTCAGTGTGAGGGGAGAATCTGAGATAAACGTACCTCTTCTTTTCTCCTCTCCTGTCAGCTGACCAGTCAAACCAATCCAAAACAACTTACCTACTGCAGCACTGAAAATAGAAGTAAGAAGAACGAGCCTATCAAACCAGTCTACCCCACATCCAGCCAATGTTCTCCTCTTCTCTTCTCCTGTCACCCCACCAAAATATATATTGCTTTAGTTTAGTATTAGTAATCTGGTTGCATTATGTTTTATTAGGAGCTCCTTGTATCTGGTTGCATATTCTTTTTTTCCCTTTCTTCTTTATCTAATTTAAGTTTATCTATTTTTTTGACAGCGAAAGTTTCACATTGAGGATCCAACTGGTGAGAAGCAAAAAAAGTTTCATAGCGGTGTGGCTGCACGATTCAGATGCCATAAGTCAAATTTGAGGTCTCGTTTTATCAATTCAGATGCCAGAGTTTAAGGTAAATATTTAACTTGCCAGAGTTTAAGGTAAATATTTAACTTGCCAGAGTCATTACAGTAAGTTTTGCTATTCCCAGTTATTTTTGTTGTTGTTGGTATTAATATTGTTGGATTCGCCGTTGCCATGGTTGTGGTTATGGTCTGTGTGGTTGTTTTTGGGATCTATGGTTACTGTCATTTCTGGTGAATTAACTTCTGCTCGTGCCATTAACGTCCCACCTTGCTTTATTCCTCCGTATACTGACAAGCTTTTTGACCTTTGATTCAGTTTATATTCTGTTTTGGAACCAGTTTTCGAACTATGAAGCAAACCAGATCAGTGTTAACATAAGCATCAAGTTCATAAGGAAATAAATTCTTCCTACTTTTGTCCACATCCAAACTCCAATAAAAGAAAATTAAAAGAAAGTTATAAGACTTGTTTGATATTGTAGTCATTTTTCACCTTGCATTTTCCCTTTTCTTTTCTCAAAGTTATCCACGTTTCCTAACTCGGAAAAAGCCAAAAGTTTTGCATATAAGAAGAACTCTACATAGTATAAAATTAATACTCTGTACTCATGATTGGGAAAATTTAACATGAATAATGTCGAGTTTCCCCCACTTTCTTAACTTAGCTGATGTTCCTGCCAAACACCAAAGTATCTATCAGTAATCTGTTTGTAAAAAGAATAAGATGTTCATAGGATTGGATTAAATGAATTCTAATAACTTACCAATAAAAAAACAACAAATGCAATGAAGATAGCGCGAAAGACATGGCTAGATTCATTGGCAACAAACTCAATGAAAAATGCCAATGATCCGGCCAAAACTATCCCAAGTCCTCTGTTCAATCCCTTGCACAATGTTGCCCCTACAACCATTTCACAAAATAAATAGGAGTAATAAAGAACACCTACATACAAAATTTGACATCTGAAAAAGAGAAATTGGAATTTTCCTTTATCATTCTGAGTTCTCGGATTGTTTCTGAAAACTTGACTGGCTTAAGTCTTATCACCTTATCAAAAATAACCTAAGTTCACTAGCTAGGTAGAAAAGGGAAGTCAAGATCGAATCCACAGAGAAACAGTGTTCTTTCTTTTACTAATTAACTAATCTAGACGTACTATTGGTATCAAAAGATTTGAATTGGTTTGTATGCTAAACTAAGGCAATAATCAAAATGGAATATAACAATATTAAAGGAATCTAGGGCAGCGGTTCACCATAAATGCAGACCGGGATTGGACAACGGACAATAACAATCAACTAACAATCATAACTAGGAAAACATGCATCTCTCGAATCTTATGAATTCCTTAGGATAGAACAACTAGCGGGCTCTCGCTACGTACTAGAAATAATTCCTATCTAATAGCCACAGACCAAAAACATCAGATTTATACCTCTCGGCGCATAATCTAAGGTTAATCAAACTCAAATCAAAATAGTCCGGCCGAACAGAATTGACGAGCAATAATAATAAGCTATAGAAATTATAATGAGTAATCAACAATCAAGTCCATATATAATCCCAATCATGCATTCATGGATCCCCTAAACCCTAGAAATTAAACTACTCACTCATGATAACAAATAACAAAGCAATTAATATGATTGGAAACATGATTAAAGCAATAAAATAAATTAAAGTAAGAAATAATACCAAATTGAAGGACAAGGAAATAATAAAGCTTAAATCTTTGATTAGAATTAAAAACTAAGTGTTTGAAGAAATTAGAGAGAAATTAAAAATAAAATAAGTGCTCGAAAGTAGAATAAAAGATGTCTCTAAAAATAATAGGGCTTAGAATATATAGTTTGCCCAAAATAAAGCCTAAAAACCGAAATTAGAAAACGCGCATAAGCATCAGAGGTTGGCGTCGCCCGATCGGGCGACGCTTCGCCCGATCGGGCGATGTGCTCGATAGTCGGCCCGATCGGGCGGTTTGCGAAAGGCACACAGCAGGTCCCAGATGGCCGCCCGATCCGGACCGGGCGAAGTGCGCCCGATCGGGCGCGCACGAAGGACTTCAATTCTCTTTTTTTTCCGCCCGATCTTCGCGTTTCGCCCTCAGCTCCCAGGGCGATTTGCAATCATCAACATCCTTCGCCCATATCACCGAGTCTAACTCCCGGGGCTCAACCATAAGCATCTAAGGCTCCCGAAAGTCGACGATAATGGTCCCGAACTTCTTCGGGCTCGTGTAGTGGCCTAAATCACCATGAAACGGGTCTAAAAAGACCAATTTCTCACTAATCAAACCTGAAACTCAAGGCACACTCAATAACACATATTAGTACTAAAAACGGCTCCTAAGAGCTCATTTGATGCATAAAAGTACTAAGGGACGGGGGTAAAACTCTATATAAAACACACATATCAAAACTAAAAACATGATTTCAGAATAGGAAAAGTAGAACTCTAGAATATTGAAGGTAATAATACTGAATAGACCCTAGAAACTCAAACTGATATGCTGTCAAGAAAGCAAAAACACTAACCTGCAGTGAACTCGAGCACAACCACAACAGTCATGATAGCTAGTGTTTTCTGTAGTTTTGATGAGTGTCACAAAGTTTAAACATTAAGAGGGGTTGGGGTTGGGGTTGGTGCTACTTTATGTAAACTAAAGGGTGATAATAATGCTTCTTTACTCTGATATTCACATGATTTTCGTTAGAAGTATGGCCTGATTTGAAATGATGCTTAAACCTGGGTGGTTGCTTTCAGTAGATAGTTTTAGGAAAGTCAAATGTCAGAAGAAAACAAATTTTGTTCCACCAAACTACTAGAAGAATACTATTGTACATTAAATTTGTGTACGGTTTAATTGTTGAGTGGAGTTAGTTTCGATGTGAGTCCAAATCAAACTATTTGATCAGTACGCGTTTTAGGTTAAGTCGCCCAAACTAAGTATTCCGGTTTCTGCCTATTTTGCTTTCTTCTTATTTCTGAACCCATTTCTGCATTTGTAACCTTTTCGTCCTCTCTCCCCAGAATTAATAGCATGAATGTTGCAACAGATGAGACTAAAACAGTAGATCCTGAACAGAGTAATGAAGAGCCTAATATGCAGCATAAGCAGTCAGCATCTGTTGCCAAAGCATAGTCATTATACCCAGATAGTTGAAGCGAGCATTAAAGTTCTAAAAATAAATACAATTATACGAGTAGCTAGTTTGATGCAAGTAGTGAAGTCTACAAGGAAAAATAGCTGCCGATTCAACAACATAATGATAAGTATCAGAGACATAACCAACAGAAAAAATGAGATTTCTCTCTAAAATCAGGCTATATTATGCGGACTCCAAGATTCATAATAGCAGGAAACATTAGAGGTTTAATATGAGAATGGGTTTACTGATCATCGCTTACAGTTTCAAACACCTAGAATTTTTGCAATTACATTGCTTTTGCTTCTTTGGAGTGCCATCTTTGCCATCAGCAACAGTAGCTGGTGGTTGAGAACTTGGAGGCTCTGGCTTGCTAACAAAGACGACAAGTGCGCAAGGATAAGCAAGAAAAACAGTGGATTTTAATATAAACACAAAGAAGACAAGTGGGCAAGGATAAGCAAGAAAGTTTTGCATATAAAAAGTTCAGTCTGAAGTTCAGCCACAGACTGTGAGTGTCAGATGATAGGGAAAGTTAACTTAGCTGATGTTCACTTTCTTAATCTCTTATGCTAATTGTTAGCTTTGTTTCCTTATTCAACAGGTCAAAAGTGAAAAGGGAAAGGAAAATGCAAAGTTAAACAAATGTCATCATCACTTAGGCCAACATAGTTATCAAAGGGCCCGGAAAAAATGGAGTCAGCAGAAGAGACTTGAAAAGAGACTCCCCGCTATATCAGAATCATCAACGACCGTTTCTGAGCAGAGTACTATCGCAACCAATTCCGATTTTGATAAACGCTCTGTGGAATGGCTTTTAGCGCATGAAAAGCCGCAGCCAGATGGAACGTAGGCTATTGACCCGAAAGATACAGAGACTATTCGCATTGCTAATCTAGTTGTAAGTGGTGCATAAAACATCATTTTTATATTACGAATGAATTTGAGCGTGTAAATGACAGGCTAAATCGCACTCCTATCAAAGATAAACCTAACGTTCACCAACTAAAAATATAGCAAGGGAAGCAGGGATCGTATCCACAGGGAAACAGGCGTTCTTTCTACTATTAAATTACTAATCTAGACTACTGTTAACGAGAGTTGGAATGGTTTGTGTATTAAACTAAAACAAGTAATCAAATCGGAAAATAACAATATTAAAGGAATCTAGGGCAGCGGTTCACCATAAATGCAGACCGGGATTGGACAACGGACAATAACAATCAACTAACAATCATAACTAGGAAAACATGCATCTCTCGAATCTTATGAATTCCTTAGGATAGAACAACTAGCGGGCTCTCGCTACGTACTAGAAATAATTCCTATCTAATAGCCACAGACCAAAAACATCAGATTTATACCTCTCGGCGCATAATCTAAGGTTAATCAAACTCAAATCAAAATAGTCCGGCCGAACAGAATTGACGAGCAATAATAATAAGCTATAGAAATTATAATCAATCAATCAAATATCATGTCCACATATAATCCCAATCATGCATTCATGGATCCCCTAAACCCTAGAAATTAAACTACTCACTCATGATAATAAATAACAAAGCAATTAACATAATAGAAAACATGATTAAAGCAATAAACTAAATTAAAACAAGAAGCAATACCTAATTGAAGAACAATGAATAATGAAAGCTTGAATTTTTGATTGAAAATAAAACTAAGTGTTGGAACAAATTTGAGAGAATAATAAGCTCAGGAAATAAACTAAGGTTCAAAACTAAAAATAAAAGGTGTCCTCTAAAAACAATTAAGGCTTGCTTATATAGTTTGCCCAAAATAAAGCCCAAAAAACGGAAAGAAAACTCGCGCATAAGTGCTGGGGGTTGGCGTCGCCCGATCGGGCGATCCACTCGATAGTAGGCCCGATCGGGCCAAAATCCGCCCGATCGGGCGGTTTGTGAACTCTCCATACAGCCTCCAGAGTGACCGCTCAATCCGGATCGGGCGAGCTGCGCCCGATCGGGCGCGCGTTGATGATTCCAGATTGCTTATAATTACGCCCGATGGTTGCATTTCGCCCTCAGCTTCCAGGGCGATTTGCAATCTTCAATGTAGCTCGCCCATATCACTGAGTATAACTCCCGGGGCTCAACCATAAGCATCCAAGGCTCCCGAAAGTCGACGATGGAAGTCCCGAACTTCTCGGACTCATATAGTGGCCTAGATCAACAATGAAACGGGTCTAAAACGACCAATTTCTCATAATCAAACCTGAAACTCAAGGCACACTCAATAACACACATTAGTACTAGAAACGGCTCCTAAGAGCACGTTTGACACATAAAAGTATTAAGGGACGGGGGTAAAAATACTATATAAAACATGCATATCAAACCTCCCCAAGCTAGACCCTTGCTTGTCCCTAAGCAAGGAAATCATCGATGAACACAAAACCAACTTCACCCCCGACATAATTCAAAATGAAAAACATAATTCGAGGCAAAATCCAACAAGCATGCATCAATGTTAACCAATCAAATTCATTCAACCGCCAATCCACCTCAACAATCGTCACGCAAAGCGAACCACAAGTGTACAATGGAATTCAAGACTAGTGCTCACACACTCGTCACTCATTTATGTGGCGGATAAAAAATGTACCCGTTCGCTCCCCTCCCAACATATATGTGTACAATGCCCTCCCAAACTCACAACACTCGTGTGTCTAGAAAAACATGCACTCAACCTAGTAGTCGACTCGGAATGTGTCATGTCATAACTTGCATTGATAAACAACTACTTTCACATTAATATGACTCTATGCACAAAGGTCGGAAGGTTTTCAAAGCTTGTAATGATAGGCTTAGGTAGGGGTGCGGTAAATTTGGGTAAAATGTGAGCTTAAAGCCTTGGCTTTGGGGAGCATAAATCCTAGCAAAACCATGATCAACCACAAATGATGACCACAACTCTCCCACTCAACACATGATGAAACAACAAACAAACCACACTATACTTTCTTGCCTTTCTTTCACAATTAAAATCAATCACTCATAAAGATAAGAAATTACAATACTTGAGTGAAACAATGCTTTGAATTTTCTTGAGAATAACGATTTTTCCTTTTTTTTTTCTTGCTCAATCTCATTTTTTTTTCTTTTGGAACCTTCACACGATTTTTTTTTTTATTCTCCTCATCTCATTCATTTTTCGCATTTTTTTTTTCAACAACAATCATGATAAGAAGAACTTCCCTTTTCAATACTCAATATGCTCAAAATGTACCACACTACAACTCCCTCACCTCACTACTATTAGCTCCCCCAAGCTAGGCTTGGGACTAGTAACCAATGGGGAATTTACGGGCTTGTAATGTGGTTAGTCACCGAATAAATGGCACAAGCACAACATGGGTAGAAAAAGAGGGAACAAACGTATCTAATTTCATCTGAAGGCTACCTAAATAGAAAAATGCCTTCATCCTCCACAATGTGCATGTATATGAGTCATAAAAAATTACTAATAGTTGCAAACCAATACTCAAAATCAATGACACACCAGGAAGCTATCACACATCCTAACCAAGTCAACTAGTCAAGCACCAAGTCCACAAGTAGTTAGTCGAAGTTGACTCATGTTTAGGCATCAAAACAATCGAACATCAAATCATGGCTAACACATCTACATTGCCCATCATCAAACACCAAGAATCAAAACAATTTTCAATCAAAGGGGCACAGGGAAGCATGATTTTACATTCATCGGAACGTATTTTTGTATTTTTTTTTTTCAAAGCAATAAACTAATCTAGAAAGCATTAAACACACCAAAATAAAGAAATGCGAAAAGAAAAGAAAAATATACCTACAATGTACAAGTAATGTGAAACCCTCCCCAAACCAAATCAGACAATGTCCTCATTGGCTCAAGGGTATCGAACCAACTCGATCTCATCTCCATCATTGACGGCCATTGCCGCCATCATCATCATCATCACCATCATCTCGGCCACCATGCCCACTAGGACCCGCTCCCCACCCTCCGTACTGGGTGGGTGTGAAGGTGCCCATAGAACCCGGAGCTCCATATCCCTCCGCGGGATAGGTATACCAGGTAGGGTGCTCGTAATCTGGGGCAATATAGCCCTGCCTGGCATACTGATCATAAAATGGGAACATGGTCCTCTGGTGATGAGCTGCGAACTCCCGGAACCCGAGCTCAAGTCTGCTCAACCTCTCATCAATGGACCCCTGCTCCTCATGTACTACCGGGCCACTCTGGGGCCTCCCCGTGTCTCGACGCCCCCTCCTGAAGTAGGTGCGAGGCTCTGGCTGGTACTGATGGGGCTCTGGCTAAGGGTCAGGCTGAGGCTGGGGGTCAGGCTGAGGCTCTTGCTCAAATCCAACAAATAGATAATGAGCCTGACCGGGTCTGAAACTAGTGCGGCCCTGAGGGTCAGGCAAGGTGAAAAGCCTGTTTCCCTCGAACATCCAGTACATGGCTCCCGGCCTAAATAACCCATGCTCCCCCTGTAGCCTACGGAGTCCAGCAAAATAAGCCAAATCAAGCAAGTTGCTACCCAGAAATGGAATCTGGTTAGCCTCAGTAAAGTTGGCCGTGGCCATGGCTATGTGGGTGATCAACCCACCAATGGTAATTTTGGTAGTATGTGTGGAAGTGGCTATGGAGTAAAATTGAGAGGCCATGTGATGTGCAAGGTTCATTTTGTAGCTCTCCTCTCCTTCTGAAACGTAGCCACCTAGGATCTCTAGCTCCGTACTCCTAATGTTCTGGGTCTCATCCCTACCAAAGATTGTAAATCCTAGGAACCTGTAAAAGACAATGGGTACCGGGTGTTGTATCTTGGAAGCATGCAAATGTTGCATACTCCCGGGATTATCATTGTCCGTAAGCTTTCCCCACATGGTGCAGTTGTTATTTAGGTTTCCTACTATATGTGGTAGACAATCCAAAAATCCTACCAAAATCAGATAAGCTCATGGTGTAGGTTCGGTTCATCACACGAAATTGAACCGATGACACGGTTCGATAACCATCCCTACGCACATTAAAACTACTCAAGAATTCTAGAGTCAACCGTCTAAATGTGAGACGGAGCATACTATACATGTTACTCATACCAACACCAACAAAAACACGTTTTACATCACGCTCAATTCCCATTTCATGCAAGGATTTTTGACATATAAAGCGAGTAGGGATTACCTCCCTCAATTTGAGGTGCATGAATCGTGCTCGTTGCTCCTCCGTAATAAAGATGACATCCGGAAAATCCGTGTCGGGCTCGAATTGCGGCGGTGGAGGTGGTGGTGTCGGTTCCCGAGCTTGGCTCGTGGAAGCCTCATGTTGATTTCTTGGTACCCTCGTGCATTTCCTTTGTGGTCGGTTTGCCATTGATGAAAAATCTGAATTTTTGAGTTTTTGAGCTTTTTGGGTGAATTTGGGGATTTTGTGGGGATGAGAGAAAACTCAAATCGGTTAGGTGTAGGTTGTAGAGGATGATGAGAGGATGATTTTGATGAAAGAATTGTTGAATTTGGTGGAGATTTGAGGGAGATATGGTGGTTTAAAATTTTTGGAAGTTGGGGTTTAATGGAGGAGTGAGAGAAAGTTAGGTTGAAGATGAAGAGGAAGTGAAGAAAGATTGGGGAAACCGTGAGTTTATCGCTGAAATCGCGTCTCGCCCGATCGGGCGACTTTCCGCCCGATCGGGCGGGATGCGATCCTTTTCTTTTCATGCGTGCGCGCCCGATCGGGCGCAGCTCGCCCGATCCGGATCGGGCGATTTGCGAATGCTCATTTTCTTGACTTTTTCCTGCCCAGAATCATCCTTGACTTTTTCTCGAAATTTTCATCAACCGCCCGATCGGGCAAAATTATTTCGCCCGATCGGGCGTTCCACTCGCCTTCTGCGCTCGATCGGGCAAACAATCGCCCGACTCGGGAGTTCCACTCGCCAGACCGCCCGATCGGGCATGCTGCGCCCGGTCGGGCGGAAATAAACTGCAAGAAACTCATCCGTGCGCGCCCGATCAGGCGCACCTCGCCCGATTCGGATCGGGCGGTTTGCAGCGTGCTTGGCCTTGTGCGTAATTTCACTTTATTGAACTTGGAGCTTTAGGCCTGCACATTATTAAACACCCAAACAGCGTAATGCCCTCTTCTCGCCTCACTAATACCAAAAACAATACTTAAACACACGTAGGTAATGGAAAATACTAACTAAACACACAAAAATTAGAATCAAAAATCAAACTTATACTACTAAAGCAATAAATGGATAATGAAATACTCATCCCCTATTAGATTGATGTAATGTCCCCATTACACAATCTCCGTTTATGCGCAGACAATCGACATGAAAGGGATGAGAGCCACGACAACTCATCGAATGGGGGCACCAAAGATGGTGCCATCTGGTGTCACATCGATTGCCTTGGATGAGCTATGTGGTGCGGGAAGTGACAGACCACGACCCCGATCATGAATACGGTGTCCACCGTTTACAGAACTTTCGGCCTTTTGGGTCGTGGCATCATCAATCCGTCCCTTATTTCGAACCCATGCCGAAGAGTTCATACTCCGCTCACCTCCACCTGCAAAACAATTTGAAACATGTGCTTTTTCCGAGGAGTTATTAGAGTTAGTATGAGTCAATTCGGTATTAAAATAATCATTAGAAACATTGACTCCAAAACATGACTCCTCTACCATAGGGCTCTTAGCAACATGGGTTAAATTGAAAGTAACCTTATCATCCCCCACATTTAAGGTCAGCTTGCCATTCTTGACATCTATGATTGCCCCCGCGGTGTGTAGGAAAGGCCGACCTAAAATAATAGGAATTTGCCTATCCTCTTCCATGTGTAAAACAACAAAATCAACAAGAATAAAGAATTTACCTACTCTAACAGGCACATCTTCTAAAACACCTAGGGGGTATTTTACAGATCTATCAGCCATTTGCAGAGTTATGTTGGTAACTTTTAAATCACCCATGTTCAACTTAGTACATACAGACAGGGGCATGACACTAACACTGGCACCTAAATCACATAAGGCTTTGTCAATAAAAAGGTTGCCAATATTACACGGGATAGAGAAACTCCCGGGGTCCTTCAACTTGGGTGGAGACTTATTTTGTAGTAAGGCACTGCACTCTTCAGTAAATGCAACAGTCTCCACCTCACTAAATGCTCTCTTCCTAGTCAAGATGTCTTTCATGTATTTAGCATATGCAGGTACTTGAGTAATCAATTCAGTGAAAGGGATTGTTACCTGCAGATTCTTTACCACTTCTAAGAACTTACCAAACTGCTTGTCTAGCTTGTTCTTTAGCTGACGATGAGGGAAGGGAAGTTTGATAGGTGGAACTTGTATCTCAACTTTTGTCTCAACCCTTGTGTCAGCTTCCTTATCCTTGACCACCTTCTCACTTTCTCTTGGCACAGCACCACTAACAGATACTTCAACCCCTTCCTCTATAGTCATAGGTGGCCCATCATACTCATATCCACTCCGCAAAGTGACAGCATTTACAGACTCTCTGGTCACAGGCTGTGAAGGGAGTTGACCTTTGGGTCTCTCTGCAAGAGCGGTAGCCATTTGTGCCAACTGTTTATCCATGATCTTGTTATGAGCAGTGAGGGCATCGATTTTGGCATCCTTTTCGCTTAGAGATCTCTGCAATTCCAACATCATATTCCTCATCTCTACAAGCATGGGATCAGGTTGTGTGGGTTGAGGTTGTGGAGGAAAGCCAGGTGGTCCACTAGGCTGCGAGTTGTAGTTACTCCGCGGTTGGTAGGGTTGTTGTGGTGGTGGAGGGTGTTGAATCTGGTGGGGGTTCTGAACATTAGTACTCCTATATGATAATAGGGGGTTGTTTTTATACCCCTCATTGTATGAGTTGGAATACGGATTGTTCTGCTTGTAGGACTGGAATGCATTGCATTGTTCGATGGAGCTCCGGCATTCCTGTGCATAATGGCCTTGCATCCCACAACTATTACAGACATTAGCAGATTGGGCACTCATTGCAGTGACACTAGCTAGCATGTTGGGCGGATTGGGAGGATGCGATCTGTATATTATCTAGCTTGTGATGTAGGGCAGTTAGCTAAGCAGTAAGCTGTTCAATAGAATTCATCTCATGCTTAACACCCCGGTCGACAAAACCTCTAGGATTTCCATATTGGGCACTATGGATGGCCATTTCCTCAATCACCTCTAAAGCTCTAGGCACCTCCAGTTGCATAAATCTCCCACTGGCAGCTGAATCCAAAAGACACCTAGACTCATTACCCAGACCATTATAGAACTGCTGAACCAGGAACCAATCCTCCAAACCATGGTGTGGGCACTCTCTTTGCAAGTCCTTGAATCTTTCCCAAACCTCGAACAAACTCTCATCCGCTTGTTGAGAGATACCTAATATTTGTCCCCTTAGACGGGCTGTCTTCTCAGGTGGGAAATATTTAACATAGAACGCAAGGGCCAAGGAATTCCAATCGGTGATTTTCATAGCTGCGCGGTTGTGATTGTTAATCCATAGCTTTGCCTTCCCACTCAATGAAAATGGAAAGAGTATCTCCATGGTCTGCTCCGGTGTTAAATTCTTCTGCTTAATGGTGGCACAATACTGAATGAAAGACTGAATATGGAGATTGGGATCTTCACCCTTTTCCCCACCGAATTGGTGTCTCTCGATCATGTTTATCAGCTGGGGTTCGATCTTGAAATTCTCGACCGCAATGGAAGGCATGATTGCTTTGGGAAGCATAGACAGACTTGGTTTAGAATAGTCTGTAAGCCTTCGCACAAGTGGGGAAGGCGGTGGTGGTGCTTGGTCACCCATCTCTGAATCTATATGGAATAGATTGCTAATCAGATAGTCGGATTCAGAGTCAGAATGGCCTCTCAACTGTTCAACGAATCTACGTCGTCTACGGAAAGTCCGTTCAGGTTCAGGATCGAACGAAGTCAGATCGCTGGTATGGACAGTCCTGGGCATAAACAAGCAAAAACTAGAAAACAGTCGTGAGATCCGATCTCAAGGAACGGGAGTCCCTTGAGAAGTAACAAACAATACTCTAGAAAAATGATTAATAACAGAAAATAAAACCGCTTCCCCGGCAACGGCGCCAAAATTTGACAGGCTAAATTGCACTCCTATCAAAGATAAACCTAACGTTCACCAACTAAAAATATAGCAAGGGAAGCAGGGATCGTATCCACAGGGAAACATGCGTTCTTTCTACTATTAAATTACTAATCTAGACTACTGTTAACGAGAGTTGGAATGGTTTGTGTATTAAACTAAAACAAGTAATCAAATCGGAAAATAACAATATTAAAGGAATCTAGGGCAGCGGTTCACCATAAATGCAGACCGGGATTGGACAACGGACAATAACAATCAACTAACAATCATAACTAGGAAAACATGCATCTCTCGAATCTTATGAATTCCTTAGGATAGAACAACTAGCGGGCTCTCGCTACGTACTAGAAATAATTCCTATCTAATAGCCACAGACCAAAAACATCAGATTTATACCTCTCGGCGCATAATCTAAGGTTAATCAAACTCAAATCAAAATAGTCCGGCCGAACAGAATTGACGAGCAATAATAATAAGCTATAGAAATTATAATCAATCAATCAAATATCATGTCCACATATAATCCCAATCATGCATTCATGGATCCCCTAAACTCTAGAAATTAAACTACTCACTCATGATAATAAATAGCAAAGCAATTAACATAATAGAAAACATGATTAAAGAAATAAACTAAATTAAAACAAGAAGCAATACCTAATTGAAGAACAATGAATAATGAAAGCTTGAAATTTTGATTGAAAATAAAACTAAGTGTTGGAACAAATTTGAGAGAATAATAAGCTCAGGAAATAAACTAAGGTTCAAAACTAAAAATAAAAGGTGTCCTCTAAAAACAATTAAGGCTTGCTTATATAGTTTGCCCAAAATAAAGCCCAAAAAACGGAAAGAAAACTCGCGCATAAGTGCTGGGGGTTGGCGTCGCCCGATCGGGCGTCGCTTCGCCCGATCGGGCGTCGCTTCGCCCGATCGGGCGATCCACTCGATAGTCGGCCCAATCGGGCCAAAATCCGCCCGATCGGGCGGTTTGTGAACTCTCCATACAGCCTCCAGATTGACCGCCCGATCCGGATCGGGCGAGCTGCGCCCGATCGGGCGCGCGTTGATGATTCCAGATTGCTTATAATTCCGCCCGATGGTTGCATTTCGCCCTCCGCTTCCAGGGCGATTTGCAATCTTCAATGTAGCTCGCTCATATCACTGAGTCTAACTCCCGGGGCTCAACCATAAGCATCCAAGGCTCCCGAAAGTCGACGATGGAGGTCCCGAACTTCTCGGACTCATATAGTGGCCTAGATCAACAATGAAACGGGTCTAAAACGACCAATTTCTCATAATCAAACCTGAAACTCAAGGCACACTCAATAACACACATTAGTACTAGAAACGGCTCCTAAGAGCACGTTTGACACATAAAAGTACTAAGGGACGGGGGTAAAAATACTATATAAAACATGCATATCAGTAAAGGGGAATTAGATAAAAGATGCTGCTAGTCCTAGACCTTATGCGTTCATTAGGTTTGGAATGTTTTTCAGTTT
This sequence comes from Spinacia oleracea, assembly GCF_020520425.1. Lineage (NCBI taxonomy): Eukaryota > Viridiplantae > Streptophyta > Magnoliopsida > Caryophyllales > Amaranthaceae > Spinacia > Spinacia oleracea. The sequence goes on from NC_079489.1 coordinate 62,911,307, forward strand.
ACTCACTGTTTGGTGAATTCTTTTGGTAAATCACTTCAAGATATTGTGGCACTAATAAATTGATGAAATTTATTTTTTCCCTCAGAAGATACATTTAGAAAGAGAACAAAGAAGCTGTACTAGTAATACCATAAAGAGGATAAGAGGTTTTAATGCTATTTTTGTACGCAACTTATGTGAGAAATCACAAACCACAGTTGAGCAATGTAGTCTTGCTAATATTTTTTTCAATATTCTATTTTATTGTTAAACTTCTGTTTAGGAGTTGCAATTCGGAATTCTGATAAAGAAATAAGTTTGATACCTCATACGTACCTCCTTATTTACTCCAATGTTTTACATTTGGATTACTTTATAAATATCATTCACCTTTATTCTTGTGTGTGACTATTATGGTTGCTACTAAAGCACATCTGCTACTGCTACACCTAGCTTGCTACACACACACACACACACACACACACACACACACACACACACACACACACACACACACACACACACACACACACACACACACACACACACACACACACACACACACACATATATATATATATATATATATATATATATATATATATATGTTACGATTAATAACCATTCTAACCCTTATTACTTGTTGCCAGGAGGATCATTTGCAAAAACAGGCCAAAGAGCGAGAGGAAGGGGTATATAAACCATTAGAGCGGGGTGTTGATGTCCTTACCATGGCTCTTGGGAAAAAGGACCACCGTGGATTTGTCAAGGGACTTGGTGGGTGTGGGATTGGTCTAGGCTGTAAGCAAGCATTTGGGCCGGTAGATCGGAAGGCTAAAAAGACGACCCATAGTGGTGGTTCACCAGAAGAGTTAGAAGAGATGAAAGCTATCCTAACTCGAGAATTTGAAGCAAGACTAGAAGAGAAGGTGCAAGAAAGAGTTAAGAAGGTTTTTGATTCATTTTTGCGCGGCAGGGCCAGCGGTACCGAACAACATATGACCAGCTCTGAAAAGCCAAGCAATGATCTTCATGAGGAGCCACAAAGCTTGTCAAGTCCAGTAAAAAAAAGACCCTCGGTTGGTAGAGGTAAGCATTTCCTTAACAAAATTTATGAGTTATTTGGATCAAAAGTTATTGGGATCAAATTAAAATGCCAACACAACATCACATTTCACAATTAATCAATACCAATAAGAATTCACACCTCTTCCTATGCTAGAAAATAAAATTAAAAGTAAATAATGCAAGTGAAGCACTTCAACGGACTCTTTAACAATTCATTTTTTGGTCAAAATCATGAAAATTTATCAATAAACAGCCAAGTTTGCAGGCTGTTTGTTCTGTTGTTACAGTCTGCTGCCATGGGTTGTTCATTGCAGCTGCTACTTCTATTGTTTGTTGGATGCTGCTGTGTTTCTACAGTTTGTAGTGTGAGTTTGCGTTTTTGTAGGTAGACATACCTTTGTTTTTCCACCAAGCTTAGTCACAAGTACCTTAAGAAAGGAAAAGAGTTTTAAGCTTCCCACAACTGGAACTTCCTTGAAAGAAGACATTAATAATGACACAATCACTCACCAGAAGTTTCTTGTCAGCAAGCTTAAACATCGTTTTTCTAAGTAGATCACCATTTTAAGCTTCTTTCGCCTCAGAAAAAAGCTCAACTGCAGATAATGTTTTCGGATCTTTGACTTTTGTGGATACATTGTCCACTGGTTCAGCAGTATGTTTACTAATAAACTGCTTCAGATTTCTCTTCTTGCATTGTATTCTTTTAGAAGAATAATTTCTTTGCTTATCCACCTGCTTTGTAACCTTAGTTTTTATCTCTCCTTTCGCAATTTTCTTTCGTATATCATCTATTGAAGCACCTTTATCTAGTACCCTCTGCCACTCTTTTCTTGCTTCCTCACAGATTTCTTAACTGTATCATTCATGGAGCCAGTTAGCCTTGCTATGACCTTGTTCTTGCAAGTCTCCCACAATTCCTTCTTGGTGTTATCAGTGGTGTCCTTCTTGGTTAAACTAGTCACAAACTTTACCTTTCTCTTGGAAACCAAGATAACCTTCATTGATCTACACCATTCCCCGTACTTGTTGGCTCTAGTGAGTTTGTTAACAACCACAAAGTGCTGACCATCAGGTGGATGCATGTAAATAGGGTATTGCATGTTAGCCAAAGTAATCATAGATATTCAAGGGAATTAAAATATTCCAAGACTCAAACTTAATTCAGCAGATTTAGGATATAAAATAGAATAAAAGAGTGTGTGGCTTAGAAAGGTTTGATCTTGCTTATAAGTAACTCTCAATCGGTGCTTGGTCACTCGTAACTTATCTCTAATACCATGAAGAATCTGATGATTCTAAATAATAAACACCTTAGGAAGCCCATTGAGTCTCATGCATAAATCTATAGTAAGTTTCTCATCTGAAGAAATTTTGGTTTCCCAGATTTTTCCCATCTTAAGTAAGATTGAATAGATACAAGATCATCTGGGATTCTGCTTTCAGATTTCTATCTACAATAAACTTTTTTCTATCAGCGTCTTCGTCAATTTTTTTTTTTTTGAGTTTATATGTTTTTTATTTGTTCAAATGTTAATATTTAAATCGTTGTCATAACGGTTCTGAGTGACCAAGTGCAATAACAATGTTTGCTCTAAATGTATGTAGATTCCAACTAAATGTCGTCTTGCTTTGAATGATGAATGCAATGGGAACTTAGTGATCGTGGCATATGGAACGGTAGAACCTTTCCCGCACGAGGTGACTCACAACAAGAAAATGAAGCGTGACAACTACAGGGTTAGTGTAGACAACACTTATAGTGATTATGCCATCTTTGATCTTCCAGTTGAGACCGATGATGGTGTCACTAAGTTGGGTGAGGCTAAAGGTTATTTTGTGGAATGGCCCGTAGACATGGTGTTCTTTGTGGATAAGGTAATAGTTCTATCATAAATAATGACTTGAAACCTATTTTTCTGAAACTTATACTAACATTTAGCTCTTCACATGAAAGGGCGAGACAACGCCTAAGAAGGCTAAATCGATATCACTCAAGGAGACAGTTGATAGTTGTGGCTATAAATCAGGGGAGTCATCAACTGTCAAAGGCAAAGGAGGCAAATGCAGTGAACTTTCCGAAAAGATCGTTGAAATTCTTGGTGACTATTGTTCTATGTTATATTATTATATGATTTCGGGTGAAGGAGATTATGATACCACGTCAATATCACTGAAGGCCCCATTGTTTTATCAAGATCAAGACAAACAGTTTTTTCTTACATCCACTGACGTCTACGAATTCTTAAGAGAGGCATGGGCTAATGTCTCATTGATTCATGTCTACATATTGTAAACTATTTACACTCTAATACTTATATTTTATGTAATTGAATTGCATTAACTATGAAATTTTTACAATCATCTTATGAAATATTCACTTTGCAAAATTTATGCAGGTTTCTTGTTGAAGAGCGCATCTCTTTATTTCAAATTTCAGAGATCAAATTCCAGTGTCCCCAAAGAATATCTGCAGCTGAAATCAAGAGTGACCCATCTGAAGTTTCGATGTATTTAAGAAATGCTTTCTTGGCTGAATTGAACAAGAAGGATGCACATTGCAAATTCATTTTGGCGTCGTATTATGAAGAGTATGTACTACTTATAATTTGAATCCAAGCCCATTACTTATTTTATATATGTTATTATTATATTAACAAGTTTCTTAAAATGCAACAACCATTGGTTTCTCTATGCGATTGACCTATGTATGGGGTTTGTGTACGAGTTTGACTCTTGTATGTAACCTGTGAACAAACTGCGACACTCAGACCTAGCAAACATAATGAAAACGTTAGTTGGTAACCTAAACATATTTCATATAATTAAATTGATCTTCTATTTTGTTCTCATTAAATATTTGGTGGTGGTGTTTGTTGTTTGGTAGACCCTATAATGTTTACAGGTGTAGACTTAAAGGGAATGCTTTCAAAAAGAGCAAGGTGCAATTGTTATTCATAAGAATGGAGGTATGTATGCATTACTAGCTTCTCTTGTTATTTTAAACATACCTAATAATTAATTCACTAAATATTATTACGTTTTCATTTACTAGTGCGCTCAACAACGTGGAAGTACCAAGTGTGGATATTATGTAATGAGATACATGTATGAGATAGTTTCTTCTCATAGATACTGCAAGGATAAGTTGCAAGAGGTTAGTGTCATGTCCGTATTTGTTTTTCACTTGTTTACTTACACTATCTTGATTCAACCTTCTTTTTAGTATCATATATTTATTTACTTATGATTTTTGAGTTATTTGGCTTTTTGCTAAGGCTCGTTTTGTTCATCTCAATCTCTTTTTTGAAGTAAATACTTCAATATTTCTTTTATAGTCAAGGAAGCTAAGCGAGCAAATAAAATACTACATGCTAAGTAATTAACATGCTTATTTTATTTTATTTTATTTTATTGTGAAGGAGTACATGGAAAGGGATGCATCATATAATGATGAAGAAATCAACGAGGTTCGAGAACAATGGGCTAAGTTTTTTAGAATAACTTATTTATTGAAAGATTAAACTTTTTTAGTGACATTAATTGTGATAATTATTTTTAGAGAGGTATAATCGCATCTTATGTTCATAGACGAAGGAACTTGTATCTACAATCATTCATTTATGTTGTCCAAGAAAATAGAACATTTATTGATAATATTTCCTATCTTATTATTGAAATTTGGTTGATAATCTCAAGTTAGTTTTGTTGTCTTTGTGAAAATTTGGTATGTGTAATATTGGTGTATTATATATTGGATAAAGAGGACTTGTGGTGGAGTATGTAGACCAGATTGCAGGTTTAATTCAGTCACCCCAACTTGATTGGGTGATCAACTTTATAAGGGAAATGCTGTCAAAATTTTAGTAGAATATTAAAGCTGCTGCCGCTGCAAGCTGCTGCTGCTGCTGTCGCTGCACAGTTGTTGTTGCTGTCGCTCCAGTACTGCTGTTGCTGCGCTGCTCCAGTACTGCTAAAGCTGCAGTACTGTTTTTATTATAATTAAAAAGAAAACAGATTAGTAATCGGCATGAAATGGATATAGCTACTAGTATAAATCATATTAGTAACTGGTCTACGCTTGTAGTAACTGGCAATTATAGAAGCCAATTACAAATAAGAAAACAATAGTAACTGGCCAAGTCCAACACCAGTTATAAATAGCTCATTTTTTAATGTAAAATTTGACATATAGTAACGGGCAGGCGTAAATTCCAGTTACGAATAGCACAGTATTAGTAATTGGCATTTGCCAGTTACAAATAATTTACACTATTAGTAACGGTGACTATAGCAACGGACCGTGTTAGTTACTAAAAGCCATTTTTTGCCAGTTACTAATAGCACTTTTTCTACTAGTGGCGGGCGCACAGCCTAGGTTTTGGGCGCACCCTTCTGCAAATGTGATTATTGCTAAAATCTCCTTAAGTTCCCTTCTTTTTATTTGCATTCATCCAAGTTCCTAAAAAATTAAAATAAATGAATAAAAACAAAATAAAAGTAAGGAAAAATGACATAAACTAAGAATTATTAAGAAATCAACTAAAACAACAAAATTAAAATAAATGAATAAAAACAAAATAAAAGTAAGGAAAAGTAATATAAACTAAGAATTATTAAGAAATCAACTAAAATAAGAAGTGGAAGTAAAATCATGAAATAAGAACGGAAACTAGATGAAAACAATAAGAAAATAATGGTTTAGAGCGACATAAATGTCGCTCATATATCAAACACCCGTTTACAACCCGAATCGTTTCAACCCGGACCATTTATGACCCGAACTGTTTCAATCCGGACCGTTTACAACCCGAACTGTTTCAACCCGGACCGTTTATTACCCGAACTGTTTCAACCCGAACCGTTTACAACTCGTAACCCTTTTATTAGAGTAATCAAATGTAGAATGTTATATTCTTTAATGCTTGACAATGTTATAAAACATATGAATTTGTATTATTTTATTGGTCTTGCACTCTTTTGTTGACTCATATTCAACTGATTAATAGATTACTTAAACTAAATTGATCTAATTCAATACGTTATAATCTTATTATAAGTTATAACCAAAGAACTAATCGAAAAACTATGTTGTTTTAACTGAATCGACTTAATTCATTAACAATTGAACTTGTTTGTCTCGTTTCGTTGTTGAACATGTTAGTCTCGTTGATATTTAAACCAATATGAATATATGATAAACTTGTATTTACAAGATTAACAAATTCATTACGTATTAGTTCATCAATATCTATTATTAATTACTACGTTATTAGTTATTAATTCGTCAATAAATGTTTCATGAATACAAAGTGATAAATTCTATTAGGCATTAGTTCATCGTTATCTATAATAAACTTAAGTAATATACTATATACTCACTAACTCTACTGGTCTTAAACTTTTAACACTTTTAAAATTTAGGAAAATTTGTTAGAAATGACCTTTTAAAACCCAAAAATTGTGACAAATGACCTTTTAAAAAAAAGTTGTAAGGGCCCAATTCGTTTTTTTTTTTGGTGTGAATAAGGACCAAATAATATTTTCCGGTGGTCAACGCCAATTTTCCGGCGTTGACCGGCGCGTGGCCTGCAGGTGTTCCTTTTTTAACATTTTTTTAATGATTCCCTCCAATCCCTCCCTATTTGATCCAACTAACTTACTGAGATTAAAAAAAACAATTGATACTCTCTCCTCAAGGCTCTGTTGCGTCGCTATTTTCTTCCTCCTTTAATCCACGAATTTCCTCTCTGTAGTTCAAATCAACCAAATTCGAGCAACCCTTTTGTTTTTCGTGCAATTTCGTACAAGGTAACAATAAAACCCCAATTTTTTGCTCAAATTTCCCCAATTATTTTACTCTTGAAATTAGGGTTTTTGAGCGAAAATGACAGAGGAGAGAGGATTCGTACCTTAGTCAATGATGAGATGCTTTAAATTCGACTTCAACAAATCTTGTTCATTGAATTTCGACGGGAGCAATGAATTGCCATTAATGATGTAGAGGAAGGAGAAGCAGCAGAGCATCAAGTTTAGCGAAAAACGAAGTTTTTATTTTTTAAATTACTGGGTAGTTGGGTCAAATAGGGGGGGGGATTTGAGGCCAGGAATCATTTTTTTAAAAAATTGTTAAAAAAGGAACACGTGCAGGCCACGCACCGGTCAACGTCGGAAAATTGGATTTGACCACCGGAAAATAGCCTTTGGTCCTTATTCACAAAAAAAAACGAACTGGGCCCAATGTCACAACTTTTTTTAAAAGGTCTTTTGTCACAATTTTTGTGTTTTAAAAGGTCATTTCTGACAAATTTTCCCAAAATTTATAATATAAACCTATTGAAAATTGTGATTTTAGTAATAACTCGATATTGTTTATAATTTATATCCGAATTGACCTGACCAGACGTGAACTAGACCCGATAAGAACACAGTCTGAGATGAACCCGACCCGATATAATATGAACCTGCTATAACCCGACTAAACCCGTTTACAACCCGACGTGCTCCAACCCGAACCGACATGACCCGACCCGACTATAATTCGATCTGATCCGATTATAACCCGACCCAATACAACCCGACTAAACTCGTTTACGACCTGACCAATATGACCCAACCCGATTATCCCCGACTCGATATTAACCTGAACTGACATGAACCCGTTTTATCCAATCCGAACTCAAACCGAATCGTTAATTTTTCAACTCGAACATAACCGATCTAACCCGATAGTCAAATGAACCCGTTTTAATCCGAACCGATGAATCCGATCCGAATCCGATCCATTTGTCAAAATTGACACCTCTTGACCATATTTTAGGGACGGAGAGAGTTAAAAAGAAAAACATTAGAGTAAAAGGGACCGTTGCGGAGCCAAGGAAATAGATCAAAAAAATTGAAGAAAAACAAAAAGCAACAATGGCGATTATTTGAAGAAAGAGCTTAAGATTCTCTAACAACTTTCTCGACCATTTTTCCGAAGAATTGAAGATCTTAGAAGTTGCAACGATCCCAGTATTTCTCCCTCCTCCTGGTACGCGGTTTGACTTCGACTTTGTATTTTTTAATTTTGTATGTTCATAGAATGTTAAGAGAAGAAAACGCGTCGGAAAATGGTGGTTATGGAGTTGTGAACTCGGAAATTAGGGTTTCAAAGCTGGATTCAGGTGAAAATATTGCGAAGCCGTATCATAAAATTGGGTTTTCGGGTAATGAGTTGAATTTTGGTGGAGAATCAGGTGAAGGTTCCCAATTAAAAACACCAGATTCAGGTCAAAATCATGGTGATGAGGTTCGATTTTCAGGGAATCGTCTCGATTTTGTTAGAGAGTCTGTGGTGGATCTTGGTGAGTTTGAGTCAAAGTCTGATAAGTCTGGGTCTCAGGAGCTAACATTTAGCTACCTTAGCGATAACCCAAAATCGGGGGTTTTCCTTGAGAATCAATATGCAGGAAAGGGTTTATCTAATTTGAAAGGGAAAGGGGTGGTTTTGGAGAAATGGGTAGAGAGGGATTTTCTGCAGTTAAGCAACAGTGAAGGAGGTACGTCTAAACGAGAAGCCGAGGAGGACGAGAAGAGGGAGGGAGATGGAAGGAAGAAGCCTAAGCTTGAGACACAGACACTTGACTTGTCTCTAGCACTGCCTGATGTTTCTCTTTCTCTATCTGCATCATATGCTGCTGCACAACCGAACTGTGATGCTGCAGTTCAGCCTAAGCCGTGTAGGAGTGTGCAATCTTTGTCACTTTCGAACAATAATAACAATAATAATAATAATAATAATATACAAGTAACATGCTCGGATGATTTTACTGCTGCTTCGTTATCGTACTCTTACTCTCAGCCACATTCGCATAACCCCAGTTGCTCATTGACTCGGAATTCTACTGAATATTATGAGAATTCCTTGGGTAGTCGCAAGACTGATCAAATTTGGAATTGTGGTGAGGGGACTAATGGATCTGTTCATAGTCGTTTTAAACCAATTGGGGATGGGGTCTCTTTATCAAACCATGGTATTGGTGTAGCTTATACTCTGTTAAACAGATCTCATACCTTCAATAGGGATCCAGGTAACAGTCTGTACAGAGCTGCTGCCTCAGATAGCAGTTCATTCTTTCCCTCAGAGTTGCCTGCCAAGCCAAGAACAGATTTGTGCTCTGTTGACTCCATGAGTAGTAAATCTTTGGATCAACTAAAGGGGTTGGAGAGTTTGGAGGATATGAGAGGACAAAAGCTTTCTAGAGGAGAAAGGATTGTTCGTGATGTCATTACAGAGCCTATTCCTGTTATATCACAATTATCTCGTGATCTTCCCGTTGAAGCTATTGAATCAGCTACGGAGTACTTGAACTATTTAATGGCAGCACCTGAAAGAAAAGATGAGTTAGTGTATCTGCAAAATATGCTTGAAAGAAGGTCAGACCTTACAGGGGAAACTCTTTCCAAGTCCGACAGATTTCAGTTGGAGATCCTGATTGCAGTGAAGTTCGGGCTTAATGAGTTTGTTTCAGGGAAATTACGTCTCCCAGCCAGTGAATTGGCTGAGATTTTCTTGTATCAGAGATGTAGAAATGTAAACTGTAAATCCTCATTGCCTGTAGATGACTGTGACTGTAAGATTTGCTCAACAAACAAGGGATTTTGCAGTCAGTGTATGTGTCCTGTGTGTTATAACTACGATTGTGCCAACAATACATGTACTTGGGTTGGATGTGACGCATGCTCTCATTGGTGTCATGCTGCTTGCGGCGCTGAGAAGAATTTAATAAGACCTGGCCCTAGCTTGAAGGGGTCTTTTGGCACAACTGAGATGCAATTCTATTGTGTTGGATGTGGTCATGCTTCAGAAATGTTTGGATTTGTCAAAGATGTATTTATTTGTTGTGCTAAAGACTGGGGTCTACAAACACTGATAAAGGAGCTTGATTGTGTCAGAAGGATTTTTAAAGGAAGTGAAGATCTAAAAGGCAAAGAGCTGTATCTAAAGGCGGCTGAGTTAATCACTAGGCTTGATAGAAGGGCTATATCTCCATCAGATGCCTGCAGTGTCATTATTCACTTTTTCACTACCAAGTCTGGTAAGAGTCTTGACACTTTCTGTTTAATTGCTAACTTGCCCTTTCTAGTGTTTACATTTTGTTTTCATCAATTTCTTCCGCCTCTTCTTGACATTTTGTAAGTTTGTCTTTAAGAAGGCACTACTTAGTCCGCTATCTACCAAGTGCTAGGAATAGTCATTTCCAATAAGTCATTTACATTTTTACTTCCCATAAATAGCTTGCTGTTATTTTCCATTGGTATATGAGAAATCGATGCAGTTAACCACGTATGAAGAGGATACATTTGGAAGAGCATGTAGCACTAGATAGAAATGAATGGTAAAGTCTGATTAGGGCAGTAATACAACTTCAGTGATCGATTTTGGTATTTTTTTTAAAAAAGTCTTGACTATCCTTCTAATACTAATTGTTTGCTGACCTCTGTATACAATAATAAGTTGTATTGTCCTACAATTTCTGCCTGATACCTATTTTTATTTTTATCCGAGCTCCCTGTATTTGTCTGTGCTATGATGTTTAATTAGCGTTAACATTATTTTTCTCCATTCAAAAATTGGAATCGTCCTTGAAAAAAACGGCATTAATTTGGTAGAGAAGCTTTCAGTAAGATTGGCATGTATTCTCCATCACAGTCAATCTTTATTTGTGACCAAGAGGTGGATTTTTTTTTTAAATTTATCTTTAATTGTATGCTCCTTGTTTTTTGCTTTTCCAATGCTACAATTCCTTTGTGACTTGATAACTTATGTATAATTTGATGATGTGTGCAATGTATTGTTAGCCTAGCAGGTCAAACAAGTGGGTTTTAAGAGGAATATGCTTGATCTTGCAATTGTGTTTACTGTACTAACCACTATTTCAATCTTTTTCGTGTGTTTGGGCTTGTTTGGCAATTAGCCCACTAATAGGCTTGACTTATAGTTTGCAATTTTGTAAATGGTGTAGTTAGCATTTCACCAAGCATGTGAAGTAGAATTTTGTTTCTAGGGATAGAAATATTAATACATTGCTGTTTAATGCATCACTTTGTAAATTTGATTTTTCGGTCGAATTTGCTGTCCACCAAATGTGAACTGAGAAAAATTGTCGAATAGGATCCAAATGCTAAATGCTTGTGGAGATCTGTGTTCAGGACTGTGTATGTGCGGTGTGTGGATATAGAGAAGAGAAATATATTGCTAGATAGGAGGATATATCTCTTGTATGCAAAAGAGCTTAGCGCTATTACATGATGGAGTCCAACGGAATTGAGCAGAGACCCTATGTAAATGTCATTAATGAACTTGATTCGGTTTATGGACAAAAAATCCTACATATATGGAAGGAAATCACTAATGCGTGTCGTGTAGGATTTATGAGACCACCTACGTCATTTGTCCTACCAGGAAGATAATCCACTTAGAGGTAGTGTTGTCATTATAACTTTATAAGAGAGATGACAAACATAGTCAAGCAATCTGCTTATCGACAGAGGGTGTAATCAGAGTCGAGGAGGGTTTTGTGAATTATCTTGAGAGGGTTCTTGGAGGAAGGTGATTAAGCATGATATGAGCTTCCTTGGGATTAGGAAAATATGGCGTTGGATAGGACAAAGTGGAGGTAGAGATAACTTCATTTGACTTATACAGCTTCCATGTTTCTGTTTCTTTCTATTTTTTTTATTTTATTTTATATTTTATTTTTAAAATTCTTTTAATTTTTTTAATTTTACATGCTATTTTGAAATGTACTTAAACTTTACTTATTTTTTATTATCTCTTACAATATTTCTTCTATAATATATATATACATTTTTCTCTTATCTTACTTTCATTATTTCCACTTTCTCTTCCTTGTTTTTTTTTTTACTTCCTGTTCCTTTCTGGTTTGATTGGTGACAATGACGATCTCCTACGACGATTCATGTTAGCCGACCCTTTGGGACTAAGGCTTTGTTGTTGTTGTTGTTTGGTTCCTATAGTCATGTCTTACCCAAATATTGCAATCACTAGCAAGGATTATTATAGCTCATCCATTCAAAACTTGCAGGTTTACTCTGGTACATACTATATGTTAAATAATGGATGTTTTTCATGGGGTGTGTGGACATCGAGGGATTAACCATGTTTATTCCATTAATATTAGGTTATTCTACGGTTGGTGTACCATTATTTCCCAATACTAAATTGCCTTAATGTGAAATTATAATGTAGGTCTTCAAATATTGATATTTTGTAAAATTAACGATATATATAATGGCTATTTTTGTGTGACAGACAAGGACACGTCAGAATTTGCTGCTACTGGTGTTGGGGCAAAAGACCGCACATACAGTGAAGGGCGTCGCGTAGATGATGTATTCCCTCTCCAATCCTCCAACTTGGCTCCAAAGTCTAACTTACTCAACTCTGCCACCACGCTGCAGGGTTTGTGTTCTTATGATTTCCATCAAAACAGTCCAAAACCTCATTATTTATCAAGTGATAGATACCTGGCAGTAGAGTTGTCTAGGAAATCAAACAAGGATGGATTTGACAGCTTAGAAAGTATCATCCGGTTGAAGGAATCAGAAGCCACAATTTTCCAGAATCGAGCAGATGAAGCACGAAAAGAGGTGGAAACATATCGGCAGTTGGTGGAGGCAAAAACAAAGAAGCTGGAAGAAGAGTACACTGGTAAGCTTGCAAAATTGTGCTTGCAAGAGACTGAAGAAAGAAGAAGAAACAAGTTAGAGGAACTGAGGATAGTCGAGAATACAAACTCTGATTACTACAAGATGAAGATTAAAATGCAGGCTGAAATTAGCGGCTTAGTTGAAAGAATGGAGGCCACTAAACAGCTGTGGGTCTAACCATCCTTCTAATTTACATTCGTGTGTTACTTCTTTTCATGTTTTTACTAGTGGTGAATGGTGATGGTGATGGTGATGGTGATGGTGATGGTGATGGTGATGGTGATTAGAATTTTATTTTATGTGATTATTTGGACAAAATCATTTGTTTCCAGACAGTCATTTCAAGTGAGTGATTAATTGGTTGAGGTCTAAATCATCTTTTGAATTTCTAAGCATCCTATAAAATACTTAAAGATTAGGACCATCATATTAAGCTCAAGCCCTGTAGTATTCCTACACCACAGTGCTCTTCTCAGATTAAATTTTGTTGCAACAATTAGTGTTTTACGGTTTGCAAGACGTATTTTACTATCAATACCTTATTACTAGTATACTCCTTGGGTACTTAAATAAGTGTTCGCTTTTAGAATAACAATATAACTCCAAAGTTTGGACTCATAGACTAACTAGAAAATGGTTAGATTGAAAATGGTTAGATTGTACTATCTCAAGCGATTATTTTTTCAAAACTATTGAATCCCTATATGCCACTCTTTAGTGCTTCAAAAGTTTCTCTTCCTCTATTGGACAATTTGAAAAGAAAGAAATAACTGTGTTTTCTCCCCGTCCACCTTCCTGTATTGTAGAAAAGAAATGATTGTTTTCTCCAAATCCACCTTCTCTCTAAAAATAAACACTCCTCCTCTCTAAAAAGTAAAACCTAACTCTAGGTCTCCTTCCCTGCCGCCGCCGACAAGTAATTTTTGTGTTTCGTTCCGTTAGCTTTGTAGATATCGCCGGCAAGTAGTTGTTCTCAGGTTGAAGAAGCTTTCTTTGGAGATTTTGATGAGTGATCGAAGAAGCTTTTGCCGACGATTAAAGTTTTATTTTCGTGTTCAAGCGGCAATCGGTGGTGAAGGTGAAAGAGGAGCCAAGCGTTGCTTCCGCCTCCTTTTGGATCGTCGCGCTTCTCGTCGGAGTTTGTGTATTTTCAAGAGTTTTGTTTGGTTGTGCAGAATAACAAAGCAAAGCGTTTGGTTTTGTGCCCAGAGGTTAATTGATCGGGTTAGAGGTTCAACTAAGGCGGCTTTCCATCCCTTCTCTATTCGTCGTCGTTGTCGTTGGTTGGTAAATATATTTTTCTAGGGTTAGCGTTTGTGTTTAGAATTTGGAATTGTTGTTGTGTTGGGTTGATTCTCTTGTGTAGGTTGTGGGTAGCACCCTGTGTGTTGGTTTCTTGGCTTGTTATCCCATTCCTTCCAATAGCCGTCTTCTTGTTTTGTGTCGGACCACCTCGCTCTGGACGGTAAAGGTAATCACCGCCGTCTTGTAATATCGACACACACCGACCTTGACGGTAAAGATAAAGGCTAGATTAGGGTTTTAGGAATTGGGGTTTTACTTGCCATTTGTGTGTTGCCCGTACCTCCTCTGATTTGCTTTGTGTTAGGTACTAGGTTATAATAATTAGTATGGTCTGTTTTAGTAAGCTGTGTTGGGTGGTATTGTTTTGAGTTCCTTTTTGTGCTGGTAATTGATAGCCTAAAGTCGTATCACCTAATCAAAGATAAACCTAATTCCACTAACCAGGTAGCAAGGGAAGTCAAGACCGAATCCACAGGGAAACAACGTTTTTCCTATTACTAAAATAAAGGTCTAGACTATTGGTAACAAGAAAATGGTTTAGGTTGAGTAATTAAACTACGACGATAATTAAACAATGAGAAATCAATTAATAAAAGGCATAGAGTATAGGTTCACCAGTGAACAATATTTCGGGATAATAAACAATCAGTAACAGTCAATAAAGCAATTAATCAGACTAGCATGCTTTCTCGAATCGATACTAATCATAGAATTGGGATTAACAGGCTCTCGCAATTTATTAACTCCAATTGTACCTATAGACACCAGCCTAAACATCAAATTGCATCTCTTGTATTTTAACTTAATGTTGCAAGACTAATAAAATTAAACCTGCGCAAATCTAGTCGCATAGTAAATGAAATCAATCAATAGGAAATCAACCAACAATACCAACAATCAACAATAATAGTTCATCCCTTCATTAATAGTTCATGGGTTCCCAAAACCCTAGATTTGAAGTAAACATAACAAATATAATTATTGAAAACATGAATGAAATTGAATAATAAAATGGGACGAAGCAATACCTAATTAAGGAACGAAGGATGAAAAGTGAAAGCTTGAATCTTTAATTGAAATAACAAAAAGTGTTAACCAAAAAGTGTAGAATAAACTAAGTGCTGAAAATTAGATGATTACAAAATATTAAGGGCTTAGTAATTATAATTTTCCCAAAAACAAAACAAAAACGCAACATTGAATAAAATCCGCGCCCCAGGGGGTTGTCGTCGCCCGATTAGGCAATGGCCGCCCGATCGGGCGTGCAGCTTGACTGAAATTCTTGATACCAGACTTCAGGGCAGGCTCCCGATGGACACCGGGCGACGGGCGCCCGATCGGTCGCGTGCCAAAACATTAATTCTCGCCCAACGGGAATCCAGCAGCTGATCATGCGCGTTCTGAATTGAGTATTTCTCTCTTTTGTTACCTGTGGGCGAAGGGAGACCGGCTTGGCATGTCATTCTTCATCCCAATCACCGAGTCTAACTCTTGGAGCTCAAATATGAACATCCTAGGCTCTCAAGAGTTGACAATGATCATCCCGAACATACTCGGGATCGTGTAGTGGCTCGTAATATCACAAAACGAGCCTAAAAAGGCTAATTTCTCTTCAAACAACCTGAAAACTCAAGGCACACTACACAACACATATTAGTACCAAAAATGGCTCCTAAGAGCTCATTTAACACATATTAGTACTACGGAACGGGGGTAAAAACACTATAAATTATGCATATATCAAAGGTCCCCAAGCTAGATCTTTGCTTGTCCCTAAGCAAAGAAATCATGGATGAATACGTAAATCAACTTCACCCCAAACACATCTCAAAACAATGGATACGATTCAAGGTAAAATCAAACAAATATGCATCAATGTCAACTAATCAAATCCATTCGACTATAAATCCTCCCTAACAATCGTCACGCAAAGCGAACCACAAGTGCACATGGAATTCAAGACTATTGCATACACACTCTTCACTCATTTATGTGGCGGGTAAAGATGTACCCGATCTCTCTCCTCCCAACAATTTATGTGAAAAATGCCCTCCCAAACTCACAACACTCGTGTGTTTAAAAGGACATGCACTCAACCTAACAGTCGACTCGGAATATGTCATGTCATAACTACTTTCACATTAATATGACTCTATGCACAAAGGTCGGAAGGTCTTCAAAGCTTGTAATGTAAGGCTTAGGTAAGGGTAAGGGTAAGGTAAATTTGGAAAAAAATGTGAGCTTAAAACATTAGCTTTGGGGAGCCAAAATCCTAGTATATCTCATGATCAGAGACGAATAATGACCACAACTCTCCCACTCAACAAATGAGAATACAACAAACAAACCACACAATAGTTTTTCAACTTTTTTTTCATCTATACGACCGATCACTCATAAGAATATGGAATTGAAACATTTTGGTGAAATTATGCTTTGAATTTTCCCGAAAGTAATGAATCCCTTTTTTTTCTCAATTTCTTTCTCTATCTCTTTTTATTTTTTTCCTTTTCTTCCTTTTAGGAACCTTCACATTTTCAATCCTTCTCATCTTTTTGCTCATTTTGCTTTTTTTTTTCTTTTCAAATCACCAGACAAGAACAAGAAGAAGTCCCTTTCCTTTTTTAACACCCAAATTGTGCTTATATGAAGCACACTACAACTCCCTTGCCTCACTCACTAATAGCTCCCTCAAGCCAAGCTTGGGACAAGTAACCAAATGGGCTTCTAACGTGTATAGTAACCGAATAAAAGGGCACATGCAACAACATGGATAGTAAGAAGGGAACACATGTATCTATAATCATCTGAAAGCCACCTAAATAGAAGAATTGTCTCCGTCCTCTTCAATGTGCATGTATATGAGCCATAAAACACTACTAACAGTTGTAAACCAATACTCAAAATCAATGACATACTAGGAAAGGGATTAACCCTTTGTCTATTGTAAAAATGAAAAGTATCTGCAAGATAGGCAACAATAATTTCCAATTCTAGTTTAGTTTTCAGACCGTAAACATAATTAATGGGTACTTTGAATGAATTGACCTCAAAATCATAAATGTATTGCCAACAGAACACGAGAACGGAAGTGTAGTCGGCGACAATTGATACGTGAACAAATAAATTGGAGTACCTGAAATTATGTAATTCAATAATTCTATAAGCAAAATAAGAAATTTCAAAGCAAATGTAAGAACAAACCTTACCGGAGTTCAAAATTTAGTAGATATTGGAGGGTGATTTTAGGGGCTTTTTTGGAGAGAGGGAGAGGAGGGGATTTAGGGTGTTTAGGAGAGAGAAAGGTTTTCCGAAGAGAGAGAAAATATTGGGGTTTTTATCAAACTTTTGGCAAGGACTTTCGGATTACCCACGAATTAAAAATATTTGGAGAAACTGCATATTTTTGAAATTTTTAAGGTTCCGCCAACAATTATGTGTTCTTATTTTGTCGCTATTGGTCGAATTTTTAATCACGATGTCACCGATATACTAAAGGTACCAGTATATATCTAGGTACGTACCAAGTTAACTTCGATAGACATTAAATATAGTCTTAATCAACTCATTACTCAATTTCTTACACTAATTTTAAATTGCCTTAGTCATTCTATTTTTTTTATCTCCAAATCATACTACTTGTACATGTAAAATAACCATTAAAGATATCTTGTTCTTATTTATGTAAGATTATATTACAGTTGAGTTTTCACTTGGAGCTTGATCCCAGCCGGCCTCTCAATAACGTGTAAATATTAGATTAATGTGTTTTCTCTGTCAATTGTAGTTGATATAAAAAGAGGTTTTAAATAACACGTGTCACTTGTAGTTGATCGATATCGAAAGAGGTTTTAAATAACTCGTCCATTTCCTCATCAACATTCACTCTCGCATTTATCAGGAATTGGAGTTTATTATATGTGTGTTACCTATGGTAACAACATTCTAACACGTGGCGATTAAAACAACAATATCCATTACAATTTTAATTATTGTTATTATTAGTAAAAACAAAAATCAACTACATATCCAGAGCAATTATAAACCAAATGTAAATACCCCTATGTCTCTAAGAGTTATTAGTTAGAGTTAAAGTAACATGATAACTTATACGTATACCTTACTAACTAGTAGCATTCTTTACGGACCCAATAAGTACAACACACATATTCATTGCAATAGAAATCAATCTTAAAAATGTTTACCCATGAGAAAGCCCTCACCCTAACCTATGCCCGTTATTTTGGTGGGAAAAATACATATGAAAATCTATTTTATAGATTAAAATACTTTAACTAAATCTCATACCCAACTACCACAAAATTTACCTTTCCACTTTAAGACTTATTATGTGGGTCACTACCGAGAGATATCGTGGTCCTTACTTACAAATTATAACTTAAATTTAGAACCATGTTTTTCCGACGACAACTATTAACCCATTACTCGGTAATGACCAAATGAAAATACTTTAACTAAATCTCATACCTAACTACCACAAAATTTACCTTTTCACTTTGAGACTTATTATGTGGGATACAACCGAGAAGTATCTTGGTAATTACTTAAAGATAATAACTTAAAAATAGAACCATGTTTTGTGGAAGGTAACTACCGGGACATAAGTCAGTAATAACCAATTGGTATACAAATATGGTGTTATCCATCCATGTGAATAGTTGGTAATTACCCACACATGTTCACCAATTTATAATATTAATACAGAAAACTCATACTTTTTATTTATTGAAAATAATTTCTTTTTTTATTTTTTTAAATAATACCTCCATTTCAAAATTACTAATCGTTTTAGTTTGTTTCATAATGTTATGATTTACTTTATTTATGAACATGGAAATTAACCATCTTATCTTTCTTCCCCACAACACGTATATGTTCTTTTTCATGTTATCATACTTTATTCATTTTTTTCTATCACCAACCCGCATGTAGTACACATTTATCTAAATGTATCAATATTTTTTTATATTCATCTATCTAGTGACACTCTATTTCTCGTTTGTCTAAATAATTGTTCAAATGACAGTCGTCAAGGTCATTTTTAAATGGAAGTAATAATGTAATATGCATCAGATGGTTATTTTTATTATTGTATTAAAATTTTATTTTGCTAGTGAATTTGAAATATAATTCCAACGTTACAGACTTATGTTTCGATTGTTTAGGATAGTATCTGTATTTTGTATAGGCCATTATTACACTCTAGATACAACCAAGGATAAATATTTAGTCATTGATACTCTATGTCATTGTTCCAGCAGTAGTGGTCTTGATAAATACATGTAAGCACTTCCAACGGAACTAGTTTTATTTGGTTACTGTTATTATGAATAGTTACATTAGTGAACACTGTGACTTTAAAACAAATACCAGTTAGATTCCTAGCTGAAAATGCATGCTTTGAAACTTTACAGTGCTTCTGACTTAGTTATTGGGAAACGAAACACTGCAAGGCTACAAGACCTAGGTACCTACCATGCATTCAATCAATGGCATATGATTCAGGTACCTACCAAGCATGAAAACAGTGGGATATGACCATTCAATTCAATAAATGGCCTTGTTGAAGACTTTAAATAATTTTTCAGTGCTTTTTTTTAATGAAGTAATATATTTTTGGAAAACTAAAGTATGAAAATACATTGGTAATTACCATGTATGCATTCAAACCGTGGTAAATTACCCAGGTAACTACCATGAAAGCAGAATCCAATGCATGATAAGTTGATAACACCTTTATAAATAGAGGTCTGTTTTCTATTTCCAATATCCATCACTTCCCTTTCTTTCTTTATTCAAACAACCATCCATATTTTCTTTCCTTTCCCCTCTTGCTCTCGTCAGAAATGGCTTCCAATGTTCAGTACGTTCATCCTTACACAATTGTCATGAAAAACTTGATGGCAGAGTACATCGGAGGGAAGCCAACAAGAAGAAGTCTTTCATGGCTTAAACATTAACTCATCGGCCTTGGGTTCAGGGTAACAAACTAAAAATTCAGAATCTATACTAATATATTAAAAGGCGTTCTTAAGAACGTATGCGTGTCACGTATACCTCTCCTTATTACGCCACGTAACCACTAATCAGCATCATGACATGTCATTGACAACCAAAAAAAAAATGTAAGCAAGGATCGAACACCAGACCTCTTTGTTAAAAGTTCAACATCCAACCATCTAAACCAACTACAACTTGTGTTATATATTCTGTATAAACATTTATGATCTTTTTACAATAAATAACAAATTGAATAGAAGTGAATGCAAAAAAAGGGAATAATTATTCAACTTATAAATGTAAAGTTATTACTTTTATAGATAAAGCTTCAAAAAAAAAATAAAAAAAATCAGGGTAATAGAACGTAGTAACGAGTAAATAATTATAGAACATATTACATGCACTCTGGGTAATAGAGGGTAGAGTTTGAGCTTGGGAAGGTTGTTAATCGGCAACTAATAATCTTGTGTATAACCCCATAATTCTATGACGACCCATCATCTACATGGACACATATTTACAACAAATAAATCCAAATAAAAGTCAAAACCGGGCCAACGCTCGGGACACTCACTAGTTAGATTTCAAACATTGACGCAAGCGCCTTAAGAACAATTGAGTGCTCCCTGCAATTAGGTAAGCTTGAGAGGTTTTAGCGTATTACAACTTTTGGAGTTTTGGTATATTTAATTTGTTTGTTGGTGGAAATTGAGTAAGAGGCAAGGGAAATTTGAGAAGGTAATAGAAAGTATTATGATATCTAAATTCATACCCCTCCCGATAATCATAAAGAGTATACTAATATGTATATTGTATTTTGGACATAGGGAAGTAAGTTTAAAGTTTCGATTGTATAAAAAATCACAAATTTGTGATCCCTCGCTGCCTATGTACATACCACTAGTCAAAACTAATGGTACATTTATGTCAAATATGTACTACGTAGTTGTCTATCTGGAATTGCCAACAACTAGTACATTTTTGTGTTACCTTTTTTCATATTGGCTAGCAATCAATAGAAACGGACAATTTTAGGTACTTACAAAACTAATTCTACCACACAGACAATATAAACAGCTACCTTATCAGTTTCAGCATCTTATCAATTTCAAGTACTACCTTATCAGTTTCAGCTCCCTTATCAGTTTCAACTTAATTTCAGCTAGTGTTGCCAAACAAAACCTAAATGTTTGGCATAAAGGAATCAACTAATTATACAACATAAGAGGCAATAAAATAACCATAAAATTTATCAAAATTGCCTATTTTCGAATGTGCAGATTTACATATCAGAAATCATATTTCTATCAAGCAATTGATTTTTACTATGATACACTAATATACTAGAATTTGTCAACAAAAGACTACCACATGATAACCAACACTTGGACGTGTCTATTTTTATCTAAAGCACATCAAACTTCGAATACATTTTCAATATGAGACATACCTCCTAAATATGTCCCCCTTGTCTACTGTAATTCGGCAATGTTGGGATTTACACATGCAGGATTAGCCCAACAGTTCTCCTCAAGCAATATGGTAAGAGAATCCAGCCTTGCTTCTTCCCGTTTGCTTAATCGCAATAATCAAAATCACCATCATTCATAACTTGAATTTCGGAATATTCCAAATCTCGTTATTTGTAATTAGTGCCAGGAGATTTCTCAAACAATTAACATACAATTCCACTTACAATGCTAATAATATCATAGATCTCCCTACCTTCGGGTAAAACTGATGATGCGATTCTGCTAAAATATAAAAACAGGACAAAATCCTCAACATTATGGAAATATTCCAGTAAAACATGATACAGCTACCACTTGTCTGCAATATGATAATCACATCCTGATCATTTCCTGTGTCGGCGTTTTGCTTCAGCTCTCAGTCTTTTCTCATCATCCCAATCACGTTCATACATTCTGGCACACGTTTATTAAGGTAGGCAAATTTATTCAGAATACAGCAAAAGGGTTAAAATGTGATGAGTAAAAAATGCTGTGGTTTGTGTTTCTTCTTCAATAATATTACATGATAATATTGTTTCTAACAGCAGCATGCTCAAAACTAGACCCATACTGCAAAGAAACGTGCTTTCACTGCTACCTAACGCAGTAAGACATGCAGTTGATAATTGAATCATTGTGAAACTTGTACCTCACATTCTCACAACATACTCTAGCAATCTAATCATTTCACAATAGAACAATGATTTTCTTTAACAAACTAGACTCGCCTACACTTTGCATTATTAACTTACTCTACAAGAAATGTTTTTTTTCCCTCTACAAGAAATGTTTTTTTTTCCCTTTTTTTTCCCTTGCGGATGATTTATATGGCCCTAGATAAATAACAGGAGAATAGCGAGTACAATGAAACTGCGCTCGAACTTCGATCTACCCAAGCCCAATTCCAAGAAAACTTGGTGAATAGACTACAAACAAGAACAATTAGCTGAATGGTAAAGATTTACCATCTAACCTCACCATGAAAGTATACCCGAAATCAAATACTCCAAAAAACCTAAAATAACTACTCTTAGTTCCTAAACAAAAGAAAATCAATCCTATTTACATTATCAATAAACGAATAACCTTTAAAAAGAAAAACAAAGGCCTACTGATATCAACTTCTACCACGAACAACCACAAAAGAAAAAGAAACTATTCACATAATTTACAACTAGAAATATAAAGACCATTAACTTCAATGAAATTTGACAACAACCGACCAAGAACCTCTAAATTCTTGCTGAAGAAAAGTCCTATCCAGGAAGAAACGACGGCGTGGATGAGAGATGATAAGGGGGGGGGGGGGGGACCAGACAAACAGGAGAGTGCACACAGAATTTCATAAAAATTCGAAGCCAGTAGTCTCATTTGTACAAACACAGTAGGGAACTCAGAAAAAAGGATACGGGTCAACATCACGCCGTGCCATCTTGCTTGTTGGTTCTTTCACATGTATCCTCATACCTGGTTCCTCAAAGTACGCTGAACGCGGAACCATTGAACCTTTCCGATCTCCTCTTTCCCTACCATCATACGCCTGCGACATGCCAATGGAAATCGGGGGTGGTAGAGCAACAGGGGAATACTCAGCAGGTTCTGCACCGGGAATGTGCTCCCTTTTAAGTTTCCGTCTCTTTGAGGCTGCTGTTGAATCTATTTCCTCTTTCGAAAGGCCTGCTCTATCCCTCTCCCGTTCTCGTTCTTTTTCCTTCTCCCTTTCTCTCTCTTCCACCTGCAAAAGTGACGAAACCAACAAGATCTTTTAGAAATAGAACAGAACGTGACTCAACTCGTACTAGGAGGTCAGATGAACTAAGTTTTACCGAAAATCAGTACAAAATTTCAATAAACAAATGGCCAAAACAATCAGTATGGAGAGCAAGAACACAAGTGAAAGAAGGTTTAAATGTAGCTAACATCAGAAACCCAAATTACGAAACTATAACAATGGGTGCAATACAAATTAAGTACAATTACAACTGCGCTAAACATGTTTTGACTCATCTTAAGTCCGTTGACTGCCAAACAGCCACTTCTGTAATAAGCAACGTCAAAGAAAATAAAATAACATAAAAAATATTTAAAAAGCCACAACAGTTGATTGATAAAACATAGAAGTCCACTAGTAATTATTACACTCTAAATAAGAACAGAAATTTTAGAATAGCTGTCAAGATGAGTGTTTCTTTGCAAGTGTTCTCGCAGTAATTTGTTATTTAATAGCTAAAAGTCAATGTAATAGTACGATCATCAATTGAGATTTAGTTGGATAAAATGAATAATTGTCCTACATACCTTTATTGTCGAAGTCTCCCGCTCTTCACGCTTTCTATCTCTAATTTCATCTTCTCTTCTCCGCCTGGAATCATCTTGCGCAGTCAACATGCTTTCCTCTGACCGTCGACGCTCTTTTTCTTCATGTTTAGGAGAAAGCCTTTGGTTATGTCTAGTGGTCGTCAATCTTCTTTCAGCATCATCATCTCTTCGACCAGCATTTACAGATTGTGGAACTACATGAGGTGGTAAAGGGGGTGGAGGTGGCAAATTTTGACAATGAAATCGATCATCACTATGAGATTTATCACCAGATACTTCATTGTAACGCAATTTAGCTCTGTCATCCTTGCTTCTTTCATCCCTGACTTTGTCATTGAGGCCATCGATACCCCTATCAATCCTCCGCTCCGGTACTCTTTCGACTGAGCGCTCTCTTCCATACCGTTCCATTGATCTGTCTCTTGACTTTTCAGAAATATCATCACCACGGAGTTTATCACTGCGCTCAGATCTATCTCTGTGGTCCTTCTCATACTTTTCACTACTTTTCTCCTTTGTCCTATCCGCATGTTTATCAGCAACCCCACCAAAGGCCAATTCCTCAGTCCCTGACTTATCCAATTCTGAAGGATAAGATTTGTCCAGTACTCTTTGCTCAACTGTTTTCTCTCGGTCGGTCAATCGAACATCTCCCTCAAAATCTCTCATATCAGAATCACCTTTCCTCCTTTTATGTATCCTATCTGGTTCTTCTGCAGGGCTAGTTCTTTTTTGTTGTCTCTCTAAAGCCTTTGCACCAGCATCAAGCCTCGGAGAATGAGCTAAACGGGAATGTTGAGGCCGAGGAATATCAGATTGATCGGTGCCATCATCCCTCAAAGAACCCCTTAAATTAGCGGACTTTGTGGGTCCGATTTCTCCCCGTAATTCATTAGCTTCAAAATCATTTTTTGTGGATGAAGACAAGCCTTTAGACGAAGGAGCTGAATTACCATTAGCAACAGAGGCAGACACAACAGTAGCTTGCCCGGTTTGCCTTCCCTCAATAGGATGACTTGCATGCTCCCTCTCACTTCCAGAAACAATACCTCTTCCAGCAGCTTTCGCTGACTTTGCCTCGTCTTTAGGCTCTTGTTTAAGTGCCTTTGCACCAGCTCCAGCTGAGGTCCGTTTAGTAGCATTTTTTTGCTGTACCAGAAACAAACACTTGTTATTTTTCCCGTTCACATTCCAAATGAGAAAAAATAAAATTAATATTTTCCCTTCTTTGAGAATCGAGGGATATAAATCAGGAACTGTGCAGAATGATAACCGGTAACTGTACATACACAAGAAAAGTATACATTGAGGTATCTGGTGGAGTTTATTACTCCCTACATCCCGGAATACTCGCACCGCTTTCCTTATAAAGCCGTCCCGGAATACTTGCACCGTTTCTATAAATAGCATGTTTTTTCTAATTTTATATTGTTTCTCTCACTTACCTAAGGTCCCACGTGTATTCCTAACATCAATTATTATCAATATTCTAATGGTTAAAAGTTTAGTAATAGTTTAATAAACTTTAAATAAAGTTCAATAAGGTTTTCAGATAATTAAAGGTCCTATAAGTTGAAGATAAAACACCGTTAGTTGATAAGAGAAACAACTCACAGGGAGTACTTTGCAACAAACAAACAAAAAAGAAAAGTAGTCGCCCAGTTCTTCACAAGTGAAATAACTGCTATATTGTATCACATTACTCGTGTTCAAGAGACACCATGCTCAACAAAGCCAAGATTTTCCACAAGTCCACGCAAGCTCCAGAATTTTCGTCTTCTGTGTGGAAAATCTTGGCTTTGTTGAGCACTGGGATAGGAGAACAATGTGAAAATGCATTAAGCAGAGGAAGCAACACTGCTCTGAAAGAGTTCTTTTACCAAAATGCCAGGCTTTAAGTGAAATACTATTTGAATGCTTAATCAAGAATTCAAGGTTAAAGAAAGCCACTGGAAAGTGTTTCTGCTTCTACTAGCAAACAATTACCCTGGTTTTAGATTTAATGACAATAAAAACTGGTGTTTCGACTAAAGGAAAATAACAGAATATAGGCAATACCTCGCTTTCAGTAGAAGACATTACCATTCCTTTTGCAATACTTTCATCCACAATCTTGTTTGAAGGCTCGTCAACATGTGCTCCAAATGGCTGCACATCTGGCCCATTTGTCATTGAACCACCTTTCTTAACACTCCCTGAAATATTTTCTGACCTCTCCAGTTTTCCATCAATAGGCTTCACTCGGATTGCTTGATCTTTCAGGGAACTCCCTGAATCCAAAGGTTGAGCTTCAGAGGCAACTCGTCCCCCAGTAGGTTCACTTTGAGAAACACCATTACCTGTGGAAGACTTTGGAGCAACTGATGGCCCAGACTTCAATTCAACATATCCCATCCCAAATTCATCTTCAGTAATCCATGACGGCTGAAATAAGATGTACTTGGTATAAATAATTAAAAAAAAACATGACAGACAATGGAAGACTCCTTTGCATTGTCCAATTGATTTACCTTTCTAGCTGCCAAAGCAGCCGCAACACCAGTTGCTAGAACCTTCAAGTCTTCTCTTTCTTCACCTTTAATCTTCGCCACCTATAGACATGGCAGGAAACACACGAGTTAAAATGTATTAAGAGAAAATATCAACTTCACAAATAAGACTACATCCAAAGACCTAACTCACTCGTTTCTCAATGTTTATTCCACTTTTCCTAGTAACTGGAAATACACTTGATATTTTTGTCAACATTATGAGGGCATTTCGGATTTCCATATATTCTGCAGATTCCAAGCACTGTATCAACAGCCGGGTGATTCTTTGACTCCACTTCCAATGCACCTCCAAATAAAAAGAACACAGATGAGTATCCTATACAACTCAAAATCAAGGACGAAGTTACCATACACAACATGTTCATGGGTTTTCATTTCAAATATTCATGTCACGACCAAATACCGAATAGAACAAGGCAAAAAAATATATACATATATAACACAACAACTAAATGCCCTCCACACCCACAAACAGGGTATACGATGACCAGAAAGCTTATCATAGCTATCAGAGAAAAATTACACTCCATGCTTACTAAGGTACAAATTTAAGATCTAAACTATAACTTGAGAAACAAGGCAAAGATTTGGATTGGAATTGAGTACGTGAAGACAATCACTGCTCTGTGAATATAAATGTTCTAACGGTAGTATAGAAGTCATAAGTACATTCTCAAGTCTCTTTAAAAGAGTTAAAACACATACTTAAGTTTCAATCTTACGAAAAAATACGACCGGAGAAAGAAATTTAGCAGCAGGAACAATACATAAACTATTATAAACACAAAAGATAATATAAGATGTCCCACAATCACACATACAACAACATAGATTTTTCCTCAAATAATTCAAATTCAGAAGCACAAGAGTCAACTGCATTGGTGCACTGCCGTGTGACACACCAGAGAAAGGGAATGACCATGATAACATCATAATAATTGAAATCTGGACACAAGCACATTCTTTCAGACAAAGAATTAGGACCGACATAAAAAACAAATAAAACATCATAAACGCAATATATCTACTACTCACTTTAATGAACTGGCCGTATGTCACTCGCTGACTATTTGGGTATCTATAATAAACTGCAAACCCAGGCATGTTACCACATTCACGTTCATAAACTGATTCATCACTCTGAAACCAAATAGCCAACATAAAGTTCCAATCATGAAACAACAACAAACAGATGTTCACAAAAATATATAGTTACCTTCCAAGAATATGCAATTTTTAGTGTTTCAAACAAAAACCTTCCAAGTCTACCAGCCTCGTACTCAGTACAGCAGCATATCATTGGGTGTATAGTTTTGCAGATTAAAACATCAAGATGGTTGACTGTGTTGAAAAATGGTGTGCCCAAGGAGTGAAGAGTATGGACAAACATTGCACAATAAACAGCATCTTGCATGCTGAAAATACAGCGTGGAAAAATACAACGCTGTAGAAACTCCATATTTATCTTCAATGTATCAGGGCAAGAACTCAACCAGGTATCTTTTTCATTTGCAAGCCTCCTACGCACGGAAGCGACATTCTCTTCATGTTTTTGGAGCTCGCTCATGAGACGATCTAAGGATTCTTGTATCCTCTCTTTATCTTTCTTCCTCTTTGCAATTGCAGAGCCTGAATTATCAGAGAACTCTTCAAGAGCCTTCAAAGCAGCATGCTGTTTAGCAATCTCAGACTCATAGCGACTCCGAGGAACATACAGATCATACAACGTAAGACCCCAAAAGGTTGCATATAAATCTGGGGAAAGGCTATTCCACGCTTTTGATGGCAACATAGTTCTAATTGTATCAAGAAGATGGGACCACCTGCAAAATTTACAATTAACAGATAAAGCACTGGAATAAAGCAAGCTACAACATATATGATGTGAGGGTCAAACAATCACGTTGATCACAACTAATAGCCGTCAATGAGAGGCACAAGTGTCTATAGTGAGGGGAATGACATTCCCAAATTTGGAATGCATAACTCTTAACCAATGCTACACACAAGAAAGTCAAAGTGCTACCTCACAGGATGGCGAGGAGGCCCAAGATCCAAAACCAGGTCACCCGCACCACTTGGCTCGTCACGATCACACAAAGGCCATGTGACCGAGCTATTTTTACACTTGAAAAGCCTCATAACCGGTCGATAGATCAAGAAGGCCACCTAGCACATTTATACATGTGTTAATAGTTTAGAAAAAAAAAGTACTCCGTACCTGTGATGGCGAACCAGTCCTCCGTTTCCTCTCCCCCTCCCCCCCTCCCCCCCCCACCCACCCACACAAATACACTTTAAAAAGAGGGAATACCTCAGGATCAAGATGGTACTGATGAACAAGATCATCAAGAGTGGGTACTAGTTGTGCATATGCAGTTGCTGGATTAACAGCACTACAAAGAAAATCCACATACTGAAGAAGAATTCCATGGCATCTGTCAAATTGCTCGCACACCATTTTTATATAAGGTGCATCCGCATTAGTAACAACCCTACAAAAAAAAACAAAAATTAAAGGGAAACATACAAACCTTGTGCCAGACAGAAATAATTAGAAACTGGTGAAAACCAAACCACTAAGCTCAAAAGAAAGGGGTGCACGGATTTTTAAGGGGAATTAGTCAGCATACATCTAACGGATAAATTTGTTACAGTTCTCCCTAGCTCTAAGAAACAACAAATCGGGTACTAAAGTGCTACCCGGTCTAACAAATGAAAGTCAAACAATTATACTTAACGTACAGAGAACGGTGTTGTGCAATCAGCAGTAAAAGAGGAATGGCCAGCTTTGGTTCTTCCTTCGGAACCAAGGAGTCCCTGAGTCTGTTTGTAGATTTAATCAGTGCCTGCAATATTATGTGAAGTCATCATCACGAAATCACCTTGGCATCTTGAGTAAGTACCAAAATGGCTATTGTTCAGTAGCACTAATACCTTAAAAAAGAATCACAGAACTATTAAGGAAAATAGGCT
This sequence comes from Spinacia oleracea, assembly GCF_020520425.1. NCBI lineage: Eukaryota > Viridiplantae > Streptophyta > Magnoliopsida > Caryophyllales > Amaranthaceae > Spinacia > Spinacia oleracea. The sequence continues at coordinate 62,940,753 of NC_079489.1, forward strand.
TCAAAAGCAAACAATAATAAAGCAAAATCAGAACATAATTAATGGGAACATCTAATATAATTAAAGGGGAGACTATCAACAGAATGAGGCTCCCGAGTCCTAACAAACACTATCCTGGATTAAAGTACCAAATTTTCAAGACAAAGTAAGAAGATTAGTGATAAAGATATTCACACACATTTCGGTATGGTAAGGAAAACTAATCCAAAGATGGAATAATGTTGTTACGAAAGGCCTTCTCTGGTGGACACCGGAACAGGAAAAAGTTCACAAAACACTGAATTCTGACCAGATACAAAGAATATAGTATTCATGACAATACTTCAGGCACTGCGTCTAACTTTAGTGACCGGAGTGATTCGAAAACAGTCCACTGCAATTCTAGGACAGTCAGCAGATCAGTTGTTCATGAATGAAAGGTGCACATCTCAGCGAGTCCTAAAGCCTATGGTTACTCCCGACTCTTTATTTTACCTCAAATACCCATTTCAATAGTTCACACTCGGACATTTTGTTTGACAGTTAGACACTCATATTGAACTAAATCATGTAAAATCTCCATGCATAAGTCGCATCTGACACTCTTAACATAGGGCACGAACCCATACGTCCGTGTCCGATACTTCTAACCAAGTTCAAATCACAGAGCCTACAACCCCTCCCCTCCACAACCTATATCCAGGCAAGTAGGAGACTCTTTTCAGTGAAAAAGCTTATTGAAAAAACAAAAAGGATGAGCTGGCTATACTTTAAAACTGATAAAGCAGCAATTAAATTTCAAACAGTTGATCACTGAACTTAGTACTTCAAACAGTTGATTACTGAACTTATACAAGCCAAATACAACATGATATTAAAAACGTACGGCACAAAACTTCCCTCTTTCAACCCCCAATCCCTCTATGACTTTGCAAAGAGCTTCAAATTAAAGAGTGGGGCTTCCCTCTCCGAAAGATACCATAGAGAAACCTTTAAAAATATGAATTATTCGTTTGTTAATCAATTAAAATAGAAAACAAAATATCTTGTAACATTCACAACAATAATATTTTATAGCAATATTATCCTGCTAAGAATGACTGTTTGGACATAAAGCCAAAATTTCGAACAAACCTATTTCAAATAAAAATGAAGCTAAGGTTCAAAATAATAAGCAAGCAGAATAATTTCTACAAAAATTGCTCCTGGACCATTAGCTCCATGAGGCAACAACAGTACAACACCCCTTTCATGATTTCTAAGGAAGCATTAGTTCTTTCTAAGTTCGCATTCTTTCAGTTACTCCCAAAAACAGCTTGCCCTCGTAGTACTTCAACAAAGTCCATGTCTTATCCTTAAATAGAAATATCATATCTCAAAAAATCGTCACCTTATTGTTTCGGCTAACGCCATAAGATGTGGCCAGATATCGCAAAGTCTCTCCACCTGCCATGGAATCCAGCTGCTCCTCTGTCATATTTTCCGTGTATTGAACATTCGCCATCTGTTGTATCAACTCCTACAAAGAAGAAAACTAGATGGATGGGGAAAAAAAGCTCTTCGACATAAGTGTTCTCGGATATGCATGAAACATTATAATGTATACCTGCAGAAGGAGGAGTTCAATTCCTCGGCCCCTTTTCAATTGGTTGACAAGGTATTGAAAAAGACCTCTCAGCTCCATTGAAGGGTACTTCTTGCACCTATAATAACAACAATTTGTTAAGGACTTCAAGAGGATTTAAGAACCATTTTGTGCACGGAAAAATGGTAATAACAAAGAATCAGATCCTATAGCTACAATTTAGTAGGTTTTTAAGAAATAAAAGTTATACAAACTCAGGCAAAATCTGGTAGAGAGCAGCCGGTAAACAAGTTACAAAAGGGATATCAGGCTGATAAACGCAGGTAAAAAAAGTCTTTGTTCTGTAATACCAAAGCCTTGGCAAGTGAGCAAATATATTTAGAACTATTAGTTGAACAATAAACTGCATTCACAAAATTCAGTGACTTCACTCAATAACACAAAAAGGGCATCACCAATCACAAGCTACACAGCCTTACGGACATGGATAATACATACAGTTCCCAAAATGGTATGAAGTTGGGAATTTATGACAAAATCATGTGGCTGTTTCAAAAGAATACATAAAAAATTTAGGTGCTTAATGCTTATCCATAGCCTTAAGACCTGAGTTCAGTAAAGTCTATAACTAAATTTTATCCAGGATTTCACCAGAAAAAATTATATTTTCCAGTTATGCGTCAAAAGATACAAAATGTTAAGAAAATTTCACCAGGATTTCCAGTAGCAATATCACATGGACTCCAACTTGGAAAGGGTTTGCCCCAAAATATAGAAGAGCAGAAGGATTGATAACCTCCCAAGTTGTTCTCTTGCGGTCATGATCATCATCATTGTCATCTTGCTTTTCCATATGACCAATGTAATAGAATAACATTTCACTTCAACTATTTACCTATTATTGTATCGAAAATCCCAATTCATCCCAAAATAGAATAATAATCGCTTCCTGACAACAAACACCTCAGCTCCTATTTTGACCGAGGTTGATCTACATGTCTTGACATATCAAGAACAGAAGAGGAAACGAAATAATCACAAAAATCCACTGGTATAGAACTTTCCCTTTCCTTCTAAGACAAGAGCAACACCCGCACCACACAGGCAGGACATACAACAATATACCAGCCAAATGAAACCTTAAACCTTTGACAAACGAAACCATCGTGCTCTTATTATTCGTCGTAATTCTCATAAAGAATTAGGCTTTTACGCATAGCTCTTCGTAACGGAAAATACATGCAGAGTTTCTAACATGATTAAGAATGTAATACAGAAATTAGTAAAGAAAAGGGTTCTTTTGTTACTGCACTTTTTCCATTTCCTGCTTTCTTCAATTCCAACGGATTTCATGTCTGTTGTACAAGCAAGCAGATCACACAACCTTACGATTTCACAAGTGAAGACCAAGAACAATTTGAGGGCTCATCCCTGTGAAGTTCTTCAATTGATTTAGAAACTCCAAATACAGCCAGTGTTTTATCGATACACCAATATCTAGAAGCTTCATAGAGGAAGTTAACACAAGCACACCGTTTTCCAATATGATGCAAAGCAAACCATCCAGATATGGAATCGTTAAAAAAAATATGACCATCACTTAAGAAGCAACAAATCCAAATTCTGAAAAGATCATTCCTAGCCTGGCTCACAGCTTGAAAACCTTAATACTTTCGAAAACACTGCAGTGACAAATGATTCTCGAAAATCACCACCCCATACGCAAAACAAAGGAGAGAAGACTTTGAAAGGCCAACCATTTCTCAACACAGCTAGTCTGAATACCAGTTTATAAAAGGCATGGCCTTAAACTAAATCAACTTCTTTCCTAAGGTCTAACAACGAGATTTCAAAATAAAAGTCAAACTTAGAAACCACTGAAATCTACTCCCTCTGTCCAACAAGAAACGTTCCATTTCTCTTGGTGACATGTAGTTAATAGAGCAAGTGTTGGTTTTATGTTGTGAGTTCACACCAAAATCAGCAAAACGCTTAAACAGCAAATCTGCACCCATTCCCTACAAAACCAGCTCCTACAAGTATTTATTTCAAGAAGCGGGACTCCTCAATTATCTACATCAAATGTACGACTACCAGCAGCCTTTCTGATCATCCCTTCCCATATGGGGCTTCATCTCAGACAAGTCAGATCAACTTGCAGCAAATCCACTCTCTCTTAGCAGAAACCCCCTGTAAGTCATACATTCCAGAAGTCCGCCAATACAGCCAACTCCTCAAATAGGACTAAAATCAAGTAAACTAATAATATCATGGAGGTAATCTGAAAAGAGAACATAAAGAAGGTGAAGCCCAAGCATCCCATTGACCCAACCTCAGACATCTAACCCTTAGAGCAGCAAGCCAACAACACCCAGCGAGCAGAAGCCAACAGGAGCATTAAAGAAAGCCCCCTGCCAAGCCACCAATTATTACCCTGGTACCCTCTGCAAGGAATCCTTATTCAATCAAACTCGCTGATTGACCATCGTAATACACCTCAAACTTCAGATACGCCTAAAAGCAAGCATTGAAAGGATATCAGCCAGGACACTGACACTGAAATCTAGAATCGGAAAGCTGTCACATAATGTTTCCAGTATAAATAAAACTACAATACCCAAAGTCATGTCTAGCTGTCTTGATCATTATCACATTATACACGGCGATTTGACAGGTCCACAATGAACTCCAGGAGTTGTTTTCATGGACAAAGCTTAAGAATGTTTCCACTAACAGGTGGAGTAAGAGAGGACACAGACCCAGACCAAAATTATGAATCAAATTTCTAACCAGCGTTACTGAAAATCTGCTAGAAGACGAATTTTTCATATATAGAAAGAAATATATCTCCGAAAACAGAAAAAGCAAAGGAAAACATAAAAGTAGTTAGCTAGGCATAATAGAAAATAAAATCAGACTAAAAGATCGAAAGAATAACTCTGAGAGCACACATACAGATGCCCCCAAAATGAAGCCAAAGATTGAAGCCAGTCTGACAAGTTAAGCCCGTCGTCTTTTAACTTTTCACGACCACTTTGCGCCAATCTCTCTATCACTACATACTCCAAGACATCATACTCCAACTGCAAGAAAAAAAGAGTTAAGAAACCAGCTGAGCAGCTGGTAGACAAAATTATAGAAAAGGATTCATAAATGTACATCCAGTATAACTTTTTAGACCATACCATGTCAACAGGAAGAGAACCCAAAGTCTAACCCACCAATTGAAACACATATGCCACACACATGCACACAGAGAGACACAAAGAACCGTAGATCAATTCAGGATACCTACAAATGTAAATTGAACACAGGCACGCATGATTACTTGTAACAAGATTCCTTAACTGAATCCGTAGGTGACTACTTTCGTATACGTTAATCTTCATCTAGTTTTCCTTGTTCATGCGAATGTGGTTTTGAGCTGAGACTCCAGGTTTAGGTTGTTGCCCAGTGCAGTTTATGGTTGCTAACTACGAAGCTAAAGAGCAGTAATGGCTTCAAGCTTTCAATAGCGATATCTTTAGTCAGTGTCAATCCTGGTATTAAATCAGGCTCAAGATAAAGTTGGGAAAGCTTGGACTACAATAAGGTTACAACTCTAATATCCCTTTACCTGAAATAAGATGATTCAGTCTAAAACCCCTTTAACATTAAGATGCCATACTAGTGCTATGAACTGATTTACGGTTGGGGGCACTTCAGGGAATGGCTATATAAGTTAGTACAAGTAGCTTGGGGAATAAGTTAGGGGGTTAGTTAGGGAAATAGTAATATATATATAGAGAGAGCTTAGTAGAGAGGGGATGTTATATTGAATATTGTGGAGCAGTTTGGTTGAGGTTTTAAGAGATCACTGGGAGAGAAATCAAGCATCTCGAATGCTTTAATATCGGTTACGTCTTTTTCTTTCAGTTAATCAAATCTTCATTTTCTCTTGTTTTTTGGTCTGTTATCTATGCCAATTCATAGCATTTAGTCATATCAAGAGAAACGTACATGAGTTACAACTGAAAGGTTTTTCGGTGAATTATTACACCCTCAACCTTCCCCGTCCAAACAAACACAATTGTGTTTCCTAATTTCAGCCTTTACTTAGACCATTAGATGTTCACGTAATCACGTGCTCTGCAAACTCTAAGCAGGGACAGAGTTTTGTAGGAATGGTTCCCTTTCAAGAAGATTATTTTGTCCTCTATCCGCTCATATACTGCTTGAATGAAAAAAAGTCTACACATCACACAGAAACCCATGCGTAATTCCACATATTTGGTTCGTCTACACAACCCTCCACCCCCCCCCCCCCCCCCCCCTCCTCCCCAATCCTTTTCAAGTACATTATGCAAAATGAATCGTTCTCTCCAATTTTGTCCTTAACTACCCTTCAACATAAACAACTTCTTCAGCAATGCATAATCATCTTTCACTAAGGAATACTGAGCCACCCAGAACAAATGGTCAACTAACCCCTTTCGATATTACAAACATAATCAACTGCAATGAACACACTACAAACAGCACGTAATAAGGTTTCAACTTAAAACAGCAAGCAACATTTTTACTCCCTCGGTCCATTAAAGATAAACCCATTTCATATTTTTTGGTCAAGCTTTAAAAACTTATTCCACAAATTCTCAGTTTCTCAATAATCTATAAGAAATATATAGTCAAATGGGATCTTGCTAAACTCATTTTAGTGCTCGTTTGGTTAAATGTAGGAAACTAAAAATTCCTACGAAGTAGTTTTTCCCACGGAGATTAGATTCCTATGAACAGTGTTGTTTGGTTGTATATGGGAAGTGGGATTTCCCATGGAAAGTTCCACTTACCTAAGGGGACCTAGGTAACCAACTTCCTACACTTCATGGGATATGGAACTATCTAGGAAGTGTATCTTCTGTTGAACTTGCCAGCCAAACAACTTCACTCCCTGCCAAATCCTAGGAAGTTTCACTTCCCATGACTTAAGATATCAACCAAACAAGCACTCACTCAGTGTGTATTCTTAAAACATCTAATTGTTATGCATACAGAATTGGAGATATTAGTACGTTAAGTCTTGAATTGGAGAGCATGAAAAGACAAATAGAGCAATCTTTGAGGGATGGAAGGAGTAGTTCTGAAGATTTGATAATTTTAAATGCTGCTCAGAATAAAATTTACAGCAAAGTACCTTCAGAAATGATCTGCCCCACATGAAATTGTATATGACTAATTTCTTGGAACAAAATGTCAACCCATACTACCATATACACTAGGACATAGGTTATCTTAAAAGGAATAATCAATTTTTGGAAGATAGCTGCACAATTATCTTGCACGCAAAATTTCCCAAATTTTACTATCTGGAAGACATCAGAACCAAAGCAGGAGGAGAGCACGCAGAAAATAGCCTAGATGGATAAAAAACCTACCTGTGTTAAATATTTGAATGCGTCCACAACCGGCATAATCATATCTCGATAGGCCTCAATCTGCATTAGCAATATCAGTGAAACTCACTCAAAAACTAAATTTTAAACATTTAAATATGCTGCTATAAATGATAATGAGGTACCTGTTGAACAATTGTCCGGAGAACAGTCAAGGGATTGGCATGAGCAAGCTTAGCAACCATACGACCCAGTTGTTTTAGATTTTCCTTTGCAAGCCGTTTCAAGATCCTCCTCGTGTCCAACTACAAATGCAAATCAAAACTTGAACATACACACAAACAATTGCTTGGGGAAATAACTTTCAGATCACATCTCCGTTGGGTTTACCTTAGCTGTTTGTCTTGCTGCCAAAATCATAGGTATCCGCTCATCATCCTTTTCCCATTCACCATAGAGACGATATCTCGCCTAAGAAAAACAAAGCTATTACTCATCCACATGATTCAACCATGACAGTAAAAATGTCTAAACGACAGCAAGTCACCACTTATAGCTTATGCTGATTAAAAATTCATACCTCGTATGGAAGAAGACTCATTACTTCCCAGATTGCATGGCCAATGGCAGGATTTGCAGGAACCAACTGCAATGAAGGAAGCAGACATGATCCCAACGCTTCCTCAATTTTTGACCTTGCTTCTCTCAAATGCAACCGGGGATTAATATTATCACCCCCAACAGGTATGAGAGCTCCATCCCCCTTACTGATGAGTTCAAGTGCTGAGAGGTAGTAGCCCTTTAAAACCCTACAGACCTTCAGAGGACACATATACAGCATACTGTTAGTAGGCTTGCAACAACAAAAAGACCTTAAAGAACAATCACAAACAAAATTATCACCTTTTGCAGCAAGAGAGTATCACGATACAGATAAGGTCCAGCACAGGCAAGCATCTCAAAAAGCTCTTTAGGTAGCAAAACAAGGGAGCTACTCAAAGAATCTGCACTCCCCAACACTTTCGGGCCATTTATGGTGTTGTTGGCATGATGCAATTTACAAGCAGTATCATATGCTGAGGAAATTGATCTTCCAATAAGCCTAAGACACAGTAAAATTACAAAGTCATAAACAGGTTGAATTATTAACCTTTACAAGTCAACTTCAAAAAGTAAAAAGATGTCTCCTAAATAACCCTTAAAACATGTACTAATACTCGTTCACTACTACGGTACTACCACTACCACATAACTACAACTACCACTATTGTACCAGTACTATTTTATTGATAATGATGTTCGTAATAATAGTATTATTATTATCTTTTCTAGTAGTTGACACATGTTAAATAATATAACATACTATTAATACTAGCCTACCAACAATACAACTTATAGCATTTTATTATCATTGAGGATCAACAGATGGACTAAATCAATACAACTTATGTCCATTTCCGATGGAGCCAAATATTCATTTGTTCTTTTGTCTGTGGGATGTGATGGACTAAATCAAAATGGCTCTTAATACCTCTTCGCTTCCTTTCCATGAAGTAGAAGATGGACTAAATCAAAATGGCTCTTAATACCTCTTCGCTTCCTTTCCATGAAGTAGAAGATGGCCGTCCCGTTGTTGTCCCGTTATCGCTTTTGGGTCAATTGAAAACAACCTCTCTGCAATTGCAGGGGTAAGGTTGCGTACGAACGAGGATCAACAGAAAACAGCATCTTTGCCAATCTGAGTATGTATAAAGTGCTTCCTAGCCACCAATAAGGAAACCTTAAGACTATGACTAGGTGGTGCTGGAGGTAATGAAGTGCACATATGGTAGAAGCCTATATGAAAAAACTCTTATACTAGTTATGTAGTCAGGGTAGTTTCCCTTCAAATTAGCCTACATCCATGGATGGAAAAAATTACAAGAAGGCTTTGAGATCACAAGTGAAGTTGTAAAGAGGAGGGGCTTAGAATAAAACACTGCAAGAAGTACCATTGATAACTGAGTTAGCTTCAAGTTGAAGGGCAGAGATTAATGCCTTGAGTATGGACATCCGAAAAGGACAAGGATACAAGCAACCGACACAGAAGTTGAACATACGAAGAAAAACAGTACACCACCCTAAATTTGGACTACAGTAACAGGACATGAGATTCACAAATATGTTATATTATACAAAATCATATCATCAAATATAAGAAATTTATGGTGGGAGTGGAATTAAAACTCGACCGTTCTGTAACGGGTTTTGGATTTGCCGTTTCGCAAAACCCCGTTACGTAACGTTGCGACAAAAATCACGTCTTTCTCCCCGTGTCGTCTACGTAACGTGACTCGCCGCTTTAGGACATTTTTTGCCCGTTACACCGTTCTTTTACACCAATTGACCAAAAATATTTTAGTAATTAGTTAAGATCATAAAACATGATATTTTGAGTAGTTATTTGTTCACAAAACATAATACTCAATCATACTATGATAAATTTAGTTATATTGTGTTGATATAGTACTTTTTAGACTTAAAATTTAATAATAAGACTTCGACATGTTAATGTGATGTTTTTCAAAAAATTCACGCTGCAAACACGATCACATCCGCGCTTGTTTTCTATGTGGGGACCACATGAGAGCTACATTTTAAAAAACGCACCCAAGGCACAAGGCGCACAACACCTTTTCCTTGTTTAGCGCATCCAACTACAAAAGGCAAGGGCCTGAGTAAGCCTTTACCCGGACGCAAGGCATTGCCCCTTTGTAGATTAGGAATCTTATAGTTGACATGGCATAATGTTTTTTTAAAAAACAATATCACATGCTCGCAAGTCCCAACGGTAAGATAACCTACATCTATAATTCAAAGAAAAATCATTTTGAAACAACAGCCAGCTACAACAGATAACTTAACATCTCTCTGAATCTAAAGACTTCGAATTAAAACTTACCCACGATTTATTAATCAATTTCGAGCAAAAGCCCTAACTCAATTTAATTAGTTATCGTCAACTAGAAGCCCATTGAAGGCCCTAATCTGGAAAATCTCTAAATTGCAACTACAGGCAATTGATGACCGCTAACTTTTCGTCTAAGAGAACGCCAGCTGGATAATCTGCAGTCATCTCCGGCACCATAGCTCTGTTGGATTCTGTGTAAGCTCCGCCTTTCTCTCTCTTCGTTACCTCTAACTCTACGGTCGAGGAGTGTGAACTTTCAGCTTTTCTTTCTTTTCTTTTCTTTTTCTTTTACTGGTGGATGTCCTACAAAGTACTAAGCTGGTGACTAAGGTAGTCACGTGTCACTTTGACCCCCTATTCTCTAAATTAATTTTTATTAACTTCTATTTTACGGTTGTTTTTTATTCCACTTATTTTGAAATATACCAGTATTATAAACTCGGGGTTACTTTCTTTGAAAATTTAATACCGCAAAAAAAAATGTGTGACTTGTCTAAGAAAGGTCGCGCCTTCGTCTAGGCTCCAGGGAATTTTGCACCTCAGACCAACTCGCGCCTTTTAAAACTAAGCATGAGAGGAGAGAAGACAAAATAAAAGGACAAGCAGTCATGGAGCTTTTAGAATATACAAAATCGCCTGAGAAGACAACAGCCAGAGTGCCCGTAGCACCAAACAAGACTCTTGACTTGCCTAACTCACATGAATGTAGTCCTAAACGCTATTTCTTATGATGAACCTTGCTTCCATTGGAAACATGTAGGGCTTCTCTGTAACCATAGATCCGAAATAATTAGGTCAAACATGGTTTCTTTTGATGGCAAATATGAAATAACCTTTATGTATCTCTCCCACACCACCTCAACCCTTTTGTGGTATAGACTTTCAGTTAAAAGTCCCCAAATTTAATCAACAAGAGTAAAAAAATTACAAATCAATCACAAAATTTTAAAAAATTCAAAGCATTGGAAAAACTAAAATGAAATGTAAGCAAAACATTGACAGTGTTCTCTTTAAAAAAAAAAATATAGCGAAAGCTCAAAAGTTCGGTGAAGGTAGAAAAACTAAAAAGCAAGGTAAAACTCGACGATAAAATTTTACCATATATGATAGTTCTCTAGCCTCTAGAGACATAAAAGAGAGAAAAGAACATATTGAAGCACCAAAGAGAATAAAATAGAGAACCAAAAAGAGAAATGAACAGCTCTAAAGCAAGATGACTGACAAGTATATATTTAGGGTGTGCTCTCTTGAACTTATAGGACCAACTTATCTGAACTTATAGGACCTTAATTAACTTATAGGGCCTTATAAGACCTTATAATACCTTATTAAACATTACTAGACTTTATTTAAAGTTTATTAGATTGTTATTAAACTATTAACCTTTAGATTATTGATAATAGTTGATTGCAAATATTAATGCATTGGTGTAAAGAAGTAATATTATGATTATTTGCGTCTCACCAAAAAAATGTCCATTGATTACTGATGTACACGTAATTTTAAAAGTGTTTATTAAGTTTTTCCCTTATAATTATATTGATAGCAATTAATAATAACATATTAATTAATACTTACATATCATTGATGATTATCATCGTCAATAAGTAACCACAAATTATTTAATACAATAATATAAATAAGATTTATTTAATATAACAACGCAAATAATCATAATATTACATATTTTATTTAAGACCTTATTGGAACTTATATTAACTTATAGGCCCTTATAGGAACTTATAGAACCTTATTTAATTATAGAACCTTATTTAATTATAGAACCTTATATGACCTTATTTAACTTATAGGAGCTTATCTTAACTTATAGGATCTGAAAATAAGGTCCTTAAGTTGATTAGAACAGGGCCTTAATGTATCTATACGAAGTCTAATAAATGTGGTTCAGATTAATTATCGAGTTCATTATTCAATGAGATCAAGTAATCAGAATGCCTAGCTAATATTAAGTTTACTCTTGACATAACTTGTCGAGTCACACAAAGAGTATGTGAATGGATCAAATAGTCAGATGAATATACAATATTCAGTAAATATTCTAATAGATGGTTATGTTCGGAAATGATGGATGTTAGTTTCAGTGGGAGCTAAACAAATCATCAAAAGGAAACATCGGAAATATCGTTAGAAGCGGAGATATTAACGGAAAAGGAAATATGGTTTGAATCTAATATACATATATAAAGGAGGCACTTTTGCTGAGATATTAGAGCGCCACGTAGGATTAGTAATGCTCTCGGCCAATTAAAAAGAAGATTTCTTATTTATTTTTGAATTAAAAAATTCAAGTGCCACGTATATAATTAAGTAGATGCCACGTGGATATATATCTAAGTTTTAATTTTTTTTTTTTTTAAAACGTTAAACGTATTTGATAAACGTAGATAAACGTTTGATGGGAAGAGTCCAAAAAACAAAAAGTCCTAATAATCCTACTCAATCTAAGTTTTAATTAAAAAAAAAAAAAAACTTAGTATTAGATAAATGTAGATAAACGTTTGATGGGAAGAGTTCAAAAAACAAAAATTCCTAATAATCCTACTCAATATATATCTAAGTTTTAATAATTAAAAAAAAAAACCTTAGATATAACCTAAACGTTTAAGATAAACGTAGATAAACGTATACTAATACACTACAATTCTTTAAGATATAAATTGGAAGTTCTAATCATATTCAAATTTATAATTGATGAAATCCTATAAATTGGTCGTATTGTTCAATTCATAACTCATACACAATCACATCTTTCACTTTTAAGTTTGGTTATCAATGGCTACTTCTTTGATCCATGATTTAAATTCCAGTAGGAACGACTGGAAAATTAAAGTTCGTGTTTCGCGCTTGATTGATGTGGTGAACTTCCGCAAACAAAATAGTTTAATTAGTTTGGACATGGTCCTCATTGACGAAGAGGTATATAATTCTTCTAATATTTACTTTATGATTTTACAACGCACTTTTTAAATTAACTGTTATAATTTAACTGCAGGGTGATTATGTGCATGCCTCTATTAAATCCAATTTTGTCCATCACTAGCTTCTGTCCAAAATTATGAGGGAAAAATCTATACAATCAGATATTTTTCGGTCCAACCTAATAAGGAACAATACCGTATTGTTGGCGACAACAAGATAATGATACAATTTTTTCAAAATACTGTTGTTAGGGCCGTTGCCAATGCATCGATTTGATTGTGTACAATTACAGTACACTTGAATAAGTTTGTTAAAAACTACTCACTTCCTGGTATGTATGATTTTGTTATTTATTCCGTACTAAAGTTTATTTGAGTTATTGTCAAATAATTTTGCCAAATACTTTGTCTTTTTTTCCTTTGTTGTTTTTTTTTCTCTTTTTAGATGTCGTTGGTATGGTTGTGAATGAAGTTGGAGATTCTATCGAAATAGAAGACCAATGGTACATATTTTTTCCTTCTTCTGTAGAGTTAATTAAATATATTATTTATGATGTTATTATTTATTTAGTTTTCTTATCTAAATTATTGCAGGGGACAACATTGACATTGAGATTGAGAGGTCTAGCTGAAACTGATGGGAAATCGAAGGTGAGATTTGATCTGGTTGTGATTGGGGAAGATGATTGAAGAGATAGAGACGACTACATTTTGATTGTGGAGAAATAGATCGGAAGTTGCTGAAGTCTTTATCACACTTAAAAAAATAACAAGTACTTTAGTTTAGTCTAGACTAGACTTTTGCTCAATTATTTAGTTGTCGTAATAGGTTCACTTTTGCTCAGTTATTATGCACCATTTCATTTAACTCATTAATCCAATTATGGACAAATTTATTTTAATTTAATCTATTGCCACTAAACCAAACATAGGAAATAAATTAAGTTAAAATGAATTTAGATCTACTTAATGCATGTGTGTCATTTTTATCTTCCAAATGAACTTAATTATTATTATTGTTAATAGTTACTGATCCCACTACAAGAAATTGTACTATTAACGACGGGAAATCCCGTCGCGAAAGGCCAATAATCGTTGATTAACGACGGGATTTTCTGTCGCGAACCCGTCATAAAAGGGGGCCGTCGTTAATAGAAATCCTGTCGTAAATCCGTCGTAAACCCGTCGTAAAAGACATTTGCGACGGTTATTCCCGTCATTGTTTGCTTGTTAGCCCCGTCGCAAAAAGCTTTTGCGACGGGATTTTTGACCCGTCGTAATTAGATTGTCGTTAAAGATGATTGTCTTCCAAAAAAAAAATACCATCCATTCACCGTAACAAAACCTAATAACATAAATACAAAACCGTTACTAAAAAAGAACAAATAAAACGAAACCCGTGCATCGCACGGGCTTCAAAACTAGTCGGAAATATTGCCGGAAAGGCACAAGTTATTCCAACCGGTCCATTGGACTGGTTTGTTGGTGTTTGAGTTGTTTCCAACTTCCCTTTGATCTAGATCTAGTTTTGAGATATATTTCTTAATCCTAATTGGATCGGGATTCTAATCCTAGTAGGATTCTAAGTTTTCTATTCCTATAAATATAGGCCTATGGTCATAATATTTATACATGAGTTTATTCTCTTAAGCCTATTACATAAAGTGAGATCCCAAATTCTAGTATATACCTTCGTTGATATTCTAAGCTAATTGAATTAAGAGGGGCGACATTTGGAGTCCTAGAACTCGTTCTTGTTCAGTTGGGGCGCAGTTAGAGAAGGCACGCATCACATTGTATGTTCCCTAAATTATGATAATTGATTATGTGAATTCATGTTTCCTAGCTCTCCAGGTTTATTCCGCAAGGCAATTAAATTGTTCATAACCTAACAACGTGAACTAGAAGTAAGTTTACAACAATTAGCCACCGGTATAGAGAATCCAGAGATACCGGTCACAGTTCCCAACTTCCTTTGACTAGAGATATCCAATTGCGACCGACTCCCATAAACGGTTTAAGTAACTTAGGGCTTATGATTAAGGGCCCAAATAAGATCAATTCCATGCAATTACTTGCGGGCTTTAGGTCAAATTACACTTTCAAAGCCCTTGGTAAGGTAATATTTATTCAAAGAAATTTTGGTCAAAATTTTGTTTTTAACTCATATCGTCTCCTTCTCTATCCCAAATCCTGCCGAGGTGTCTCAAAGTCCTTCGCTTAGGCTCACCTCATGTGCACATCTCAAAACTACCATACAAATTGTGAAAGGTATGACCCGTATTCGGTACCTAGATCTAAGTCTACCATGTGGGTGAAGTTTGGAAAACATTAGAAGATTGTATGTCACTACGTCTATTGAAATACTAAGCGCAAGCAGACAATTAATTCAGCAGCGCAAAAGCAGATAGAGAAAGAAATAGCATTATCATATTTATCCAACCGCGAACAAAAGAAAGGATAAATGTCTTTGTGTACCTGAACAGCCCATCACAAATTTGGGCATATGCCACTGGAGTAAGTGGTGAAAGACGCTCAAACAAGATATTTGCATGATACCTGAAAAACAATGAAAGTCCGGCTCATTCAAGCAATATACCAAAAAATAAAGAAAATTACCGGTTAGGATAGAAATTCATACTACGTACTTACATTAGACTTGTTTATGTACCAGAAAACAGTATTTACGTTTCGGTACTCATTTTTTCTTATTTAACCCGAGTTTAACTACAGAAGTAATATGCTCCCTCCATTTTCTTTGATCTACCCATTTACCGAATCTTTTTTAAGGAGAGGTAAATGGGTGTAAGGAAAAAGGTGGCTAAAGATTTAAAAAAAAAAAGTGAGTGGAAAAGTGTAAACATTTTGGAATAATGAAGTAAGATGGTAAAATGTGTGTGCCAAAAATAGAATAAAGTAAAAGTTGGCATACCTAAAAACACCTCAAATGGAAAGTCATTACATTAGAAGAAAGAAAAGGGAGTGTTAAAAAAGACATCAACGGGGTGTTACCAGCGCAAGCACAAAGAGTGCTAAGTCAGTAAGTATCACGCATTCACGCTCCCAAGATATCTTACCATAAAACACAGACACTAAAGAAAACTCAAGTACCACTCGGAGGCTAATTCTTGACTCCAGCTATGAAACAGCTTCAAGTAAGCAAGCTCTACAAAAATTTGACGTGTTCTTTACTTCCCACAAGATTGAACCCAATTCAGCCACCCTCCACATCCACTAATTTGGAACTTAATTTGAAAGCAATATTTTGACCCGGACCTTTTTTCGGGCTGCGCCTAATAACCAATTCAGCAATCCAACCCCTCTTAGTCCTTTTCTATGATGCGCTACAAAAGTGATCTGTCAAAGAGATATAATCTGAATTATCATGGTACTTATCTCCTCTTATGTGGCATAATGACTAGCAAACATTAAGTGGCATATCTCATGTACACCCTCCACCATGATTTTGTTAATACTACTAATCATCCCCATAAATCCTAACACTTATAAAGCTTCATACTTTGATTACTATTCACCCAATAGTGCATTTACGTGCATGCCCCTCATTTCCTTCTTTGTTTTATTTTGTCTTATTCTTAACAATAGAGCATTTACGGTTTCACCCTTCCATTGCTATACAAAATGTATTGTTTTCTTTGGGTATAATTTCCTATCTATTGTACCTTCGAACTATCAATTAAAACGCATATGGTTTCTATTTCCCGTTACATGTAAATCCAACATCTAACTTTAACATATCATTTCTAGCATTTACCATAAATTGTAAGTTCCTAGCTTTTAAGTAACATTTTTACAAAAATAATTTTGTATACCTTGGGGGATCGTGCGCGCTAGCGCACGATCCAACAACTAGTAAATAAATAAAAGTTTGAGGAACCCTTACTCCTCCAAATATTTCAAAGTATAACACTAAATTTTATAAACAGACAACACAATTTATCATACAGAAAAATCATTTCAACATATTCATCAGGATCTCATCGGAAGAAAGCCACTCCACACCTCAACGGCTCTACCAATCTTAATGCTGAACCTTTTGTTAAATCATTACATAGCATCATAGCGTATCAAACTATCAACTCTCTACGTTACGTAAACCACCTATTATCCTTTTCCTTGATCTTTTGTGAGTGTATGCACGCCAGACAACATGTTTAATGTGCTACTGGTTTCATCACTTGACTCAAGTTGTTATTTATACAAAAGGAAAAACCATTTGACACCCATATTAATTTGGGAATAAGAAAACGAATTAAGCATATAAAATGACTCCTCTCTCAAATGCTAAAAAGAAATATATTACAGTATAATAATAGAACACCAAATGACATATTAATTTGGGAATAAGAAAACGAATTACGCATATAAAGTGACTCCTCTCCCAAATGCTAAAAAGAAATATATTACAGTATAATAATAGAGCATCACCCAATGAAATCTCACAGACCCATGTTAATTTGGAAATAAGAAAACGACCCATGTTTTGGAAATAAGAAAACAAATTATGCATATAAAATGCCTCCTCTCCCAAATGCTAGAAAAGAAATATATTCAAGTATAACAATAGAACATCACCCAATGAAAATCTCACAACCCATGTTCCCATCTGCGTGATCAAGATAAATGTAACCTCCCCTGTAGGTGTCCAGTCTGGCCATCACAAGAGATGTTTTGCTAATTAGACCCCCAAAAATAAAATGAAAACATACCTATTACAACAAAGAATACCTATTACCATAAGCTAAAATCAATTCTAACAGAAGAGCAGAACTGCTGAAAAAAATAAACTGTTACAAGAAAGTAACAAAGCAAACAAAAAACTAGCAGTTAACAAACTTAGTACGAGGAATATTAAAAGAAATGTCAAAGTGGAGAGAGGGCCAAAGCAGTTTCTCCCTCTTTCCATTAGGGAGATCATGATCAGTCACATACCAATCATCCACACGAAGGAAACCAGTAAGCAAGCCTAATGTTTGGCAGTCCTCAAGCTCCAAAACAGATTCATTGACAGCAAGATTTTCCAAATCTAAAGCAGCATAAAGATCTACGGTCACATCTGCTTGCTTTTCATCATCCATAAGGTCCTTACCCGTTGCAGCTAGATTTATTTTTCCAATCTTGTTAGCCTGTCACAATGAAATAACACCATGAAACACATCCTAGATAGCACCACAAGACTAACAGGAAATATAAAACAACTCCAAATAAAAAATCATAACCAACATCAACACTTCAAGGGTAACTCACTAATGAAAGAAGTGGGAACATAAAAGAGTAGTTCCTAAATTAGACATGAAGCAAATAAGTGATAAATTCAGAATAATTGGGTTTGCCTGATTTCTGCACTCCAATTCAGTATTCGCCCTAATTAATCCCAAAAAAAATGGATGGTTTACCAGCAAGCCATTAATAATGATTTGCTTAATATTCGTCCATAAATTAAAATTTTAACATCGTCTCACCTTTCTCCGTTCTTTTTCAATTGCACCATTTGGTATTTCAAGCTTGCCAGTGCAAAAATTTGGCCATTAATATGTTAAATTATGTTTTAGTTAAAATAATAAATTTTTGATTTTTGGAAACTATAAATCAAGACGAAATTAATAAGATCCCACATAACTACATTTTTCTTTATGTAGAAAATGCAAAAGCTGGTCAAAGAAGAATGTGTGAATAGTGAAGAAGTCCAAATGGTGCATTTAAAAAGTCAGTTAAAGATTTCGTTGTGAGTTGTTACTAAGAGGGTGTTTGGCAGTAATTTCTACTTGAGAGATCCCATAAGCAGCTGAAACTTCGCCAACACGGTATTTTTTGGGAGTAATTTCTACTTGAGAAACCCAAAATGGGCTGAAACAGTTTCTAGGAGGCTGGGAATTAAAAGCAATCCAAGCTTCTCAAAACTGTTTCTCAAGGAGGAGTTTTGCCAACTTAAGGACACTTTTCGTCTTCAAAAATACCCTCACATATTACTAGAAAGTCTTTCTTGTCCCAAGTAATAAAAGACCAATGTTCTTCTTCGATCAATTCCTTTCTCCACTCAGCATTGGGTCCTCCGCCATTATCAATTCCTTGTCTTCGGCAAACATTCTCGACGAGACAAAGTAGATCACACAGTCGGTGTTTTTAAGAATCAGTCAACATCAAATAAAAAAGTGAAAGAGAAGAGCGAGATAGCAAGTGAAGCTAATTCCGGCAAGCTCATCGTCGATCTCCACGTAAAGTACTATTAGATTGATTCTTTCAATAGATGAATTGAGGTTTTGGGGCTTAAAAATTACGGGGTGAAATCAACAGATTTTACAGAAATAAAGGAGGTGAAGATCAGGTGAAGTGAAGTAGAAAAAAAGTGTACATTCGTATATTACAAAATTCAACAGCCATGAATCCCATTAATTACTTAAAATAATATTAGTTTTTTTTTTGTGTGTGTAAAATAAAAGTTTTTATAAATGAATAAAAACATGTTAATTTTTTCAGGGAATAAAATTTGGTATAACATACTTCTTTCCTCCGTTTGTTTTTACTCGCATGTTGGTCACTTTCACGCATGCCAATGCACAACTTTGATCATTAATAACTTTATTTCTCTTTAAGCAAAAATTATAAAAAAATGATATTTTGAAAATACACATGAAGACGAATCTAACAAAATACCACATGACTATGTTTTATTTTACATATAAATCACCAACAATAGTCAAAGTAGTATGTGTGAATAGTGTCAAAATTTCAAACGTTGTGAGTATTAAAAATCGGAAGTACTAGTTAGTCACTATTGAGTATTAAACTATTAATATAAAATATTTATGGTTGGTAAACAATGGGCCAAACATGATAAAACATTTTCTATTTCTCAAAAACGCTTAAATTTTGTGGCCAAACAAACCTATTTCTCATAACAGTTTCTCTAGAAACTACTTCCGAAAAAGTACTTCTAGGAAACAGAAGTTGTTTTCTAGAAGATTGGCCAAACAGACCCTAAGCCAACTTAAAGTTTTTATTTTTAGTCATATCATTTAGAGCCCGTTTAGTAGCTTGTCATTAATGGTGTCAGCGAAATGAATTTGTATGTAAATTTTTACCAAAATCAATATTCAATATCCAATGTGAAAATCAATATCCAATGGTAATGCTAGTTCACTCAAAATTATCTATTTTTCTTTCATAATTTTTCATACAGTCTATTACCATTTTGGGGAGTGGTATTGGGTAGGAACGCAAATTTATGAAGAAAAACACAGTTTAAGATAAGTGTCATTACCATGGACATTAAGATGTTTTTTTTTTTGCCAAATGACACATTTATTTTCATTCCCACCATATTTTACCGGCTACCAAACTGGCCAATAGGATTAGAAAGGTATGCTACACCTTACTTCTTCAAAGATATTTTTTGCTCTTAAGCTAATGCAACAGGTTTTACCCACCTGTCTATTTATAGAGAGCCCAATAAAAGAAAGAACATCGCCTGCTGCCCCGGATCAACTAGTATACATTTCAAATATAAAACATATTGTAACAATTTATTCAATCTGCCAGAAACAGCATATTGGAAGGACCAACCAAGACAATTGCTACTATCAACAAACATACACCTCCCAAGTCAACATATAGCAGAAAAAAAAACATCCTGTCAGATTCACAGGCATTCCTATTTTGATGATAACTAACAGGACATTCTAATTTTATTTTATATTTTTTGGAGGGGGGTAGGCTCTCATGTTAATTATCTAATAACCAACCTCATCAAGACGCCTAGTTGAAACGACATTGAAAGTTTCAAACGCTTCCTCATCCTTGGGAATTAAATGCGCGTATCTGCAAGTATGATATGAAATTGTTACATTTAATCCAGAGTGAGAGACCTCAATACAGCAAACAGTCACTCGAAGTATATAAATTTCTGAAAAGTCAAAACCTAACTGAGAACTGCCAAAAACAAAAGCGATGATTGTGACAATCTAACCGTACCATTTTACAGATTGCAGACAAAGGAGGGAGTACTAAATCAAACTAAAATTGCCAAATAAAAGATAAAATACTAACTGACTACAATTAGTAAAGGGGCCCAAGAGTAAGATGCATAGTCTTTACAATTAAACTGTCATTGCAACATGAAACTTCAACAGAAGCCCAAACAAAAAGATTGGTACAAGAAGCTCCACAACTTATAATGCTGCAGAAGGGACTGACACATACATATGTTTAAATGCAGCGTTCATAAAGTATACAAATGTTTGGATGGCACTTTCTGTAAACTACAGCTTACTTCCCATCATTTCTTAAATGCACTATTTCCATCCTCTTTTTTTTCTTTTTTTTGTTCTACACACTACTCTTTTTTCTAGGGGAGTTTGAAAAAGGTGAGTGAGTGTAAGAAAATAGTGGATAACTAGTATAATACCCGTGCAATGCATGGTTTACAAATTATAATATTAATTTGTAAAAATATTTATAACAAATTGAAATTAGTAACAGTGGACTCACTTACATTAACGAACTTATTACACGATTATACACACGCAATAATATGTGATACAAAAATTATAATATAAGGTTCCAAATAACGCTTAACGCTGTTTGCATCTCTCATGCTTCACATTGATTACTCCAACCATGTCTTTAAATGCATCACTTTCACAAGCACAATACATCATTTGACTGGTAATTAACATAATTAATCATTATTTGACTGTTAATTATCTTTAGAGTATGTTTATCTTATGAAAACATGCATTGTGAATAATCCAATGACATTTGCCTTATAAAAACATATATATATATATATATATATATATATATATATATATATATATATATATATATAATATTATATTAATAAAAAGAAATTCAACTCAAAGTTAATATGAAGTATTACTTAAATGAATAGTGTAAAAGCCAAAGTTACGCATTTAAAAAGACACGGGTAGTGTATATCCTTTTTTTCCTAAATATAGAGTTAAGTATAGAGGAATGATCAAATTTATTTTAAATAACCTAATAAAAGGATTGACGATAAGGGGAAAAAAATTACCTCTACGTACTTATAAAACCAAAAGGTTTCAACTTTTTAATACTTGAAACTAATATTTGAAAATAACAATAAGCATGAGCATATCCTTTTCAAATTTTGAAATAGAAGTAAATTAAGCAATTGACCAATGAGCTAATTGCTTAATTTATAAGTACTTGATCTTTAAATAAAGACCCGGTAAAAGATAATAAAAGATGAATAAATAAAGACCAGATAAAAGATTATAAGAGATAAATTTTATAGGAGTCAACTACCAGTAAAAGATAATAAGAGATAAATTTTGCTAAGAGTCCAAATAGATAAATAAATACTTAATTAAAGATAATAACAGTCTAAGAGATAAATTTTACTAGGAGTCAACTACCATGCTCTATATAATGCAATTCAAGTATGCAACTACCATTACCGGGGGGTAAAAAAAAACAATCTCATTAGCGAATGCTATTTATGACGGGCTTAAATCCCGGCTTTTAAGTGAAATATTCTACGGCAGAATTATGTCGTAATTGTTCTTTTACGATGGAAAACCCTGTCATTAATACTTTTAACCCATAAAAAAGTAATAAATCATGCATTCCCTTTGTATTTTTACTTTATTGATCCGTGCATCGCACGAGCTTAATTCTAGTAAATAATATAAGAGAAGTAAAAACAATTCATTTATGTCACCCGTGGTGGGATTCATTACCACCCGCCTAGCTGACTCGTACACCCTAATACATATTTCACCCATCACACCAACCACTTTAATTACCCATCCAAATAACCATCTTAAAGAATCATTATCATCCGCCTAGATGGCTCTTACACCCTAATACATATCCAGTGTATACATCTACTTCTAAACGTATTAACATGAATTATTACTATAATTTGTTATTATTATTTACTTATGCTAAAAAATTAAGAAAATACTTGTGATGTGCGATAAATTAACAGTCTAACAGAGTACAATAATTTAGGGTAGTTTAGTGGTTGTGGTTGATTTATAGCTCCTGTAACATAAACATATCACCATGGAGGATAAAAAATTTATCTTCATTTCACTCGATGCACACTAAATTATTACACTTGTCACTTTTTAGATGATGCAGATCTCTAGTAACCTCATTTTCATCAGAATTAGAAGAAACAGTTTTGTCATCTTATTTTGGTCATAATTGATGGTAGCATGTCTTAAGGGTCATCACATTCCCTTATATTATACTTCCTCCATCTCCATTCTGGGTGTCCCCAAATGATGTGCCTACTTTAACAATTTCCTATTTAATCATTTGAATTTTTCCCAACTTACCCTAATCAAACAATTTAAATACCCAAATTTTCCTACTTTTAGCTACAAAATATGTGCCTATAATTAATGCTGGTACCATGGAAAATTGTGTTGTTGATTTTTTATTCAACAATCACCTTCTCTCCTCCATAACTTTATTGTTCTTTATTTTTTGGTTTAAAAAATAAAATAAAATGTTTACTTTCTAATAAAGTACAACAACATTAATTATTAATCATGTCATTTTTCAAATTCTTTAATTCCCGTGAAAAATGTCAAACAAGCACTATATTATGGGATGGAGGGAGTACTACGTACTACTCCCTCAATCCCTAAAAGATCGCCCCATAGCTAAGTCAGGCTATCTTCCGCAAAAGCAATACTTCCAAACGAGAACTCACACATCAAACACGACATCATGTCCCCAAGTATACCTATTTCACTCCTCGAAACTTCGCTTCAGTTATTACTCCAATTCATATTCACAGTCTTGGAGTCATTGAATGTGTAACAGCATATTCAAGTAAGAGACTGGGCCTCCCAAGAAAACCAAATCATCACTCTTTCATTTAACATTAATTATATTTGGCAAAAGAAATGCAACAAAGATTTTAACATTGAGCACTTGACTGCGTCCAATGCGGTGAAAAACCATGCAGTAAAGAAGATTAGTAACAGTACTCAACACAGTCAACTCGAACATATATTGTTCCTTTCCTTCAAAACCAAGGTGATAATTAGCTAATGGAATTGAAGTTATTCAACCCGTCTCTCAGTAACAAGAACATAAGGAAAAAGAGTGATTCCACTGTCGATCACACAAAGTTATCTTGTTGTACCCAAAAAACCGGGAAAAAAAGAAAAAAAAAAAGAAGAAGAAAAGAAAAGCAAAAGAAAGAAAGATTAACATAGCACTCTCTTTAAAGTCTTCCATACAGCTGTTTTCCGAACAAATAAAACAATAGCATAGTTCTAAAAAACTAAACTATCAATAAGAAGCTTTAAACAACCCACCACATAGCCATATATGGATGCGGACTCCACAATCCGCACTTCGAGCAAGTTCATGGAGTTAGATGCAATAAACAATCTATATTGTACTTGTGCTGTTATGCAATCACTTGAGGAAACATTAGTTAGCTAAATGGATTTGTTCAAATGTTTGTTAGTTATGCTGTTAACTTAAGGAATGGGTCTAGTACTCTAGTCACCCCTGCCCTCAAGTCCTAATTTTATGATCGTATTTCCTTGTCAAATCTTTATGAACATTATATTTAACACTTTAATCACTATTTCAAATAAGTCACCGATAAATAAACACAATTATGTTGAAATCAGATTTACAATTTTGGCAAACATATTGTATATACCATAAAACAGCATGAAGTATTAAAACAGGGGGCCCACTCTCTAAGGAATGCTGCACATAAAGCTAATTTCTTTTTCTACCTCAAACTTTCAGCTATAATAAATTGCTTAAAGCTCTGAACCCATCTGCATAATTGGAAATTCAGCAATAAAAGATTATTACTGACTCTACTTCAAAATAGAAGTCAACACTTCATGTAGCAATGCAATTACTAGGGTAAACAATTATAAACAATCATCAAGATAAACAAGAAGTTCTAATATGTAATTTATCCAGCTAAAATAAAAGAGACTTCTGAGTCAAAACTAAGTCCAAAATTCCCTCAAAAAAAAAAAAAACTCCTTTCTATGCAATATAGTGCCTTTTCCGTTCTTGCTTTTTTTCCTAAACAGAAAGCTCAAAAGGACAAGATGAAAAAATTCAACAATGATCTTTTAAAACAAAAAGGCAAAGAGGGAAAGGCTGCAAGAAAAAACAAAAACCATAGGAAATTAGGAACACTCAGCTTATGACAAACACACTCACATGCTATCAAGATCAACAAGGTCTTCTTTCACAAGCACTGCTGCAAGCTGATACAGCCCAAAAGGTAAGGGATCTTGAACTTCTATTCGCTGGTAATATTGAAATTTGAAACCTAAGATTTGAGAAGCATGTGACTGCACAAAGTTGGCATGGTAAGTCTTGACCACAAATTACAAACCAACATTAGCCATTCAATACTCCAGTTGACTTATTACATACCTTAGGAAAAATTGGAATGAGATCCAAGAAAAGCCTATTGTGAGGATGCATTTCAAAACACTCCATGACCTGAAAGAAGTACAACAGAATCAATCAAGACATACAAAACAACTAGGAAACCATATGTATGCATGGCCCAAATCTGGTGATAATTGACAGCAACTTACAATATCAAAAACACGATTTGGATCCAAGTCGAAGTGACCAATCAAGGACTGCAAAATATACAAGGTCAATGCAAACAGAAAAGCAACAAGACTGTCAATTGCATGAAACAGGAAAGGAATCAAACCTTAATAGTGCCGATCATTGAGGATGATGAGTTAGGAGCTCCTGAACCCTCACAAAGAAGAGTCACCTACAGCAAAAAGCATAAGAAACTGTGAGAAATGCAAATAAAGAACATGCAAACCAGAAATATTATAAGTTAAAGCAATCTTACACGACTGAAAGACCATTCAACAAATGAAACATTCCAACATAACAGAAATCAAAAGAAAAAAACATTCAACTCTCAACGTCTTCTCTTTCTCATTAAATGAAAACATTCTAACATAAATTCCTCAATGATCTATAGAAAAGAGCATTGAAGCTCTTGTCGAGCTCTTGCAAATCACTATCGATTTGGGCACAGAGAAGAGAGAACTTGACAAAATTCAAGTGAAAAGTGACACAAAGATTATGTCAATGCCCAAAGAGTTGAATAAAATTGAAAGCAAATGTAGTCGCTTAAGTGTATAATTCAATAACACATTCTATACATAGGTTACCGCTGTCAAATAAAGAAAAATTAAATGAAAACTGTAAGAAAGACCGAGAGTCCTCCTAAAAAAGTTAGTAGCTTAAAAGGAGTGGCAACAAAATATTATATGCTTGTGATCCATTGCTAACTGCTCATACTACAATAGTTGATTTGACCCGTTAATTGCATTTTCTTGCAAATCGATGTTTGATCAACTTAGTTGTTTACTACCAGCTGATGTAGGATGATAGTTTTAGGATATGACAATATTATCTATTTCAAGAACAATAGTTTAAGGATATGACAAGATTATCTATTTTAAGAAATAATCTACGACTATCTATCATTAAAATTCATACAAGTAAAATTCACTAGAAAATGCCACAGAAAAAGTGACATGCATAATAAATATCACATCAAGCTCAAATCCCATACAGGCAGTTAGCTTATTTGACATAATTTTATAAAAAAAATAAAAAAATTCGACGACCTAATCCAAAAATATTTGATTTATGATTTATTGTATACAATAATAATATAATTGAATCTAATATTAGAGGAACTTTTACATTAGCGTCTTTCAATAACTTAACACAATGTACACCAAGATGAAGTTTTCAAGAGCATATGTCACATAAGCGCTCCTTGTCACAAATATTATGTTACAAAAAAAATTAATAATTTATAGTTCCCATCCTAATTTAGTTTGCCTCATTCTATTTTTTGACAAGGACCCACCATTACTTCTCTCTTCACAATAATAAGATCTAGGGTCCTAAACCCTCTCTCAATCAATTAAAAAATACACCACTATCTTTCATTCTACCTACTTTTCTAATAAATTAATACTCCTTATTTGATAAAGACACTCCAAAACTCTACCTAAAACTATGTGTCATGATAAAGGGGGCACTTTAAATTGGAATGGAGGAAATAGAAAAATGAAGTTTGATTTAAATAAACCATTAGAGTGAGTAAAGTCATGTGAATTGAATATAAGTTTTGAAATTCAATCCAACAAAACATAGTCTATTTACCATTAGAAAGACTTAAACAATTTAAATGAGATCCTTTATCACACATTTAAAAATTTAAAAATAAATCATAATTTTTTATCCAACCGCGTATGAATATATTAGTGTTCAATTTATATGTATACGGATTACAAAGGGCACTTTCCGAGAGTGCCACCTCATATTGTTGGGGTTTCAATCCAGCTATCCGAATAAAGAGGTACTTTTCAAGAGCGTAAAAAGCGTAACCTAGGGGGAAAAAAATTGTAGTATGATGGGTAATAAATGATAATAATGTAGAATCATAATGCTATTACAATTCTTATTTATCAAATAGTAGAAAATTAAAAAAAGAATCATAAACTATTAGGATTGTCTTTACTCACTCTCTATAAAACCCATGCATTATCAATCTCACCAAACCCCAATATGAATTTTCAGTTACTCTGTTTTTCAACAATATGAATATTTAGCTTAATTCCATTTCTTTTACTTTATTTTGTAACAGTTACATGTGGAATTGAAATTGAATGTAGGATGTACTCTTAGTTTTAAAAAGCGTGAAGTGCATTGAAGCGCAAGGGCCTTGGAGCTTAAGCGCAAAGCGAAAGCGCATGCTTTTCGTAGGCGAGGCGGACCTTAAGTGCCAAAAACCTTTAAAATCATTTCTAGAACATATTTTGTACTTAAAACAACATGATACTTATATTATCCATTCATTATCATTACCTCATTGCCTCAAAGAGGCTCCCGCAAGAAGCGGGGTAAGGGGGGTCGGACGTACGCAACTCTACCCCTGCAATTGCAGAGAGGTGATAACGGGACGACAACGGGACGACTATCTTCTATTTCATGGAAAGGAAGCGAAGAGGTTTTAAAAGACATTTTGATTTAGTCCATTACATCCCACAGCCAAAAGAACAAATGAATCATTGGCTCCATCGAAAATGGACAATATTAACAAAGGGAAGCATTATTCAATAATAGACACCAAACCGAAATGCCTCTAAGAGGCTAAAGTACTAAACAAAGACTTAGAGTAAGTCACAGGCCACAAAAGTCACAACCAACATAAAACAAGTATTGGAAAAACTAGAAAAAGGAAAAATCTGGCGAGAAGGTGGGAGCGGCTGGCCGGCGAGAAGGCTGCAGCGGGCGGCGAGAAGACTGGAACGGTGGCGAGAAGGCCGGAGAATCGCAATATGGTTTCTCCAATACCCCCCAAAATATTGGAAAGAGTTTTTCTCTCTCCTCAAATTACTCCACTACCTAAAACTAAAAACTCAAGTGCATTTAAAAAAAAATCAGTTGTACTTTGAAAAAGAAGGATAAGTCACATGGGGACCTGATGCGCGCCCGGCAACAGGAAGCCAACGCTTACATCGCTCCTCGCCTCCCCATAAGCGCTTGGAATGTACCTCACTTGGCTTCTGCCAAGCAAATCGTTCCTAGTGGAACTTCTTCGCTCCCAAATCTTTTTAAAACTAAGGATGTACTATGGTCATACGGATTTAGCGCGCTTTTAAAACTAAGGATGTATTTTGGTCATACGGAGTATTTGTTTAGCATAAATCAAAGTGTGATTTTTTTATCCCAATAAATATTTGGAATATTGTGATTGCCTATGATATTGTGAAATATAATGTAAAATTTAGTTTTAAAATTATTACAATCATTTCACGCGTACAAACAAGTTATTAATATTTAGTGTTCGAGACTTCTGGCAGTTCCACTTTGAATATTTAAATGTGACAGGAAAATACAAAATTGAAATGCATACCATTTTCAAATTTTAGTTCATTTAAAACTCTAATTAACTGTTACAACAATCGTAGTTCCTCCGTTCTTTTATTTTATTATTGCAACATTTGCAAATTAATGGCTTGGCACAATATTTTAGAAAACGCAGGTGGGATTTTAGACCAAAATACCCACGTGACTAAACAAAAAGGTGAAATAAAGATAGACATGTGGGTGGGCAGAAGAATAGTTGTAACTTATGGCTTGAGCACATCCCAAAAATATAAATGATGGAAAAGTTGTGGAACTTCCCAAAATAGAAGTGTTACAATAATAAAAGAATGGAAGTAGTATTATAACACGAGGACAACAAGAAGTCCAATATTAACTTGTACGCCTTCGTACCAAGAGGAGAAAATAAGGGTTTGATTCATATAATGAAGTCTTACACTGCAGGTTTAAAGATGTGGAAGCTGAATAAAAGGTTACCATAAAGAGAAAAGAGCAAAAGAGAGTAGAACAAAAAACCGGATGAAAATGGAAAGTGGATAGAAGTGAGGAAAACGGATAGTACAACTAGAGTTGTTAAAAGCTAACCCAACCAACAGAGAAACCAATCGAGCTCAATCATAACTCAACGTAGTTGAAAGCGAGAAAATGGTGAGCTAAAGCCAACAAAAGTACTAAATCGAAAAACAACTAACATTCGGAAGTTAACTCGAGAATTCGAGACTCCAACAGTCCAACTTGATTAGACCTGCTGACACGGACACCCGAATTCAACCCGACATGTTACCAACTTGGCCCGAAGCCGACCAAAATTCCGAAACCGAAAGACATTTAAATCAAGATAAATAATTTTGTATATCCTTCTTCCATTCCATCATACTTATTACACTTTCCTTATTCATATGTCCAATGATACTTCCCACACTTCCATATTAAAAATTATCCCACAAACATTGTACTCTTTCTCTTCCCACCAATAAAAAGTTTGGTCCCACACTCTCTTCCCAAGTTTGGTCCCACACTCTTTCTCTTCCCACCAACTCTTATCACGTCATAACAATTGAAAAACCAAATAACCACTTATCACCAACAACTTTGAGCAAAGACTAGCGTAACAAGTTATGTGAGGGAAGGAGTACATTAAAACGTATCACAGTTATATATATATATATATATATATATATGTATATATATATATATATATATATATATATGAAACTTGGATCCTTGCTATATGCTCTTGTCTAAACTTTATCTTTTGAGAATATACAATTATGTGGACAAGTTCATGCATCAACTCCATCTAACCATACAAGTTGGTGGGAAACATTCTTCACTGGAAATAATTAATATTTATCTTCAAATTGAGTTAATATTAGTTCCAACTAGCATAGATGGAACATACCCGATTTAGTTCACCTTATTTCCACTTATTTCACGATAAATAAGGATTGCCAAGTTCAATTTACAACTAAAATAAGTCTAGACAAGTCCGGTATATTTACAACTAAAATAAGTCTAGATAAATTCAGATAACGGTTTCTATTAAGTTTTGCGAAGTTAAGAATATAATTAATTCCAATAAGTTTAGACAACGGAGGAAAATAATATTGGGTATATGAAAGTGTACTTTTCCCCATTATACATCAATTGCAATTTTCATAAACACAATCAATCAAAATTCACATTCAAGTACAGATTAATAAGGAAAATTAAAGATCAAATAATTAAATCCATTTGTAACATTACGAATTATGATTTATAGTCACAAACTAGGACCAACTAGGCCTATCATCCAAACAAAGCATCACCGGTGTTAGTTATTCCTTCACATGTATACATACCAGCTTAGCATAGCCCTCACTCTCTTCTCGAAGAAGGTTGAACTTTGTTTGTTGATACAGAAGACGAGTATTCACTCTGACCTGATACAAACAACAATAAAATAAGAGACATTGCTAACAAATCCATTTTGCAGCTGATTGCACTAGTGACTTGCCGAAGGAACTCAAGCCAGAGATCGATGTGAATAAGTAAAATCATATCACCGTAAATAATTCAACTTCGTGATTCAACAATATGTCGTAAGCGCATGAGAGATATTTTAAAAGGTTGAGTGATTTCTTAAAAGCCACTTTAAAGATATAGAAAACTATAAAAGACCACCAAAATTTCATTTGTTTTTTCAGAAACTATGTCACCTAATACTGCGTCTATTATTTTTTATATTTGTGCACTTGTTGCTAATTTGACATTCTTTTCATTAACTTACAAATGAGAGTTTGGAAACATTCTCATTCAATGAGCAAAAAGTAATAGTGGCTGGAAATAAATTTGATTCTCTTTTTTTGTTAAATGTTAATGTCAAAAGAGGAAGATAACTAATCCGAATCAATGAACCCTTAATAAGCTAAAACATCAAATTAATAGAACAGATGGAGA
The DNA here is from genome assembly GCF_020520425.1 of Spinacia oleracea. Classification (NCBI taxonomy): domain Eukaryota; kingdom Viridiplantae; phylum Streptophyta; class Magnoliopsida; order Caryophyllales; family Amaranthaceae; genus Spinacia; species Spinacia oleracea. The sequence goes on from NC_079489.1 coordinate 62,971,965, forward strand.
AATTATATTTAGCATAGCAATATTATGCAGTTTCAACCTAGAAAACGACCAAACAATAACAGTTTCCCCCTCATTCTAATTTCCTTAAGACGTAATAACAACAAGCCAACAATCACTTCAACAACACTTTCTCATAATTTTGTTCAAGGAAAGCTAATATTGTCAGTAGGGATGGCAGTGGGTATAGAACCCTACCAGCCTACCTTCACCCTATAGGACCCTCCCCAATTTTAAGAGTATGGGTCTAAACTTTTTAAGACCCTATTGGTCCGAGTAGATTATGGGTCTAGGTGTTATTGGGTAGGGTATGTCCAAAGTGTTCACACCCGGGACCTGGTCACACAAAAACACACATGCACAAAAACACACATGCACAAAAACAAACAAAATACAGATTTCAAAAACAAATAAATAACACCTTCGTGTTACTCATTTACTCATAATAAATTATTGTCACTTGTCGGATCACTGTACTCAAATTACTATATTCAAATCAGACATTTATGCTTGAACCCTCACAAACTAACCTACTCACCAAGTTAAGTAGATCACTCATTTTGTATGCTGAATTGTTGAAGCATTCAAGTTTAAATCGATCAGTAACGCATTCAAGGACAAACTAACCTACTAGCCCTTTTAATTGCATTACCATGTCAATGTTCGTCATATATTAGTTTTTTTTTTTGTGCATTATACATGTAAAAAATAAATAAAAAGTAAAATGGTATGGGTCCACGTAGAGTATGGGTATACATCGAAAAGTAGGATCCAGACATTAGTGGGCCCTACACAGACCCATTGCCTTTCCTATTCCCATATGTCTACGGAGAAATTTATTCAACGTAGGTCATTTTTCAAATAATTCAAGACATCGATTTGAACAGAAGTAAAAGAACATATTTTCAAGGTTACTTCTAACAATTACTCCAAGCAATTGGAAGACATGCTTATATTTCGTCAACAAATGTATCTAGCTTCCATTTAGAAATTATGGTAAACTGGAAATATGTATTTTAAGACGGTCCATATATTCTAACATTACAAATATTTTAGTCTCCTGATTAAAAATAACATTGCTTTAAGAGTCCTTTAACTTGCTTAACAAATAATCAAATTCTTTAATTAAGAGTTCAGCCCCCCACCCCGAGTTGATTTTCAGCTGTTGATCCCGAGATTTAAATTATTCTTACATTCACTTTCATACCCTACCCTGAGTTCATCTCTCCATCCTCCTTATTCTCCTTCAGCTATGAACATTTCTATTTTACATAATACTGACCTCCAGACAGCAGAGATGCAACAGTAGGACGGGCTATCCACCATTCATATTAGGGGTCGTTTGACGTGGGGTACTCAGGAAAGGGAAAGAGAATGAGAATGTCTAATTCCCTTTGTCGTTTGTAAATGCATTTTAATCATTCCCTTTACCTTCTCTCCCCAAAGCCCTCTATTCTGATTCCCCACCCCACCCTCAAGGTATTTCCATTCACTTCACCGCACCACCAATGCACCACCACATGTCCATGTCCACCAACACGCCCAACTAGAACCGCCTACCACTAAACACCAACCACACTTCCACCTTCATCTGAACCGCTCCACCACCGCCACCCTAACCAGACACGCCGTCGCCACCTTACCACCATCTGTTACAAATCAGACAACCACTAAAAATTACCTTTTCCCACGCAAACCCCACCCTCACCCAACAGAAAACCCACCACCGTCCTTGAAACCCCACCCCTGCCCGTGAAACCCCACCATACCCACCCAAAAACCAACCTCCACCCAAGAAACCCAACCCCTTCCCGCCCAAAACCCTATCCCCACCACGAAAAAGCAACCCAACCACCCTAAAATCGACACATACGCTCCCAGAAAACCATCTAAACTCACGAACAACGCTCCAACACATCCGGAAAATCCACTCTCACTCTTGCAAAACACTCCCATTCATCTAGAAATCCACCCAACTTGTTCAAAAACCAACAACCCCAAAAATTAAAAAATTAAAATTTCAAAGTTAAAATGAAAATTTTAACTTTTTCTACCAACAATAATAGCTTTAGATGGTCAAATACGACCATGAAAACTCCAGATCCGAAGTTTTCATGATCGAATTTGGCCTTCAAAGCCTCAAATTTATCACATCCATGGTGGTGGTGAAACAATATGGGAAGGAAGAGAGAAGGGTGCAGCGGCGCGCCGGTGCGGCATTGGAGAATGGTCGGGCAACGGAAAAACGGAAGAAGCTTGGAGGTCCGCGGCAATCTCAGAAACCGGAAGGGCGGTGGTGAGAAATTAGAGTAAGAGAGATTTGGTGGAGCAATGATGAGAGAAGGAAAGAGAATTGAAGTGGCCAAAATTCCCCAAACAACATATAAGATCAAATGGAGTTACTTTTCATTCCCTCTCTTTCCCTTTCTTGATCTCATTCCGTTTACCCCGTCTGAGCCAAAAGCCCCCTTAGTGTACGGACAGATTAAGTGATCACACAATTTTGGCTTCTTGAAAACAAACAAACACACACAAAACAGAAGAAAGGAAAACTTGCAGCGAAAATCAATTTTAATTCCAAGTATAATAGGTATTCTTGCTTTGCACAGCCTAAAACCAATTCCAGATAGTATGCACAAAAGAATGGTGCAAAAAAATATAAGACAAAAACACAGATAGCTGGCAATCTAGCATGAGAGTTTATGGTTTAGGGTACGGACGGCTTAGGTGATATTATACAATTATTGCTTCTTGAAAACAAACACACACAAAACAGAAGAAAAGAAAACTTGCAGCAAACAAATCAATTGGAATTCAAGTATAATACGTATTGTTGCTTTGCATAGCCTAAGACCAATCCCAGATAAGTATGCACAAAAGAATGCTGCAAAAGAATATAAGACAAAAACACAGATAGCTAGCATGAGAAAACAGAAAAACATAACAACTGCAAACCTCTTTAGATTTTAGTTCTTGAGCTTTTATCTTGACCATTTCACACTCCCAGAGAAATTCTTCCTGAGGTGTAAGCAATGTAACAGTTACTGCTTTTAAAACTATAGCACCAAATAAATCTTTATAAAACGGAAATAAGAAATAAGAATACAAACCTCACACCGCTCTTGAAAACACCTCACTGGAACTAGTGAACACTCCACAAGCCACCTTGCCTAGACCAGAGTAAAAACAGACAATAAATGTCAAAGAACCAATAAGTTCAAACAGAGATGCATAATGAGAGGATAGTAACTATTGATGCCAGAACTTCTAAATTTAGAAGAAAAAATCATGCAAAACATCGACCGAGCAAGAGAACAGAAGTTGTAACTTACAAAATATTTTAGTTAAGGAAAAATTACAATGTAGAAAAGAGCTATTCACAACAGAGGGGTTCAGCTATCTACAAGACTATAAACTCCAGCAGAATGGGAGGTTTTTCGTACGCATCGCTACAAAAAACAGGAGGTTACACTTGATGCGATTTTCTCAAGCATCACATGGGAAGCCCCATAGAAGATGTAGCAGATAGCCAACAGCAATTTTGAAAAATAAACTACATTGGTTGGCCAAAAGTTTTACATAACACACGAGGAAAAGTAACCTTTCTCACAATTTTGGAAAAGACATCTTACTTGTGTCAGTATATTTAACAAAGAGAAAAAGAAAAAAAAATAACTCTAAATTGCAGGCTCCCTGGAAACTCAGCAATCAATTCGATCCGCCCTTATATAAACGTAATTCAACCATTAATATGATTACTGATTCTCTTTATTCAGATTTCTACTTTTTGGGTTAGGTAACCTACGATACTAACATGCTAATTCCGTCTTTCCTTTTTCCGGGTTTCTTATGAGAGCTGGCATTTAAGTTTGATGACGAACTTTATTTTTCAGGGGGGAGTATATGTAATACCCTGTATTTCTACGTACTTAAAATCTACTCCCTCCGGTTTTTTTATTACTTGCATCACTTTGACCGGCTCACTTGTCAATGCATCATTTAACCATTAAATATCTCTAATTTTGTATTTGTAAAAATTATAAAAATATGATATTATGAAAATATATATGGTGACTAATACAACTACATTTGACATAATAACATTTGATTATTATATATTAGTAATAAAAATTCAAGTTAAACTTAGTATATGAATAGTGCCAAAGTTCAAGTGATGCAAGTACAAAAAACCGGAGTGAGTACATTTTAATAAAATTGGGGTCGTAAGTAATCGATTACGATTTATAGATTGTACATTCAATTTATGTTATCATTTAAAAGAGAAAGTTATATTTTAGCTTCACTTTGTAAATAAAAATATATATATTTGGAGTAAATGAGTAATGGCCTTTTAACTTATTCTAAGAAACTAAATTTATGTATTAAACAATACAAAGAAAAAGAGGAGAAATATGACGCAACTTTGCCTTCCAATCGTCACTACTATTCATCATCACCACCAATTGCCAAGCAATACTATGAATGATAGCTCTTCAATGTGTGTATATATATCTATATACACCTATTCCTCTCCGTTTACGTAGTTGTCTACACTTCCTTCCTTGTTGATAATATACATTTCCTATCCTATGTTTCGCATTCAATCAAAATAATTGAGTCTTGTTCCACAGTCTACGGTGATGGGATTGCCGTACTTTTCATTCCTTCACTCTTGAACTCCTTGGATTCTTGCTCTCTCGAAATCTTGTCTCATTACGGTGGTTTTACAACTTGAGAAGCTATTGCTTTACAAATGGTTTTGTTGACCTTTTTTTCTTTTTGTTTCGGTTTACAGTAACATGAAATGGAGAATTTACGTTTGTTAATGCTTTCTTTTCTTCTTCAAACTATTATTTTAGGTCTCTATTATAATATTATTTTACGTTTTAGAATTTATAGTAGTACTATGACTTGATTAACTTGTTTTGTTTTAAAACATGTGATTCTTACAAAGTACAAAAACCATTCATTTATGGGTTTTGTGGGTAGAGCTTTTGGCTTATAAAATATTCAGCGGATGTTGTAGAAGTTGAATAAGAAATTAACTCTGGGTCTATTTTGTTGTTTGCTTTTAGCTCGAGGCTACATAGGTGACAACGATCAAGGACGTTCCTAGTTCTGAGTACTACCATAGAAAAAAATCGCGGATGCGGTCGCGATCGCGGTAACGGTTGCATTGTCGACTTGTCGTGAAAACTGCTTGTAACGGATAAATATAACGGATCGCGGCCAACGCGGTGTGAATTTCGACTAAAAATCATATAACATGTATAAGCATGTTAATACTTATAAGTTTAAAAAATATTATTTCAACACAATAATCCAAAAGTATCATAATATTAGTGGGTAAAATATTTTTTGAATACATAATCACTCGAAATATCATGTTTCACAAAATACTCTCAACGTCACAAAAAGATTGCCCAAACACATTTGTTCACTTTATTAAGAATTGGGTATATTCAAAAGCAAATAGGTAGGTAGATTTGTCTTTTAGCTAAATTAAATAATAGTGTTTGAGGAAAAATATGTGGGGACCATAACCCAAATAAGGTATGGGGCAAACAAATAGGGACCTCCATTTATGGGGCAATCTTTTAGGGACAGAGTGAGTACATAGTAAATACTAAAATATTTTTGGCCAATTTGTAAAAAAGAAAGGTGTAATGGGAAAAAAACCTTCTAATGCGGCGAGTTACTGTTACGTAACGGATGGCGAAGGAAGAAAGGTGTGATTTTTGTTACACCGTTATGTATTAACGTTTTGCAGAATGGCAAATACAAAACCCGTAACAGAACGGCCGAGTTTTAATTCCATGGGTACTACTCCCTCCCTCCATATTTATTTGAGGGATACACTTGCCTTTTCCGACCGTATTTATTTAAGAGATACACTTGTCATTTTTATTAACTTATCAACCCCACCATCTAATTAAATAATTTATCTAATATATCCTATGTCCCACCACCCTATTAAACAAATAATTTCAAAACTACACCCCACCCCCCACCCCTCTAAAATGACATGGTCCTCACTTGTTTTACTTATTAAAATATCTACCCCAACCCCACTTGTTTTATTACTTTATTTCATTCAATTCTTCTTCTTAATACCTGTGTCCAACCAAGTGTATCCCTTAAATAAATACGGAGGGAGTACGTATTTTGGGTTTTAAGCAACGTGAGGTAATTATCAACGTCCATCGTTTCTAAGATCCCGTTAGGAAGTAACTTAATGCGACCATGTGTTAAGTGTACTGCATTATATAGGTACGATTATTAAGTATGAAGTTTGTGTTTTTATAAAGTACGAAGATATGTCATTTTATAATCTATACTACTATTACCTATTCTAGTTTGAAATTATGTAATGAGTTACGGGATGAAACTGTTTTGTAAGTGATGCATGTTTTACATATGATCGAGTTTATAGTTGCGAACGACTTAAAGTATTATGCTAATAATGCTGATTTGGAATATCGGACAGATTTGACTAAAAAGGGTTAGTCAGTACGTATTGCGTGACTATGCATGACTTATTGGGTTGAGGTATTTGGATACACAATTTGTTCCTAATGAGTAATAATTTGGTTAATTTGGTTATGTGTGTGTATTGGACTTATTAAACTTATGTAAGGGTAATGAACAGGTTGCCCTACTAGATTTTGTTCTATTGGGTACACGTGTAACTACTTAATATGCTTCTCGTAGGTTTCGTATTATTCTCTTTCAACTCTTTTTCACAAAGTCTTCCTCCTAATCATGAAGTTATTAATGAGGGGTCATCTTGTTAATGTAGCCATCATTAAAGGGTCACGAGCGACCTTTATTTAGTAGGTGGTTACTTGGGGATTAATCCCGGCTCTACTTACATTCTCTTTCCCTCTCTTAAATAAAATATAAAATTGTTGTTTGTCGATTAATTAACGAAGTTATTTAATTTTCTTACCATGTTTTGCTTAAGTTTAAGTCTAAAATGTTTTTAAAATAAAATTATTTATTTTAAGGGATGGATTCGTAATTACTTGGAGTTTGTCTCTCTCACTTTTCTTATGTATTTTTGCAGGTTGATAGTGGGAAACGTCTAGTAAGGGAGAAAGTTAGAATTAGGATGGCAATTAAATCCAAATCCAACTCGAGCCCGACCCGATCCAAAGGAAAAAGTCCGATCCGAATACGATACAAAAAAGTCTGAATCCGAGTAAAAAACTACGAGTCCGATAATCGAACTCAGGTCGAATTCTCAGATAAAAGTAAATGTTCTTTCTTCCATGTTCAGTTTGCTTGTTTTGTTTCATACATGGGACCTCGGGTGCTCCATGAAGCTCTTGACGCGAGAAAGGGGACCACCCTCTTAGCGATACACAAGTAACTCAAAAGTGGGAATTCAAACTGGCTAACAGCGCCTAAGAATAGTGTTGATCTATGTTAATCTATGTTACTCAGACACGGGTGTCGATGTCGTATCCGACACTCCGATCCAAATAAAATATTTGGAGAAACTCTAACACGGTCAAAGGAGTGTCTTGACTTGTTTTTTAGACACGGCTCTCATACAAAGTGTCGGATAAAAAAACACAACACTTTTTTAAAAAAATATACAAAAATAATTTTTTAAAAAAAGATTAATATTAAAATATTAATCAAAGTTGCTTAAATATCCAAATGCAAAATTTATTAAAGTAAACTAATAATAAATGAAAAACAGGGAAAAAAATACTAAATAAAAATGAATGGGAAACATACTGCCAGGCACATGGGTTTGTCACCACTTTATAATAAAAGAAAAACAAACAAAAAAACTAAAATACAGCATTGAGTGGGAAAGGTAGGAAGTAGGCACGTGGATTTGTCTACTTCCCACACCACACCTTTACTTTACTAAAAAAAAGGTTAAAAAAAAAATAGAAGTTAGAAACGGTGAAGTTCAAAGCCCAGTTGTCCACCTTCCCGCCCAGGCACAATTGCAGAAACAACTCAAACAACAAAATGACGGGAGGAAGGAACGCCGGAACTCGAAAGCCATGGATATGGTCGATCCTCAAGGAGTTAATTTCAACGAAAAACAAAATTGAAAAGGGCATTCAAATCGTTTTTTCTTCTACAATAAAAGCCCAACAATATGTTTCTTCTCTCGCCTTCCCCAACCGTCAATTGCTAGAGCTAGGGTTTCGACTTCTTCAAGATCTAGTGTCTTTGGTTATGGGTAAGACCAAATTTTAACACCTACGATGTATATCATCTTGAATGATAAAATTTGAATTTTTTTACTCGTATTTTTCTCCTCCTGATTTCGACACTGTCTTTCGGACTCTTTCCGACACCGGTGTCGACACCTTCCCGAACACGTGTAGAGTGTCGTATCGCAGGTCGGGTTGTGTCGACACCGACACCGACACCCACTGTCCGGCACTCGAGTAACATAGGTGTTGATACTTAGACAGAGGAGTGAAGTGAGGGCTTCCACATATCAAGGTCAAAATGGGATCGGGCGTTTTACGTCTCACCATAGTGTCCGGTTTGTCTTGATTTCCGATTGATGACACCCTGCGGTTAGTCCGTTGGAGCCGACCCGAATCCGAATAGTAAGGGCCATATAAAATGTCTGATATAAAAAGAAAATAAACCCTAAACTTTGTTTTACTCAGGCCGTTCCAAAACTCTCACTCTCTCTCCTCATCCTCTCTAGTCTCTACTCTCACTTTCTTTCACCTCTCTAACGAATGAGATTTGTGTCCACCGGTCCTCCTCCATGGATAATCGAGATATTTTAACATTCAACACCGTGTAACGAATGACGATGAAAGGATGATGGTAGTCCTTAATCCCGCAGTTTGTAAATTTGGATTTCCATTTGATATTTAATTTTACATATAGAACCCATTTGAATATGAATATGTAATTTATATTTTTACAATTTTGTTGTACTCAATTGTACATATTTTTTTAATGTCTTATAATGTGGCCATTGATTTAAAAAATCAATAGTCTGTGGTTGATTTCTAAATAAGTACACTTGCCAATTGTGACATGAATCTAACCCATGTGAGTAGGGGAGAGAAATAATTAAGGGGCTTAATAGGGATAAAGGTTTATTTGGGAGTAAAACAAGTGAGCTCTTTAGATATTGATGAGGGTATAACGGGGATAAATATTGGACAAATGAGAAAAGATTCCAAAAGGGAGTAATAAAAAAACAACTCAATATGGAAAGAGGACAAAAATTAAAGAACGGAGGGAGTATGTTAATTCACTATTCTTTTTTTTTTTGTCTACAGAAACTCGGTATTAAAATAAATAACACAACTAACCAGTTTAATTAGGCGAGCTCGAATTTCCCCGGGCAAGGTCAGCTGCAATGCAAATAAGCTTGTTAATACCAGGTAAAGCGGGTGGCAGCAAAATGAATAATAAACCAGTGAGCTATGCAACAAAATAGAGCCTTAAAAAGTCAACAGAATACAGAGACAGAAATCGATAATGAGTACAAGGGAAAAAAAAAAAGTTTAAACAAATACGATGAGCATTCAGTATCCAAGGCATAAGTTTGTAGCCCCATCCCATGGAGAAAGAAATTACAAGGGTCTAACCACCTTGTAGTACCCCCCCCCCCCCCGGCCTCTCTCCTCGCAAAAAGGAACCTAGGAGGGACATAGTACTATAGTAGTAACTTAAAAACGGCCCACTTTCATGTGACAAAGGCATCAACCAAGTGTCTACTAATTATCAGAATCTTAAGTTTACAACCTAACATGCGACAAATTCTACAACCAGTCGACCACCAACCTTAATTGAAAGCACATGAATTGAACAACCCCTCCCCTTCTGTTCCCTTTTGATTCTCCAAAAGAAACACAAAGTAAACTGGTTGAAAAAACCCAATGATTTGAATGTGTAACATCCACAATTTCGTTAGAGAACATATACAAAGGAAATCAACATCCCAAATTCTCACAAGAACAACATAACAAAAACAAACAGCCCCCTTCCTAAAAATCCACCCACTCTATTCTTATGACCGTTAGACCACATAAACTTTACAAATAGGCTGGGTAACTATTTTCTATCATAGAGAAAAAAAACATCTTAAACACGGAAGACCAAGGGTATCCCAACTTGATGGTCATTCTCCTTTTACGTCCAAGCTAATTCAAATGTCTGTTTTTATATATGAACAGCAAGCAGGAAATAACAAGTTCAATTATGTCATCTACAACACACAGAATTTTAAAAGAAAGGCATCAATTGCAGACGGAGAGAAGCTATCGAAGTAATTCTAGCCCTTAAAACCCTACCCACCATGGAATTCCAGAAAGTATTGCACAAGGATCTCAACACAGCATCTAAATTGTGATGGAAGGAACCCACAAACGAAGATAACCTAGAAAGAACAATAGGATAACATCTATTCTGGTAATGTTTGAACTCAGGTGAATTCATTTAATCAAACTCTAAACTCAAAATAAATTCATCTTCCAGACATGATTTGCTCCAAAATCATTTTTCCTAACTTAACACAAACTATAAGTTTGAATCTAATTTACATATACACGCATCTGCCTCAGGCGGCCGCAACCCTAAACTCTTTGCTAATGAAGCGGGAGTAAAACTAATAGCCAGCCCGTAAGAGCGAATTAACAAGAAAGAGGAAGCAGGTCATAATCGAAAGCTTGATAGTTGTTTCCTGATCAAAGGTAGTCTTCTACTAAACCATAGACAAAAACTATCACAAAAAACCCCACGAGGCGGTGGAAAATTAAAGTAACTCACATCAAGAGCCAGTTGGGTAACAATATCTGCAAAATAAGAACCTAATTCCTCCTCCGTAACCACATCCGAAAACCGAACTGCATCTAACGCCGCTTTACATTTCTGAAACGGCAAGGCACCATGAACCTGTAAAATCAAAAAACCCACAAGTTAAAATCAAAAAAGTTCAAAAGTTTAAAATCAACTCAGTTTAATTCACAGGAATATTAATAGAAAGAAACCATGGACGAAACGAGCTCGAAAAGGAATCGAAGTGCCGGAACGGGGTTGGGCAATTTGAAATTAGGGTCTCCGATTTTCAATTGATGGAGAAAATCATCCGTTATATAAGCACACTGAATCGAAGGAAGAGACATGGTTAATCAATTCTATGACCCAATTGAGCGGAGATTGTCGCTAATTGTTTGATTTCTGCAAAACGGTTTCTGGGGTTTATGATAGAACACAGTTGTCCGGTAATTGTTGGAAAAATTAAGATTTAATTGAGAAATTGAGTTGTTTTCAGAGTTTCAACTGAGAAATTGCAACACCCTTAATCCACCATGGAAACGCTGATTTCTGAGGATGAGGGCGATGAGCAATATTACTAATGCCGGTTTGCGGCAGGAAGGAGCATATAGAGGTCGTACCTAAGAGAGGGGAGTAGGGGTGTTAAAGTGATCTCGCGAGCAACTCAAACTCGACTCGTTTAATGTTTGGTCAAAGCTCGACCACCAGTAGGATTGACTTGTATTTAGATCGACTTGTAATCAGCTCGACTTGAAACCTTAACGAGTCAAGTTGAGCAAGGTCTGGCTCAACTCGGCATATTGACTTGTATTCCGATCGACTCGTACTTGACTCGACTCGAAACCTTAACGAGACAAGTTGAGCAAGCTCTGGGTCAACTCGATAAGTTCATGTGTCGCTTTTTAATTTTTTTTAAATAATAAATTTTAAAAGATATATTTCCTCCGTTCCGGAATTATCGCACTATATACTTTTGGGCCACTTTTTGTAGTGAAAAATGAAGGGTAAAATTACTTCAATGCCTATATGATAAGTTAGTTTAGAGCAAAATTAGAAAGTGTATGCAAGTGGATGGGGATCTGATTTTTACTATTGCACATGGGTGGAAAGTTGGGAGAGGGATGCTTTTACTGACACTAGTTGTTGGACCACGCGCTAGCGCGCGGTCCCCCAAGGGATGTAAAACGGATTAGTGAAAGTAAATTTTTAAACTTGTATAGTAAAGGTCGGGAAAACGAAATATAAACATCACAAATATACAAATTTTAAACACAAACACTTATGTAATACTCCTCCGTCCATGAATACTTGCAACGTTTTGATTTTTTGCACTATTCACATAATTCACTTTTACCCTATTTTATTTACAGAATAGTATATAATATATTGTTGGCTTCATCTTAATACTCCCTTCGTCCCAGATTAGTTGTTACACTTTCCTTTTTCGTCCGTCCCAGATTAGTTGTTACACTTCTAAATTAGGAATGACCCTTGTAATCCCCCGTAAATTTATAAAGTTTATTAATATATTTTACGTATATTTATTCATATTTAAATGAGATCTCACATCAGGTTTCGAGATATGGGCACCGTATCGGGTCAAAGCCCAGTCATAGCTGAATGAAAACAATTGGTGAATTTTAGTAACAATTGGTGAGAACCATCTTAGGGTGAGAACCATCTTATGGTGAGAACTCCAATCATCACCGTTGATTGGGTGAAATCTCAACCGTTTATAGCGAAAACCTGTTTCAATCTTCTCCCCCTTCCCAATCTCCTCCCCACGACAACACTCCCATGGCCCCTGTTTATCCACCTGAATATGCCCAAATTGTAAGGTTATGATTCATATGACAAAACATAAATCATGCGGAAAAACCATAAAGCCAGGAAAGCATATTATTTACACATAATCATTTAGCATAGTTTAGATGCATACACTTTGTTGCGTGCCCTCCCTAGCTGCGCCCGAACCGAACAAGAACAAGTCTTTAGGACTCCAAGTGTCGTCCCTCCGTAGATAGTCCACAGCACGTCCGGATCCGCCTTAAGCTTGACCAACTAGGATCGCCCTTAAGGTACTTAGAATTTTCGGCTATTGTAGGCAATTATATGACTAAATTTTTGCTCTCAAAAATCACTTTGAATACTTGAATACTCGATATAAATTATGAGCCCTTAACTCATATTTATAGACCATGGAATAAGTAATCGAATCCTACAGGATACGAATTAATTAAATTAGAATCCTAGTAGAATTCTTATTTAATTAATTTATCTTTTAGGATTAGGAATTTTAATCATTAAACAAATCCTATACTCTTTAGGTTTCGTATGTGAACACAAACTCTACACGAGCATGACCCGCAAGCGTGTAGGCCATGCCCGCGCACAGCCCACACGGCCGCTCGGCCCACGCGAGCTACAAGCCCACGCGAGCTGCAGCAATGCTCGCAGCCCATTGCTGCGCGCGCTGCGCGCGCTGCCATGGCCTGCTGGGCCTGGCCTTGCACTGGGCCTGGCGTGGCCTTGGTTGTTCGTGTGGCGCGCTTGGCTTGCTGGGCGATGGCCTGGCTTCGTGCTGGGTCCTCGTCCGGCAGGCCTCGTCCGATGCTTATTCGTACGATACGCTTCCGATTAAATTCCCGATTCCGGAATTCATTTCCGATACGAACAATATTTAATATTTCCGATTCCGGAATTAATTTCCGTTTCAAACAAATATTTAATATTTCCGTTTCCGGAATTATTTTCCGATTCCGATAATATTTCCGATTCTGACAATATTTCCGTTTCCGGCAATATTTCCGATTCCGGCAATATTTCCATTTCCGATAATATTTTCCGATACTGTAATCCCCCGTAATTTTATATATTTCATTTATATATTTTAACGTATATTTAATATATTTAAATAAGAATTTATGAATTTTGGAAATAAATATATAGTTAGCGTATATTTATTTATTACATTTTAATATTTTCAACGATTTACGAAATCGAAAATGATTTTAGAATTTTAAGTTGAAAAGAATTTGAATTACGAAAATTGATTGAATTTAGAAAACGATCCTATTCAGTTTTGGACTCGAATCATTAAAGCTAAATCCTAAGTCTAGCCCACTTGAAAAGCCCAACATTAAAACCCAAACTCAAACCCTCCCCTTCTTTCTTCTAATTCACGTGAAAGCTAGGAAGAGAAAAACAAAACCCTCCTTCACTATTCACGTAAGTTTTCAAACCCTCAAGAACTCATCCTCTCTCTCTCCTCGTCGCTGCTCTCCTCCTTCACGCCGTTGCTCCAGCCGCCGGTCTCCTCGCCGTCGGTAAGTATCCTTCGACCTTCTCCTTCGTCGTCCTTTTTTCCCCTGTTTTCGTTCTTCCTTGCGTTTCCTCTCCTCCTTAATGCTTTGTCTTCTTGAACAGCCACCAAGGCCGCCGGACCGCGTCGCTGTCCTCGCCGGTAAGCCACCGCTTCATCTCCTCGTCGTTCCCTTCTTTTCTTTCGATTCACTGCTGTTCATCCTCCCTCACTCCCCTCCTCTTGTTCGACTTGCGCACAGCACCACCCGCGACAGCAACCACCGCTGCCGCCACGTCAACAACCCAGCCGGCCGCCGCTGACCGCGTCGTGCACCGCCCAGCTTTTCCTCTCCTCTTTCTTGGTTATTTCTTAAACCCTAAGTAACTAATTATTTTAATTATAGTTTGTTAATTTAAATGATGTTCTTGGATTAAATTTATAATTTTGTTGTTGAATATGATTTCCAGATTTGGGTGTTGATATTATAAACCAATTATTTTCAGTTTTGGTTAATTAAAAATAAGTTAGGGCTTAATGAGGTTTTATTAATTTGAATTACGTTTTCGTGAATTAAAGTTATGGTTTTTGTGATTAAATTATAAATTTCAGATTATGCAAATTATATAATAAAGTTATTAATTTTCAGATTATCAAATTACTTTGAAATATTAATTTTGATTGTTTAAAGTATGAAATTCAAGGTTTTTATGATTATTAATCATGGTAAGTTGAGTATGGATTATTGAATTCGTCGTTTTGAGATACTAGGAACATAGATTGACCTCGGTGAAGCTTTTAAATGAATTTATATTGCTGAAAATTTAAAGTACGATGTTTGCAAAAAGTTTTCAACGAATTTCAATGATGCTAGGAAATCAAATGTCTAAGTTTAGATATTGGGGAAAGTTCTAAATATGTTTAGGATGCATTTAGAATGCTTTATTATGGTTGCCAATGATTAGAAATTGATTGGGATTACTTGCTGGTTATTTTAGGCGGAGAATTCTCTTTAGGCGACTTTTGAAAGTGTTAAAGTGGCCTATCAATTTGTTTACACAAGGTACGTACATACCTGCGTGCTTGGAATGTGTGCTAATTGTTGAAATCATGTTGATATTATTGTTGAACTTGGTGATGTTGATATTATAGACAAACTTGGTTATATGGAATGTGCATGTTTAATACTGTTGGACAAACTTATTGAACTTATTTTGCACTATAAGAACTGTAACATGTTAGTATGGATGTTTGATACAAACATGTTGGTTGGGGACACTAGATTATTCTATATGATTGGGTTGGATCAATTGGTTGTTGTTCCCTTTCTATCTTTTCACTACTTTATAAGGGCGGAGGACCTTGTTTAGTAAGTTGAAACTTTATGCCCATATAAAGGGTTGCTCATGGTTAAAGGAAAGGTTGGTTAAGTTGGAATGAGTCTTGATTGATGCTGTTATGATCACTTACTTAATTCCAAGATAAAAAAAAACAGTTGTGAACAAATGTGAATTGTCTGTCTTATGTAATGGTTGAGTCATAACGGGATCTCAATTTGTAAATCATGTAAAGTGAAACTGAATAGCAATAGCTTTAGACTGTGCACGTCTGAAGTGACGGACAAACAGGAGTTGGGGTTCATGGTGGTAGCCCATGGCCTTTAATTCGGACCGGATTGATCACCGTGTCCTATTTTTATTTAAACGTTCCTCGATATCGCAGGTCACTGAGGTTACGGAGTCGCGCCCGTACCTCGTCTTCCTTAGTGAAGACTTCTGGATGGTCAACTCGGTCCATTGTCTATTTCAACTAAAATAATATTATTGCTAAAAGTCTAGCCTAGTCTAGTCTGGTCAAGTATGGTCGTCAAACTATCATGTTTTGTCTACCCTTGTTTGTGTTCATTAGTATCATGTTAGGGTGTTTCGTTTAATAGAATCATGTTAGGATTATTATTGATTTAGTATGTAGTACTCAGCTTTGCTGATTACGTGCTTTTGCTTGTGCATGTTGATCATGGCTATGCCTTATTGATCCTGTGATGACCCAATCTTTGGTGAGCAGTCTCTAAGGATCAATAAGCATTGTCCATCTGCAGGTTTGAAGATGTTGCATCATTGGGATCGGGAATAGAGAGCTTGTATTTAGTTTTGATTTGCTAAGTTGACTTGGGTTTGTTTAAATGGACTTTAAACTTGTCATACTATTTATATTTCCTTATTTTCGTTGGTTGATTTTTGAGACTAAACCTGTAATCGATTATTTATAAACCTAAAGTTAGTTTTATGTTTTCCGCTGCAAAATTCTGAATAAGCCGTTACGTTTTCACACGGGCGATAATGCCTTGATAATTCTCTATGTTTTATATTAAAAGGTTATTTTAGAAAAGAGAGAATTGTCGGGGTGTTACAAAGTGGTATCAGAGCTAAGGTTTTACTTTAATAAATTTTTAGGCGCCTAACTATCTAGTTATTTAAAATAAATTTCTTAAAAATCGAGATTCTACGTATTATAGTGTTCAAAAATTGGTACTTTTTTTTTGGGGGGGCAGATCTCCTTTTATCTTGTTTGAAAGTATATAATATTTCTTATTTAAGTTCGAAATCAAATTATTTATTCGAATTAAATTGACTTTCGAAATTTTTATTCTTTTTCTTATTAATTATTATTCAAAAAAAGGAGTACAATTTTTTTTTTAGAAGTTCAATTTTTTTTTAAATTGTTTCAAGAGTTAGAATTCGTTATTTAAAAAAAAAATATATATATATAAATCTTCTTCGAATTAATAACTTTATTTTCGAATTTATTCGCTACGCATTTCCTTAATTTATTTTACTTTATTTATTTTATATTTTTATTCTATGTTATAATTTTATTATATTATCGTCCTTTTAATTTGTTATTTAAACTATTTCAATGCTTTAGTTTATGAGAGATGGGTAGTATAAGAAGGGCATATAAGATAGAATTATATGTGCATTAGTAGCTAGTCAATGCTAGCATAAGAAATTGATTGTTATGTACGTGCGTATGCTAATTGTTTAATGTTACATTTAAATGTGCATAAAGAATTGTTTGCTTCCACCAAACTTATTGCATTATTGAACTTTGTTTATGATTTGGCTGGAAAATCGTTAGTGAGACCTTGAATTGTTTATTTCAGGAATAAAATGTTTCTTTCCAAGTACACCAACATAGGATCCTTTGAGAAGATCGACGAATACTGAGGATCTAGATTTCACTTCACAAATTCCTAGGAAAGAACAGATAGGCAAGATGCCTTAAACATTTGAAGTTGTAATAGTTAGTTTGTTCTTAAATGTTTTGGAGAATAAGTAGCAAAGCTACAACAGTTTAAAGTTAAAGCAATAAGAGTTTGAGTTATTCTTTATTCTTTTCAAGGATGTATTAAACCTTTATAGAATTAGCAATAAAAGTTAAAGCATTCGTTCCCAATGTGAGAATTCCATAATTCGCCAACAATAGTTTATGTTTATGTCATAGAACTTTTAATTTTATTTTGAGGACAGGTGTGTTGTGGATATTTAGGATTGTTATTAACATTCTTTTGAGGAATAGAGTTAGATCATTGATTATCCAAAGGATCAAGAGTTTATTTTGGGCATGCAAAGAGAATGTTTTCTTCTTTTATTCTGCCTTATTATTCGTGATGATTGAATTTGTTCCTTGTTTCTCAGTTGAATGTCATGTATGCGAATATCATTCATAAATGATTGTTTATGTATGTGAATTCTGGATGCTGGTGTGATATTACATTGCTAGGATAATGTTAAGTGAAGTTTCGAACGTAAAATAGAATATATTACTTACAGGTCGCGCTTTAGGATGGCCAACAATAATGACTTAGTTGCTGCTATTCGCCTCTTGGCGGAAAAGCTGACCCAAGAGAGAACTGAGCGTCCCGATTTTGCTGGGGACATGTTTGAGAGACTAGCCAAAGTTAAGTCACCATACTTTAAGGGGGAAACTGATCTTACTTTTTAGAGAACTAGGTTAGAGAGTTTGAGAAATTGTTTGAGGCTGTGAACTGTCCTTAGAATATGAGAGTGGGTCAAGTTGTCATGTATTTGAAAGACGAAGCTGATTTATAGTGGAAAGAGAATAGAGTTAGTCTTAGCACTGCTGAGATATTCAATTAGGATTCAATTGTTACTGCCTTAAGGGAAATTTTACCCTACCTTTTATGAGAAAGCAAAAAGTTTAGGAATTCGTAAACCTTAGTATGGGGAGCATGACCATTGCCGATTACTATAGCAAATTTATAGCACTGTCGTAGTTTGCACCTGAGGTTGTAGCCACATAGGAGCTAAAGGCTCTGAGGTTTAAGAAAGGTTTGACTGAGGAGATCCAATTAGGATTAGGTGGGGAAACCTTTACATCTTTGGATATTGTGTATGTGAAAGCTGCTCATATTTATGGTTTGCAGTCTAGAAGGGACAAGAAAAATATTGTTCTTGGGAGAAAAGAAAAATGTGTAATGCTGGGGAAAACCAAGGGAATTTCAAGAGGAATATGAATGAAAATGGGAATGGGAATGGATATGGAAACTTTCAAGGAAGGAACAAACAGGGGCACAACAATAGGAACCAATCGGAGAAGGTGTATCACTGTAAGATGTGCAATAACAACCATCCTGGTAGGAATTGTAAGGGAGAATTAATGAACGGTAACTATTGTTAGAAAAAGAGGCATAGGAAGTATGAGTGCTTTACTAAACGGAAAAAGGAACAAAATGGTAATGAGAGTGCTAAACAGGTGAAGTCGGGATTTAACCAGTCAAGAAATTAGAGTTTGAAGCCTATAGGGTCGCAAGACAGCCAAGGAAACCTCCATAAGTCTGCTAATTAGAATAACAACCATAACAAAGCCCCGGGTAAACTGTTTGTGATAAGTCGAAATGAAGCTGAACGACCTGTTGACTTAGTTTCTGTTACTTTTCTATTAACTCCGTGCTAGTTAGAAAGTTATTTGATCCGGGGAAAGCTTATTCTTTTGTTTCGTCATCTCGTATTAAGAGTCTGAAGTTAGTAGATTTTGAGGTGATTGATTTACCTGTTAGTATACCTACTGGTATAACCTTAAGGTGTACCAAGTTATTTAAGAACTTTCCTTTGAAGATAAAAGATTGCGTTTTCTTTTTGACTTGATAGAGTTTAATGAGAAACCTAGATGTAATTCTGGGAATGGACTGGCCAAGTTTTTGCAAGGCTAAGGTAGATTGTGAAATTCCGAAAGTAAGTTTAAGGAACCCTATGGGAAGGTTGACCTCATGTGGATGTTTTGAGAAGTCCAAGAACCTTAGTTATTTCTGTAATGCAAGTGAGGAAATTGATGAATAGAGAGTGTGAACGATTTTTCTGTAGTGTGTTAGAGGTGAGTAAAGAAGTTGGAGTTAAAATCGAGGATGTTGCCATTGTGAGTGGATTCATTGATGTGTTTCCGAGTGAAATTGCAAGTATGTTACCAGCTAGAGCATTTGAGTTCACTATAGAGTTAAATCCTGAAACGACACCTACAAATGATCTAATTAGGACACAATTGCAAGAGTTGTTTCGTTAAGGAGTATGTTAGGCCTAGTGCGTCACCGTGAGGAGCTCATGTGTTGTTTATTAAGGAGAAGGATAAGAGTATGGAATTATGCATCGAATTTAGGGAGCTAAACACCATCAAGAACAAGTATCATTTGCCTAGAATAGATGACATATTGGATCAATGAATTGGGCGAGTGTGTTCTCGAAGACTGATTTGTGTTTGAAATATCACCAATTGAGGATAGCTGATAAGGGACTAAGACATCATTAGGACTCGTTATTGTCATTATAGGTTTAGAATAATGTCTTTTGGGTTAACCAATGCACCTACCATAATTATGGATTTGATGAATAAGATTTTCTACGAATTCCGAATTAAGTTCGTTATTATGTTATTGATGATATCCCGATTTGTTCAAGGAATGAGAAAGAGCATGACAAACACTTGAGAATTACTTGGAGACGCTTAGAAAGAATCTAGTTTTATTAAATGAAGTATACAAATCTTGAAGTCATATGTGTATAAGTGACACCGACGGAAAAGTGAAGGACTAAATTGATTGAGAGCTATGTTACGTAAGGGAATAAATTTAAAAGAAAATTTGAGTGGTCCAGGATCGTTAGAAATCATTTGTTGTCTTGAAAAGATGGTAATGTATGAATTGGTGAAAGTGCTAAGAGTTAAGCCCAAGAGTTATACATCCATGAAAGCCGTAATGAGGATCACTAGAAAGAGAAAGCTGAGTAGAAGGAGTTTCTGTAGATCCTACTAAGAATCAAGTTGTGAGTGAGTGACCAACTCCAAAGGAACGTGTCTGATATCTGAAGTTTTCTAGGCCTAGATGACCATTATAGGAGGTTGTGAAAGACTTTTGGAAGAAAGAAAAACCAATGAGCAACTTGTTGAAAAAGGAATCGAAATTCAAGAGTGAGAAATGTGAAGAAGCTTTCCAGATCTTAAAAGAGAGTTTGACATCCGCACCTGTTGTCGCGTCAGTTGAAACCTTGTGAGACAAATAACCCTACCCATAACCTAGAGCTAATTGTTATTGCATTCGCTGTGAAGATTTGAAGACATTACCTTTATATGAAAACGTTTGAGATCCTTACCGACCATAAAAGTCAAAAATTTTTGCAAAAAGTTCCAATTGAACCTTGGGAACAACATTGAAAATGAGTATTGCCTTTCACCCTGCGACTGATGGATAGACTGAGGGGATTAACTAAACCATGGAAGATACGTTGAGAGCCTGTACTAGTGACTTTAAAAGACAGTTGGGAACACCATATAGATTTGATTGAATTTTCGTGCAACAATAGTTATCATGCGAGCATTAAGATGTCACATTTTGAAGCATTTTATGGAAAGAAGTGCAAAAGCCCCACTTGCGGGAATAATTTTCGTAAAAATATTGTATTGGGGACAGACTTCGTTGAAGGTGAAATATCCAAAGTTATTCCCTGAGATGAGTTACGAGGGCGTAACTCGTTTTCTTTAAGGGGGGTAGAATGCGATAGAAATTCGCGCTTTTTTTACCTATTTTTATGGTATTTTATGCATTTTATGCTCATTTTTAGCAACTTATACATGTTGATGTAAAGGAAATAGATTCTCCGCATAAGAAAATGTGTTCTTGAATATTACAAGTAACTCTTAGTTGGCAAAAGAGTGCACAAGAGTGGCACAAAGTACTTCTACAATAAGAATAAGTTGAAAAGTTTGGAAAAATATGTGAATTTTCGTGTCAAGTTTCGGGACGAAACTTCTTTTAAGAGGGGTAGATTGTAATCCCCCGTAATTTTATATATTTCATTTATATATTTTAACGTATATTTAATATATTTAAATAAGAATTTATGAATTTTGGAAATAAATATATAGTTAACGTATATTTATTTATTACATTTTAATATTTTCAACGATTTACGAAATCGAAAATGATTTTAGAATTTTAAGTTGAAAAGAATTTGAATTACGAAAATTGATTGAATTTAGAAAACGATCCTATTCAGTTTTGGACTCGAATCATTAAAGCTAAATCCTAAGTCTAGCCCACTTGAAAAGCCCAACATTAAAACCCAAACTCAAACCCTCCCCTTCTTTCTTCTAATTCACGTGAAAGCTAGGAAGAGAAAAACAAAACCCTCCTTCACTATTCACGTAAGTTTTCAAACCCTCAAGAACTCATCCTCTCTCTCTCCTCGTCGCTGCTCTCCTCCTTCACGCCGTTGCTCCAGCCGCCGGTCTCCTCGCCGTCGGTAAGTATCCTTCGACCTTCTCCTTCGTCGTCCTTTTTTCCCCTGTTTTCGTTCTTCCTTGCGTTTCCTCTCCTCCTTAATGCTTTGTCTTCTTGAACAGCCACCAAGGCCGCCGGACCGCGTCGCTGTCCTCGCCGGTAAGCCACCGCTTCATCTCCTCGTCGTTCCCTTCTTTTCTTTCGATTCACTGCTGTTCATCCTCCCTCACTCCCCTCCTCTTGTTCGACTTGCGCACAGCACCACCCGCGACAGCAACCACCGCTGCCGCCACGTCAACAACCCAGCCGGCCGCCGCTGACCGCGTCGTGCACCGCCCAGCTTTTCCTCTCCTCTTTCTTGGTTATTTCTTAAACCCTAAGTAACTAATTATTTTAATTATAGTTTGTTAATTTAAATGATGTTCTTGGATTAAATTTATAATTTTGTTGTTGAATATGATTTCCAGATTTGGGTGTTGATATTATAAACCAATTATTTTCAGTTTTGGTTAATTAAAAATAAGTTAGGGCTTAATGAGGTTTTATTAATTTGAATTACGTTTTCGTGAATTAAAGTTATGGTTTTTGTGATTAAATTATAAATTTCAGATTATGCAAATTATATAATAAAGTTATTAATTTTCAGATTATCAAATTACTTTGAAATATTAATTTTGATTGTTTAAAGTATGAAATTCAAGGTTTTTATGATTATTAATCATGGTAAGTTGAGTATGGATTATTGAATTCGTCGTTTTGAGATACTAGGAACATAGATTGACCTCGGTGAAGCTTTTAAATGAATTTATATTGCTGAAAATTTAAAGTACGATGTTTGCAAAAAGTTTTCAACGAATTTCAATGATGCTAGGAAATCAAATGTCTAAGTTTAGATATTGGGGAAAGTTCTAAATATGTTTAGGATGCATTTAGAATGCTTTATTATGGTTGCCAATGATTAGAAATTGATTGGGATTACTTGCTGGTTATTTTAGGCGGAGAATTCTCTTTAGGCGACTTTTGAAAGTGTTAAAGTGGCCTATCAATTTGTTTACACAAGGTACGTACATACCTGCGTGCTTGGAATGTGTGCTAATTGTTGAAATCATGTTGATATTATTGTTGAACTTGGTGATGTTGATATTATAGACAAACTTGGTTATATGGAATGTGCATGTTTAATACTGTTGGACAAACTTATTGAACTTATTTTGCACTATAAGAACTGTAACATGTTAGTATGGATGTTTGATACAAACATGTTGGTTGGGGACACTAGATTATTCTATATGATTGGGTTGGATCAATTGGTTGTTGTTCCCTTTCTATCTTTTCACTACTTTATAAGGGCGGAGGACCTTGTTTAGTAAGTTGAAACTTTATGCCCATATAAAGGGTTGCTCATGGTTAAAGGAAAGGTTGGTTAAGTTGGAATGAGTCTTGATTGATGCTGTTATGATCACTTACTTAATTCCAAGATAAAAAAAAACAGTTGTGAACAAATGTGAATTGTCTGTCTTATGTAATGGTTGAGTCATAACGGGATCTCAATTTGTAAATCATGTAAAGTGAAACTGAATAGCAATAGCTTTAGACTGTGCACGTCTGAAGTGACGGACAAACAGGAGTTGGGGTTCATGGTGGTAGCCCATGGCCTTTAATTCGGACCGGATTGATCACCGTGTCCTATTTTTATTTAAACGTTCCTCGATATCGCAGGTCACTGAGGTTACGGAGTCGCGCCCGTACCTCGTCTTCCTTAGTGAAGACTTCTGGATGGTCAACTCGGTCCATTGTCTATTTCAACTAAAATAATATTATTGCTAAAAGTCTAGCCTAGTCTAGTCTGGTCAAGTATGGTCGTCAAACTATCATGTTTTGTCTACCCTTGTTTGTGTTCATTAGTATCATGTTAGGGTGTTTCGTTTAATAGAATCATGTTAGGATTATTATTGATTTAGTATGTAGTACTCAGCTTTGCTGATTACGTGCTTTTGCTTGTGCATGTTGATCATGGCTATGCCTTATTGATCCTGTGATGACCCAATCTTTGGTGAGCAGTCTCTAAGGATCAATAAGCATTGTCCATCTGCAGGTTTGAAGATGTTGCATCATTGGGATCGGGAATAGAGAGCTTGTATTTAGTTTTGATTTGCTAAGTTGACTTGGGTTTGTTTAAATGGACTTTAAACTTGTCATACTATTTATATTTCCTTATTTTCGTTGGTTGATTTTTGAGACTAAACCTGTAATCGATTATTTATAAACCTAAAGTTAGTTTTATGTTTTCCGCTGCAAAATTCTGAATAAGCCGTTACGTTTTCACACGGGCGATAATGCCTTGATAATTCTCTATGTTTTATATTAAAAGGTTATTTTAGAAAAGAGAGAATTGTCGGGGTGTTACAGATACGTATCATGTTTCCGTTTCCGGCAACATCTACGACTTGGATAATATTTATATTTCCGATACGATCCATATTTCCGTTTCCGGCAATATCATGGTTTCCGGAGTATTCATTTCTTGCCTGTGACGATCTCAGCTCCCACTGAAACCAAGATCCGACGATTCAGAATATCCATAGATGGAGTATTTAATGCCATTAAATACTTGATCCGTTTACGTACTATTTGTGTGACCCTACGGGTTCAGTCAAGAGTAAGCTGTGGATTAATATCATCAATTCCACTTGAACTGAAGCGGCCTCTAGCTAGGCATTCAGCTCACTTGATCTCACTGAATTATTAACTTGTTAATTAATACTGAACCGCACTTATTAGACTTAACATAGAATGCATACTTGGACCAAGGGCATTATTTCCTTCAGTCTCCCACTTGTCCTTAGGGACAAGTGTGCATTTCCTAATTCCTTTGTCGCTCGATGCTTGCTCTTGAACATAAGGTAAGAGTTGTTATCCTTATTATGTCCAGAGGTGTTCCTCGGTTTCAGAGTTCAACTGATCAAATAAACAGATAATCATAGCCTATGATTCATCCGAGCACGGCCATGCATTTCACAGTTTCTAGCTCTCCGAGTGGCCTTGTACAACTTTTAAGCATCTCATCCCGATTTATGGGCGGACAATCGCAATCTTGCGATCTTGAGATTAGACTTCGTTTGATAGGTGATTACCTGAGCGTTGCCTTTATAGCCTCCTTTTACGGTGCGACGGTTGGTCAACGTCAAAGCAACCAGTTCTCAAACAAGTAATCTCAAATCACTCAGGTATTGAGGATTTAGTGTCTAATAATTTTAATGAAATTTACTTATGACAGATTTTTATCTCTTACAGTAAAGTTTCATAGGTCTTGTCCGATACTAGTCTTCCCAAAGTAAGTATCTATGCAAATGATTATGACATTGCCATGTCCACATAGTTCAAGAAACAGAACTACTAGTCATCTTGCATTCTAATCGTCTAACGTTTTCTATGCATCCAATTTTATAGAAAACTCCGACTAGGGACCATTTTCAACCTTTGACATTCAAGTTCACTTGATAGACATTTCTTAGTCACAGGACTGGTCCTGACAGTCTATCTTGAATATATCGCCAAATTGAAGGGACTCATCATTTAATAAACCACAAATTAAATGGAAAAATCAATTCTCTTCATTTATTGTGAATGATTAACCAATAATGTTTTACAAAGATTTAAACTCTAAAACTTTAAAACATTAAACAGGGATATCAAAGCCATTCTCCAATATGCTTGATTCCCATAGCTGCAGTGTGCGAGTTGTGCTTCGCCTGCGGCAGAGGTTTAGTCAATGGATCTGATATGTTGTCATCAGTTCCAATCTTGTTTATCTCGACTTCTTTTCTTTCAACGAACTCTCGTAGAAGGTGAAATCTACGAAGTACATGCTTGACTCTCTGGTGGTGTCTAGGCTCCTTTGCCTGTGCAATAGCTCCGTTATTATCACAATACAGGGGTATTGGTCCTTTAATGGAGGGGACTACACCTAGTTCACCTATGAACTTCCTTAGCCATATAGCTTCCTTTGCTGCTTCATGTGCAGCAATGTACTCCGCTTCAGTTGTAGAATCCGCAATGGTGCTTTGCTTAGCACCTTTCCAGCTTACTGCACCTCCGTTGAGGCAGAAGACAAACCCAGACTGTGATCTGAAATCATCTTTGTCGGTTTGGAAACTTGCGTCCGTATAACCTTTAACAATTAATTCATCATCTCCACCATAGACCAGGAAGCCATCTTTGTGCCTTTTCAGGTACTTCAGAATATTCTTGGCAGCAGTCCAATGCGCCTCTCCTGGGTCTGACTGGTATCTGCTCGTAGCACTGAGTGCGTACGCAACATCCGGGCGTGTACATATCATAGCATACATTATTGAACCATCAATGATGCATATGGAATCCCATTCATTCGTCTACGCTCATCAAGTGTTTTTGGGCACTGAGTCTTGCTTAGAGTTATTCCATGAGACATGGGTAGGTAGCCTCGCTTGGAGTCTGCCATCTTGAACCTATCAAGCACCTTATTGATATAAGTGCTTTGACTAAGTCCAATCATCCTTTTAGATCTATCTCTGTAAATCTTGATGCCCAATATGTACTGTGCTTCTCCTAGATCTTTCATCGAAAAACATTTCCCAAGCCAAATCTTGACAGAGTTCAACATAGGAATGTCATTTCCGATAAGTAATATGTCGTCGACATATAATACTAGGAAAGCAATTTTGCTCCCACTGACCTTCTTGTATACACAAGATTCGTCTGCGTTCTTGATGAAACCAAAGTCACTGACTGCTTCATCAAAACGTATATTCCAGCTCCTGGATGCCTGCTTCAATCCGTAGATTGACTTCTTTAGCTTGCATACCTTTTTAGCATTCTTTGGATCCTCAAAACCTTCAGGCTGTGTCATAAACACAGTTTCTGTTAAAATGCCGTTTAAGAAAGCAGTTTTGACATCCATCTGCCATATTTCGTAATCGTAATATGCAGCGATTGCTAACATTATCCGAATAGACTTTAGCATTGCAACTGGTGAAAAGGTTTCATCGTAATCCACACCGTGGACTTGCCTGTAACCTTTGCAACCAATCTAGCTTTGAAAACTTCAAGTTTCCCATCCTTGTCCTTTTTCAGTTTGAAAACCCATTTGCTTCCAATGGCTTGGTAGCCATCTGGCAAATCGACCAAATCCCATACTTGGTTTTCAGACATGGAGTCTAATTCAGATTGCATGGCTTCTTGCCATTGCTTGGAGCTAGGGCTCGTCATAGCTTGTTTGTAAGTCGCAGGTTCATCACTTTCAAGTAATAGAACGTCATAGCTCTCGTTCGTCAAAATACCTAAGTACCTTTCCGGTTGAGATCTATATCTTTGCGATCTACGCGGGGTAACATTTCTAGATTGACCATGATTCTCACCAGATTCTTCTAAAGATCTATGAGTTTCATCCTGAATGTCATCTTGAGAATTCTCTAGAGTTTGTTGTTCGACTCGAATTTCTTCGAGGTCTACTTTTCTCCCACTTGTCATTTTGGAAATGTGATCTTTCTCCAAAAAGACACCATCTCGAGCAACAAACACCTTGTTCTCAGATGTATTGTAGAAGTAATACCCCTTTGTTTCCTTTGGATAGCCCACAAGGATACATTTGTCAGATTTTGGATGAAGTTTGTCTGAAATTAATCGTTTGACGTATACTTCACATCCCCAAATCTTAAGAAAAGACACATTTGGAGGCTTTCCAAACTATAACTCATATGGAGTCTTTTCGACAGCTTTAGACGGAGCTCTATTTATAGTGAGTGCAGCTGTATTTAGTGCATGTCCCCAAAATTCTAATGGAAGTTTGGCCTGACCCATCATTGACCTGACCATGTCTAGCAAGGTTCTGTTCCTCCGTTCCGACACACCGTTCCATTGTGGTGTTCCAGGAGGAGTCAATTCTGATAGAATTCCACATTCTTTCAGATGGTCATCAAATTCATAGCTCAGATATTCACCGCCTCTATCAGACCGCAGTGCCTTAATCTTCTTGCCTAATTGATTCTCTACTTCACTCTGAAATTCCTTGAATTTGTTAAAGGATTCAGACTTATGCTTCATTAGGTAGACATAACCATATCTACTGAAGTCATCAGTGAAAGTGATAAAGTAGCTGAAACCACCTCTAGCATTTGTACTCATTGGTCCACATACATCTGTATGGATTAAACCCAATAGTTCATTTTCTCTTTCTCCAACTTTAGAGAAAAGTTGCTTTGTCATTTTGCCAAGTAAACATGATTCGCATTTACCATAATCCTCTAAGTCAAATGGTTCTAGAATTCTTTCCTTTTGAAGTCTTTCTAAGCGTTTCAAGTTTATATGGCCTAATCGACAATGCCACAGATAGGTGAGATCTGAATCATCCTTTTTGGCCTTTTTGGTATTTATGTTATATACTTGTTTGTCGTGATCTAATAAATAAAGTCCATTGACTAATCTAGCAGATCCATAAAACATCTCTTTAAAATAAAACGAACAACTATTGTCTTTTATTAAAAAGGAAAATTCCTTAGCATCTAAGCAAGAAATAGAAATGATGTTTTTAGTAAGACTTGGAACATGGAAACACTCTTCCAGTTCCAAAACTAGCCCGGAGGGCAACGACAAATAATAAGTTCCTACAGCTAATGCAGCAATCCGTGCTCCATTTCCCACTCGTAGGTCGACTTCTCCCTTGCTTAACTTTCTACTTCTTCTTAGTCCCTGTGGATTGGAACATAAGTGTGAGCCACAACCTGTATCTAATACCCAAGAAGTTGAATTAGCAAGTATACAGTCTATAACGAAAATACCTGAAGATGGAACGACTGTTCCGTTCTTCTGATCTTCCTTTAGCTTTGGACATTCTCTTTTGTAATGGCCTATTCCATCACAATAAAGACAGCTTGATGTGGACTTGTCCTGCTTTGATTTAGCATCGCCCTTGGACTTTCCACTTTTCTTGAACGGTCTCCTTCTAGCCTTGAGTAAATCTTTGGCTTCACAGTCCAGTATTATTTCAGCCTTTCTGACAAGGTGAACAAATTCTGCAACTGTTTCTTCTCTTGGTTCACTTAGGTATAGTTGCTTGAAGCGACCAAACCCACTGTGTAGTGAATTGAGCAAGATAGAGACTGCCATCCTTTCGCTTATTGGTGTTCCTAGTAGACTTAGGCGATCAAAGTATGAACGCATAAGATCCACATGGAACCTTAGTGGGACGCCTACCCTCTGTTTAGTGCGAAGGAGCTGAACATGTGTTTCTTGGACTTCCATCCTATAACACTTGTTGGGAGAACTAACCTTTAGACCAGACATTGATTCAATCAACTCATGGACGTTCAGGTCCCTGTCCTCCGTGCTTCCACGACAGATATCCCTCAGATTCTTGATGAGCGTAAAAGGTTCCTAGGCTACAAACCTTCTAGCCCAATCATCAGGGATATTGTTCAGCATGAGACTCATAACCTTTTTGAGATCCGCATCCCAGGCGTAAAATCTCTCAGGGGTCATGTCTCTGGCATAGTAGCTTGGCATGGGATTGGTCAGTACATACTCAAGTCCATTGAGTCTGACTATTTCAACTAGCTTAGCTTCCCATTCAAGAAAATTTGCTAAGTTCAGCTTGACCATAAGCTCAGAACCCATGATGATGTTTTGATTGTTGTTTGCCATAGTTAAAACTACAATTGAAAAGAATAAACAAATAAATAACCATTCACAGTTTCTCTTAATAAACTTAAATTCTAGCATACATGCATAATTCAATATTCATTAAGCATTTTATTCAAGTTATGTGTTCCGGCAGGTGTGAATAAAATGATTCCAAGATCCTAAAATCGTTGAAGAACTAAGCACAGTTTGTCGACTCAATTCTAAAACATCTTAGGTAAGCAAAAGCCTTTTGCTAATAGTCTAGAAACTATTCTTGGTTGATAGGTACGTCTAAGAACTTATTAGGTAAACCTATCGATTTTGCCACGACATAAAAGGACTCCTTACTTATATCGCTGAGTTTCACCAAAACTAACATGTACTCACAATTGTTTGTGTACCTTGCCCCTTTAGGACCAATAAGTAACACCTCGCTGAGCGAAAACTATTACTAGATTGATGTAAAGGATATCCAAGCAAGTGTATATTTTGGCATGGCACCTTTTAACTCAATTTTTAAGTTTGGAACTTAAGGCTCTTACTATGTTGGTTAGATTTTAAGTGAACTAAAATCCTTAATCATGCAACATAATCAAGCTTTGATCTCATGCATTTTAAGACATATTTAAAAGCAATAAATAACTTAAAACATGCATAAGATAAATGTGATCTAGTATGGCCCGACTTCATCTTGAAGCTTTAACTTCAAAGTCCGTCTTGAAAATCTCCGTGGGAGGCACCATTTTCTTCAAATAGGATATGATAAGCTATAATTAAAACTAATTACAACTATTTGATGGTACGCAGACCATATTTGAATTGAAAAACAACTTTGGTACTTTAGACCAATTACATTCAAATTAATGGTACGCAGACCATATTTTCTATTCTATTTGGGCCATACTAGTCACTTCATAACCTGCAAAACAGTACATATACAATATATACCATTCACCCATTCATTATCATGAATGGCCCACATAGCTGGTTAGTAAAACACATTATGCATCACATAAACATTTGCATCAATTAATCAAGGGCACCAATAATCTACAAATTATTCAGTCCTTATTAATTCTAATCAAGTTGTTTTAACCTTAAGGATTTGTAGACCTAATCAAGAGTATATGACTAAAAAGGGCTCCCACTTAAACCAATAAATTCATATGCTTTACTAATTTTAAACATAAAAATGTATTTCTAGTCTAACCGGAAACATACAAATTTAATTAAAATTTAAAGCTCATATAAATTTATAATTGAATCCATAAATTTAATTTAATTTCAGTCGTATTTAAATTAATTCATGATTTTAATTTTAGTAAAATAATTAGAATAAATAAAATTTATTATAATTACAATATTCAAAATTAAAATCCAAGAAAATAATTTAAATTATTAATTTTAAAATTAATTAAAATTACGTAAACTGAAAATTTCAAATTAAAATTTCAAAACGATCTAATCGCAACGCAACAATCCCACGCAACGCACGCCCATGGGCCACACGCATACAGCCATCGCTGGCCATGTGCGCGCATCCCATGCGCTGCGTCGCATCGCTGCTACTCACCATCGC
This sequence comes from Spinacia oleracea, assembly GCF_020520425.1. Lineage (NCBI taxonomy): Eukaryota > Viridiplantae > Streptophyta > Magnoliopsida > Caryophyllales > Amaranthaceae > Spinacia > Spinacia oleracea. The sequence goes on from NC_079489.1 coordinate 63,003,066, forward strand.
AAGGCATCAATCGAACACGCGAGCTGGTGCTCGCTGCGCGCGCCAGCGCTCGATGCACGCGAGCCATCGCTCGCTGCGCTCGCTTGCCAGCGCTCGATCCATGCGAGCCATCGCTCGCTGTGCGCCTGCCTTTCCCGCACGTGAGCTTGCGCTCATCGCACGAGGCAGCAGTATGCGAGCTGGCGCTCGCTGCGCGCGAGCCATCGACGCTGTGCGTAGTGCTCGTGGCACGCGAGCTTGCGCTCGCTGCGCGCGAGGCTCTGCATGCTTGCGCGAGGCAGTGCGCGCTGTGGCGCAGCACGCTTGCTGCCCACACGCGACTGCTCGTGCCTTGCTCTTGCCCCTGCCCACACGCCCATTGCTCACAGCCCACGACACAAGGCAGGGCTGCTGCCTTGTGCTCGTGCACCATGCCCTTGCTCGCTGCATTCGTACCGCATGGGCGACGAGCTCCCTTGCTCGTCGTCGCATGCCCGCACTATACAACACCCCTTAAGGATAACACGTAGCGTCCATTGCTTTGTGCCTGCAAGTTATATGAGCGAGTCGCATAAAAATTAAAAATTTATATTCAAAATTAGTGACAAATTAATAAATAATATTAATTTCATAATTTTTGGGTGAAAAATCGAAAATTTATTATTTAATTGATTTCCGATTAACATGGATTCAAGTCTAGGTCATAAAAATTTAAAATTTAACATAAATTTATAATTTTTATGGTGGTTTTTAATCATAGGTATCTAATTAAATTATAACTAATTATGAAAATCAAATTAATTCTAAATTATTCCAATTTTCAACAAATTAATCATAATTACAAATTAGATTGCATAATTAACAAGGCTAGGCATTCAAACTTGTTAAACATATACAGTAGGTCAATCAAAAATTCAAGATTTATCAACAAGAATCGCAAATATTTAATTTAACATCTTAAATTTACGAAATTTTGCATTCGAAAAACTAAAACCTCCGAAAATTCATAGTTAGGCTTCGAATTTGAGAATTCTGGGTTCGGCCGAAAAATACTGTTTTTGTCAAAATTTTAGAATGCCTTTTACATGCGGAATTGACACAAAAATCACTCGATTTGGATGAGTAACGAAGAAACTGCCGAAAAATTGCGTACGTATAATTAAATAAACGCAATTTGCAATTAATTAACAATTACGAAAATTAATCACCCCTTTTTAATTCTTGCAAATTTGTAATATTTAACCATGTTTATGCAATTTAGATTATGAAAATAATAAGAGGCTCGTGATAGCACTGCAAGGTTATGATTCATATGACAAAACATAAATCATGCGGAAAAACCATAAAGCCAGGAAAGCATATTATTTACACATAATCATTTAGCATAGTTTAGATGCATACACTTTGTTGCGTGCCCTCCCTAGCTGCGCCCGAACCGAACAAGAACAAGTCTTTAGGACTCCAAGTGTCGTCCCTCCGTAGATAGTCCACAGCACGTCCGGATCCGCCTTAAGCTTGACCAACTAGGATCGCCCTTAAGGTACTTAGAATTTTCGGCTATTGTAGGCAATTATATGACTGAATTTTTGCTCTCAAAAATCACTTTGAATACTTGAATACTCGATATAAATTATGAGCCCTTAACTCATATTTATAGACCATGGAATAAGTAATCGAATCCTACTAGGATACGAATTAATTAAATTAGAATCCTAGTAGAATTCTTATTTAATTAATTTATCTTTTAGGATTAGGAATTTTAATCATTAAACAAATCCTATACTCTTTAGGTTTTGTATGTGAACACAAACTCTACACGAGCATGACCCGCAAGCGTGTAGGCCATGCCCGCGCACAGCCCACACGGCCGCTCGGCCCACGCGAGCTACAAGCCCACGCGAGCTGCAGCAATGCTCGCAGCCCATTGCTGCGCGCGCTGCGCGCGCTGCCATGGCCTGCTGGGCCTGGCCTTGCGCTGGGCCTGGCGTGGCCTTGGCTGTTCGTGTGGCGCGCTTGGCTTGCTGGGCGATGACCTGGCTTCGTGCTGGGCCCTCGTCCGGCAGGCCTCGTCCGATGCTTATTCGTACGATACGCTTCCGATTAAATTCCCGGTTCCGGAATTCATTTCCGATACGAACAATATTTAATATTTCCGATTCCGGAATTAATTTCCGTTTCGAACAAATATTTAATATTTCCGTTTCCGGAATTATTTTCCGATTCTGATAATATTTCCGATTCTGACAATATTTCCGTTTCCGGCAATATTTCCGATTCCCGCAATATTTCCATTTCCGATAATATTTTCCGATACGTACCATATTTCCGTTTCCGGCAACATCTACGACTTGGATAATATTTATATTTCCGATACGATCCATATTTCCGTTTCCGGCAATATCATCGTTTCTGGAGTATTCATTTCTTGCATGTGACGATCTCAGCTCCCACTGAAACCAAGATCCGTCGATTCCGAATATCCATAGATGGAGTATTTAATGCCATTAAATACTTGATCCGTTTACGTACTATTTGTGTGACCCTACGGGTTCAGTCAAGAGTAAGCTGTGGATTAATATCATTAATTCCACTTGAGCTGAAGCGACCTCTAGCTAGGCATTCAGCTCACTTGATCTCACTGAATTATTAACTTGTTAATTAATACTGAACCGCACTTATTAGACTTAACATAGAATGCATACTTGGACCAAGGGCATTATTTCCTTCACAAATATTCGTTCTCCCCCGTCAAAATAAATTCAATTACCAATCTCCATGCTTCCAAGATAGAGAAAATGAAGAGAGAGAAAAAAATCAACATCCTCATCTACATACCTTATCACCGGTAAAAGATCAATCAATGGCTTCTTCACCCATTTTCTTTTATCAATTCAGAATAACTCATTGAACAAATTAAAATTAAGAAACCTTTACTAGCTTCATCATTTTCTCCCGAATACTTTCGTCACCCCATTGAAGCAAAAATCCAATGAAACTGCTAAATTTTAATCTGCCATCAAAACTCTCTTCACTGGTATACTCACTTCTCTCTCATCTAAACACTTCAAAATTTTCGCATTTATACAATTTGATTACAAGGGATGAGGGCGGTGGTTAAGCGGCGAACAATTTCGATTTTTGTGGTCTCCGATGAATACTCTGCCTTATCACTGCTAAACTCGAGATCAATAAATGCTTTCCCCCACCCAATTTGTTTATAATTTTAGAATAAATCATTTAACAAATTAAATTAAGAAACCTTTACTAGCTTAATTTGTTTGATTTTCGTTCTGATTTCACAATACAAATGATCAATGATAACCCACAAACAATTATATACTGCAATATTTTAGCTAAGATGCAATTCCACAGAAAAGCAGGAGAGAGGGAGGGGCAACAAAAATGCATACGGAGTACGAGAAGTTTACTAGGGAAAACTCTATGGGAACCACTTAGGGTGAAAGCCTAAATGTACATATTTTTTGAACTAAATATGCACATTGTTGGAACTAAATGTGCATATTTTTTGAACTAAATGTGCATATTTTTTGAACTAAATATGCATGATATTTCAACTATACGAAATGTGCATAATCTTTTAACTAAGTGTATATATTTTTACCCACATATTATGTGCACATTTTTTGACCAAAATGTGCATTTTTTAAAATTATATTCACAATAAAAAAATTGATGCACATTTAGTTTAAAAGTTATGCATATATAGTTCAAATATTATGCACATATAATTCAAAAAATAGAGGTTCTCACGATAAGAGGGTTCTCACAGGAACCTCACCCTATATATATATATATATATATATATATATATATATATATATATATATATATGTAGGGTTGGGATCCGGTGAGAAGTGATCTTACGGTGAGAATCGTGAGAAATAATCTCAACCGTTAGATAAAACACAATCCAACGGAGTAAATACAATCCAATAGAGCACTGCTTCACTAATGGAATAATGGCCCGAGAAGTCGATAAAAACGTAACAAATTACAGCCCTCTTCCAACCCCACTGCACGTGCTTGTCCCTTTCTCTCTCGCCCTTTCTTTTTTTTCTACATCAACATTAATATGCCATGAAATTAAAGCTTTAATCGTGGACGAAGAACGCTGGTACATATTGAAACCTATGTAAATACATCATCATAAAACTAAAAGTACATCAAGATAGAACTATAAGTACATCAATATAGAACTATAGATACATCGAAAAATAAAACCCCCAAAGCCTCTTTCTTTCTTCTCTCTTCACCTCCAATACAATAGACACTCAGAAACACTACCAAATAAGATTCTTTTTGTTGTTACACATCCTAATTAATACCACTATTGTTTAATCACAATACTTTCCATGTTCCTCCTAAAATTTCATCTATGGCAGATACACCACAAGTACATTATAAGTACATCAAAATTGCAGATACATTGAAAACATGTCAGGGGTACATCACAAATGTATTGGAGGTACATTATAAGTCCCTCTCAGATACATCGTACGAATAAAGCAGGGGTTAAAAAAAAACAAATTGATATGAGCTTGATTCTAGTTTCTTTGAGTCATTTCTTCACCTTAAAAATTAGAAACAATAACACATAACACATAGTAATAATCATCATTTTTTCAATTAATTTTACCCGTAAAAAAGAATTAGCATAAAAAATCACAATTGAGAGAGAAAATTGATGGAATAGATTATTAGCTTCTTATATTTGCTGACACCAAATTTTGTTACCATTGTTGCAGAATAAGTTTATAGAAAGGGGAGAGGAAGAAGAAAGAAAGATGAGAGAAAAAATGGATGTTTGTTTGTTTGGTTGTATCACGTGCGGGTCTGCGGGAAGATGGGCTGGGTTAAGGAATTCAGTGTTACTCCGTAAGTCCGTATTAATTAAACAAACGCGCGTGGTTATCATCCGTTGATTTACTTGATCCAATGGTTCAAAATGCTTCTCATGCTTCTCACGTAACTTGTACTTCTCACGTGAGCCTAAACATATATATATATATATATATATATATATATATATATATATATATATATATATATATATATATATATATATATATATATATATATATATATATATATATATATATATATATTTACTGTATATTTATTTTATTTAAATACATTTTAAATACTTTAATGATTTATGAAATCAAACATTTTTAAGAATCATAATTCGAAAACGATTTGAAACATAGAAACACTTCGATTTTAGAAAAGTATTTCTAATCGGGTTTGGACTCGAACACTTTTAAATTAGAAAATTAATCATAATTCTAGCCCAATTAAAATATCTAAGCCCAAATAAACCCCCTAAACCCAAAAGTTTACTCACGATTATTTATCTCTCCTATCAACTCACAAACCCACAACAAAACTCACGTTATTTTTCCTCCTCTCTCTTTCACGTAGAACTTGCTTCTCCCTCTCCTTGCTCTCAGCCGCCGCACCATCCACCACGACCGTCGTCGCTGCTGCTGCGCCACCCTGCTCCCTCCAGTCAGTATTATCCTCTACTTCTCTTCCCTCTTGTTCTTTCTCCCTTTCGTTTTCCTCACCTTCTTAATCCTTGTGTTCTGTTTCTGTGCGACAGCCACCACCACACGCACCACCGAGCGCGACCACCTGCCGCACAGCCGCGTCGCCTAGCCGCGACCACCTGTCGCCGCGCACCACCCCTGTCGCCGGACAGCCTCCCCTATCTTCTTTATTTTGTTAATTCCTAAACCCTTAAAACTAATTAATGATTTAATTTTTGTTTCTTGAATTAAATTAATAGTTTTTATGATTAAGTTATGAATTTCAGATTATATATTTTGCATAATGAATAATTTAATTTTCAGATTATTTAATTGAATTGAAATAAGATTTTTAATTATTTAAAGCATGAATTTAAGGTTTTAATAGTTTTAAGTCATGGTAGGGTGATTATAGATTATTAAAGTTATTGTTTTTATAATTCTAAGCATGTTAATTAGGTTTTGGTGAAGTTTTTAATTATTTTAGATTGCTGGAATTTTAAAAAGGGATGCTTTATTGGAGTTTATGATAATTTGTGATCATTAGTGAAGTAATCACTATGCTAGGAGGTTTAGTAGCTAAGTTTTGACATTGGGGAATGTTCTAAATGTGTTTAGGATGCGTTGAAGTACTCAAATGTTGATGTAAGTTCATGGAGGTTTGATATGAATTTATATTGGTTGTTTTTAGGTGGAAAATTCTCTGTAGGCGACTTTTGAATTGTTAAAGTGACCTTCCAATTTGTTTACACAAGGTACGTGCATACCTATGTGTTTGTGGATGTAATACTATTAATGGAAACTATGTTGAATTCATGTATGACTTGATTATATTGGAAATTGCATGTTCGATGCCCTTGTATTAACATGTTGAACGTAGAATTTTATTATGAGATTTATATTATGTAGGCATGATTGATTTATGCAAGCATGATTGTTTTGGGAATTTTTTATTATTTATATATTGACATGGATCATGATTGGTCGTTGTTCCCTTTTTAGTATTTCCCTACTTTATGAGGACTGTGGACCTTGTTTAGTAAGTTGATAATTACACCTATGAAAGGTAGTTAATCGTTGGTTAATGAATGATTGAATTAAAGTTGGAATTAATCCTGGATTGTAAGCTGTGTGATCACTTATTAAGATCCAAGATAAAAAGGATGTTGTAATTGTTTGTTGATTGTTGATTGTGTTGTGTATGTTGTTGATGTGTCATAACGACATTAATTGATAAATCATATAAAGTGAAACCGGATAGCAATAGCTTTAGACTGTGCACGTATGAAGTGACGGACAATTAGGAGTTGGAGTTCATGGTGGTAGCCCATGGCTTTTTCTGGGACCGGATTGATCACCATGTTCTATTTAATTAAAAGGTTCATCGGTATCGCAGGTCATAAGAATACGGAGTCGCGCTCGTATTCTGTCTTCCAAATGGAACCTTCTCAGTTTGACAACTCAGTCCATTGACAAATCCAACTAAAAGAATAGTTATTCAAGTCAGCCTAGTAAAAGTTATCTGTGAGCCTTTATGATGTTAATTATTATTGTCTACGATTTGTTAGTATCATGTTAGGATTGTTCGTTTAATAGGATCATGTTAGGATTGTCCGTTTAATAGAATCATGTTAGGATTGTTCGTTTAATAGAATCATGTTAGGATTGTTCGTTTAATGGAATCATGTTAGGATTATTATTGATTTAGTATGTAGTACTCAGCTTTGCTGATTACGTGCTTTGTTTGTGTGTGTTGATCATGGCTATGCCTTATTTAACATGTGATGACCCATTTTGGTGAGCAACCTCTAAGGATCAATAAGCATTATCCATCTACATCTTTGAAGATGATGCATCAATGAGTTCGGGATTGGAGATCTTGTAGTTTAGTCTTAATTTTCTAAGTTGACTTTAGTTTGTTTTAAGTGGACTTTGAACTTGTTGAATTGGTTACGTTGACTTTGTTTTTCGTTAGTTGGTTTTGTAGTTAATTATGTACTTGACTATTTCCAAACTTAAAGTTATTCATTATGTTTTCCGCTGCAAAATTCTGAATAAGCCAATATATTTTCACACTGGCGATAATGCCTTGATAATTCTCTACGTTTTATATTAAAATGTTATTTTAGAAAAGAGAGAATTGTCGGGGTGTTACAAAGTGGTATTAGAGCTATAGGTTTTCATTGACTTTTCGTGTATATTTTTAAGTTTTTAGGCGCCTAAGTAACTAATTTGTTACTTAAAATGAATTTCGTTGAATTGAGCTCCAAATATTAAACTAAGAGGTCGAAATATTTTCTCTATTTATTCAAAGGGTTCAAATTTATTTTGAAAAAGAAAAAAGACTCCAATTTTTTTTTGTTATGTTATAGGTTTCAAAACGTTTTTGTTTGAATTAAGCGCTTTTTTTTCGAATTTAATTTAAATATATTCGGAAAAAAAAAATTAAAATTCTTTTTTTTTTCTTCTTTTCTTACTAATTTTTCTTGTTTTATTCCATTATTTATAATTACTCCAATGCTTTAGTTATTCTTATTATATTATGAGAGATGGGTACTATAGGAAGGGCATATAGGATAGAATATATGTGCATTAGTAGCTAGTTAATTCTAGGGAATATAAGAAGTTAATTGTTATGTGCATTTGTTAAATGTTTAAGTGTTGCATTTAAATGAGCATAAGAGAAATTGTTTGATTCCACCAAACTTATTGTTTTGTTGAACTTTGATTATGGTTTGGTTGGGAAATCGTTAGTGAGACCTTAAGTTGTTTCTTTCAAGAATAAAATGTGGCTTTCTAAGTACACCAACATAGGATCCCTTTAAAAGATCGACGCCGAGACCCCTCATCTCTTTGTGAAGAAAGTGTTTGGATGTGAGTATTTTGCTAATATACAAGAGCAACCCATCTTAATGAGAGAGGATATCATATCATCCAATATTGTTCATTGTTTACCTAATAAAATATCATACCTAGAGTTCAAAGATAGATTTAAAGACATGCATTGTGATGATGGAACCCCAAATTTGGCTAAGTATGGGACTAGGGATGGTAGGTGGAGATATGACTCAGAAATAATGACCACCATTATTAAGGTAGCAGAAAGTGGGTTCAAGGAAGGTAGAAACATATGGAGTCATGCTTGTGATGCGGTTCTAGAGGAACTTATAGGAGTTGATAATGATCTAGAAGGAAATGATGTAGCTATGGAGGATGAGGATGTAATGGTTGAGGTAGAGAACCCTAACCCAGTGGCCCATGAGCCTACCATTGAGATCTCTAGTGATTCACATGTGGAGCCTGAAGGTGATGGTGAGGTGGCAAGTGAGCCTCATCAAGATGAAGACATGGAAGAAGACTCAGAGCCGGAGGAAGAGTTCGATAATCCTGAAACTCTAGACTTCAGTCCGCAAGCTTCCAAGGAAAGAACAGATAGCAAGATGCTATAAGAGTTTGAAGTTGCAATAGTTAGTTAATTCTTTTATGTTTTAAAGAATAAGTACGTAGCAAAGTTACAACAATTTAAAGTTAAAGCAATAAGAGTTTAAGTTGTTCTTTATTCTTTTAAAATGATGTACAAGTTCGAGTAAGTAGCTCGAGTTGCTAAAGTCAAAGTTATTACTGGAATTGTTGTTTTTATTATGGAGAAATATAATCAAGATGAAAAATTATTTATTATTGAAATGTTGTTATTAAGGTGATTATGAGAATATTGAATTATATTTATTTTGGGAATATTGTACTATTTATGAAATTTTATTGAGGATTATTTTATTTGTGTGCCCATACCCACAGGTCCCAGGATTATTTTATACCTAATTCTGCTTCTAATGACAAGTTAAGTACGGTTTATTACCGATAATTAAGGTACCGAAAAGTCGGGGCATTATAGATGGTATCAGAGCGGAGCCCAGCCTGAAGTGCTCTGCATTGCCTAGGTATGATCTTTGGGATATGAAAAAACTTTGAAGTTTAAACCTCTATTTGGGTTATTAGATATTAAGTTATGAGGATAAGAGTTTTCGAAAGAAGTGAATTAAATTTTTGGGGTTATTAAAAGATTATGTCATAGTATGACTATTTGAGTTTAGAGTTACCTTGAGTTTTGAGATATCCAGTTTCGAGGACGAAACTTTTTCTAAGAGGGTAAGAATGTAACACCCCGTACTTTTAAACCTCACTTATTATTTTGTAATTATGATTATTATTGAATCACGTCCTTAATTTTTCCAATCTATTTTAATTATCTTATTATGTCTACCTTTTAATTGTGACATGATAAGAATATTTAAGCCTAATTTCTTTTTGTTTTACACGTGAGTTTCCAATTTTCTAAGCATAGTATACCAAAAAAATCTGATCTTTTATTGTTGAATTCTGAAATTACAATTTTACCCCTAAGTCAATTAAAAGACTCAATGTTCTTCTTCTTGCTTTCTTTAAAGGTGTAAATGGGGGAGCTTGACAAGTAAATATTTTATCTTTCTTCATAAAATCAGTTCATCTTCATTGAAAGACAACTCTTATTTCTCCTTTTATGCGTGTCAAAATCTTGATAATTTGATTGCCAAATGTTCAATTTCTTTCTCTTCTTCCATGACTCACCAATGTCAATAATTTTTATAAATAGCCATGGAGAACTCCATTGTTATGCAAGCTAAAAATCAATTAATCTTTCTGATTGTATTTCCAAGCTTAATATAATTTGCTCCTCTCTATTTTTCCTTGTTCAATTCAAGAAACCACTAATGGCTACCCATTTTCTTTCTCCTCCATTCGACCACCGCGGAGCCACCTCTTGGCCACCGCTACCACCACCACCTTATGCCGTCGACCTTCGTCTGCCGCCACCCAACCACCATTTTTAGCCCCGTTCTACGTGGCTACGCCACATCGATGAGATGATGGGTATGATGTTTGTTGCTTTCCCCAGTTTCATTGCTGTTGTATGTTTTAGATTTCTGACAAATTAAAGTCAAGTTAAAAAAAGAAGGGAGTTGTTATTTAGTGGGCCAAGATTGGTTATTTAAGGAGCACTAGTATGTAGTGGACCGTGTGTTTTTAAGGAGCAATTATGGGATTTCATCAAAACAAAAGGAGAGAAACTATATGGAGTAGTAAGTGTTCTAATTTTCAAGTAGAGATTTCATTGAAGATTATTCGTGACTTATTATTAAGCAAGAGGTTAACATTAATTTTTTATTATGTGATATTGAGGTTATGAATAATGGAGGCTACTAACGGTTAGAGCTTACGGATATCGATTATTGAAATCTAAGTAAGGTGGTTAAGGATATTTCAGTCGAGGTAATTTTTATGTCCAACAATTATGTTTATATGCCCGTATATAAAATTATTATATTATGTTATTGTAATTTTTATGCCCAATTTTTAAGTTTATATGCCCGTATATGAAATATATGATTATGTGATTATATGTGTAATCCCCGGTAAATTTATAAACGTTACTTATATATTTTAACGTATAGTTAATTTATTTAAATAAGAATTTATGAATTTTAGAAATAAATATATAATTAACGTATATTTGTTTTATTACATTTTGAATATTTTTAACGATTTATAAAATCAAAAGTAATTTTAGAATTTTACGTTGAAAAGATATTGAATTACGAAAACCGATTGAATTTAGAAAACGATCCTAATCGGTTTTGGATTCAAATCCTAAAACTAAATCCTAATTCTAGCCCAATTGGCAAAGCCCAAATAATAAGACACAAAACACTTTACTCCTTTCCTCTCCTTCAATGTTACGTAAAACAAAAGAAGCACCAAATCCCTTCTCCTTTACTATTCACGTGAACAAGAACTATCAAACCCTCCTCCCTCACCTTTCACGACACTGCTCCTCACGCTGCTTCACTTCGTCACCGCCGCCAACCTGCAACCACCGTACGTTGTCGCCGGTTACTCTCTCTCTCTTCCCTCGTCCTTCTTTCTTCTTCTTTCGGTCTCCTTGCCTTTCTCCCCCTCACTATATTTCGGTTTCTCTCAGCAGCCTCCGCGAACTTCGCTGCCGCCAAGCACTATGCCACCGCCAGCGCAGCCCCTGACCGCCGGCCACCGCACGGTAGTTTACCGTTCCTCCTTCCTTTCCTTTTTCGTTCTTTTTCTCTCGTTCGTTTGCTTGCTCTCCTCCTCAATCGACTTCCTGTCTTTCGCACAGCCTTGCGCGAGCCTCCTCACCACCTTCACACAACAACCCCCCTCGCTGCCGCCGCCAGCCACCTTGCGTTCGCCGGAGCTTTCCTCTCTCCTTCTCTACTTGGTTATTTCTTGAACCTTAACTTAATTAAATTAAATGTTTTAATTATATATTATTAATTTAAGTTATATTTAGTTAAATTTATGATTTTTATGACTTATTCATGAATTTCAGATTTTAATATTGCGTAATCGATTTATTAATTTTTCAGATTTCATAAATTGATTGAAACGAGAATTTGAATCAGTTAAAGCGAGAATTTTAGTCTTTAATGGTTGGAAATCATGGTGGGATGATTAGGGATTTTGAAATTTATTATTTCAATGTTCTAAGAACGTAAATTGGTCTTGGTGAAGTTTTTAAACAAGTTATATTGCTGAAAATTTAAAGTATGAGGTTTGCGAAGAGTTTTCAACGAATTTCAATCACTAATTCAATAATTATGATGCTAGGAAATCAAATATTCAAGTTTTGATGTTGGTGAAGGTTCTAAATATGTTTAGGATGTATTTAGAATGCTTTATTATTGTTGCGAATGATTAGAAATTGATTGGGAACATTTGTTGGTTGTTTTAGGCGGAGAATTCTCTATAGGCGACTTTTGAAAGTGTTAAAGTGGCATATCAGTTTTTTTTACACAAGGTACGTACATACCTGTGTGCTTGGGATGTGTGCTATTATTGAACCCATGCTGAATTCGTCGATGAACTTAATTATGTTGAAATTTACATGTTTAGTGTTGCTAGATGAACATGTTGAATATATATTTCGTTATGAGAATGATGACATGTTAGTATGGATGATTGATGCAAACATGTTGGTTGGGAACATTATATTATTTTATATATATTGGTTTGGATCGATTGATCGTTGTTCCCTTTTAGCATTTCACTACTTTATGAGGGTCGAGGACCTTATTTAGTAAGTTGAAACCTTATACCCATATAGAGGGGTTGATTATTGTTAAAGGAAATGTTGAATTAATTGGAATGAGTTCTTGATTGATGCTTTTCTGATCGCCTACTTAATTCCATGATAAAAACAATTGTGAATACTTGATGATTACGTGATTTATGTGATTGTCGAGTCATAACAAAGTATTACTTGGTAAACCATGTAAAGTGAAACTGAATACCAATAGCTTTAGACTGTGCATGTCTGAAGTAACAGACAAACATGAGTTGGGGTTCATGGTGGTAGCCCATGGCCTTTTCTGGGACCGGATTGATCACCGTGTTCTACTTTATTCAAAAGTTCCTCGATATCGCAGGTCACTGAGGTTACGGAGTCGCGCCCGTACCTCGTCTTCCTTAATGAAGACTTATGGTTGGACAACTCGGTCCATTGCCTATTTCAATTAAAATAAAATTAATGATATAAAGGTCTAGTCCAGTTAATTGTGGTGTTCAAGTTAATATGTATGGGTCGTCCTTACTAATGCTTTATTAGTATCATGCTAGGAATGTTTATGCATTGATTTAGTGTGTAGTACCCATCTTTGCTGATTACGTGCTTTGTTTGTGTGTGTTGATCATGGCTATGCCTTATTGATCCTGTGATGACCCATTTTGGTGAGCAGTCTCTAAGGATCAATAAGCGTTTCCCATCTACAGGTTTGAAGATGATGCATCATTGGGTTCGGGATTAGAGAGCTTGTATTTACTTGGTTTTGCTAAGTTGAATTTGGTTTGTTTAATTGGACTTTAAACTTGTCGTACAAGCTACATTACTTTATTTCCGTTGATTGGTTTTGGGATTTACTCTGTAATTTATTATTCATAAACCTAAAGTTAGTTTTATGTTTTCCGCTGCAAAAATTCTGAATAAGCCGTTACGTTTTCACACGGGCGATAATACTTTGATAATTCTCTGTAGTTATATTTATAAAAATAGAAAATGGAGGATTCTCGGGGTGTTACAAAGTGGTATTTTTGAGCTATAGGTTTTATTGACTTTTCGTGTCTACTTTTTTTTTAAATTTTTAGGCGCCTAACTAACTAAATAAGTATTTACTTAAACCGAATTTTGTTGAATTAAGCTGCAGCTATTAAATTAAATAAATTGAAATATTTTCGTTATTATTTAGAAAAAGTCTGAAATTATTTTAAGTTCAAAGTTTATGATTATATGATTCAAAATTTTCTTTTTCGTTTAGGCGAATTTAGTACGTTTCTTTCGAATTTAAATTATTATATTCGAAATTAATCTTTTCTAAATTTTCTTTATTTAAAAAAAAAGAAATTCTCTCACTGCTGGCGCTGCTACAGTGTCGTTAAAAAAAATTATTTTATTTATTTGTTTATTATTTATTCGTTTATTAATTATTCGTTTAATAAAATTATTTCTTACAAATCATTCTTGTTTCATCGTTCGAATGCTTCAATGTTTGACCTATTATGATTATTTTGAGAGATGGGTAGTGTAGGAAAGAGCATATAGAATAGGAGCATTATGTCTGCATTAAATAGTTAGTTCAACATGATTGTATTTCCTATGTGTGCTAACTATTTGTCTTTCCTATGCTTTATGATTGTCATTTTCTTACTTATTGTATAATGGGATCGTACGGTAAGTGAGGGTACTAATTACTAACATAAATACTATGTTTAATTGTTATAGATCACTAACCATGTCTGGCATAGAAGAAAATAGAGTAGGCAGCCACTCCAACCCTATCGTTCTGAACCACGATGACTCCAACCCTATCGTTCTGAGCGATGATGAAAGTGAAATGGATTATGAGTCTGACATTAATAGTTACACCAGCTACGAACTTACTCTGCATTACATTTTAAGAACAGGAGAACCTGATAGTGATGATGAAGCTCTTTGTGAGTTTGATCGTGCTAGGGGACAAACTAGGATCGATATTTATCATGCCGTTTTGAGACCTGATAGTGATACTGAGCCTGATACCGAGCCTGAGCCTGAGACTGAGCCTGAGCCTAAGCCTGAGCCTGAGCTTGAGTCTGAGCCTGAGCCCGAGAGCCTGAGCCTGAGCCTGAGCATGAGCCCGAGCCAGAGGAAGATAATCATCAACCTCAAGGTCCCCGAAGATCCACAAGGCCAAGAAAACAATCTTATTATTTCGATATGGAAGATGATGATGAACTTAAATACGAGCTATTCACCCTAGAAGGTTATAACGAATCAAAGGACAAGTCTGATAATGTTTCCCTCTAGCCTTGTTTATTTATTCAGTTGTGTTTGAGAATAAAGTTGGACAATTCGCCCAACCGTAGTTTATGTTTATATCATAGAACCTTTTATTTGTTTTGAGGGCAAGTGTGTTGTTAATATTTAGGATTGTTATTAACATTCTTTTGAGGAATAAAGTTAGATTATTGATTATACAAAGGATCAAGAGTTTATTCTGGAAATGCAAGGAGAATGTTTTCTTCTTTTTATTCTATCTTATTATTCGTGATGATTGAATGTTGTTCCTTATTTCTCAATGGAATGTTCTTTATGCGAATATCATTCACAAATGATCGAGGGGAGTATCTTCATAAATGATTGTTTATTTTTGTGAATTTTGGTTGTTGAGGTGATATTACGTTGCTAGGGTACTATTAAGTGATGTTTCGAACCTAAAGTAGAATATGTTACTTTCAGGTCGCGCTCTAGGATGGCCAACAATAATGACCTAGCTGCTGCTATTCTCCTCTTGGCGGAAAAGCTAACCCAGGAAAGAACTGAGCGCCCCGATTCTGCAGGGGACATGTTTGAAAGGCTTGAGAAAGTCAAGCCACCATACTTCAAGGGGCAAGTAGATCCGACCTTCCTGGAAAACTGGATTAGGGAGTTCGAAAAACTATTTGAGGCGGTAAACTGTCCTGAAAACATGAAAGTAGGCCAAGCTGTCCTTTACTTGAAAGATGAGGCCGACCTGTGGTGGAGGGAAAATGGAACTAGGCTAGGTGCTGCCGAGGGGTTTAATTGGGACTCATTTATTGTTGCATTGAGGGGGAAATTTTATCCTCCTTTTATGAGGAAGCAGAAAGCCCATGAATTCATAAACCTTAGGATGGGGAATATGACCATTGCTGACTACTATAGCAAGTTTATAGCGTTGTCGAGGTTTGCACCTGAGGTTGTAGCTATAGAGGAGCTAAAGGCTCAGAGGTTTGAGCAAGGGTTGACCGATGAGATCCAACTAGGATTAGGTGGGGAAACCTTTACATCCTTAGACATTGTGTATGGGAGAGCTGCTCATATTCATGGCCTGCAGACCAGGAGAGACAAGAAAAATGTTGTTTTTGGGGATAAAAGGAAAGAGTTTAATGCTGGGGGAAGTCAAGGGAACTTCAAAAGGAATAGGCATGGAAATAGAAATGGAAATGGGAATGGACATGGGAATTTTCAAGGGAGAAACAACCATGGCAATAGCTACAACAATAGAAACCAATATGAAAGAGCATATCACTGCAAGAGGTGCAACAATAACCACCTTGGGAAGGACTGTAAGGGAGAGTTGGTGACTTGCAACTACTGTCAGAAAAAGGGGCATAGAGAGTTCGAGTGTTTCACTAAGAAGAAGAGAGAGCAGAATGGTAGTGGGAGTGGTAACCAAGGGAAACCAGGGTTTAACCATTCAGGGAACCAATGTTCGAAGCCTGTTGGGGCAGCAAATAACCAGGGAAACCAAAACAAACCTGCCAATGGGAACAACAATCACAGCAAGGCTCCGGGCAAACTGTTCGTAATGAGCAGAAATGAAGCTGAACGTTTTGCGGATGTAGTTCCGGGTACTTTGTCTATTAACTCCTTACTAGTTAAAACATTGTTCGATTCAGGGACAACTTATTCTTTTATTTCATCCTCTATTGTTAAAAGTTTGAAGTTAGTAGATTTTGAGGTGATTGATTTACCTGTTAGTATGCCTACTGGTGTAACCATAAGGTGTACGAAATTATTTAAGAACTTGCCTTTGAAGATAAAAGACTGCACTTTTCCTTCTAATCTGATAGAATTTAGTTTGGGAGATCTAGATGTGACTCCGGGGATGGATTGGCTAAGTTTGTACAAGGCCAAGATAGACTGTAAGATTCAGAAAGTGAGCCTAAGGAACCCTACTGGGAAATTGATATCATATAGACGTTTTGAGAAGTCCAAGAACTTTGGGGTGATCTCTGCGATGCAAGTGAGGAAATTGGTCAAGAAGGGGTGTGAATCATTTTACTGCAGTGTCCAGGATGTAAGTAAAGAAGTTGGGGTGAAGATAGAGGATGTCCCAATTGTGAATGAATTCATGGATGTATTTCCGAGTGAGATTTCGGGTATGCCACCTGCTAGATCCCTTGAGTTAACTATAGAGTTAAATCCTGGAACGACACCTATATCCAAGGTACCTTATAGAATGGAACCTCCAGAAATGAGTGAGTTGAAGACCCAGTTGCAAGAGTTGTTCGATAAAGGTTATATTAGACCTAGTGCATCACCGTGGGAGCTCCTGTATTGTTTGTCAAAAAGAAAGATGGGAGTATGAGACTATGTATCGATTATAGGGAGTTGAACAATGTAACCATAAAAAACAAATATCCTTTGCCTAGGATAGATGACCTGTTTGACCAGTTGAATGGGGCGAGTGTGTTCTCAAAGATCGATTTACGCTCGGGGTATCACCAATTGAGAGTAGCTGAGAAAGACATACCTAAGATTGCATTTAGGACTCGTTATGGTCATTATGAGTTTACAGTAATGCCTTTTGGGTTAACCAATGCACCTGCCATATTTATGGATTTGATGAATAGGATTTTTCACGAATTCCTAGATAAGTTTGTTGCGGTATTCATTGATGATATCCTGATCTATCCGAGGAGTGAAAAAGAACATGATGAACACTTGAGGGTTATAATGGAGACGCTTAGGAAGAACCAGTTGTATGCAAAGTTCTCTAAGTGTGAGTTTCGTCTAGAGAAAGTAGCATTTTTGGGTCATTATGTGTCAAAAGAGGGAGTCTCTGTGGATCCTGCCAAGATTCAAGCTGTGAGTGAGTGGCCTACTCCAAAGAATGTGTCTGATATTTGGAGTTTCCTAGGCCTAGCTGGTTATTATAGGAGATTTGTGAGAGATTTTTCGAACATAGCAAGACCCATGACCAATTTGATGAAGAAAGAATCAACATTTGAGTGGAGTGAAAAATGTGAGGAAGCTTTCCAGATTCTAAAAGAGCGATTAACCTCCGCACCTGTTTCGACATTGCCTAATGGGAACGAGGGGTTTGAGGTGTATAGTGATGCTTCGAAGCATGGTTTGGGGTTTGTGTTGCAGCAGAATGGGAAGGTAATTGCATATCCGTCGCGCCAATTGAAACCTTATGAGGCTAATTACCCTACCCACGATCTAGAGCTAGATGCTATTGTATTCGCTTTGAAAATTTGGAGACATTACCTCTATGGGGCAACATGTAAGATCTTTATAGACCACAAAAGCCTGAAATACATTTTCACCTAGAAAGACCTCAATATGAGACAAAGGAGATGGTTAGAGTTGATCAAAGATTATGACTTGAACATTCAGTACCATGAGGGGAAAGCAAATGTGGTTGCCGATGCATTGAGTAGAAAATCGAGTCATGGTATGAATGTCTTGGTAGTTCTTGAGGAGTTGTGTCGAGATATGCAGAGACTTAGCATGGAAATAGTGAATCCTGGGGAGATCAAAGCAAGACTGAGTGCATTATCAATGGGGTTGTCCATATTCGAGGAGATTAAAGAAAGTCAAGCTGGGGATGAATACTTAGAGAAGATCAAAGAAAATATGGGGAAAGGAAAGGAAGTAGATTTCAAGATTCATGATGATGGTAGTTTGACGTTCAAAGGGAGATGGTGTGTACCGCAGAAGTGTGAAGAACTTAAGAGACGTCTTATGGATGAGGGGCATAATACTCCATATTCTGTGCACCCCGGGGGTGACAAGCTGTACAAAGACCTTAAGCATATCTATTGGTGGCCCAATATGAAGCGTGAAGTTGCTGAGTTTGTGTCTAAATGCCTAACCTGTCAGAAAGTCAAAATAGACCACAAAAGACCCATGGGGAAAGTTCAACCTTTAGAGGTGCCTGGATGGAAGTGGGATTCCATTTCTATGGATTTTGTTACTTCCTTGCCTAGATCAAAGAACGGAAATGATACTATTTGGGTGATTGTGGACCGTCTAACAAAATCAGCTGTGTTTATTCCGATTAAAGAGACATGGAAGAAGAAACAACTTGCAAAGACTTACATTAAGCATGTAGTGAGGTTGCATGGGTCCCAACCGATATTATTTCAGACGATATTCAAGATTCCTATCGAAATTTTGACAAAAGGTCCAGTTGAACCTTGGTACAACATTGAAAATGAGTACCGCTTTCCACCCTACAACCGATGGTCAGACTAAGAGAACTAACCAGACCATGGAAGATATGTTGAGGGCTTTACTTTAAGGGTGGATGGGAAGACCATCTAGACTTGATTGAATTTTCATACAACAATAGCTACCATGCAAGCATTAAGATGGCACCTTTGGAAGCACTATATGGGAGAAAGTGTAGAAGTCCCACCTGCTGGAATGATTTCACTGAAAACATAGTTTTGGGAACAGAATTCATCGAGGATACTGTCAGGAATGTAAAAATGATTCAGGCTAGAATTCAGGCTTTCCAGGATAGACAAAAGAGTTATGCTGATTTGAAAAGAAGAGATGATGAGTTTGCAGTAGGTGATAAGGTGCTCTTGAAAGTATCGCCAACCAAAGGTGTGATGAGATTTGGGAAAAAGGGCAAGCTAAGTGCCAAATATGTAGGCCCATATGAGATTCTGCAACGAATAGGGAAAGTAACATACAGGTTAGCCTTGCCAATGGAGTTCGAAAAGATGCACGACGTGTTTCACATTTCCCAACTAAAGCGCTATATCCCTGATGAGCGTTATATATTAGAGCCTGAGAGAATCCAGATTGATAGTAGCCTCACATATGAGGAAAGGCCTGTGAAAAGCCTCGATAGGAAGGTGCGGAGTACACGCAATAAGGACGTCAACATCGTAAAAGTGCTTTGGTCGAACCATGAGTACGAAGAGGCAACGTGGGAAGCCAAAGCTAAAATTAAGATTAAGTATCCAGAGTTATTTTCTGAGGTGAGTTACGAGGGCGTAACACGTTTTCTTTAAGGGGGGTAGAATGCGATAGAAATTCGCGCTTTTTACCTATTTTTATGGTGTTTTTATGCATTTTTATGCTTATTTTAGCAAATTATACATGTTGATGCAAGTAAATAGATTCTCCGCATAAGAAAATGTGTTCGTGAATATTACAAGTAACTCTAAGTTGGCAAAAGAGTGCACATGAGTGGCACAAGTACTTCTTTACGTAAGAATAAGTTGAAAACTTTGGAAAAGGGTGTGAATTTTTGTGTCAAGTTTCGGGACGAAACTTCTTTTAAGAGGGGTAACTGGTAATCCCCCGTAAATTTATAAACGTTACTTATATATTTTAACGTATAGTTAATTTATTTAAATAAGAATTTAAGAATTTTAGAAATAAATATATAATTAACGTATATTTGTTTGATTACATTTTGAATATTTTTAACGATTTATGAAATCAAAAGTAATTTTAGAATTTTACGTTGAAAAGAAATCGAATTACGAAAACCGATTGAATTTAGAAAACAATCCTAATTGGTTTTGGATTCAAATCCTAAAACTAAATCCTAATTCTAGCCCAATTGGCAAAGCCCAAATAATAAGACCCAAAACACTTTACTCCTTTCCTCTCCTTCAATGTTACGTAAAACAAAAGAAGCACCAAACCCCTTCTCCTTAACTATTCACGTGAACAAGAACTCTCAAACCCTCCTCCCTCACTTTTCACGACACTGCTCCTCACGCTGCTTCACTTCGCCGCCTCCGCCAACCTGCAACCACCGTACGTCGCCGCCGATAACTCTCTCTCTCTTCCCTCGTCCTTTTTTCTTCTTTCGGTCTCCTTGCCTTTCTCCCCCTCACTTTGTTTCGGGTTTTCACAGCAGCCTTCGCGAACTTTGCTGCCGCCGATAGGGCTGAGCACGGGTCGGATATTCGATCCGAAATCCGACTTCGAATCGGATATCCGTATCCGAAAATTTTAATATTTCATATCCGTATCCGATCCAAACATTTTCGGACGGATATATCAGATATCCGAAAGTTCTCGGATCGGGGTATAACGGATATCCGATATCTAAACTCCAGTGTCACTGTTTCATATTTCCAGTTCGTGGAGATTTTTATGGGCTAAACAAACAAAGGAGAAGCAAGAAAAAAAAAACAGAATTAACAAAATCATTAAATGACTAAAATTGAGATAATTTATGGTACTCAAAATTGATCTAGAGATAGAAAACAAGGAGTATATACATACATATATCTAAAAGATAAAAAATCTTTAACTACCTAATAAATTTTTATTGGAAAATTTACAACAAAATATATGTAAAAAGGGAAAACTAGATCTATAGAACACTAGAACTCACAAGTTCATAAATCATAACGCCATCTTTTAGTTTTAGTTTAATGGCGTTGTGACTTAACCTTGGTTAGCATAATCTCTCCAAAATAGATAAGCATTTTCTATAGATAAATATTCTGATTGTAGCAGATCAAATGAGAAAGCACATGTTGTGATTAGGTTTTGGGATTCGAGGGAGGGAGAAGATGATTAGGTTTTGGATTTGAGGAGAGAGAAAAGAAATAACAAGTAGGGCAATTAAGAAAATGGGCAAGAATAGTTTATGCTGATTATGTGCGTGAGATAATTGTAACACCCTAATAATTCCTTGCTTTTTATAAAACATTTTCCAACTTAAAACACAGGAATTACCAAGATATTACCGCCACCGTGATAACGGCTAAGGCTATTTACCAGAATTACGCAGCGAAATTAACTAACTTTCAAAACATATTAAATAAATAGTTAATGGTTATTAAAACAAGTTGGAACCGTTGAGGCCCAAATCCAAAGTATTAAACCATTTGAAAATCCATTAACTATAAATAGTATTAGTAGTAGTCATGACTAAAAATAGAAATAGAGTTTATAAAATACGGAAGAATAAACTCTCAACTCGAATCCCATGATAACTTATCCCGCAAGTTATCTCTACAAACCTTCTTTATTGAAAATCTACTCCCCAACAACGCAAATGCAATTGATGGATCATCATAGGGTCATTAAGGTAATGGCCATGACCGGAAGACATGAAGCACGAAGTCAGCGAAAGCTGAGTACGAACAAGCTAGAATAATATTCTATCCTAACATGCTTCACTCGACAAATTAAATAATCCACATGCAAAAGCCATGTAATAAACAATCAAACATGGAGACAAGACTCGACACTTGACACGAGTCTTGACTCACAGATTAATAAAAA
The DNA here is from genome assembly GCF_020520425.1 of Spinacia oleracea. Lineage (NCBI taxonomy): Eukaryota > Viridiplantae > Streptophyta > Magnoliopsida > Caryophyllales > Amaranthaceae > Spinacia > Spinacia oleracea. The sequence goes on from NC_079489.1 coordinate 63,025,215, forward strand.
AGTAGCTTCGAACGGGTAAAGTAAAGTATCCTCAAAAGGAAAGAAAAGGGTGATGGGAGCCAACCATACACCAAAATAAGTCGGGCTACTACCGATAGTCGGGCCATACCGACAGGAATTCCAATGCACAACGGCATAAAAGAGAATGAAACAACGTCTTGTATCATTCTAGGAGTACAAGTTTTCCGGCAAGACTCCCCCCATTGTTCATACTCAAGGTATATACGTTCCAAGAGTTTTGAAGCTCTTTGGGTTACACTTTACGTTAATTAGTATATTATGTTCAAGGCGACTCAAGACACGACATACAAACAATTGAACAAATAAACAATTCAACAATGACACTTCATTATTTTACTTCTTTAGGACTTGTGATCAAATATAGACTCAAGTGAAATTACTCCCATTGTTCCTTCTCAAAAACACTGTTTGAGATAACCCGACATTGCCTATTAACAAACGGGGTGTGCCCTTAGCACGAATTGTCCTTAATTCAATTCACATAGACTCTCTAACATATTATACCCCTTGGTAGAATATATATTGCTCTCCGGCAATATTCGACTGGCTCAATAATTATGCTAGACATCCTGTACTATAGCATAACAATAATAACAACTTGCATGCGCACTACTCATACATGCAAACCAACTTGAACTACATGCTTGGCATAATTCAAAGATTATAAAAGTCCATAATATGATAGTTCACCAGAATCTATAAAGCATAATTCAATTCATAACATGCTCGTTCACATAGATTCAATAATAATAATATCATGCTTGTTCTCACTATCAAACATGAATTCAATAACATATTCTTTCTCAATCATCAACATGAATTCATAACAACATATAAGTTAACATGATTCGCATTCAATACACTTCACAAAGTCCTCAAGGGATGGGTGGTCACCCTAGTCTTGTACGTACCTGGAATTCCTAAGTACGGGGGCCACTGTGCGAATCACGACTCACTAGAAATCAACTCCTATAAAAAAAATAAGAGAACTAAATTATTATCCATGTTTACTACATTTCCAGCAACTATTTAAGATTCTAAAACCTTTGTTTTAATTAGAAATCAATCATTAATCATTAATTTAATAGTCTCAAATAGTCAACTCAAGTCCTAACATAAAAACGTTGACTTTTTAGCTTTAAAATCATTAAAACTAACTTTTTAAAGCTTATAAACAATCTGAAAATTTAAGTTGATTCCCATAATTTAAATTGTCATTAAATTATGTGAATCAATCGCTTTAATTAATTGAAATTAAAACCCTTACAATAGTTTATTCCAAAACATGTTTTGACTTCAAAAATCAACACTTTATAAACTTATTAAATCTGAAAATCATAATTTCAATCATCAAAATCAATCTCTTTAATTAAAACACAACACTAACCCAATACGGTGTTCATAACCGTTCTAATTAATTTAAACAACTCAAATATTTAAACTAATCACAACAATTAAATCAATTTAAAACTGAAAATTAATATTTTTGAAAATAAATTTTGATTGAGACAATTGATCAACACACACACACACACACACACAACGATTAATGATCGTGTGTGTGTGTGTGCCGACCATCGCACATGACAAGCACAAGCAACAGCAGCGGCAACGCAACGCACCACAGCAAGGGCGCGCGCGCGCAAGGGACAGGGGCAGGCGAGCTGGGCGCTGGGCACACGCGAGGAACACACGCGCACACATCGCTACTGCTGTGCTGCGACACGACGAGGGGTGATGCACGAGTGGGCAGCGGGCGAGGACGACCACACAGCACGCAGGCACGTAGTGCTTGATAGGGGGTTTTTCTGTCGTTGAAAGATCAACGCCTCAATCAAACAAAATTTATAGAACCACTAGATTAACCAACTATATGAACTATAGTGGCAAGTAAAGGGATCGTCCCAAAGAAATGATGGTTCTCGAGTTTAAATGTCAAGCTAATTTGAACAAGAGGTTTGATTTGAATTATCACTAAGATTCTAAACTAAGAATTAAACTAGATTGAATCAAGGAAGCTAAACGTTAGGGAGTTGGGGATAGTCTAGGGAAATCAGGGGAAATGAACTACCATATAGTAATCATGGATGATGCAATGAAATAGCACATAGGGGAATAAAAACTAATGACGTACTCGCCACCTCTCGGATAGAGCACGCGAAGCAACCTAGCCTATAGAAAAGCTTTCGCATAGTCCTAAGCTAGATTAGCTTGCATATAATAGGAACTATCATTCACTTGCATGAATTAGGCTCACAATGTCTTGCCAAACCTAAATCATACATTCCAATCTAACTCAATCAACTAGAATTTGCAACTACTACTCAATTGATCATGGAAAATCCTAGCACTAAATCAATTTAATCACATCAATCATTAATCAATTAAATCATAAATTCCCCTAATTAGACCCCTAGATTCTCCCCTTTCCCTAACCTAAATCTACTCACTAGCCATTCTAGAAATCAAGAAATCCATTTATTCTACACTAGCAAGCATGAAATTGAAGGATTAGGAAGAGAGAATCAAAGACTAGAACAATCAATTGAACAATCAACAAGAGAATTAAAGATCAAAGTAACTAAAGTAAAATCAAGAAGAATTCAAGAATTGAAGGAATTATAGAACAATCAACAATCACAACAAAGCAATAATTAAGAAATTGAATTGAATTGCACAAAATTAGAAGAAGAGTTTAGAGAATTACAAATTGATGCTTCAATGGAGGAGAGTTTCTCTCTCTAGAAATGCTGAAAAACTAACTTTGAGAGTCTAAAATTATCAACTAAGATTCTCCACTTAACAAAATACTCGAAAAATCTATTTATAAGTTTCCCCAAATAGAAGCAAAAATTCGAATAAGAGCAGCCCGCGCAACCATTCGGTCGCACAGACCATTTGTGCGACCAAACGTAAAAGAGTCATTCGAGCAAATACTGGGTCCTGTGCGAGCGAAGGCAGCAAAGAACATTTCCTTCGTCATGTGCGACCGAACGAAGAACCCTGTTCGGTCGAATGGGGTTTCTTTGGCTCATAATTCCTCTGCAGCATGATTCGATCGAACGAAAGGCCTTGTGTGGGCGCACAAATCTTGTGCGGTCGAGTTGGGAGCTTTGTGCGGTCGCATCCCAAATTAGGGACATTCTGCCTCCAAAAACCAAACATGTGCGACCGAACAACAGAGCACGTTCGGTCGCACAAAACATGTGCTGTCGAATAGTAGGCTTCTGCGATCGCATCCCAAATTAGGGACATTCTGCCTCCAAAAACCAAACCTGTGCGACCGAACAACAGAGCACGTTCGGTCGCACAGAACTGGATACTCCTTGTGCCCATTTGCACTCCTTTGTTCGGGCGCACAAACCATAACTCGATCGCACAAGCCCTGTTTTGGCTTGATTCTACTTGTTTTCCATCACTTTTCATCATAATCACCTATAAAGCACAAGATGGAACGAAACTTATAAAATTCACACAAAAGCTACAAAAACTATAAAAAAGTATAAAAACTAACATAAAATCCTAAGCTAAGAGCGACATAAATGTCGCTCATCAAACTCCCCCAAGCTAAGCGTTTGCTAGTCTCTAGCAAACTAAACTCAACTAGGAAAGAATGAGCAACTAATTGAATCCTAAAAACCGCCAAACACAAAAAACCAGCAAATCTAATCAAGGCAAGACTAAAAATGAAAAGCACAAACCAAGAAAATAAAGAAAGAAAAGAAGAAGAAAAGAAAAGAGAAGAAAAGAAATTAAACTACAAAATCCAAGATAGGGCCTTTATTATGGAACAAGTATAAAAGAACACTAACATTACCAATCAAATAAATGAATACACGCTAACTAATGTCCTAAATCGAGTGAAAGATTCAAGTGCCAAGCAAAGCGAACTAAGGGTGAACACTAATCAATTCCCCTTCAACCAAGCATACCACGTCAAATCTCTAGATCCTATCCACCCTTGAGAGTAGCGTCTCGAGACACCGCGAAGGCGCCGGAGAAAAAATAAGATAGGCTATCCGACTTCTTAGCATGACAATCCCATTCCATAAACTTGACCAAATCCTCTCTCCACCGACAATGACTCAACTCTAAAGGGTCAAGAGGACTTTTTAGGGTGTAACGTAGGCTAGGGGTAAGGTGTGGAACAAATTTGGTAATTTGGTCCTCATACCTAAAGTGAAGCGCAATGATAGAACTCAACTCAAGCAAAACGAACCAAATACAAACTCATAACACTTATTTGGGGTACCCCCAAGCTTATTCAACAACAATTCTAAACTACAACTCTTTTTGCACTTTTCTTGATTTGATTTTCTCTTTTTTTTTGTGTTTCAATTGAAACTTTTCTCATGCCTTGTTTTTCTCTATTTTTGGATTTTTCAAAAATTTTATTTCTCATTTTTGCTTTTGCATTACTTATTCACATGTAAAACATACTTCCCAAACTTTGCCATTCATACCAATAAACATCATTCCTTAAATATGCATAATCATTCCAAAACCAACAAGCATCATAACTCTAAGCTTCACTATCACTTCTAAGGGTGAAAACAAAACAAAGGCTATTAGGCTTGTAATGTGCTTATAAGAAATGAAGGGGCAAGGCTCAAATGGCTAGCAAGGGGGCAAATGCAAACAAAAATATATGAGAAAAGTAGAAAATAAAGTCCTAAACTAAAAAGAAAAATAGTCACCGAAAGAAATGCCTCTATCGTCCCCTAAAGTAGTTCGGTCGCGGTCTCGGGAAGGAAATAGTCAAATTCGGGAAGTAGGAAAGTCAATGCCAAGGATCCATGCCACTCAAAATATATGAATATGTGTTTGGGCTAGTTTGAACATGAACCTCACATGGGAGCAAATACCACTCTCTCCGGTTTCAAGTCAATAGAGAGATCGACACCATCTTACCACAAGCCAAGGGTTCAAGACGCATGCTACCCAAAGTTCTAACCAACTTCCTTAACACCAAATCCTAAATTTGACCCAAGACATTAAAAACCGTGTAAACATCTACCAATTGGGAATAAAAGCATTCTAGTCTACAAGTTCCAATTTTATTTGCCCAAATCAAGAATATTGCCTAAGAAAACCTAGAAAAACTTGCCTTGACAAAAGGAAAGGAAAAAGAAGAAAAAGAAAGAAAATAAGAAAACACACCAAAAAGGAAAACAAAAAGAAACAAACGAAAAGAAAGAAACTAAAATCAAACTAAAAACAAAGAAACTAACATATAAGTGCACATAATGGTATGGTTTCCAAGACATGAGCATCACAAATAGGCAACTATACAACAAAACTCCCCCCAAGCTAGAAATAGGCCATGTCCTCAAGGCCTAAAACTAAGTAAGGAGGGGCACAACTACCCATCCAACCAAATGCCACAAATGCAAGATGCCCGTCCCAAAGAATGCATGTGAGACAGAAGGATATTACCGGAAATGTCGTGGGAGCAAGTCCCGCAAAGAACCGGTAAAAACCGAACAAACTCACCAAAATAACGACGAACAAGGCATAGGTGGAAAGTTGGAACCCACATCAACGAAACCAATCCACAAAGAACACTCATAAACAATCAAGAAAAATGTTAGTAGACAAGGCCAAATGGCCAAAACAAACACAAAACAAGCAAAAAAACTCATCATCATATATACAACCACATGAAGTGGCAAGAAGATCACACCAACAAACATCAAACACTCCCCATAGCAAACCCCTACTCCGCATTTCTGAAGGAAATAATGCCCTTGGTCCAAGTATGCATTCAATGTTAAGTCTAATAAATGCGGTTCAGTATTAATTAACAAGTTAATAATTCAGTGAGATCAAGTGAGCTGAATGCCTAGCTAGAGGCCGCTTCAGTTCAAGTGGAATTAATGATATTAATCCACAGCTTACTCTTGACTGAACCCGTAGGGTCACACAAATAGTACGTAAACGGATCAAGTATTTAATGGCATTAAATACTCCATCTATGGATATTCGGAATCGACGGATCTTGGTTTCAGTGGGAGCTGAGATCGTCACAGGCAAGAAATGAATACTCCGGAAACGATGATATTGCCGGAAACGGAAATATGCATCGTATCGGAAATATAAATATTATCCAAGTCGTAGATGTTGCCGGAAACGGAAACATAGTACGTATCGGAAAATATTATCGGAAATGGAAATATTGCCGGAATCGGAAATATTGCCGGAAACGGAAATATTGTCAGAATCGGAAATATTATCGGAATCGGAAAATAGTTCCGGAAACGGAAATATTAAATATTTGTTCGAAACGGAAATTAATTCCGGAACCGGAAATATTAAATATTGTTCGTATCGGAAACGAATTCCGGAATTGAGAATTTAATCGGAAGCGCATCGTACGAATTAGCATCGGACGAGGCCTGCCAGACGAAGGCCCAGCACGAAGCCGGGCCATCGCCCAGCAAGCCAAGCGCAACAACCACACGCCAAGCATACGACCAGGCCCAGCCGAAGCTTCTAAAGTAATAGGTGCCTAGGGTCACATATTTACAACGAGTTTTTAAGTATTCAAAGTGAGTTTTTGAGAGAAAAATTCACTCACACAATTGCCTAAAAGTGCCGAAAATAATAGTACCTTAAGGGCGATTCTAGTTGGTCAATCTTAAGGCGGATCCGGACGTGCTGTGGACTATCTACGGAGGGACGACACTTGGAGTCCTAAAGACTTGTTCTTGTTCGGTTCGGGCGCAGCTAGGGAAGGCACGCAACAAAGAGTATGCATCTAAACTATGCTAAATGATAATGTGTAAATAATATGTATTCCTGGCTTTATGGTTTTTTCCGCATGATTTATGAATTGTCATATGTATCATAACCTAACAGTGGTATCACGAGCCTCTTATTATTTTCATAATCTAAATTGCATGAACATGGTTAAATATTACAAATTTGCAAGAATTAAAAGGGGTGATTAATTTTCGTAATTGTTAATTAATTGCAAATTGCGTTTATTTAATTATACGTACGCAGTTTTTCGGCAGTTTCTTCGTTACTCATCCAAATCGAGTGATTTTTGTGTCAATTCCGCATGTAAAAGGCATTCTAAAATTTTGACAACCTAACTATGACTTTTCGGAGGTTTTAGTTTTTCGAATGCAAAATTTCGTAAATTTAAGATGTTAAATTAAATATTTGCGATTCTTGTTGATAAATCTTGAATTTTTGATTGACCTACTGTATATGTTTAACAAGTTTGAATGCCTAGCCTTGTTAATTATGCAATCTAATTTGTAATTATGATTAATTTGTTGAAAATTAGAATAATTTAGAATTAATATGATTTTCATAATTAATTATAATTTAATTAGATACCTATGATTAAAAACCACCATAAAAATTGTAAATTTATGATAAATTTTAAAATTTTATGACCTAGACTTGAATCCATGTTAATCGGAAATCAATTGAATAATAAATTTTCGATTTTTTTCGCCCTAAAATTATGAAATTAATATTATTTATTAATTTGTCATTAATTTTAAATATAAATTTTTAAAATTTTATGCGATTCGCTCATATAACTTGCACGCACAAAGCAATGGACGCTACGTGTTACCCTTAAGGGGTGTTGTATAGTGCGGGCATGTGACGACGAGCAAGGGAGCTCGTCGCCCATGCGGTACGAATGCAATGAGCAAGGCCATGGTGCACGAGCACAAGGCAGCAGCCCTGCCTTGTGTCGTGGGCTATGAGCAATGGACGAATGGGCATGGGCGAAGGCAAGGCACGGCAGTCGCGTGTGGGCAGCAAGCGAGCTGCGCCACAGCGCGCACTGCCTCGCGCAAAGCGTGCGGAGCCTCGCGCGCAGCGAGCGCAAGCTCGCGTGCCACGAGTGCTCCGCCCAGCGTCGATGCCTCGCATAGCGAGCGATGGCTCGCAGCATCGAGCGCTGGCAAGCGCGCGCAGCGAGCGCTGGCGAGCGCGCACAACGAGCGTTGGCTCGCATGCAGCGAGCACTGGCGAGCGCAGCGAGCGATGGCTCGCGTGCATCGAGCGCTGGCGCGCGCGCAGCGAGCACCAGCTCGCATGAGGCCTTGCGAAGGAAAGCAGCAGCACCGATGCGACGCAGCGCATGGGCTGCGCGCACATGGCCAGCGATGGCTGTGTGCGTGTGGCCCATGGGCGTACGTCGCGTAGGGTTGTTGCGTTGCGATTAGATCGTTTTGAAATTTTAATTTGAAATTTTCAGTTTACGTAATTTTAATTAATTTTAAAATTAATAATTTAAATTATTTTCTTGGATTTTAATTTTGAATATTGTAATTATAATAAATTTTATTTATTCTAATTATTTTACTAAAATTAAAATCATGAATTAATTTAAATACGACTGAAATTAAATTAAACTTTTTGGATTCAATTATAAATTTATATGAGCTTTAAATTTTAATTAAATTTGTATGTTTCCGGTTAGACTAGAAATACATTTTTATGTTTAAAATTAGTAAAGCATATGAATTTATTGGTTTAAGTGGGAGCCCTTTTAGTCATAAACTCTTGATTAGGTCTACAAATCCTTAAGGTTAAGACAACTTGATTAGAATTAATAAGGACTGAATAATTGGTAGATTATTGGTGCCCTTGATTAATTGCTGCAAATGTTTACGTGATGCATAATGTGTTTTACTAACCAGCTATGTGGGCCATTCATGATAATGAATGGGTGAATGGTATATATTGTATATGTACTGTTTTGCAGGTTATGAAGTGACTAGTATGGCCCAAATAGGATAGAAAATATGGTCTGCGTACCATTAATTTGAATGTAATTTGTCTAAAGTACCAAAGTTGTTTTTCAATTCAAATATGGTCTGCGTACCATCAAATAGTTGTAATTAGTTTTAATTATAGCTTATCCTATTTGAAGAAAATGGTGCCTCCCACGGAGATTTTCAAGACGGACTTTGAAGTTAAAGCTTCAAGATGAAGTCGGGCCATACTAGATCACATTTATCTTATGCATGTTTTAAGTTATTTATTGCTTTTAAATATGTCTTAAAATGCATGAGATCAAAAGCTTGATTATGTTGCATGATTAAGGATTTTAGTTCACTTAAAATCTAACCAACATAGTAAGAGCCTTAAGTTCCAAACTTAAAAATTGAGTTAAAAGGTGCCATGCCAAAATATACACTTGCTTGGATATCCTTTACATCAATCTAGTAATAGTTTTCGCTCAGCGAGGTGTTACTTATTGGTCCTAAAGGGGCAAGGTACACAAATAATTGTGAGTACACGTTAGTTTTGGTGAAACTCAACGATATAAGTAAGGAGTCCTTTTATGTCATGGCAAAATCGATAGGTTTACCTAATAAGTTCTTAGACGTACCTATCAACCAAGAATAGTTTCTAGACTATTAGCAAACGGCTTTTGCTTACCTAAGATGTTTTAGGATTAAGTCGACAAACTGTGCTTAATTCTTCAATGATTTTAGGATCTTGGAATCATTTTATTCACACCTGCCGGAACAATAAATTCGAATAAAATGTAATAACTTGTTTGAATTGCATGATTGCTTTAATTTTCAAGTTATTATTCATGATAAATGTTTAGACTTTGCATGCTTCAATGTATGTTTTAATTATTGTTTATAATTAAAAATCTTGCACTGCGGTAAATCCTTTTAGAAATGTAACAGTAAATTTCCTCGATTGGTAATGAATCCAAGAACGATTCACGGAAATGAGAGAAAATGAGCAATTTAAATGTACGTTTCTTTTAGTGACTTTTATGGTTGTTTTCGAATATCAAAATCGAATGGCAAACCAATTGGTGCTTGTGAATTCAAAATACAATGTAGTTTTGAGATCATAAAGCATTGAGTTTAAACGCTCAGCTTTACCAATGGTTAACAACCTAAAATATTTTTTCCATTTAATTCTCGAATGAGTCTAGTCCCTAGACATTCGAGTAGATCGATGCTTGGGAATTAGAAATGTATTTTAGTGAAGCTAATAAGTATTTTAGTTTCATAAAATGTACATGATTCTTATAGATATATAAGAAGTTTAGTGGGAGTACGTAAAACTTAATTGGTCCTATGTGTATCACACACATATCTCTCTATTGTGAAATAACATTCAAATGCTAATAACTTAGATTTGAAATTATTCATCAATGATGGACCAAGGCGAAACTTAGTACATACTGGGTATTAAGATCTATTTACAAAGATCTTATATTAATGTTTTAGATTGAGTAATGGCATTTACTAAATCAAACACGAAAGACTCCATTGGAGATATTCGACCCATATGAATAAATCTAAGTAAAGGATGTTTGAACTATGTATAAGCATTTACTAAGTTAAACATCAAAGAGTCTAAATGAGATTCTTAAACCTATATTATATGTCAAAGAATTTAGCTGGATTCAGTATCTGCTGAAATTGAATGAGCTAAAGTTACATGAATAGAATTCAATTGGGAATTATTCTGCAAAAGAATTTATCATGTATGATATAATATGAGGATCGCCAAAAATGTATCGTATGACTTTAGGCATGACGAACATATACCAATCTCTATTGATCTAAGTGAAGATCAACTAGATTGAGATCAAGAACACTTATGGTACTTGAAAAGGTACATAGGATTAGTTCTTGATTCAAGGAAATAAAGATATGCTAAATATTGATGCTACACGCATAAACACTGGCAAAGGATCAAGCAAGACCCTTTGGAGTTAACCATTGACAAGGACGAGCTAAAGAGCATCGTGTTTTGAAATGGCAACATGGATTGAAGACCATGAGTTGTTGCGTGGGAAATTAAAATAATAATTTCCATGTTCTAAGATACAGCTGGAAAGTCTTCCACATATCTGTGAACTGCTTGGATAAGTAAATCCAAACAAAGCATCACTAGCAACCTAAACAGTTGAAGTAAAAGTACTTATTGCCTAAGAAGCAATAAAACAGAGTTGTTTATATTAATGAGTTCTTCATTGAACTTGGGTGGATCACATGTCTGCTAACTTGATGGTTCTTAATTACAAAATGCGTAGAACCACTATCGAAGTAAGAAAGACTAGATCACATAATAAACAAACTCAAAAGATCTTATCATCATATCTCGAAGAACATTCGATGAAAAGGATGTTAAGATTGGCAAAGCGTGATAACTAAACCTATGCAAAAAGTGAGAAGCAACACTCACGTTGTAGCACTGGAAATCAAGCATAGCTTCGAATTCCATGAACTGTTTTAAAGATGGGTTTGAGGCCCATGGTTGTAAAACAATGGGGTTGAACATTTATCATATATGAAATGTATTTTCATATTCCATTTAATCTTGGTTTAGTATTAAATGATGAGTCCCTTCAGGTTGACGATATATTCAAGATAGACTGTCAGGACCAGTCCTGTGACTAAGAAATGTCTATCAAGTGAACTTGAATGTCAAAGGTTGAAAATGGTCCCTAGTCGGAGTTTTCTATAAAATTGGACGCATAGAAAACGTTAGACGATTAGAATGCAAGATGACTAGTAGTTCTGTTTCTTGAACTATGTGGACATGGCAATGTCATAATCATTTGCATAGATACTTACTTTGGGAAGACTAGTATCGGACAAGACCTATGAAACTTTACTGTAAGAGATGAAAATCTGTCATAAGTAAATTTCATTAAAATTATTAGACACTAAATCCTCAATATCTGAGTGATTTGAGATTACTTGTTTGAGAACTGGTTGCTTTGACGTTGAACAACCGTCGCACCGTAAAAGGAGGCTATAAAGGAAGTCTAATCTCAAGATCGCAAGATTGGGATTGTCCTCCCATAAATCGGGATGAGATGCTTAAAAGTTGTACAAGGCCACTCGGAGAGCTAGAAACTGTGAAATGCATGGCCGTGCTCGGATGAATCATAGGCTATGATTATCTGTTTATTTGATCAGTTGAACTCTGAAACCGAGGAACACCTCTGGACATAATAAGGATGACAACTCTTACCTTATGTTCAAGAGCAAGCATCGAGCGACAAAGGAATTAGGAAATGCAAACTTGTCCCTAAGGACAAGTGGGAGACTGAAGGAAATAATGCCCTTGGTCCAAGTATGCATTCAATGTTAAGTCTAATAAATGCGGTTCAGTATTAATTAACAAGTTAATAATTCAGTGAGATCAAGTGAGCTGAATGCCTAGTTAGAGGCCGCTTCAGTTCAAGTGGAATTAATGATATTAATCCACAGCTTACTCTTGACTGAACCCGTAGGGTCACACAAATAGTACGTAAACGGATCAAGTATTTAATGGCATTAAATACTCCATCTATGGATATTCGGAATCGACGGATCTTGGTTTCAGTGGGAGCTGAGATCGTCACAGGCAAGAAATGAATACTCCGGAAACGATGATATTGCCGGAAACGGAAATATGGATCGTATCGGAAATATAAATATTATCCAAGTCGTAGATGTTGCCGGAAATGGAAACATAGTACGTATCGGAAAATATTATCGGAAATGGAAATATTGCCGGAATCGGAAATATTGCCGGAAACGGAAATATTGTCAGAATCGGAAATATTATCGGAATCGGAAAATAGTTCCGGAAACGGAAATATTAAATATTTGTTCGAAACGGAAATTAATTCCGGAATCGGAAATATTAAATATTGTTCGTATCGGAAATGAATTCCGGAATCGAGAATTTAATCGGAAGCGCATCGTACGAATTAGCATCGGACGAGGCCTGCCAGACGAAGGCCCAGCACGAAGCCGGGCCATCGCCCAGCAAGCCAAGCGCAACAACCACACGCCAAGCATACGACCAGGCCCAGCGCAAAAGCCAGGCCCAGCCGAAGCTTGGGCGCGCGCGCGGGGCTGCGACGAGTGGGCTGGCGCTGTGCGTGGGCCGCAAGGCCTGCGTGCGGTGCTAGCGTATTACTCGAAGTGTGTTAATCGAATCCTAAGGCTACCGGGATTCGTCATATGATTAAATCTAATCCTAAAAGATTTAGTTTATTTAATTAGAGTCCTAGTAGGATTATAATTAAATAAATTAGTATCCTAATAGGATTCCAAATCCTTTTCCATAACTCTATAAATAGGTGCCTAGGGTCACATATTTACAACGAGTTTTCAAGTATTCAAAGTGAGTTTTTGAGAGAAAAATTCACTCACACAATTGCCTAAAAGTGCCGAAAATAATAGTACCTTAAGGGCGATTCTAGTTGGTCAATCTTAAGGCGGATCCGGACGTGCTGTGGACTATCTACGGAGGGACGACACTTGGAGTCCTAAAGACTTGTTCTTGTTCGGTTCGGGCGCAGCTAGGGAAGGCACGCAACAAAGAGTATGCATCTAAACTATGCTAAATGATAATGTGTAAATAATATGTATTCCTGGCTTTATGGTTTTTCCGCATGATTTATGAATTGTCATATGTATCATAACCTAACAATTTCTCCCCCAAGCTAATCACAAGCATACCATCACATCAAGATGGGGGAGAAATGGAGTGAACCCTAAGAAGAAGGGCCCGGGGCATGCCCTTTACCCTTTGCATCATAAATCCTCCAATGTTCATCCCTCTCAAGACGATAAGCACGAGCCGCATCATCGGTGAACGGGGTAAAATTGAAGGTGGGGTCCACATCGGGACCCGAAGCGTCGGTATAGGGCGGCCAACCATATTCGGGCACTAGGGGGTAGTTGCCATGGGGTGGCTCTCCTCGGGTGTAACACCCTAATAATTCCTTGCTTTTATAAAACCATTTTCCAACTTAAAATAAAGGAATTACTAAAGCATTACCGCCACCGTGATAACGGTTAAGGCTATTACCAGAATTACGCAGCGGAATTAAATGTCAACTAACTTTTAAAAACATAATAAATGAAGTATTGAGGCCTCCTACAATTTGGAACCATAACGACCCAAAATCCCAAACATAAATAGTTCAAACATTTCAAACATAATTAAAATAAAGTTAAATAGTTTCAAAGTACGAAAACATGCAACTCTCTCGATCATCCCAAGCCACATGATTTCCGATCTACCAACGTGCTATTTTATTCTACTCCCCATCAATGCAAGTGCAAGTGATAGATCATCATAGGGTCATTAAGGCAAAGGCCATGACCATAACACACAAAGCACGTAGTCAGCAAAAGCTGAGTACTTACAAGCATAGAGTGAATGAAACTAAAACATGCATCACTCACTAAGTACTAATCAACATGCAAAAGCCATATTATAATTGACAACCAATCATGAATACAAGACTCGACACTTGACTCGACTCTTGACTCACAATTTAATTAGAATAAGCTTCGAACGGGCCAAAAGAAAGTTCCCTAAAGGAAAGGTGATGGGAGCCAACCATACACCAAATAATAAATAATAAAATCGGGCCATACCGAGTTTCGGGCCATACCGATGGAATTCCTACGCATAATATAAATGAAACAACGTCTTGTATCATTAGTAGGAGTACGAGCTTTCCGGAAAGACTCCCCCCTGTGAGGGGGTTGAAAAAGCACGAGGCTAATGTGTGACCTCGTCCCTCGTGGGTGTGACGATTCTTTTTATTCAATCAAGTGTAATTGGATTTCCTGTGAGTTTACACCCAATTGACTAGTAATATAGGAGTCGCCATTCAGTTTTTAACGACAATGAGAAAAACTGACAAAACCCGGTTATCGTGACATATAGGGAGTGCAATTATGTTTGACCACGACGGCCGTAGGTTCCCTTGTGATCCCTGGTGGTGGGGATCGCTCAACGTACACCCGCAGGGTAGAGATTGAGGGTTCGGGGGACTGTAACTACCGAGAGGAGTACTCGCTCTTCGATAACTCCAGAGGCAGGATATCCTTACTAGCTCAACATAAATAATTGAAGGTACATGCGTTAACTATTAAACTAATATGAGTTGATTTTAGCAATATGCAACATATAATACTAGATCGATCGCGATTATCTGATTTAGATTGCATAAAGGGACCTAGCATGATAATCCAATTCCCCAAAAATATTATATTTATTAAGCGTGATAGAACAATCAGATTTAGTTAGTTTAACAGTTCATAAAAAGGGTGAGGAAAAACATTACGACGCACCATTGAGAGGTGCGTCACGGTTCTCAGAAAACTAACCACTTCGACTTTGCTATTTCTCCTTTTTATTTAACGAATCTCAAATTATGGGACAGGATACGTTCTGTTCGATTTATGGATCGATTACGACAGAACGCGTGAACAATTTCGCAGCGTGAGCTTAGGCTAGGGGTTGGAGTCAATACTCAGAATATGAATTGTGTGTTGTTTTTTCACGTCGAACATGGGCTATATTTATAGAAAAGAGTTCGTGGAAAGATAGAATTGTAGAGCTCCAATCCACGAGGAATTAGGAAAGAATACGTCCCAAGTATTTTCAGCGCCCAGGCCTGGGCGTCAAAGATTTCGGCGCCCAGCTCTGGGCGTTGAAAATAGGACCCAGGCAATTTCAGCGCCCAGGGCTGGGCGTTGAAATTGATGTTTGGGCCGTTTCTTTGTCAGATTCGGATTCTTAGAATCCGGAGTGTATGAGACTTTAATCGAGTCTTTTAGTGCGTATTAATTTTATGACGGGATGCGTCTGGGCCCGTTACGAACTCTAGGCTCGTTAGGATTTTAATTAATACGTAACTCTTATTTTCGAATCATATTAGGAATAGAATTCTCTCATAATCTCTATCTCATTCAGGATTTATGTTGGAGTGCACAACCTAATTCTGACAGGTTTCTATCTTTTATGACTTGCCACTTTTAACAACTACCCATTACGGCAGTTACTATTTTTAGCAGGTTTCCATAAATAGCAGGTTTCTATAAATAGCAGGTTTCGGGTGAAATGAAAAGGGGAATTGAGATTCGTTATTTTATAGGAGATGCGTTGTCAAGTGGAGATTTATGGTTTCATCATCGAACCTTCCCTTTCGGGAATGGGGACAAAAGTAGGTGTCTACACCCCCATTGTTCATACTCAAGGTATATACGTTCCAAGAGTTTTGAAGCTTGTTCTGGTTGCACTTTATGTTTATTAATATTTTATTAAAGGCGAACTCAAAACTCGACAACATGCATACATACAATTAATAAACAACAACCAAAACAATCTTATTTTAATGCTTTAAGACTTGTGATCAACCAAGCAGACACTTGTGATATTACTACCATGTTCCTCCTCACCAAAGTGAGACTCCACATCATGCACATTAACATGAGGGTTGTGCCCTTGCACGACAAATCCTAATTCATTTCAACAAAATATTCCCAACTGAACCCTACATGTGCGGTGGCTTACGTGAGCTAACCCTTCACATGTGGTAAAATAAATAGTACAACGAAGTACGAATAATTGGCTCAAAGTATGCTAGACATCCCGTACAATAGCATACAAATAAATAATCCATCCCTTGCATGTGAAATAAACCATACATGCATAAATATTGAACAACATGATTGACAATGGAATCCATACTCATAATAATTTCAACATGCTTGTTCAACCAACAATTCAATAATTCCAATAATATTAATCCACATGATTGTTCACCAAAAGATATATGAATCCACATAATATAATCCACATCATCAACAATCATGTAATATCATTGACAAAAGGTGTGGTCACCCTAGACTTGTACGTACCTTGAATACCTAAGCGTAGGGGCCACTTTGCAATAACGAGCACTCAACTAGAAATCACCTCCTATCATCAAAATAATGAAACTTAAATTATTTCCATGTTCATTAAATTTCCAGCAACTTCATAAAATTTAAAACCTCCTTTAAACTTTAGAATTTAATCGTTTTTCAATAATGCAATCGTCTCAATTTGCAAAATCAATCCCAAGTACAAAAACATACTTTTTCCGCCTTAAAAATCAATAAAAATCAACACTTTAAACCTTTATTCAAATCTGAAAATATAATTGATTATCATAATTAAAATCATCACCTAATTATGCTAATCAATTGACTCATTAGGTCTAAGTTAAAACCCTAACTTGAATATCCCAATAAAACTAGTTTATTATCATAAAAATCAATGCTTTATTTAATAAACAAATCTGAAAATTCCTCCTTTAATAATTAAAACCAACCTAATGAATCACAACACACAAATCCTCAAACCACGGTATTCATAACCGGTTCCCAGCATTTTAATTAGTCAAAATAATATTAATATAATAATTTAAAATACGGAATTTAAATAAAATAGGTAAGGAAGAAGAGAATTATACCAATCCGGCCTATAGCACGGAACAACCACGAATTAATGTGATTGGGCGAAAAAGAAATCGAATTATGAGCACGAACAACACACACACACGCGTGTGTGCGCGCAGGGGCGAAGGGCGCAGCACCGCTTGCGCGCGGGACAGGGCACACGACACGCTGGGGCGCGCGCGCGAGAGAAGGGCGAGAGCTAGGGCGTGCGCTGAGCACGCGAGCAACAACAAGGCACAACAGCAACGCAGGCACGAGGGCACGCTGCGGCTGCGGGCGAGGGACAGTGCGTTCTGGCGCGAGAGAGAGAGAGCGAGCGAGTGTGGGCGCTGGCGCGCGAGGGCGAGAGAGGGAGTGAGGGAGTGCTGGGCGCTGGGGCGCGACAACACACGAGGGCACAAGGGCAGCGCGCTGGGCGTGAGGCCGAGCAGCACGAGGGCACGAGCACGGATGCGTGCGTGCGGACGAGAGAAGAGAGGGAGAGAGGAGTGTTGGGCAAGCAAGGAAAAAATAGGGTTTATGGAGTCCTATTTATAGGCTCCCTAATCCCTTGATGGGCTAGGCTTAAGAAATTAGAACTGGGCTTAGGGAATTAAATGATTGGGCTAGCTTAGGATTTAATTTAAACTCTTTGGATTGGGCTCGATTAATAAAACGAATTGGACTTTTTATTTAAAACCCGAAGCTTTAAAAATCATTTGCAACTCATTTAATTTCCCGACTCAAGAATTAAATTCGTTTCGTAATTAATTAAAATAATAAATATTCTAATTAATTAAAATACATTAAATAAAATACATTTAAATATTATTTAAATGTTAATAAATCGTAAAATGCTTTATAAATATAATAAAATATACTTATAAATATTATAGAAATACGAGGTATTACAGTATACCCTCCTTAAAAGAAGTTTCGTCCCGGAACTTGGGTTCGGAAATCAAAATTCAACTCAAAACTTGAGACTTTCTGAGACTTTCAATACGTTCATTTACAAAAATTTTAAGTTGCTGTACTCTTCACATGATTAAACAGGACAATAATAAGTGCAAATTCAATAGAAAGCACTAAGTTGAGCATAAAATAGGGGAAAACAAGGTAAAAAGCGCGAAATTCTACCGCACTCTACCCCCCTTAAAAGACACGAGTTACGACCCCGTAACTCAACTAACCTCGGGAAACAACTCGGGATATTTCTTTCTCATTTCGTCCTCCTCTTCCCAAGTGGCTTCCTCAGATTCTTGATTAGACCACAACACTTTGACAATTTTCACATCTTTAGTACGCGTACTACGCACTTTGCTATCAAGGATTTTGACAGGTCTTTCCTCAAAGGTTAGACTTTGGTCTAATTCTATGGTCTCCGGTTGCAACACATGCGATTTATCTGGGATATATTTCCTTAACTGAGATATGTGGGACACATTATGCACTCTATGCAAGTCCATAGGCAAGGCTAGTCTATAAGCTACCTTTCCGATTCTTTCTAAGATCTCATATGGGCCTATGTACTTAGGGCTTAACTTCCCTTTCTTTCCAAATCTCATGACACCTTTCATTGGTGACACTTTGAGCAACACTTTATCACCTATGTTGAATTCTTCATCCCTACGTTTCAAGTC
The DNA here is from genome assembly GCF_020520425.1 of Spinacia oleracea. Taxonomy (NCBI): domain Eukaryota; kingdom Viridiplantae; phylum Streptophyta; class Magnoliopsida; order Caryophyllales; family Amaranthaceae; genus Spinacia; species Spinacia oleracea. Next base: position 63,044,110 of record NC_079489.1, read on the forward strand.
TGCATAACTCTTTTGGCGATCCTGCGCCGCTTGAATCTTTGATTGGATGGTTCGGATTTGGTTCATGGTGTCCTCTATCATTTGAGGTCCCAACACTACGTTTTCACTAATATAGTTCCAGCAAAGTGGACTTCTACACTTTCGTCCATACAAAGCCTCAAATGGTGCCATTCCAATGCTAGCATGATAGCTATTGTTATATGAAAACTCAATCAAATCTAGGCTATCATCCCAACTTCCTTGGAAATCAATGACGCATGCCCGAAGCATGTCCTCCAGGGTTTGGATAGTCCTTTCAGTTTGTCCATCCGTGGCTGGGTGGAAGGCTGTACTCATTTTCAATGTCGTACCAAAGCTCTTCTGCACACTTTTCCAGAAATTCGGAAGAAACCTTGAATCCCTATCTGATACGATATCCTTAGGAACTCCATGTAACCTCACAACATTCTTAATGTAGGCTTTAGCAAGTTGTTCCATTTTCCAGGTTTCCTTCATTGGTATAAACACTGCTGACTTAGTCAACCTATCTACCACAACCCAAATTGTATCATTCCCAGTCTTTGACTTTGGTAAACAAGTGACGAAGTCCATAGAAATACAGTCCCATTTCCAGCTTGGAATCTCTAAAGGTTGGACCTTCCCTTGAGGTCTCCTATGCTCAATTTTAACCTTCTGACAAGTCAGACATCTAGCCACAAATTCAGCCACTTCGTTCTTCATCCTTGGCCACCAATAGACCTTTTTCAAGTCCTTATACAACTTGTCACCCCCTGGGTGCACTTATAGCGTATTATGCCCTTCTCTCATCAATTTCTCCTTCAATTCTCCACACTTTTGAGGCACGTACCACTTGCCTTTGTACCTCAAACTTCCATCATCATGGATTCGAAATTCTAACTCCTTACCCTGCAAAATCTTTTCCTTGATTCGCTCCAACTTTACATCACCTGCCTGATTCTCCCTAATCTCATCAAATATCGACGGTTGGATGGTTAAGGCATTCATTATTCCCACAAGGCTTTCACCACTTACTATTTCAAGGTTCAAACGCTGCATGTCCTTACACAGCTCGTTAGCAACTACTAACGCATTAACACTATGACTTGATTTCCTACTCAAGGCATCCGCAACTACATTGGCTTTTCCTTCATGGTACTGGATATCCAAATCATAGTCCTTAATCAGCTCCAACCACCTTCGTTGGCGCATATTCAAATCCTTCTGTGTGAAGATGTATTTTAAACTCTTGTGATCCGTAAATATCCTACACTTCACACCATACAGATAATGTCTCCATATTTTCAATGCAAATACTATAGCCGCTAGCTCTAAATCATGGGTAGGGTAATTGGATTCATATGGCTTCAATTGCCTTGACGCATACGCAATAACCTTCCCGTTCTGCATCAATACACACCCTAAACCATTCTTAGAGGCATCACTATACACATCGTATGCACCACTCTCATCTGGTAAGGTTAATACTGGCGCGGTTGTCAATCGCGTCTTTAAGGCTTGGAATGCTTCCTCACACTGGTCACTCCATTCAAACTTGGTTTCCTTCTTCATCAGGGTAGTCATGGGCTTGGATATCCTAGAGAAGTCTTGCACAAATCGTCTATAGTAGCCGGCTAATCCCAGAAAACTACGAATGTCAGTCACACTCTTGGGTGTAGGCCATTCACTAACAGCTTTGATCTTAGCAGGGTCAACTGCCACTCCCTCTTTTGACACAAAATGTCCCAAAAATGCAACTCTTTCCAACCAAAACTCACACTCTGAGAACTTGGCATACAACTGGTTATCTCTCAAGGTACTCAACACCGATCTCAAGTGTTCCGCGTGATCCTCTTCACTCTTTGAATACACTAGGATGTCATCTATGAAAACCATTACAAACTTGTCCAAATAGGCATGGAATACACGGTTCATTAAGTCCATAAATATTGCAGGGGCATTCGTTAACCCAAAAGGCATAACAGTGAACTCATAATGTCCGTATCTAGTCCTGAATACGGTCTTTGGTATGTCATGGTCAGCGAATCTCAATTGATGATAACCCGAACGCAAATCGATCTTTGAAAAAATTCCTGCTCCTTTTAGTTGGTCAAATAGGTCTTCTATCCTAGGTAATGGATACTTGTTCTTGATTGTGACCTTATTGAGCTCCCTGTAGTCTATACAGAGCCTCATACTTCCATCCTTTTTCTTCACAAACAACACTGGTGCTCCCCAAGGCGATGCACTTGGCCTAATATAACCTTTCTCCAATAGATCCTCTAGTTGGCCTTTTAACTCATTCATTTCCGCTGGAGCCATTCGGTAAGGTGCTTTTGAAATAGGGGCGGTTTCAGGCACTAAATCTATGGTGAAGTCAATAGGTCGATTGGGAGGCATCCCCGGGATCTCTTCTGGAAATACATCAAGGAATTCGTTGACTACTGAAATATCCTCAGGCTGATACTTGATCACATGCTCTAGGTTCCTCACATTACATAAGAAGGCTGGGTTCCCTTTATTGACTAGCTTCACGAGTTCCATTGCCGTGATGATTCCTATGTTCTTAGGCTTACCAAAACGACGATATGACACTACTTTGCCTAGGCTAGACCTCAAGTGAACCTTCTGCTTCTCACAATCTATTTTGGCTTTGAACTTGGCTAACCAATCCATCCCTAGAATTACATCTAGCTCTCCTAACTCAAATTCGATTAGGTTAGATAAGAATACGGTCTTGGCTATGGTCAAAGGCACATCTCTATGGATTTTGGTACACTTCACTATACTACCAGTAGGTATGACTATAGGTACCTCAATTGGTTCAGGCTCTTTCAACCCTAGTTTCCCCAAAGCATCTACTGATATAAAAGAATAAGTCGCACCAGAATCAAATAGAACTTTAACTAAAACGGAATTAATAGAAAAAGTACCCGCTATGACGTCAGAGGAAGTCTCCGCTTCTTGCCTAGATATCACATTCAACTTTCCTTGGGCAACTCCTTTGTTATAGCCACCTCCATTGGTGTTCCCATTGTTGTTTCGGTTCCCATTCCGCTGTTGGTTCACACTCTTGGGTGATTGCCATTGCTATTGCCATTGTTACCACCTTGGTAGTTCCTTTGGTTTCCACCTCCATTTCCCCCATTTCGGTTCTGATTATTCCGGTTATTGCCTTGGTGATTACCTTGGTTAGGCTTTCCATTCTTAGAATAGCATTCATACTCCCTATGGCCTAACTTCTGACAGAACTTACAAGTCACCAAGTTTCCATCACAAACCTTTCCAGGCTGATTCATGTTACAGCGCCTACATTCGTAGGTCCGTACTCCATTCCTTCCAGACTGATTTCCACCACCTTGGTTGTTGCGATTACCACCATTGTTAGCCCTAAACTGGAAATTCCCATTTCCTTTGTGCTTCTTAAAATTCCCCTGATTCTGATGGTTATTCCCTTGATTCGAGCTTCCACCATCCTTTCTCTTTTCAGCACTACCATTCTTCCTTTGTTGTAACCCATACAGGTGAGCAGCTTTCCCGTACAGGGTGTCTAATGAGGTAAAGGTCTCTCCAGACAACAACAACTGTAAGTCCATGGTCAAACCATTCTCAAATCTTTGAGCCCTGAGCTCTTCCGTTGCCACCACTTCAGGTGCAAACCTAGACAGCTCTATAAACTCAGAATAGTATTCCGTCACTGACAGACCTCCCATTTTGAGTTCAATGAACTCTTACGCCTTTTTCTTTTTCAGATAAGGTGGGTAAAACTTGTTCCTTAGTGCAGTTTTGAATGCTTCCCATCCAAAGTTAGGCGTGGCTCTAAGGGTGTTTTCACATCGTTGCCACCATAAATCAGCTTCACCTCTCAGGTAGTACACAGCACTATTCACCCTAAAGTTTTTGGGGCAATTCACAGCTATAATGAGTTTATCAAACTCTCTCAACCAGTTCTCAAGCACACTGGGTTCAATCTCTCCGCTATAGAGTGGAGGCTTGCTTTGAGCTATTTTCTTAAACATTTCCCCAGCCGGATCATGCATTGGGTTGGCTCTGGTGTGAGCTAGGTCTCGAACTACCTCAGCTAGTTGTCTAACCACTTCAGAAATCTCTTGGTTAGCCATATCCCTTCTCTTGAATAAATAAAAAGGCTAACTTTAATATTGGTTGGACATGACATCACCAAGGCACTAGTTCGACAACGAACCTACTCACAACAAGAACACATTTAAGCGCAACCTAGGGGAAGAGTTGGCGCCATTCTTGGGCCTTCTCACCCCACTATTCGATGCCAGTAAATTTAGATGGTTGCTACTAAACCACCTTGCACATAAAATTTCATTGAAGAAATAACAAATAATCCCTTTGCGATACCACAAGACTTAGAATTGAGAATTAAACTTAAAGGATAACGAAAAGGAAATTCTATTCTTTTATTAAAACTCCAATGAATAAGTATTACATCCACTAATGCCATAGCATTTATTCTCCAACTATAAAAACTAAAACCATAAATAGTAACTTTGCCACTTTATTAATCAACGAAAAATAAAACTAAGGATTACATTTCTCTAGAGACTAACGTCATCACGACGATCATTTCTTTCCTTGTATTGCTTTGGAGTAAAGTCTTGATCATTAGGATCATCCAAATCTTCTTCCGGATCCGAGTCTTCATCCATAGCCTCATCATTTTGTTGTGGCTCACTATCAACCACATTATTCTCTTCAAACTCATCTTCAGATCCACTAGATATCTCAATAGTTGGTTCAGGAACTATAGGGTTAGGATTTTCAATCTCTACCACATCATCATCACTATCCTCCTCAACCTCACTAGTGTGCTCATCATGGATCATGCCATCCTCACCATCACTTTCTATTCCTCCATAGCCCATACCAAAACCCGCAGAATACTTCCCATCCTCATAGCTATTTTTCGCAACCTCTAAGATAGTAGCAAGAACCTCAGAGTCATACTTCCACCTACCATCACTAGTCCCATATTTGTACCAATTAGGGGTACCATCACCAAAATGCATGTCACTGAACTTGTTCTTGAGGTCTATGTAAGGGTTCTTATGGGGTAAACAATGTATAACCATACTAGCCATCATATCTTTGTGCCTAAGGTGGGGCATATTCTTGGTCGAAGCCAAATAGTCACAAGCAAACACGATCTTCTGAACATACGTGCGATGAGTCTCATTATCCATCTTCTCTAAGTATCCTAGACTGGTGAACTTAGAAGGTAGCATCCTTAATTCCTGAAAATTCACAACTCAAAAGTATTACTAACGCATTTCCATAGAAATTCCAACCCCAAAAGGATACAATAAATAGTTCGTGGAGCCATACAATTTCAATGCACAAATATATGCTCAACATGAAATATGATGCAATTAATCACATAGAGCAAGATAAAACATGGTTAGAACATATACATGGCACTTAATAAATCACATTGTCACATAATATGCATTCTTAGACTAATATGCCCTTCTTAGTCTACCCATTTCTCACTTGAAAATAATATTAATTTTCGAAATTAATTAAGAAATAACTCCTAACTTTGTTGAAATTATTTAAATAAAAATCGAAAATTAATAAGAATTATTAATTAATTAAATAAATAAATTTCGGATAATTTTAAAAAAAGAAATCCGAAAATTTTAAACGTAAATTCGAAATAATATTCGAATAAAAATAAATAAATGATTAAAATAATTCGGATAATTAAATAAAATAGTTTCCGAAATTAATAAAATAATTTGAAATTAATAAAATAATTTGAAATTAATTCGAAAAATTTCGGAAAGGAAAAAAAAATTTCGAAAAAAATAAAATTTAATTAATATTAAATAATAATCCGACTTTTCCACTAATTTCAAACGACCCAAAATAATTGATATTTGACCTGTAAAATATTGAGTACTCAAAATAATACGATTTGACTTTAGGAAAATAATTTTCGAAAATCCTAAAGTTCCGCAATCGTAGTTTAAGGATTTACCACTTTGCACTATTAATTAATGCAAAGCAGCTCTCAAACTAGAGCTCTGCAAATACCACTTTGTAACACCCTAATAATTCCTTGCTTTTATAAAATCATTTTCCAACTTAAAATAAAGGAATTACTAAAGCATTACCGCCACCGTGATAACGGTTAAAGCTATTACCAGAATTACGCAGCGGAATTAAATATCAACTAACTTTTAAAAACATAATAAATGAAGTATTGATGCCTCCTACAATTTGGAACCATAACGGCCCAAAATCCCAAACATAAATAGTTCAAACATTTCAAACATAATTAAAATAAAGTTAAATAGTTTCAAAGTACGAAAACATGCAACTCTCTCGATCATCCCAAGCCACATGATTTCCGATCTACCAACCTGCTATTTTATTCTACTCCCCATCAATGCAAGTGCAAGTGATAGATCATCATAGGGTCATTAAGGCAAAGGCCATGACCAGAACACACAAAGCACGTAGTCAGCAAAAGCTGAGTACTTACAAGCATAGAGTGAATGAAACTAAAACATGCATCACTCACTAAGTACTAATCAACATGCAAAAGCCATATAATAATTGACAACCAATCATGAATACAAGACTCGACACTTGACTCGACTCTTGACTCACAATTTAATTAGAATAAGCTTCGAACGGGCCAAAAGAAAGTTCCATAAAGGAAAGGTGATGGGAGCCAACCATACACCAAAGAATAAATAATAAAATCGGGCCATACCGAGTGTCGGGCCATACCGACGGAATTCCTGCGCATAATATAAATGAAACAACGTCTTGTATCATTAGTAGGAGTACGAGCTTTCCGGCAAGACTCCCCCCATTGTTCATACTCAAGGTATATACGTTCCAAGAGTTTTGAAGCTTGTTCTGGTTGCACTTTACGTTTATTAATATTTTATTAAAGGCGAACTCAAGACTCGACAACATGCATACATACAATTAATAAACAACAACCAAAACAATCTTATTTTAATGCTTTAAGACTTGTGATCAACCAAGCAGACACTTGTGATATTACTACCATGTTCCTCCTCACCAAAGTGAGACTCCACATCATGCACATTAACATGAGGGTTGTGCCCTTGCACGACAAATCCTAATTCATTTCATACAAAATATTCCCAACTGAACCCTACATGTGCGATGGCTTACGTGAGCTAACCCTTCACATGTGGTAAAATAAATAGTACAACGAAGTACGAATAATTGGCTCAAAGTATGCTAGACATCCCGTACAATAGCATACAAATAAATAATCCATCCCTTGCATGTGAAATAAACCATACATGCATAAATATTGAACAACATGATTGACAATGGAATCCATACTCATAATAATTTCAACATGCTTGTTCAACCAACAATTCAATAATTCCAATAATATTAATCCACATGATCGTTCACCAAAACATATATGAATCCACATAATATAATTCACATCATCAACAATCATGTAATGTCATTGACAAAAGGTGTGGTCGCCCTAGACTTGTACGTACCTTGAATACCTAAGCGTAGGGGCCACTTTGCAATAACGAGCACTCAACTAGAAATCACCTCCTATCATCAAAATAATGAAACTTAAATTATTTCCATGTTCATTAAATTTCCAGCAACTTCATAAAATTTAAAACCTCCTTTAAACTTTAGAATTCAATCGTTTTTCAATAATGCAATCGTCTCAATTTGCAAAATCAATCCCAAGTACAAAAACATACTTTTTCCGCCATAAAAATCAATAAAAATCAACACTTTAAACCTTTATTCAAATCTGAAAATATAATTGATTATCATAATTAAAATCATCACCTAATTATGCTAATCAATTGACTCATTAGGTCTAGGTTAAAACCCTAACTTGAAAATCCCAATAAAACTAGTTTATTATCATAAAAATCAATGCTTTATTTAATAAACAAATCTGAAAATTCCTCCTTTAATAATTAAAACCAACCTAATGAATCGCAACACACAAATCCTCAAACCACGATATTCATAACCGGTTCCCAGCATTTTAATTACTCAAAACAATATTAATATAATAATTTAAAATACGGAATTTAAATAGAATAGGTAAGGAAGAAGAGAATTATACCAATCCGGCCTATAGCACGGAACAACCACGAATTAATGTGATTGGTCGAAAAAGAAATCGAATTACGAGCACGAACAACACACACACACGCGTGTGTGCGCGCAGGGGCGAAGGGCACAGCACTGCTTGCGCGCGGGACAGGGCACACGGCACGCTGGGGTGCGCGCGCGAGAGAAGGGCGAAAGCTAGGGCGTGCGCTGAGCACGCGAGCAACAACAAGGCACAACAGCAACGCAGGCACGAGGGCACGCTGCGGCTGCGGGCGAGGGACGAGAGGGACAGCGCGCGCTGGCGCGAGAGAGAGCGAGCGAGCGAGTGTGAGCGCTGGCGCGCGAGGGCGAGAGAGGGAGTGAGGGAGTGTTGGGCGCTGGGGCGCGACAACACACGAGAGCACAAGGGCAGCGCGCTGGGCGTGAGGCCGAGCAACACGAGGGCACGAGCACGGATGCGTGCGTGCGGACGAGAGAAGAGAGGGAGAGAGGAGTGTTGGGCAAGCAAGGCAAAAATAGGGTTTATGAATTTTAGGGGCTCATTTAATGATGGGGGAGTCCTAATTATAGGCTCCCTAATCCCTTGATGGGCTAGGCTTAAGAAATTAGAATTGGGCTTAGGGAATTAAATGATTGGGCTAGCTTATGATTTAATTTAAACTCTTTGGATTGGGCTCGATTAATAAAACGAATTGGACTTTTTATTTAAAACCCGAAGCTTTAAAAATCATTTGCAACTCATTTAATTTCCCGACTCAAGAATTAAATTCGTTTCGTAATTAATTAAAATAATAAATATTCTAATTAATTAAAATACATTAAATAAAATACATTTAAATATTATTTAAATGTTAATAAATTGTAAAATGCTTTATAAATATAATAAAATATACTTATAAATATTATAAAAATACGAGGTATTACATCGGGGCCATCCCAACCACCCATATATCCCCTAGGCCACCCGGTGAAATCCTCGGGCCACTCACTAGGCCGATCCACCGGTGGGGGAGTGGGGTACATAGGGTCACCACGGTAGTCACTACTGCCCATCATAGTATAGTCATAGGGCGGAAAGGAGGGGGGAGTGACACCGGGTTGGGATGGACCCGTCCAATACGGGTAGGTGGGTGTACGCTCCTCATTCCAACTAGGGATGGGCCCTTGTTGGGGAGGGTGGTAAGGGTAGTTGACATAGGGGGCAAAGTCCCCTTTGTCAACATGAAAGTCGTACACCCGCCTACCGTAGTAGGACGAGTCAAAATCGGGAAATGAATCTCCCGTGCGGCTCCCTTGAGGAGCAAGAGAAGCCAAGACACGTGCGGTCCTCTTGTCCTTGCAAGATAGTCGCAAGGGTGGATTGCAAGCCCGTCATGTCAAAAGGAGAGGAGAAAGGTATGTTACCCATATTCGGAGGAGGAGGACTTGGAGACCGAGGGGGAGCTTGAGTAGGCTCGGTAGTGGTACCGGTAGGCTCGAAAGTGGCGGCGGCGGCGGAGGCGACCTTGAAAAACTTTTGATGCCGCGGAAGCAAGTAGCGGACATTAGGGGACCATGAAGTGATGGGCGGGTGCGGAAGAAAGCACCAATCGCTTCCGCACAAGCCAAATCCATTGCGCCTCATTGGTGGTGTAGTGGAGCCAAGTGGCATTGAACATCGCCCGGATGTTTAAGAACTCACCACCGGCCACGGGAGGTAAAGCCACCATCTCCTTGGCATGAGGGTTGTTCGGTAGAAGCCGATCAAGAAGAGTAAGCATGCCGCCAAGGAGGATGTCGGATTTATTCAAGTGGCTATGCCTAACCTCGATGATCCGGGAAATGAGAAATTGCCCGAAATCAAGTACCCCTTGCTCCTCTTGTGTGGCCAACCATAAGCCACCAAGTTCCGTGCCCGACAAGGCACCGGTAGCACCCTTAGAGAAAAGGGCATAGATGAGGAGCCGGCTCATGATGCGGATGGCCGGATGATGGAATGCAGAAGACTTGGCCGAGGCGGAGAAGAAATCCTTGTCGTCTCCGGTGAGCTCTCTCCACCAACTATTTTCATCATAGTTGTTAGCACATTCGGACCTTGGGTTCGTGATAAAACCATGCTCCAAGAGGGAATTGATTTGATTGTGGTTCAACTTGTATTGGCGACCGAAGACTTGGAAGCTCAATTCCACCACATTATCACCATCCTCATCTTCTACAAGGTTCTTCCGAGCCGAGGAGAGGAACTCCAATGTCAACCTTTTATAGGTTAGGGCACTCATCTTTGCGAACTCTTCCCACCCTAGGCCCTTGATCAACTTGTCAACCTCGGCCTCGACCCCCAAACTACGAACACTCTCCCGATGGAAGAACTTGGTGGGCTTAATTGTCCTCTTGGAAAGGAGCTCGAAGAAGTCCCAAGACCTTTGCTCGGCGAACTCAATTCCGATAGTTTCCATGTTCGGCGGGGTTGGTGCCGTTGTTGCCTTCCTCTTTGATGAAGAGGTGGTTGCGGTCGCGGTTGTGGTGGGGTTCTTCTTTGAGAGTTTTGGTTCCATTGAGATGAGGTGATGCTAAGAAAAAATCTACAAAACAAAAAGAAACAAACCAAGACACACAAAGAAGGATAAACTAAGTTAGTTCACAATCTAGGACAAACGAACAACTACAAGAGCTAAGGTTAAACTATCTTCATCAATTCATCATCAAGATCTAAATATTACACCAACTCCTTAACAAGCTTGAACTAACCACATTATTCCACACCAATAACCACAATCAATCAACCAACACTTCCACAAACAAGTATAGTTAAAGTAGCTCAAAATCTCATAAAATCATCTCAAATAGTCTAGAGCTTAAATGGAACAAGGAATTAAACATGCAAATCTCATCTAGACAATTAAAGATTAATCACAATACAAACATGCATCAACAAACACCCAAGAATCAATTATTTTAGAAAAATCAAAAACAATATGAACATGGTGAAAATGGAACGAAATACAAGAATTAAGGGAAAGAAAACATCACCACAAGTAAAGGAAGTGGTCTAGGATCAATCTCAAGTATCCTCAAGAGTTCCAATTCACCACATACACACTTATGAACAATTTCACAAAAACCCTAGAAATTGGGGATTTTGCAAAAATCTGAAAATTTGGGGATTTTGGGGGTTGGGATGAATGAGATTGAGTGTATGTGATGAATGGGAAGTGAAATTTATGAAGGGAAGTGAATTAATTTGATGAGGAGTAGTGGTAGTGAGTGAGAGAAGAGAGAGCAATGGAGAGAAGAGTCGAACAAATGAAGGAAAAATGGGGGAGGGGCTCGCGATTTTCAAATTAAAGACCTCAGAATCAGCTCCGCCAGGCTGTGCCATCGAACAGATTAAGCCGTTCGGTCGCACAGACCTGTGCGATCGAACAGGAAGATCCGTTCGGTCGCACATACCTTGTGCGATCGAATTTCTGAAATTGTGCGATCTTTTACCAAAAACTGGCCATTATGTCTCAAAAAATTGGTTTGTGCGATCGAACGACAGAGCACGTTCGGTCGCACAAAACATGATTTTGCAAATGTTTTACAAGCTTCCCCTTTAAATCGAAAATTAAACTAATTAATGGAAATTAATGCACAAAATCTAACAAAAACTGAAACTAGGAGTTAGACAACCGGGTTGCCTCCAGGGTAGCGCTCGTTTAACGTTATTAGTTTGACGAATCCCCCCAAAGCTCATGGGGGGACAAGAGAGGAAATGAATACACGGGTTGCCTCCCGGTAGCGCTCGTTTAATGTCATTAGCTTGACGGACCCCCCCAAAAGTCAAGGGGGGTCAAACACAACAAACCTCGGGTCAACACTAGTCAACAAACCTTTCTTGGCCTCCTTGGGCACAAACCACTTACCCAAACCACCACTTATTGAGTGGGGACAAAACCAAGTCCTTTTAGGCATAGGATTTCCTTGCTTGGACTTCTTGCTCATACACTTCTTACCATTAGATGCCGGAGGGAGTGACTTTACATCATCAAGATTCATCCCGAATGTGTCGGGAATGGTAATGACGTCATCATAGGGATCTCCTTGCACAAAGGAGCTCTCGTGCACATCCTTCTTCACCTTTCTATCAATCTCAAAATCACACTCAAGAACACAAGAATTGTTAGAAGCAATGGCACAAGAATGATTGTGCTCAACACAAGCAAGAGTGTCAAATTTCATGCAACTTTTCATTTTAGAGCAACAATGTTCATCAATTGCAAGCTTGAAACTAGCCTTGGTGTCTCCCGCTTTCAAGGTGATTAGTCCTCCTTGCACATGGATAAGAGCACCCGCGGTGGCCAAAAATGGCCTCCCCAAAATAATGGGGGTATGGGCATCCTCATCAATGTCCAAGACGACGAAGTCCACAAGGAAAGTAAGCTCGCCAACAACTAGGGGAACATCCTCAATCCTACCAATGGCAACATAACCGATCGATCGGCTAGTTGCAATGACATAGCGGTAGGAGAGAGATCACCTAGCTTGAGCTTCTCATAAGTCTTATATGGCAAGATGCTCACACTCGCCCCCAAATCACAAAGAGCATTATCAAATTTGAGCTTTTGAATGCTACAAGGGATAGAAAAACTCCCGGGATCATTGAGTTTTGGGGGAAAGGTGTGTTGAATTAGAGCGCTACAACTCTCCGTGAGTTGCACGGTCTCCTTTGCTTCACAACTTCTCTTGCCACTAAGAATATCTCTCATGAATCTAGAATAGCGAGGCATTTGTTTGAGTGCCTCGGTGAAAGATAAGGACACATAAATCTTGCTAATGGTTTCCTAAAACTTGTGAAATTGATCATCAAGTTTATTTCCAGAAATTCTTTGAGGAGAGGGGGGAGGTGGAACTAGGAGAGGAGGAAGAGTAGTCCCCATCGACTTAACACCATCATTCACACCATCGTCATGAGACTCCTCTTCCGCAATATCACAGTCCGGAGACTCATTCCCCTTAGGATCCTCACCCCTAGAACAAGGTGCATCAACTAGCCCAGCATCATCATCTAGAGTCATCCCATTCCGAGTAACAACCGAGTACATTTTTTTAGGTGCTTGACCTTGGGGTGGGAGACTTGTGTGCACTTGTTGCTCTTTCATGGTACTAGCTAGTTGAGCAATTTGGGTCTCAATCATCTTCAAGTGAGTGTTGGATTGCTTGAATCCATCCTCAAACTCGACATTCTTCTTGGCTTGCGCCCCCACGAACGACTCCATGAGAGCCTCAAGATTAGACTTGAGAGGCGGGAGTGGTGGAGGTGCAATGCCATAACCACTAAGGTTTGCTTGATATTGGTTGCCAAGGGTCCTCGGTCCATTGAATCCGGGAGGTGGGATTTGAGATGCACCATAAGGACCTCCCGAGTTCAAAGGATAACCCCCACTTGAGGCACCCCTAAATTGCCCATAAGAGTAATTATAACCCCCTCCACCTTGATGGTTGGGATTATAACTCCCTTGGTTGTATTGGCCTTGATTGCCAAAACCTTGAGATTGACCATAGGGAGCTTGGCTTGGATAGCCTTGTGCTCTATAACCACCTCGATTTTGGCTATCATACCCACTTCCTTGGCCATAGCCTTGGTGGGAACCATACATGGGGCCTCTAGGTTGCCTAGCAAAATTTGGATTGTTAGGGTTATCATTCCTAGACCTCTCATTTACAGCATTAGCATACTCTACATCAAAATCGCCTTCATACGAAGAGCCATAATCCACAAATGACAAGTTATGAACTAAGGGGCATGCATTGGGGGAGTCACTAAAGTCTTGGCAATTTTCGCAAAAGGAGGTGCCCGGAGGCATTGTATCATAAGAACTAACCTTGCTCTTCCCCTTATTGAGAAGAGTGGCCGAAGGAGGAGGGATTGTAGATGGTGATGGCGGTTGGCTCGAAGCTCTCCCCGCGAATTGTGTGTTTTCGAGCTTCTCCAATCGCGAGGTAAGCTTCTCTATCATCCAACTTGTTCTATAGCGTACACCGAACCCTTACCATCTTCAATCCTACCTTTCCCATCATAATTCCTGGTGCCTACACGCCAAGATTGGTAGTTTTGAACTACATCCTCAATGATTTCCTCTATTTGATCCTCAGTTTTATTCATGATGGGGCCTCCCGCGCCCGCATCAAGACTTGTCTTCGAATTTGGATTCAACCCCAAGTAGAATGTTTGAAGCAACAACCATTTAGGGATCCCATGGTGAGGGCATTCCCTTTGGTACTCCTTAAAAGGATCCCAGGCTTCGAAGAGTGACTCATCTCGCCTTTGCTCAAAGGATTGAATCTTGTGGCGACACTCCGCCGTCTTCCCATGCGAATAGAACTTGTTTAAGAATGCACTCGTCACCTCGGTCCAAGTGCGAAGTGAGTTGGGTTTGACCTCCTTGTCAAGCCAATCATTTTCTCGCCCAAGAGAGAGAACCGAAACAATGTCAACCTCACGTAATCCGATGTGACACCATTGTGCTTGATTGTGTCACAATAGTGCTCGAATTGTTTGAGATGTTCGTGAGGTGATTCATTACTCTTTCCACAAAAGGGGTGGCTTTGGACCAAATTGATCAAGGCGGGCTTGATCTCAAAGTTGTTGGCACCCGTTGTTGGGGCTTGAATACCACATGTAGCTTCAAATTCCCCCGGTATTCCCAATTAAAATCTTAACCGGGAGCGCCATGTTCTCAAAAACTTGCTCACGCTCTTGTTGTTCCTCACCAACACTCAACTATTCGAATATGTTATGGCTTGATGAGCTAGACCGTACACGTCTTAGTCTCCTAAGTGTCCTCTCCAATTCGAGGTCAAGAGGATGGAGGATCCTTTGACGAGAACGCCCCCTAACAAGCATACAAACTCAAGAAAAACCGTTAGCAATGCCAAGGAAAAAGTAAGCCAAACTAAATTGCAATTTTTTGTATTTTCTAATGATGAACTAGTCTCAACTTAAAATCAAAAACAACAACCGTTCCCCGGCAACGGCGCCATTTTGATATGGCGTTTTTTCGTCGTTGAAAGATCAACGCCTCAATCAAACAAAATTTATAGAACCACTAGACTAACCAACTATATGAACTATAGTGGCAAGTAAAGGGATCGTCCCAAAGAAACGATGGTTCTCGAGTTTAAATGTCAAGCTAATTCGAACAAGAGGTTTGATTTGAATTATCACTAAGATGCTAAACTAAGAATTAAACTAGATTGAATCAAGGAAGCTAAACGTTAGGGAGTTGGGGATAGTCTAGGGAAATCGGGGGAAATGAACTACCATATAGTAATCATGGATGATGCAATGAAATAGCACATAGGGGAATGAAAACTAATAACGTACTCGCCCCCTCTCGGATAGAGCACGCGAAGCAACCTAGCCTATAGAAAAGCTTTCGCATAGTCCTAAGCTAGATTAGCTTGCATATAATAGGAACTATCATTCACTTGCATGAATTAGGCTCACAATGTCTTGCCAAACCTAAATCATACATTCCAATCTAACTCAATCAACTAGCATTTGCAACTACTACTCAATTGATCATGGAAAATCCTAGCACTAAATCAATTTAATCACATCAATCATTAATCAATTAAATCATCAAATTCCCCTAATTAGACCCTAGATTCTCCCCTTTCCCTAACCTAAATCTACTCACTAGCCATTCTAGAAATTAAGAAATCCATTAATTCTACACTAGCAAGCATGAAATTGAAGGATTAGGAAGAGAGAATCAAAGACTAGAACAACCAATTGAACAATCAACAAGAGAATTAAAGATCAAAGTAACTAAAGTAAAATCAAGAAGAATTCAAGAATTGAAGGAATTATAGAACAATCAACAATCACAACAAAGCAAGAATTAAGAAATTGAATTGAATTTCACAAAATTAGAAGAAGAGTTTAGAGAATTACAAATTGATGCTTCAATGGAGGAGAGTTTCTCTCTCTAGAAATGCTGAAAAACTAACTTTGAGAGTCTAAAATTATCAACTAAAATTCTCCACTTAACAAAATAATCGAAAAATCTATTTATAAGTTTCCCCAAATAGAAGCCAAAATTCGAATAAGAGCAGCCCGCGCAACCATTCGGTCGCACAGACCTTTTGTGCGACCGAACGTAAAAGAGTCATTCGAGCAAATACTGGGTCCTGTGCGAGCGAAGGCAGCGAAGAACATTTCCTTCGTCATGTGCGACCGAACGAAGTACCCTGTTCGTTCGAATGGGGTTTCTTTGGCTCATAATTCCTCTGCAGCATGATTCGATCGAACGAAAGGCCTTGTGTGGGCGCACAACTCTTGTGCGGTCGAGTTGGGAGCTTTGTGCGGTCACATCCCAAATTAGGGACATTCTGCCTCCAAAAACCAAACATGTGCGACTGAACAACAGAGCATGTTCGGTCGCACAAAACCTGTGTTGTCGAATAGTAGGCTTCTGCGATCGCATCCCAAATTAGGGACATTCTGCCTCCAAAAACCAAACCTGTGCGACCGAACAACAGAGCACGTTCGGTCGCACAGAACTGGATATTCCTTGTGCCCATTTGCACTCCTCTATTCGGGCGCACAAACCATCACTCGATCGCACAAGCCCTATTTTGGCTTGATTCTACTTGTTTTCCATCACTTTTCATCATAATCACCTATACAGCACAAGATGGAACGAAACTTATAAAATTCACACAAAAGCTACAAAAACTATAAAAAGTATAAAAACTAACATAAAATCCTAAGCTAAGAGCGACATAAATGTCGCTCATCAGTCCTACGCTGCGGCTGCGGGACGCGCGAGAGAGATGGGCGAGAGGGCTGCCTTGCGCCGCAAGCAAGGGCGCACGAAGAAGAGAGGGAGTGTGGAGCGTGGAGTGTGCCGCTAGGAGAGGAAAAAGAGGAGAGAGAGAGAGATTTCTGAATTTTTTTGGTTGTGAGGGTTTGATATGAGGTCTATTTATAGGTTTTCTCTCCCCTGTGGCTAGCTTAGGGTAATTTTGAGTTGGGCTTATTACCGGGGTCATTTAAGTTTACTCCTTGCAGGCTTTGTTGGGTTTGGTCAAGACAAAACGACCGGGCTTTAAGTAAATCAAATTCGTTTTCGAAATACGTCCCAACAAATCCCGATTAAATAAATTCATTGAATTTATTTAATAAAAATACGGTTTCCGAAATAATTAATATTTGAATTAATTAAAAATAAAAAAGCATTTAATTCTGATTTAATGGAATTAATTTATAAAAATACTTTATAAATACGACGAAATGCTTTATAAATATAATAAAATATATTTATAATTATAGAAAAATACGAGGTATTACAATAATAAACCGTTTAAGCCTTTAAGGGGCTAGTGGGCTGGTGAGTAATACACCCATATTTCAAACTTCGTTTATAAAATCCCATATTTCAGATATTTTTTCGGATATCGGATATCCAAAAATGTTGAATTGCATATCTGAATGTGTATCCGATATCCGAATTTACGGATCGGATATCTGATCCGAAATCAATTTTCGGATTAGATATCCAAAAAATCTGATTAAATACGGATTGAATTTTCGGATATTCGGATTTTCAGATAGTTTTGCTTAGCCCTTGCCGCCGAGCACTCTGCCGCCGCCAGCGCAGCCCCTGATCGCCGACCATCGCACGGTAGTTTTCCGTTCCTTCTTCCTTTTCTTTTTCGTTCTTTTTCTCTCATTCGTTTGCTTTCTTTCCTCCTCAATCGACTTCCTGTTTCTTTTCGCACAGCCTTGCGCGAGCCTCCTCGCCACCTTTGCACAACAACCTCCCTCGCTGCCGCCGTTAGCCACCTTGCGTTCGCCGGAGCTTTCCTCTCTCCTTCTCTACTTGGTTATTTCTTGAACCCTGACTTAATTAAATTAAATGTTTTAATTATATATTATTAATTTAAGTTGTATTTGATATAATTAAATTTATGATTTTTATGACTTATTCATGAATTTCAGATTTTAATATTGCGTAATCGATTTATTAATTTTTCAGATTTCATAAATTGATTGAAACGAGAATTTGAATTTGTTAAAGCGAGAATTTTAAGTCTTTAATGTTTGGAAATCATGGTGGGATGATTAGGGATTTTGAAATTTATTGTTTCAATGTTCTAAGAACGTAAATTGGTCTTGGTGAAGTTTTTAAACAAGTTATATTGCTGAAAATTTAAAGTATGATGTTTGCGAAGAGTTTGCAACGAATTTCAATCGCTAATTCAATAATTATGATGCTAGGAAATCAAATATTCAAGTTTTGATGTTGGGGAAGGTTCTAAATATGTTTAGGATGTATTTAGAATGCTTTATTATTGTTGCGAATGATTAGAAAATGATTGGGAATATTTGTTGGTTGTTTTAGGCGGAGAATTCTCTATAGGCGACTTTTGAAAGTGTTAAAGTGACCTATCAGTTTGTTTACACAAGGTACGTACATACTTGTGTGCTTAGGGATATGTGCTATTATTGAAACCATGTTGAATTTGTCAATGAACTTGATTATGTTGAAATTTACATGTTTAGTGTTGCTGGATGAACATGTTGAATATATATTTCGTTATGAGAATGATGACATGTTAGTATGGATGATTGATGCAAACATGTTGGTTGGGAACATTATATTATTTTATATATATTGGTTTGGATCGATTGATCGTTGTTCCCTTTTAGCATTTCACTACTTTATGAGGGCCGAGGACCTTATTTAGTAAGTTGAAACCTTATACCCATATAGAGGGGTTGATTATTGTTAAAGGAAAGGTTGAATTAATTGGAATGAGTTCTTGATTGATGCTATTCCGATCGCCTACTTAATTCCAAGATAAAAACAATTGTGAATACTTGTTGATTACGTGATTTATGTGATTGTCCAGGCATAACAAAGTATTAATTGGTAAACCATGTAAAGTGAAACTGAATAGAAATAGCTTTAGACTGTGCACGTCTGAAGTAAAAGAAAAACATGAGTTGGGGTTCATGGTGGTATCCCATGGCCTTTTCTGGGACCGGATTGATCACCCTGTTCTATTTTATTCAAAAATTCCTCGATATCGCAGGTCACTGAGGTTACGGAGTTGTGCCTATACCTCGTCTTCCTTAATGAAGACTTATGGTTGGACAACTTGGTCCAATGACTATTTCAATTAAAATAATATTAATGATACAAAGGTCTAGTCCAGTCAATTGTGGTGTTCAAGTTAATTTGTATGGGTCGTCCTTACTAATGCTTTATTAGTATCATGCTAGGAATGTATATGCATTGATTTAGTGTGTAGTACTCAGCTTTGCTGATTACGTGCTTTGTTTGTGTGTGTTGATCATGGCTATGCCTTATTGATCCTGTGATGACCCATTTTGGTGAGCAGTCTCTAAGGATCAATAAGCGTTGCCCATCTACAGGTCTGAAGATGATGCATCATTGGGATCGGGATTAGAGAGCTTGTATTTACTTGGTTTTTCTAAGTTGAATTTGGTTTGTTTAATTGGACTTTAAACTTTTCGTACGAGATACATTACTTTATTTCCATTGATTGGTTTTGGGATTTACTCTGTAATTGATTATTTATAAATCTAAAGTTAGTTTTATGTTTTCCGCTGCAAAAATTCTGAATAAGCCGTTATGTTTTCACACGGGCGATAATACTTTGATAATTCTCTGTATTTATATTTATAAAAAGGGTTATTTTAGAAAATGGAGGATTGTCGGGGTGTTACAATATGAATTATGTGCTTTATGATATGATGGATAATTTAAGGTTTATGAGTTCATTATGATATAATATGTTATGTTATAATTATATGATGTTAAATACGTTGTTCTAGAATAATTATGATATTTTTAAAGTTATTTTAAAGAAATACGATGTTGCTATTGTCGGCCAGGAAAAGTGAACTGAACTAGTAAATGGGCAAGTTACAGGTAGAGGCCATGTTAAATTTATAGCTAAATGTGAAACAGTTCCCCCCTGAATGATGTCAGAAAAGTCCCGCCAAAGTCTGTACTTGCCAATGAGCTGTAAAGGATATGATTCCTTGCCGACACATGTTTTCAAGATAACTAATTTAAGTTATTTTCGAACAATAAATGCTAATGATTGATATGTGCCAAACTATTTTCGAAAATAAAACCGTTTTGACGGGGTGGAGTAATATTACTAAGTTTTCCACTCAATATTTGGAATTTTTTCTGTATTTTTCTTGTTTTCTAATTTTAAAATGATGTACAAATTCGGGTAAGGAGCTCGAGTTGCTCAAGTCAAAGTTATTACTGGAGTTGTTGTTTTATTATGGAGAAATCAAGATGAGAAATGATTTATTATGGAAATGTTGTTATTAAGGTGATTATGAAAATATTGAATTATATTTATTTTGGGAATATTTTATTATTCATGGAATGTTAATGAGGATTATTTTATTTGTGGGCCCATACCCATAGGTCCCAGGATTATTGTATACTTTATTCCACTGCTAATGACAAATTAAGTACGGTTTATTACCGATAATTAAGGTATCGAAAAGTCGGGGTATTACAGATGGTATTCAGAGCGGAGCCTAGCCTGAAGTGCTATGCACTGCCTAAGTATGATCTTTGGGATATGAAAAAACTTTGAGGTTTAAACCGCTATTTGAGTTATTAGATATTACTGTAAGTTATGAGGATAAGAGTTTTCAAAGGAAGTGAATTACTTTTTGGGTTATTAAAAGATTATGTCATAGTATGACTATTTTAGTTTAGAGTTACCTTGAGTTTTGGGATATTCAGTTTCGCGGATGAAACTTTTTCTAAGAGGGTAAGAATGTAACACCCCGTACTTTTATACCTCATTTATTATTCTGTAATTATGGTTATTATCGTAATTACGTCCTTAATTTTTCCGATCTATTTTAATTATCTTATTATGTCTACCTTCTTAATTGTTCCACGATAGGAATATTTAAGCCTAATTTCTTTTTGTTTTACACGTGAGTTTTCAATTTTCTAAGCATAGTATACCAAAGAAAATCTGATCTTTTATTGTTAAGTTCTGACATCACAATTTTACCCCTAAGTCAATTGAAAGACTCGAGGTTCTTCTTCTTGCTTTCTTTAAACGTGTAAATGGGGGAGCTGGACAAGTAACTATTTTGACTTTCTTTATAAAATAAGTTCATCTTCATTGAAAGCCAACTCTTCTTTCTCCTATTATGCGTGGCAAAATCTTGATAATTTGATTGCCAAATGTTCAATTTCTTTCTCTTCTTCCATGACTCACCAATGTCAATAGTTTCTATAAATAGCCATGGAAAACTCCATTGTTATGCAAGCTAAAAATCAATTAATCTTTCTGATTGTATTTCCAAGCTTAATATAATTTGTTCCTCTCTAACTTTCCTTGTTCAATTCAAGAAACTACTAATGGCTACCCATTTTCTTTCTCCTCCAATCGAACACCATGGAGCCACCTCATGGCCGTACAGCTTCCACCACCACCTTATGTCGTCGACCTTTGTCTGCCGCCATCCAACCACCATTTTCGGCCCCCTTCTGCGCGGCTGCACCACATCGATGAGATGATGGGTCTGATGTTCGTTGTGTTCCCTAGTTTCCTTGTTGTTGCATGTTTAAGTTTTCTGACAAATTAAAGTTAAGTTAAAAAAAGAAGGGAGTTGTTATTTAGTGGGCCAATATTGGTTATTTAAGGAGCACTAGTATGTAGTGGACCGTGTGTTTTCAAGGAGTAAAGAAATTATGGGATTTCATCAAAACTAAAGGAGAGAAACTTTATGGAGTAGTAAGTGTTCTAATTTTCAAGTAGAGATTTCATTGAAGATTATTCGTGACTTATTATTAATCAAGAGGTTAACATTATATTTTTATTATGTGATATTGAGGTTATGTATAATGGAGGCTACTAACGGTTAGAGCTTACGGATATCGATTATTGAAATCTAAGTAAGGTGGTTAAGGATATTTCAGTCGAGGTAATTTTTATGTCCAACAATTATGTTTATATCCCCGTATATAAAAGTATTATATTATGTTATTGTAATTTTTATGCCCAATTTTTAAGTTTATAAGCCTGTACATGAAATATATGATTATGTGATTATATGAATTATGTGCTTAATGATATGATGGATAATTTAAGGTTTATTGTCATTATGATATAATATGTTATGTTATTATTTTATGATGTCAAAGACGTTGTTCGGGAATAATTATGATATTTTTAAAGTTATTTTAAAGAAATACGAATTTGCTTTTGTCGGCCAGGTTGTAATACATCGTATTTTTCGTAATCTATAAATATGTTTTATTGTATTTATAAAAGATTTTTATGAATTTAATTGCATTTAATGTGATTTAAATGTATTTTATTTTTAAATAATTTAATTATTAATTATTTACGAAAACCGGATTTTATTAAGTAAATTAAACGAATTTATTTATTCGGGAATTGTTGGGTGGTATTTCGAAAACTATTTTGATTCTAATCCAAGCCCAATCCAATTTCGTTGGCAAACCCAACAAGGCTTGCAAGAAATTGATTTCAATTGAATCCCTTAGCAAGCCCAACTCAATACCCTAAAACCTAGCCCATTAGGGAAGGAAAAACTATAAATACAACCCTCCCTCTCATTAATCCACACATTAAAATTCAGAAATTACTTCTCTCTCTCTCTCTCTCTCTCTCTCTCTCTCTCTCTCTCTCTCTCTCTCTCCTCTCTTTCGGCACTTTCTCTTTCCTCTTGCCCTTTACCTTCGGCCGCAAGAAAGCAAGCACCGAGTGCCTTGCTCGCCGCCCAACCCGCGCACACCCACTTATCTTCGTAGTCGTGCCCGCGCAGCCCCGCACACCCCGTGCGCTGCTGCCTGCCTCTCGCCCTCACTTCTCGCATATCTCGTTCCTGCCCAGCTCGCACACACACGCGCACGTACCGTGTGCTGCTGTTGTGTTGTGCCGAGCAAGCCAATCGCCCAGCGTCCAGTGCTCGCCCCTGCTCGCATGTGCTGCCCGCGTGCCTTGCATGATGTTGCTGCGACGAGGCCGTGTGCTCGTGCGCCCCTGCCGAGTGCCCTGATGCTTTGTCCTCGCTGCCCGCACGCAACACAGTTCGTGTTGTGTGGGTTGTCGTTGTTGATTGATTTCCATACTCCGTATACTTTTAACTCTTTTTCTAAATTCCGTTTTTAAATTATGAAGTTATTATTATTGTTTTGGATTATTTAAACAGCTGGGAACAGTTATGAACGCCGTGTTTTAATGTTTTTGTATTTGAATTGATGAGATTGATTTTAATTATATGAACTATTATTTTCAGATTTAGTAATTAATTAAAGTGTCGATATTTATGGTCAAAACGTGGTTTTATTGATGACTGTAAACACCTACTTTTGTTCCCATTCCCAAAAGGGAAGGTTCGAAGATGAGAACGTAAATCTCCACTTGACAACGCATCTCCTATAAAATAACGAATCTCAATTCCCCTTTTCATTTCACCCGAAACCTGCTATTTATAGAAACCTGCTATTTATGGAAACCTCCTAGAAATAGTAACTGCTGTAATGGGTAGTTGTTAAAAGTGGCAAGTCATAAAAGATAGAAACCTGTCAGAATTAGGTGTTGCACTCCAACATAAATCCTAAATGAGATAGAAATTGCGAGAGAATCCTATTCCTAATATGATTCGAAAGTAAGAGTCACGTATTAATTAAAATCCTAACGAGCCTAGAGTTCGTAAGGGGCCCAGACGCATCCCGTCACAAGGTTAATACGCACTAAAGGACTCAATTAAATCTCAAATACTCCGGATTCTAGGAATCCGAATTTGACTAAGAAAAACAGCCAGACCCTATTTTCAACGCCTGGCTCTAGGCGCTGAAAATACCTGGTACGTGTTTTTTCCTAATTCCTCGTGGATTAGAGTTCTGCAATTCTATCTTTCCACGAACTCTTTCCTATAAATAGACCCTTAAGTTCGACGTGAAAAGAACACACAACACACAATTATATTTCTGAGTATTGACTCTAAACCCCTAAGCCTAAGCCTCACGCTGCAAAACTGATCACGCGTTCTGTCGCAATCGATCCATAAATCGAACAGAACGTATCCTGTCCCATAATTTGAGATTCGTTAAATAAAAGGAGAAATAGAAAAGTCAAAGTGGTTAGTTTTCTGAGAACCGTGACGCACCTCTCAAGGGTGCGTCGTAATATGTCCCTTTTCCATGGTTTAATTGCTTTCCTCGCCCTTTTATGAACTGTTAAACTAACTAAAATCTGATTGTTCGATCACGCTTAATAAATATGATATTTTTGGGAAATTGGATTATCATGCTAGGTCCCTTAAAACAATCTAAATCAGATAATCGCGTTCGATCTAGTACTATATGTTGCATATTGATAAAATCAACTCAGATTAGTTTAATAGTTAACGCATGTCCCTTCAATTATTTATGCTGAGCTAGTAAGGATATCCTGCCTCTGGAGTTATCGAAGAGCGAGTACTCCTCTCGGTAGATACAGTCCCCCGAACCCTCAATCTCTACCCTGCGGGTGTACGCTGAGCGATCCCCACCACCAGGGATCACAAGGGAACCTACGGCCGTCGTGGTCAAACATAATTGCACTCCCTTTATGTCACGATAACCGGGTTTTGTCAGTTTTTCTCATTGTCGTTAAAAAATGAATGGCGACTCCTATATTACTAGTCAATTGGGTGTAAACTCACAGGAAATCCAATTACACTTGATTTGACAAAAAGAAGCGTCACACCCACGAGCGACGAGGTCACGCAATAGCCTCGTGCTTTTTCGACCCCCTCACAGTGGCGACTCCACTGGGGATAGTGAAGGAAATACTCGTGCTTGTAGGTAATCAAAATAGCCGAAGGGTGAAACGATCCTACCCCGCGTTTATTTCCCAATCAAGTTGGGACGACCTGAAAATCAGCATATTAATGTGAACGGACGGAACCGCATAACGAATCTTGGCTCCCTTGGTGTTTCATCTTGGGAGTTGGGACTAAGGATACCCATCGCCAACCGGGGGGTGCATACGCTTCAAATGTTGTCCACTCGACACTTTCGCTAGTAGTACACCCGTCCCAAACCCAATCGCTCGCCCATTAGGCCCCTCTCGCCTGCATGCCCCCTTGGCTTGCACTTGCGGGTTGGCCTCTTGAGCGAAATTCGTCTACTGAAGACACTACCTCGACCGGGGCATGTGTTGGATCTACGATAGAAGCGGTACCAAGCCAGGCGCAAATAACTACCCATAGAAGCCTATCATAAACTACATGACATATTATTATTGCCTCATGATGGAATGTTAGTTATGTGTAGCGAAGTATATGATTGTGTGTGACAAACTGTCCTAGAAAAACCAACGACCTTAAAAATTGCCCAAACATTCATAAACCAATTTGCCAAAGAGTTATACCGAAACACGTGTTCCGCAAACCCGAACGATCGCCACAAAAATAAGCGACGCTCGGGATGGCCTGTAACGAATCCCACAAACGCTGCACAACGCGTAAAGGACGTTATTATGCAAGCACGCAAAATCAAAATCGGGTAAACAAAGGTAGACGCAAACAGAAAACGAGAACCAGCCAGGGACGCATTTTCAACGCCCCTGGCTGGGCGCCAGAATTTCTCACGCCCTACGCTGGGCGCTGAAGTTGCTGCTTGGCCTTCTGGTCAGGCGCAGCAGCCTCGGTGCCCGCGCAAAAGGAAAATACGTAGCACAAAAAAAAACGTTCGTAAAAAGAATTGCTACGAGGGCGTAAGAAAAGCACTCGATTTCAAAAGCGACTCGTAAAAAATTAATAACTCTTTGCGTCGTCGTTAGGCCTCCTACGACGACAATGCTCGGCACTAAAAACCGAACATGCTAATAATTATGAATGTCACACGGGCAAGTGTTTCGAAAAACCAAAGAATGACCAAAAGAAAGAACTAAAAAGTGTACCAACAAAAGAAAGAGGGAAAACCGATAGAGAGAGTCGAAGTCTAGACTGAGTAATACTTGAAACTTTGGGACCTAAACTTTAGCTTATCTTATGCATAGGACTGGTCCTGCCACTTGGTGCCAATCAGGAAATCAACGGTTAGTGCGCCTCGAACATACATCGCCAGCACCAGGTTTAGTGACTCCAAGCTCCGTCCGTCATCCCTCATTTCAAGGATCTCCGTTTCCCCAACCTCGATTCGCATCCTCAAACATGTCCATCGAAGAATTGCAAGAGCAGATGGCTCAAATGACCCAACTCATGGGCCAACTGAAAATGGAAAACGAAGCCTTAGCAGCTGCGCAAGCCAAAAACGACCTCGATAACGAGAAGAGGATTGAAAAAATGGTCCTACAGTAAACCATGGGGAGCAAGTACTTCTCCCTCGATCCTGAACCTTTTCCTGGCAAACTACCAGAAAAGTTTAGTTCATCGGACCTACCAAAGTTTAAAGCCACGGATAATCCCCGTGATCATCTATTGAGCTTTGTGAATGCCATGAACCTTGAAAGGCGTGGACAAGTCCATGTATTTACCTGCCTTTCCTTTGTCCTTGGAACCTGTGCCGCTCAAATGGTACTATCACGAGGACCCTAAGCTCTTCCCCACTTGGGAAGACTTTGTCAATGTCTTCATCAAGCAATACTCGTCGAACATGGATTTTCAAGTCACCATGCGCGAGCTGGAAGTTCTCTTCCAAAAGAAAAATGAGGGTTTCACAACCTACTTTGCTAGATGGAGGGATCAGGCGGCCCAGCTAATCAATAGGCCTCCCGAAACAGAATTGGTCCAAAAATTCATTGACAAGCTGGACCCGGCCTACAGACAGCACCTTAGGTACCTGGGACTTGACACTTTCAAAAGAGTTTATGATGTGGGAATAAAGATCGAGGATGATCTCGCAAAAACAATACAAAGTAAACCCGCATACAAAAGCAATACCTACAACAGGGGCAACACATCCCAAGCCCAAGAAGTCCATGACGTAGAGGAGACTCCCGCCCGAAGGAGCCCTGGAAGATGGGTCCGAGACCGAATGTTTGCCCCACTCGGGTCGACTTTGGTACAAGCCTTTGAAAGACTAACCAATCAAGGAAAGTTGAGACCTATAGGCCCCACCCGTGACCCTCCTGTCAAGAACAAATATTGGGTCGAAGGTACTTACTGCAAATTCCATCAAGGAAATGGGCATGACACCGAAAACTGCTGGAATCTAAAACATACGATCCAGGACATGATAGAGGATGAAGTGATACCTCTCCCTAATGTTGGCAAACCCAACAACAACAAGAGCCCACTCGGCTCTTGTCACATCTCTCTCGACCAACCAGAAAATGAGAACTTCGAACCTACGGTGTACATTAAGGTGCACCACCCGCTGTGGTCCCTATTGATCGAATCGAGAGAAAAGTGTGATGTGTGTGGGATGATGATGCTGTAGATATTTACCTATCTCAAACGTCGGGCCAGGACCTCTTTACTGAAACTTGGCCCGGGTATGCTCTCATTGACACCACCTCTCAGGAGCCCGAGGTCGACAACCTCACCCGATCCGGAAGGATATACCAACCGGATATTCACCCACCTCCTATGGGCGATATCCCAGTTAGGCAAACTCCTAAGAATGGACGGCACACCACCGTCGCGGAAGTCATTGAAAATCCTCTCTTGAAACAACTAAAAAGAACCAAAGCCGAAATTACCATCTGGGATCTCATGTGTACTTCAAAGGAACATCGCGAAAAGCTTATTCGCTCACTCGACCTCATCTCAGTACCTACAGATATCACACCTGACTCACTGGTTAGCCATATCACGAGAGATGCCGGAGAAAAGGCCATAGTTTTCACTGACAAAGACTTGCCCAAGGAGGGGGGTGCTCACAACAAAGCCCTTTATCTAGTGGTTGGATGCAAAGGACAAAACATCCCCCTAGCGCTCGTAGATAACGGTTCGGCGGTCAATGTTTGCCCATTGCGAACCGCCCATTGCTTGGGGCTAGGAAATGATGACTTCCAAACCTCCACGCATGGGGTACGAGCTTATGATAACTCCCGAAGGCCTGTGTTGGGAAAAATCAACCTCACCATACAAACCGGGCTTGTGGCACGCACCACGGAGTTTCAAATAATTGACATCAAACCCACTTTCAACCTCCTCTTGGGGCGACCTTGGCTCCATGACTTAGGAGGTGTGGCTTCTACCTTGCACCAAATGGTTAAACTTATCCATAACGGGGTAATACTAGAAATCCGCGCCCCTCCTCTCGACGTCAGTTGTACTATGGTTGGAACGGCCGAAACTACAGACGACCTTTACGGGTTTCAAATGGAAGAAACAATCCAGTTCATCGAAGATTATGATCCAGCATTTCTAGACCCGCATGCATCCCGAGTCATCCCTAGAATGCTTTTAGCTCAAGGTTATTTCCCTAGAACCCCATTGGGCATAAGGAAGAAGGAATGCACATTCCATCCTTTACCCAACAAATCTACTCCCTTTGGCTTAGGCTATGAACCGACGGAGGAAGATATTGCTGACCGCCTGTCTAGGCTACGCCTTAACAAGGTCAAACAAACCACCCTCCTTCCCCCATATCAAAGAACCCTTAATGGGATGTTCGTTCGGGAAGGAGAAGGACACCCATGCTGTGATTTCCCTGAACCCTTCGTTCAGGATGGCTTGCTAAAACCAGGATTTGAAATCTTCCATGACTGCCACACCTTGAATGAGGCACCCTACCTCACCAAGACTAAAACAACTGAAATATTGGACGACCAGGCTCTATGGACATTGTTTAACGAATCGAGGCCCATGGAGGACGGGACTGTGACGACTACCCTAGCTTTACAAGATGAAGGTTTCTATCCAACCCGGTTAATCGCTCCTGCACCAACACTAGAAGAGATCGAGAACGGATGGGTGAAGACATACCAGTGGGTCAATGCAAAAGGAATAGAATTCATGATGAGTACCGGTGAATGACCAAAGTTTTACGAGACTAAACCCAAGGCTTGAGCCACATAGAGCACCATAGTAAAAAGCGCCTAGTAGTTCTTTAGATTGGTAGAAAAGTAATAAAGACTTTAGATGGTCCTAAGACCCCTTAGAATGTAGGTTAAGTTTGTTTCAGCGTGTTTTCCTTACTTTCCAAATAATAAAGGCGTAATATTTCTCCTAAAATTTTATTCTAACACTAAGTGAACAACAAATGTACTTGCAAAATACAAAAATAAAGAGGCGGCCCACTCTAGGTCCAACAAACGAGGCCCACTCGGTCTTGAAATAGTGCCATGGGAACCAAAACGCACAAAATAAACCGCACCATCCCATTCATATCCCCAAAAAACCTAAAATGTCAACCAGTGTTATCACAAAGAGTCAATCCATGCAACCCAAAAAAATCAAAGGAAATCAAAATCCAAAACAATGCAAATGTTACCAAAAAAAAAGATTCATAAAACATAATTCCATCATACCCTTCACTAACAACGCGCACCTCAATCCACCCAAAAAGCCTACACAAATATCTTCATATCTTCCACACCTTAACCCCATTTTCAAATCCGTTTCGAGTCACAGGATAGAAAAAATTAATCCGGACAAAAATGCATCTCACGCTAGCAGTCAAAAAAGCCTCCGAATTAGCCTCAAAATTGATTTTAAATACGAGCAAAATCAAAGCACTAAAAAAAAGAGAAAAAAGAAATAAATGCAAGAACACGTGAAGCAAAGCGTCAAAAACGACCGCCCAAGTCATTTCAGCGCCCAGGGCTGGGCGCCGAAATCTTTGACGCCCCAGCCTAGGCGTTGAAACTCTCTGCCTGCCTAAATTTTTTAAGTGCTCGTCATTTTATCCGCACATAACGGAAAAATAACGAATACTTGGGGGGTACAGCACGTATCCAAATAGGCTCACCAAAAAGTATAGCCATACAAAAAGTAGTCGAATTTCATTTTTTTACGCGACTTACGGCAAACATAAAACGGCAGACGAAAATAATGATAATACTTCACTCATTTGACCGATTAAGTAATATGTTACCACCTCAGGGCATATCTATTAAAATCTGGCATCCTAGAACTTATTCTAGCCAGAACTACGCGCGACCTGATTCTGACAAGATACGTAGGCAATCCTTACCAAGGATTCGGTCCAATCAAAAAACAAACATACATAAATTGTGCAAAAAGTGTTAGACATGTAAAAATATAAAAAGAAGGAGAAAACAAAAAATGAAAATGAAAAAAATAAAATATGCCTTTATTGAAAAATAATAAGAAGGAAAACAAAGTGCTAAGGAATGAAAAAACAAACACAACTGAAATAAATAAAGGGCACCTACACCCTAGCAAGAACTACACTACTCTAGTTCTTCCGGATCATCAAATAAAGTCTTGTAGAGGGCAATGTTCGCAGGATCCACCCCCACAGTCTTTTCCGCTGCCCCAATATCAATCTCCATAAGAACCGGCTCCTGGACACTAACTTCCAAAGATGCCAAGGCTTCAGAAACATTCTCAGTTATAGCCCGCTCAGCCTCAAGGGCACAGAAAATGGTGGGAGAAGTATCTTCAACTAGACTAGCCACTGTTTCTACAGGCGGCTGAGCCTTCCTAACCCATACATTGTTCCGGCGACGATCTCCGCGAGAGCTTACATTTCTTTTAACAACAGCAGGCCCCTTCATGTTAGGCATCTTTTTAGGCCTGAAACTGGAACGGGGAGGAACTTCCTTTCGCTTTCGATCAGGACGAGCTTTCACAGTCTTAATACCATAAGTGCGAGGTTTGGCAGAATCAGGACCCTCGTACTTAACACGAATACGAGGTATCAAAAGCTCAGCCGGCTCCCCATTTCGAGCCTCGGTCCTCACAGCTTTATCATCGGAGCTCATCCACAACTTGTAGTTTTCAGAAAGACCCACAAAGCCATTTGTAGCTACGGCCCAACGCGGGAGACCATCATAATACTTAGCCCACGCTAGAACCCGTGCTTGTGAAAAGGCTGCTACCTTAGGTGGTATCGTATCAGAAAAGGGGATAGTCTGCCTTAAACCATATTGACGCATGACTCGGTAAGGGAAAATATAAATGGGCCGAGATAGCCCCAACAAAGAAACATAAACCGATACATCAGAACCCCCCGTCATAGTAGTCAAACCCCACCATGGTACCACCCACTTAATAGAACAGATGCCATAAGTAAAAATGGAGGTCCATTCGGCTTCGTCCTGGCCTTGGTGCAAGTATTTTCGGTTACCCAAGGCTATAGGGCGATAATGTTTAGGATCGGCAGGAGCTTCCAAGAGTCTAAACCGTTCCACGAGCCAAATCTGCAAAAAACGGGTACGATCAAAAAATAATAATAAAAGGAAACGGTTCCTGGGGCGCAGTTTCAACGCCCAGGACCAGGCGCCGAAAATTTCAGCGCCCGGCCCTGGGCGCTGAAACTCAGCCCCAAGGCAAGACGAATAAAAAATGTGTATGCAAAAAATGTGTGTACGTGCGCAAGAAAAAATCGATTACCTGCAGTAATAGGGGGCTTCCCTTAAAATGTTCAGATTTGGCATCCTTGTTCAGCTCATCCGCACTCAGCAAAGTCTCGGCAACAACCAACGGCATAATAGAATAACAACTTTCCATCTGGCTAATCAAGGGGATCAACCTTATGTCACCGAACTCACCATTGTTATTCGACAGCAAATAATGATTCAACAAGCAAAACACAAGGGCTCGAATATTCAATTTTTGTTCGGTCATATTCTTACTAGGCCTAAAGTGGTGTTTTACAAGTTTTGCCAAATTAACCGCATCACCTACAACAACTTCAGCAAGCATGTTAGCATCTAGTCCTAGGAAAGCCCCTATGGTTGTTTTACTCTCTTCGATAGTGCCAGGAGTGGCAGGGGTAGCATTAGTAGGATAACCAAGGATCGCAGCAAATTCATCTGGCAAAGGACATATTTCGTTGCCCCGAAAGACAAAAACATGATGATCGGAATCCCAAAAGCTTAGGGCTGCGCGCAGAAAATTATAGTCAATGTTAATTTGTTGTAAGCCTAAAAGTGCCTCTAAGTGGTATTCTTTCAATAAAGCCTTTTTTGTAGGATTAAGGGCCCGTAGCCAACGCCTAACAGCCCGTTGGAGTGAGAAAGTGGGAATTGACATGACAAAAGCAGGGAGTAATTAAAACACAACAAAGAGAGAAGGAAATTGAGAGTGATGGAAAATAAGGGACGTATCTAGCCCCTATATATAGCTGAACTGATCAAGTGACATCCTGATCCCATTCGGAAACACGTTAAGAAATCCGAAAGTCAAAATTCGCCAGGAAAAGACTTTCAGCGCCCGAAGCTGGGCGCCGAAATATTTAACGCCCAGCCTTGGGCGCCGAAAATGCAGCCCAAGGCCCAGATTTCACAAAACGCGGAACAGGAACAGACATAAAACCGTGTTGCTAGACACGAGGCCCTATGTACAATTAAGATCAAGCCCAAAAAGCACCTTTAAGTTCCCAAATAGCAAAAATGAATGGTAAAACTTGGTCGAAACTTAGACTTGTCTCAAGAAACATATATGTACACTTTTCAAAACAAAAAAATATCAAGGTCATTCTTCGAAACACCAAAAAAAATGTTGTTAAGTCGTTGGTTTCTCAAATAAAAAATGTCTGTATGTCAAAGGATTAAATCGGGCCAAGCTGAACCGAATGATATTAAACCTTGTCGCCCGAAGACTGAAGTCGTACCCCATGACTTCGCCAAAGTAGCACACCACTATGAAAGGTCGCTCGCACATACGAACTCGACCCCAAACATGATTAAAAAACGTTGTGAAGTATGCAAAAAATGACCACCAAAGCCCGAGTGCTTGGGGGCTCGCGGAAAGTATACTCCAACAGAGAGCGCGCGATCAAAATCACATTCCCGGGCTGCGCTATACACAAGTCCCGTGTTCGGATAATCTCAAAAAAGAAAAAGAAAAAAAACGGTATTTTAAAAATATCGCTAACAGAAATATACTCAGTGTGGGCCCACTTATAGGACACACCTAATCAGGAAATGTTGCGACCCACCAACAGGTTGTAATCACAAAAGCCCTTCTACATAGGCAAAATGAAAAGAAAGAAAGAAATTCAAAATGGGCTCGCCCACCTTCAACGGGCGGGGTCTGCGTCACTAGCCGCGCAGGTCCTCAGTTTTTGAAAAATAAAGTCTTCAAATTCAAAATAGGCTCGCCATCTTTAGCCGGCGGGGTCTACGTCACAAACCGCGTAGGTCCTTATCTTCAAATTTCAAAAACAGATTCGTCCACTTCTATCGGACGGGGTGTTCACCCTTAGCGGACAGGCTCGCCATCTTTAGCCGGCGGGGTCTGCGTCACTAACCGCGCAGGTCCTTAGTCGCTGCAGCGATAACTTTGATCGGTTTTCCCTTTTTCCAAAAATTAAAGGATCGGTTTTCCCATTTTCCAAAAATTAAAGGATCGGTTTTCCCTTTTTCCAAAAATTAAAGGATTGGTTTTCCGTTTTTCCAAAAAAGAAAGATGTGATTGGTTTTCCGTTTTTCCAAAAAAGAACGATGAAATTGGTTTTCCCTTTTTTCCAAAAATTAAAGGATTGGTTTTCCGTTTTTCCAAAAAAGAACGATGTGCTGGATTTTCCTTCGTTTTACGTCCCATAAAAACAAGGGGGTTTTCTCGTTTAACTAGCCTTGAAAATGAGAATCTTTAAAAACATTTTTACCTCGTGGTTGGGCTTGGCCAGGCCCAATTACACTTTATAGCTTTGATTTCGAAAACATCTGTACCTACTCCCAATGACAAAGTGAGGGAGTTTCTACACTTCTTTAGATCCTTCCAATGACAAAGTGAGGAATTTTCTATATTATCCGTTGACAAATCCCAATGACACTCCATGTGATGACCCTTAATTCAAATGTTATCACTCGGGGGCTCGTGAGACCCTCGCAAAAACAGGTCACCATGGCTTGTGTGACGCACTCCGTCTAATACTTTGACCATCGTCTTATTCCAAGACTCAGTCAAAGTGGGGGCTAAGTGTAGACACCTACTTTTGTCCCCATTCCCGAAAGGGAAGGTTCGATGATGAGAACGTAAATTTCCACTTGACAACGCATCTCCTATAAAATAACGAATCTCAATTCCCCTTTTCATTTCACCCGAAACCTGCTATTTATAGAAACCTGCTATTTATGGAAACCTGCTAGAAATAGTAACTGCCGTAATGGGTAGTTGTTAAAAGTGGCAAGTCATAAAAGATAGAAACCTGTCAGAATTAGGTGTTGCACTCCAACATAAATCCTAAATGAGATAGAAATTGCGAGAGAATCCTATTCCTAATATGATTCGAAAGTAAGAGTCACGTATTAATTAAAATCCTAACGAGCCTAGAGTACGTAAGGGGCCCAGACGCATCCCGTCACACGGTTAATACGCACTAAAGGACTCAATTAAATCTCAAATACTCCGGATTCTAGGAATCCGAATCTGACTAAGAAAAACAGCCCAGACCCTATTTTCAAAGACTGGCTCTGGGCGCCGAAATCTTCGGCGCCCAAGCCTGGGCGCTGAAAATACCTGGTACGTGTTTTTTCCTAATTCCTCGTGGATTAGAGTTCTGCAATTCTATCTTTCCACGAACTCTTTCCTATAAATAGACCCTTAAGTTCGACGTGAAAAGAACACACAACACACAATTATATTTCTGAGTATTGACTCTAAACCTCTAAGCCTAAGCCTCACGCTGCAAAACTGATCACGCGTTCTGTCGCAATCGATCCATAAATCGAACAGAACGTATCCTGTCCCATAATTTGAGATTCGTTAAATAAAAGGAGAAATAGCAAAGTCAAAGTGGTTAGTTTTCTGAGAACCGTGACGCACCTCTCAAGGGTGCGTCGTAATATGTCCCTTTTCCATGGTTTAATTGCTTTCCTCGCCCTTTTATGAACTGTTAAACTAACTAAAATCTGATTGTTCGATCACGCTTAATAAATATGATATTTTTGGGAAATTGGATCATCATGCTAGGTCCCTTAAAACAATCTAAATCAGATAATCGCGTTCGATCTAGTACTATATGTCGCATATTGATAAAATCAACTCAGATTAGTTTAATAGTTAACGCATGTCCCTTCAATTATTTATGGTGAGCTAGTAAGGATATCCTGCCTCTGGAGTTATCGAAGAGCGAGTACTCCTCTCGGTAGTTATAGTCCCCCGAACCCTCAATCTCTACCCTGCGGGTGTACGTTGAGAGATCCCCACCACCAGGGATCACAAGGGAACCTACGGCCGTCGTGGTCAAACATAATTGCACTCCCTTTATGTCACGATAACCGGGTTTTGTCAGTTTTTCTCATTGTCGTTAAAAACTGAATGACGACTCCTATATTACTAGTCAATTGGGTGTAAACTCACATTAAATCCAATTACACTTGATTTGACAAAAAGAAGCGTCACACCCACGAGGGACGAGGTCACGCAATAGCCTCGTGCTTTTTCGACCCCCTCACAATGACCTATTGATAGGATTTTAATTCCATCTGTTTAAGCGATTGATTCACATAATTTAATGACGATTTAAATTATGGAATCAAACTTAATTTTCAGATTTAATATAAGGCCGTAAAGTGTTGATTTTTAATGATTTTAAAGGCCAAAAGTCAATGTTTTTGTACTAGGACTTTGATTGACCAATTAAAACTATTAAATTGTTAAAGAACGATTAATTTCTAATTAAAACAAAGGTTTTATAATCTTAAATAGTTGCTGGAAATTCAGTAAACATGGATAATAATTAAGTTTCTCCATTGTGTTTATAGGAGGTGATTTCTAGCTTTGAGTCGTGATTCGCATAGTGGCCCACGTACTTAGGTATTCCAGGTACGTACATGACTAGGGTGACCACCTATCCCATGAGGACTTTATGATGTGTATTGATTGTGAATCATGTGAACTTAAAGTGTTAAGAATCCATGTTTGATGTGTGAACAAGCATGTCGTGAATTATTATTGAATCTATGAATTCTATGTTGACAATCATGTTATGGACTTTTATAATCTTTGAATTATGTCAAGCATGTTGTTCAAGTTGATATGCATGTATGAGTATTTCGCATGCAAGTTATTATGATTATGCTATTGTACAGGATGTCTAGCATACTTTGAGCCTATTAGATTTGCCTCAGTGCATCGTTTATTCTACCGCCGAGTAGAATACATTTAAGAAGTTTATGTGAATTGAACTAAGGACTATTCGTGCTATGGGCACACCCCGCTTGTTAACAGGCAATGTCGGGTTATCTCAAACAGTGTTTTGAGAAGGAACAATGGGAGTAATTTCACTTGAGTCCTATGTTTGATCACAAGTCCTAAAGGATTAAAATGAAGCGTCATTGTTTAATTGTTAACTGTTTGCATGTTATGTCTTGTGTAGAGTCTTGAGTCGCCTTGAACATAACATACTAATTAACGTAAAGTGTAACCCGAATGAGCTTCAAAACTCTTGGAACGTATATACCTTGAGTATGAAAAATGGGGGGAGTCGCGTCGGAGAAACTCTTACTCCTTGAATGATACAAGACGTTGTTTCATTCTTTTGGTTTTATCGCTTGTAATGCATAGGAATTCCGTCGGTGTGGCCTGACTGTCAATAGAATGCCCGACCTTAATTATTTGGTATTTGGTTGGCTCCCAACACCCTCAGTTTCCCTCAGTGGTTTTTGTTATTATATTTTACCCGTTCGAAGTTAATTCTTATTAATCTGTGAGTTAAGAGTCGTGTCAAGTATCGAGTCTGTCTCCATGATTAATTGTTTATTAAATGGCTTTTGCATGTGGATTATTATATTGTTGAGTGAAGCATGTTAGACTAAGATTTCATTCTAGCTTGTTCGTACTCAAATTTTGCTCACTTCGTGCTTCATGTCTTTCGGTCATGGCCTTTGCCTTAATGACCCTATGATGATCCATCATTGCACTTGCACTGTTGGGGACTAGTTTTCAGTAAGTAGGTCCGTAGAGATAACTTGCGGGAGAAGTTATCATGGGAATTGTGTTGAGAGACTCTTTATTCTTCCTTATTTATAAACTCTATTTTGATTTTTAGTCATGACTACTACTATTATTACTTAAACTTTAGTTAATGGGTTTTAAACTATTAAATTCTTTGGTTTTTGGGCCGTAATGGTTCCAGTTTGTTAAGTGTCCATTAACTATTTAATGTGTTTGAAAGTTAGTTATTTCCGCTGCGTAATTCTGGTAAATAGCCTTAGCCGTTATCACGGTGGCGGTAATATCTTGGTAATTATTTTATATTAGTCGGAAAAAGGAATTATAAATATAAGGAATTATTTGGGTGTTACAAAGTGGTATCAGAGCTCTAGTTTGAGAGCTGCTTTGCATTAATTAATAATGCAAGGTGGTAAATCCTTAAACTACGATTTTAAAAACTACTTGATAGTAATTCATATTATTTGAGTAGGATTTGCGGAACTTTAGGATTTTCGAAAATTATTTTCCTAAAGTCAAACGTTATTTTTGAGTACTCAATATTTTGAAAAGCCAAATATCAATTATTTTAAGTATTTGAAAATTTTCCGATTTTTTTTTTCTTTTTTTCGGATTTTCCGAAATTTTCAAAATAAAAATAAAAAATGCCGAATTATTTATTTACTTAATTATTTATTTAATTATTTAATTATTTATGTATTTTCGGAAATTAATCGGATTAATTACTTAAATTATTCGATTAAATATTTTAATTTTCGATTTTAATTTGTAATAATTTTGCTTATATTTGGAGTTATTTATTTAAATTAATTTCGAAAATTATTCTTATTTCTAAGGGAGAAATGGTAGACTAAGAAGGACATATTTAGACTAAGTATGCATTTAAGTTAAGTATGCATCCAATTAAGAGATATGTGTTAAATATTAATTGTGTGCTTATGTATTTAAAGTTGATCATGTTCTATGTTTCTTTATGTGATTAATTACATCATAATCCATTATTAAGCATGTACTTGTGCATTAAAATTGTATGGCTCCACGAACTTACCTTGTTTTGGAACGTATTAGTAAGACTTTTTAGTTGTGTACTTTCAGGACTTAAGATGTTGATTTCAAAGTTCTCTAACCTAGGACACCTATAGAAGTTAGATTGTGAGACCCCACACATTTATGTGCAGAAGATTGAGTTCGCTTGCAACTATTTTGCTACTGTTTAGAATTTGCCTCAACTAAGGAATAAGGATATTATAACTGAGATGGTTATTCATTGCTTGCCACATAAGAACCCATATATAAGTCTGAAGCAACAATTTCACGATATGCATTCCGATAGTGGCATTCCTAATTACTTTAAGTATGGTACTCTAGATGGTAGATGGAGGTATGACATGGAGATTATGACCACTATTCTAGAGATGGCAGAGCAATGTTTTGAGGATGGTAAACTGGTGGAAAGTATCAACCACACCGAATTTGATAGTGATGTGGAAACCCCTATGAATGAGGATAGTGATGACGACGTTGTTGAAATTGAGAATCCTAACCCTATCATTCCTGAACCCACTATTGAGATCTCTAACGATACTGAAGTTGAGCCTGAAGACAATGAAGAGGTCAATAACAGTCCACAACAAAATACTGAAGATATGGAGTATGAGTCTGACCCTGAAGAAGACTTAGATGATTTTGAATACCAAGACCGTTCTCCACAAGTCTGTAGGGGAGGTTGGCTAGTAGAATAGCTACAACTTTTCTAATGTAATACCTAGTGCTTATTTTAGTTGAATAATAAAGTAGCAAGCTACTATTTATGGTTTTAGTAATTCGTTTTGTGGTTTCGCGAATAGAAGTACTATCCAAAGGATGTAGTATTCTCTCATTGAAGAAATAAAAGTTTTGAGTTCTTCTATTACCCTTAATTCTAAGTTTTAAGTCTACTTTGAGCGACTATCGCAAAAGAATTTAATGTATTTCTTCAATGAAATTGTACTTGTAAGGTGGTTCAGTTCTTCACCACTTAAATTTTGTGATGCGAACTAAAGCGAGAATTGGCCCAAAAAGTAGGCGCCATTTTCCCTTAGAATCCGAAATTTTGATGCCAAATTGTGCTATTTCGTGACTTGTTTGTTAGTGCAATGCTTTAGCAAGGTCGTGTCCAACCCAGTTGTTAAAGTTAGCCTTTTGTTTTATCCAGGAGAAGGGACATGATTACCCAAGGGATTGCCGATGTGGTTAGGAAACTAGCTGAAGTAGTGCAGAACTTAGCACATAATAGAAATAACCAAGGACTTGATCCAGTTGGTGAAATGTTTAAGAAGGTGGCCCAGAGTAAGCCTCCTTTGTACTAAGGGGAAGTAGACCCAAGAGTACTTGAGAACTGGTTAAGAGAGTTCAATAAACTTATATTAGCTGTAAATTGCCTAGAAGACCTTAGGGTCAATAGTGCTGTGTGTTACCTTAGGGGAGAAGCTGATCTATGGTGGAAAAGGTGTGAGAATGCTTTTAGAGAGACACCTGGATTTGGATGGGAATCATTCAAAGTTGCCTTAAGAAACAAGTTTTATCCGGCATACCTGAAAAAGCAGAAAGCCCAAGAGTTCATCGAGCTAAGGATGGAAGGGATGTCTGTAGCTGAATACTATTCCAAGTTCATAGAGCTGTCTAGGTTTGCACCTGAAGTGGTGGCAACAGAGGAGCTTAGAGGTCAGAGATTTGAGAGTGGATTAACTATGGATTTGCAAATGATGCTTGCTGGAGAGACCTTTACCTCTCTCGACACCCTGTATGAGAAAGTTGCCCATCTGTATGGTCTGCAGCAAAGGAGGAATGGAGTTGGTGAAAAGAAGAAGGATGTTGGTAACCAGAATCAAGGTGGTGGCCAACAGAATCAGGGAAACTTTAAGAAGAATAAAGGAAATAATCACTTCCAGTTTAAGGGAAATCATAGTGGAAACAAAAGCAACTTCCACAACAGCAACGGGAATAGGAACAAGTCTGCAGGGAATGGAACGAGAGTCTACGAGTGTAGACGTTGCCATAATAATCACCTAGGACAGGACTGTAATGGGAACCCAGTTGTTTGTAGGTTCTGTGAGAAGCTAGGCCATAGAGAATTTGAGTGTTGGTCCAAGAATGGGAAACCCAACCAGGGCAACCGCTAGAACAACAATCGGAATAACAAAAACCGGAATGGAGGAAACAATGGAAATAATGGTGGGAACCAAAAGGGCTACCAAATTGGTAACAACGACAATAATGGCCAGAGTAATGGAAAGTCTGGGGGAAACTATCAGCAGAATGGGAACCGAAACACCAATGGAAATGCCAATGGATCGAGGTGGCTATAACAAAGGAGTTGCCTAAGGAAAGCTGAGTGTAATCACTAGGCAGGAAGCTGAAACCTCGTCCGACGTCATAGCTGATACTTTTTCTATTCACTCCACTTTAGTTAAAGTAGTATTTGATTCTGGTGCGAATTATTTGTTTATATCAAAGGGTATCTTAGAGAAGTTAGAGTTGAAAGAACCTGAAAGAATTGAAGTACCCATAGTGATACCAACCAATGAGATCGTGAAGTGTACCAAGATCCATAGAGACGTACCTTTGACCATAGCCAAGACCATATTCTTGTCTAGCCTAATCGAGTTTGAGTTAGGAGATTTAGATGTGATTTTAGGAATGGATTGGTTGGCAATGTTCAAAGCCAAGATTGATTATGAGAAGCAGAAGATTCACTTGAAGACTAGCTTAGGAAAGGTAGTATCCTATCGTCGTTTTGGGAAGCCTAGGAGTGTAGGAATCATCACGGCAATGGAACTCGTGAAGCTAGTCAATAAAGGGAACCCTGTTTTCTTATGCAATGTGAGAGACTTAGAACATGTGATAAAGGAGCAACCAGAGGACATTGCAGTGGTAAATGAGGTCTTGGACGTGTTTCCGGAAGAGGTCCTGGGAATTCCGCCCAACCGACCTATTGACTTTACGGTAGATCTAATATTCGAAACTGCACCTATTTCAAAAGCCCCATACCGGATGGCTCCGGCAGAGATGAGTGAATTGAAAGGTCAACTAGAAGAATTACTAGAGAAAGGTTATAATAGACCAAGTGCATTGCCTTGGGGAGTGCCTGTCTTGGTTGTGAAGAAGAAGGATGGAAGCATGATGCTCTGTATAGACTACAGGGAGCTCAACAAAGTCACAATCAAGAATAAGTATCCTTAGCCTAGGATAGATGATCTGTTTGACCAATTAAAAGGAGCCGGAATCTTTTCAAAGATTGATGTAAGTTCAGGTTATCATCAGTTGAGAATCGCAGAGCACGATATACCAAAGACTGCATTTAAGACTAGATACGGTCATTATGAGTTCACTGTTATGCCTTTTGGGTTAACCAATGCACCTGCCATTTTTATGTACTTAATGAACCGAGTATTCCATGCATTCTTGGACAAGTTTGTAGTGGTTTTCATAGACGATATTCTGGTATATTCCAAAAGTGAGAAGGATCATGCTGAACACTTAAGGTCAGTATTGAGTACCCTGAGAGACAACCAGCTGTACGCCAAATTCTCGAAGTGTGAATTCTGGCTGGAGAAGGTTGCATTTTTGGGATATTTTGTGTCTAAGGAAGGAGTTGCAGTGGACCCTGCAAAGATAAAAGTTGTTAGTGAGTGGCCTACACCTAAGAGTGTCACCGACATTCGGAGTTTTCTCGGTTTAGCGGGTTATTATAGACCCTTTGTGCAAGACTATACTCCCCAAGGTCTGGCTTATGGAGAGGCTCATGCTGGTGGCACCACCGGAGAACATGGAAAGCTTTAATAGAAAAGGGTTCACTGTGAGGCCCATGTTGTATGGCCGGCTTTCATTGGATGAGTGGTGCCGCGCACTCTCTGAGGTTGAATCTTGTATAAGGTGGGTAGTTCCTTGGTGGGGAATTACTGCTATGAGACATGCCCCAGATTCTATTGCTTTGAGGGTGCCAAGCCTCACAATGTTAGTCTTCTACTCGCCTGCTCGAGTGATGAGCCAGTACGGCTTGAAACAAGAAATCCCGGACTGTGCTGAAGAGAATCTGAAACCTGTTGTGCTAAATGCCGATCGACTTGAAGTTTGGAGGCGGTATTGGGTTGCCAAACCATTCTTGAATATTCAGTCCCCACCTGAGCCTGCTACTCTGCCTGCGGGGTATATTGTATGGATGAAAGGCCAAAGCCAAAGGGACATTTCTCTCTCCGGACCAGCAAGAGTA
Source organism: Spinacia oleracea (assembly GCF_020520425.1). Taxonomy (NCBI): domain Eukaryota; kingdom Viridiplantae; phylum Streptophyta; class Magnoliopsida; order Caryophyllales; family Amaranthaceae; genus Spinacia; species Spinacia oleracea. The sequence goes on from NC_079489.1 coordinate 63,086,514, forward strand.
TGAGGTTCTTGGGCTAGACGCCCTGCATCAACTGATTATGAGGAAGGTGACGGGAGTATGGCCCGTCCGGTGCTTGACCGGTCTGAGTCCAAAGTAGGTTCGTCATCCTCCCGTCTTGGAAGACTAGCAAGTTCCTTCTCCCGCCGCTTGGGAAAGGGAAAGATTGATGATTGATTGTAGGAAGAGCCAGGGGATAGTACTCAAGGTGCCAAGACTCAAGAGCATAGTCCCCCAACCCTAGATCTTTGAAGGCTAAATGTGTTTGAAGTTGCGTTAGCATGAATTGTGTTTAAGAGTGTGTTTAGAAGATGTGTTTAAAAATTGTGTTTGGTGGAAGTGAAAAGGCTTTGAACTTTGCATCACTTGATCCCAACCTTGTATTTGAATTAGCTTTGAAGGCTTTAGAGCCAAGTTAAAAGTTATTGTGCTAAATTCCGCTTGAACATGCTTTGCTTTGAATTTGCACATTTGGAATAAAGACAACAACAATTGAATTTTGAATTTTGATTTGACTTTTAGGATGCCCTTAATGAGGAAATTTTGAATTTTTTTGTATTAAAGTGGTCGGGCCTCGGAATGAGGTTGCCTACGTGTCCCGTTAAGGAATCAGGCCGAACGTAGTTCTAACATACAGAACTTTTTGAATTTGACTTGAATTTTGAATCTAGGAATTAGACATACAACTTCTTGAGCTGATCAAGCTTCGTCAAAGAACGGAACTCAGTCCCATCGACATCTGTTAATTCGACTGCTCCCCTGGAGAGGATTTTCTTGACAATGTATGGTCCTGCCCAGTTGGGTTTGAATTTTCCCCTTGGGTCCATGACGCTTTTGCGAAGGGCTTTCAGGACGAGCTCGTCTTCCTTGATGTTTCGGGTTCTGACCCTCTTGTTGAAATGTCTGGCCACTCGGCGCTGTTAGACTTGTACATGGTGAGCGGCTTGAAGCCGACGCTCATCGAGCATGATTAGCTCATCATATCTTGCTTGTACCCATGCAGCTTCTGGGATTTTGCTTTCGAGGACTATCCTTAGAGAAGGTATCTCCAGCTCGATAGGTTGTACTGCTTCCATTCTATAGACCAATGAAAATGGGGTTGCACCAGTTGAAGTACGGATTGAAGTTCGGTACCCCCAATGCAATGTGCAGCTTCTGGGGCTAGTCCTTGTAATTGATTGTCATTTTCATGATGATGATTTTGACATTCTTCTTAGCTGCTTCGACTGCCCCATTAGTTTGCGGGCGATAAGGCGAAGAACGGTGATGTTGAATTTTGTACTCGGTGAATAGATCTTCACACTCTCCTTGAAAATGGGTTCCCTGGTCACTAATGAACTCGTGAGGAACTCCGTATCTGCATATGATGTTTTCTTGTATGAACTGGGCAACTTGCTTGGAACCCAACACTTTGAATGACCTGGCTTCGACCCACTTAGTGAAATAGTCGATGGCGACCAGTATGAACTCATGACCCCCGGTGCCTGTTGGAGTGATTTTACCGATGACGTCGATACCCCAAGCTGAGAATGGGCATGGGGATGACTGAGAATATAGCAAGGACGGGGGAATGTGCTTTAGATTCTCACACTTTTGGCAGGTGGGACATTTCTTGACAAAGAAGTAGCAATCCCGCTCTAGGGTGGTCCAATAATATCGAGCCCTGAAAAATTTGAGGGCGAACATCTTCCCGTTCATGGGGTACCACAGACTCCGGCATGTACGGTGTCCATGGCTCTTTGTGCTTCGTGTTTGTCGACACATAGGATATTGGGGCCGCTAGGGGACCTCATGTATAAAACGCCGCCTTCTATGATGAAATTGGCTGATTGTAGGCGTAAAGCCCTTTGACTCTTGTTTGAAAAGTGCGGGGGATACTCAAAGTTTTGCAAATACCTTTGAATATCTGTAAACCAAGGCTCATCTCTGTCAGACTCGATGTCGTCAATAGCATGGACATATGCTTCTTCTTGACACGTTTCAATTGTAAGTTGCATTTCAGCCTTGCCATTTGGAATGTTGATCATTGAAGCCAGCTTTGCCAGTGCGTCGGCGAATTGATTCTCCACTCTCCGGAGGTATGTGTAGCGAAGCTCTTCTATTTTCTCAGACAACTTTTCAAGATAGGATTGGTATGGGGCCAAGCCTTTGCTCCTTACTTTCCACTTGCTGAAAATTTGATTGATGATTAGGGAGGGATCCCCGTACACACGAAGTTTCTGGACACCCAATGCTAAGGCGGCTTCCAGGCCCATAATGCTTGCTTCATATTCTGCCGCATTGTTTGTGACGTTGAATTGCAATTTTGCTGACATAGGAATGTGAGTGCCGTCTAGGGCTACCAGAATCACTCCAACACCACATCCGTTTTTATTCGAGGCACCGTCAAAGTGCAGCGACCAACTGTCGTCGCTTGTCATTAGGATTTGCTCGTCGGGTAAGTCATAATCCTCCTCTTTTACCTCGATGGGACAGTCGGCTAGGAAGTCTGAGACTGCTGAACCCTTGATAGATTTTTGAGGGGTGCATTTAAGATCGAATTCCGCTAGCATGACCAACCATATGGACAACCGTTCGTTGAGAGATGGTTTTTCAAATAAGTACATGTGAGGATCTGCTTTGCTAATTACATACACTGTATGGGAGAGCATGTAGTGCCGTAGTTTCTTTGTGGCCCAAACCAAGGCGATGCTGAGCTTCTCGAGCTGAGTGTAACTAGTTTCTTACTCGATCAACTTTTTGCTTATGTAGTATACGACATTCTCCTTGCCTCCAATCTCCTGGGCGAGCATGGCCCCTATTGCTGAATCTGTCGTTGTAAGGTAAAGCCTGAGGGGAATCCCTGGCATGGCTGGCTTTAGCACTGGCGGGTCGGAAAGGTAGTCTTTGATAGTGTCAAACGTATGTTGACAGTCTTCGTCCCAGACTTTGGGCTCACTCTTGCGGAGCTTTCGAAATACTGGTCCAGAGATCATAGTGAGCTTTGAAATGATCCTGCTGATGTATTGTAGTTTGCCAAGGAACCCCCGAATTTCTTTCTCATTGGCTGGCGGTTTCATCTCTAGAATGGCCATGATTTTTGAAGGATCAGCCTCGATCCCCTGAGAAATGATGACATATCCGAGCAACTTGCTTGACGTTACCCCAAATGCACATTTTTGAGGATTGAGCCTCATATTGTATTGCCTGAGCCTATTGAAGAATTTTCGAAGTACCGAGGTATGCTCATGTCTCTCTTTGGATTTGACAATCATGTCGTCGACATGCCTCGATTTCCCTGTGAATCATGTCGCTCATGATGGTTGTGGCTGTTCTTCGATATGTAGCCCCCGTGTTCTTCAGTCCGAACGACATAACTGTATAGCAATATGTACCCCACCGAGTGATGAAGGTTGTCTTCTCTATATCCTCCTCTGCCATGGGAATTTGATTGTAGCCTGCATACCCGTCCATAAAAGAGAGTAAGGCATGATTTGCGGTGTTGTCGACTAAGATGTCGATGTGAGGCAATGGAAAACCGTCTTTAGGGCTAGCCCTGTTAAGATCTCTGTAATCAACACACATTCGTACTTTGCCGTCTTTCTTTGGAACTGGGACGACATTTGCAATCCATTCCGGATATTTGGCTTCTCGAATAAACCCAGCCTCTAGCTGCTTAGAGACTTCTTCTTGAATTTTGAGGGAAACGTCCAATTTCATGTGACAGAGTTTCTGCTTGACGGGTTTTGAACCTGGGATGAGGGGAATTGTATGCTGACCGATGCTTGGATCAACCCCTGGTATATCATGATAGGACCATGCGAAGACGTCTATGTACTCTGAAAGTATCTTTATAAGATCATCCTGCTCTGCTTGAGATAGAGTCAAACCAATCTGAATTAGTTTTGGATCACTGTTGTTAGAAAGGTTAACTTTGTCTATTTCCTCAATTATGGGCGTCCTGTTTTCATGATTTTCAATAGCTTTTAGTATTTCAAGGTGAGTTTCTTGTGAAGCAAAGTTGTTTGGATTAGAGGTGTGTTTTGAAATTGGACTTGAAGAGTAGGAGGAAATTGAAGTATTATTGAAATCGACAATCATTACATCGACAACTTTAACTTGAAGGCCGGCCTTTAGAGGCTTTTGATTGATGCAAGACTCTAGCCCTAAAGTCTTAGACTCATCACTAGACTCGAAAATTGAAAGACAGACTCTAGACTTGAACAAAAGACACTAATCATAGAGATAGTTCTCGGGATACTCCCAAACGTCTTCTCCATCATCATCATCAGGAAGGCCACATTCACAGGTCTGTAAGATTTGATGCCAGACTTGATTCCAAGTGTTATAGGTAAATGCAGCGAAGCAGCTCTTTCATGAAGTATTGAGGCCTAGGAGAAACATTCTCACCATCTTCCCTTCTGGCAGCTTAGGGTGGATTCTCGAGTAGAGGCATTCCACCTGTAGAAGTATTCTTGGACACCTTCATTCTTCTCTTGGCGCAAGGCCGGTGTTTTCTTGATAGAAGTGTCATGAAAGCTAGAACCCTTGAGTGTGAGACAGGCAGGGCCGTCCAATAACTCCTCGAACCAAGGTTCTCCAAATAGCAGGTCGAAGTGGGCAGGCATGTCGATGACTAGGAATTCATTGTTGTAGTAAGTCTCAAAAGAAAAGACCAGATCGAGGACCCCTGGGATTTTGTATGTAATGCCCTGGAACTTGATGGTCTGCTGGGTAGTTACACTAGTAGAAAAATCCTTATAAGTTGCCCCTTATAGGTGGCTCTTATCAAACAAGGGCAACTTTTGAGAAAAAAACATTAAAAAAAAAACAAAAATCAAAACAGTCCTTCCAGTTTTGAGTAAGAGCAACTTTTAACTTGAAATTTTCGCTCCCGTGTTCTCGTTGTCCTCAACACACACATTTTCTCTATCTCCTTCTTCACTCCATTCCACCGCCGGCAACGTTTCTCCTCTGGTCTGTCACAAGCGCGCGACAACCTTCACGTTCACACACTCGCACGTCGCAATTCTCCTCTGCTCCTTCGCCGGCAATCAGAGTGGCAATTTCCCGATAGCTACGCCATTTCCTGATCCCATGCTTCTCAAGTAATTCTCTCTCCTATTTCCTAGATCTTCTTTGTTAAAATGTATGAAATTTGTGAATTCAATTGAAATTTCGATTTATGATCCACATAATTTTTTGATTAGGTAGTTCCAATATGATTTTGATAATTTTTGATCTTTCTTACCTAATTGTTGACGTGTTGTTCAACTTGGATCTAAGGATCAAATGTTTACTTTTGACTTGCAAATTTTCATGTTGTTTTGCATTTTTGTGGAATACTTTGATCAGAAGCAGTAACGATTCTTGCAACCAAGTTATTGTCAGCTACTTTTAATGTAGTTATGATCCATTCGTTATATGCTTTAGTGGATTGGTCGCATTTCGATTTTATTTTCGTATTTATCGCACTTTTAATAATCTGGAAATTTGATCTTCTTGTTGCTTTAAATATTCAGTAGATGCAGTTTATGCGTTCTATCAGTTTTATTTGTAGTTTCCAGTATTGAATTTGTTTTGGTGATTTTTGGTAACAAAATGTTGCTTAGCTGGTTAGATGTTAAGGAAATGTGTGTTCATATTTTCTTTTGAGATCCAATTGCATGCACGTATGTAATTTGTCTAGTTCTGGATAATAGTTTTTCTCTATTTTATAAGTCAACTCGCCAGAGAAACTAAGCTTAGGCCTCCTCCAGAATGGTTTTCTGATGCACACAATCTACTTTCGAGTAACCACTAGTGTTCTGTTGAGTGGTTCTTTAGTATCTGCTATCAGTAGTGTATTGGTTGTTTTATCACTGAGATATCAAACTTTGACGTTATCATTTGGGGTTTTTGGAAAATTACCAACTCCTTTTTTTTCCATTATCTGGCCTGATTTTTATCTGATTTGAAGAATTAGTCCAATGTAGTGGTGTATATATTTGTCTAAATTTTTTGGTGTCGCGACAGGTGAGTCTACTATATGATGATCATACAATATTGTAATTAGTGCTTCAAATGTGTAATTAGATGTTTACTACATACAAAATGATAGAATAGTGGTTGGTTAATAATGAATTACATATTGGTCACTTAAATTAGGTGCTTCAATATTGATTATTGTTATCTGAAGGGTGTTCGTGGATATGGATAAAATCTATCCTAATGCTACTCTAATCTATGTGCTCCCTTCACTGATTTAGAACACCTTCAAAAAACTGATGCTGCCCTTTTATATCGGCTTTGCGAGGTGTTGTGCGCACCCACAAGAGAGGGATGTGCGCGCGCACAGACCCTGCTCTACGCCCCCACAAGAAAAGCCTCTGCGTCTGCACACAATTCCCAGACTCACTTCATCAAATTTGCAATTTTTTGTGCCCCCACAAGACAGGTCTGTGCGCGCGCACAGGCATGTACCTGATGTTCAGTTATTGTTCTGCTCGTGGCTTGGCTATGTTGTTATTCTGCTCGGTTGTAGCTGTTGCTGTCAAGGCTTGTAGCTGCAGTGAATGTTGAACGTTTCTAGCTTGGCTTATGCACTGCATTGTGCTCGTGCTCGTGAGCCCACGGGGCTGCTCTGGGGCAACATCTACACGTATACAGTAGCTTTGTGCACGATGACTGGTGAAGCTTGAGCAATGAAAATAAAAGAGGTGCAATGACTGTATACATGGCCATACAAAATTTTCATCGAAAGGTACTAGCTTTTCATCTTGGTAACAATAATGTGTTTGGTCCATTAAATGGTGTGGGGAATTGTATTGAGTTAAATTGAATTTTGCTTGCTTGTTTTATTTTGTAAGGGTGGATTGATTGGATTAGCTGTGGCAACTGTTGGTTTGGCCTCTGAGGCTGCTCCGCATCTTGAGGTTAGGATTAATTTTTATTTCTTTTACACATTAGTAATTCATTTTTCTGTGATTTAGGGATTCATATGTATTACAATGTATTGAAGAAAGCGACTTATGGTGAGATATTTGAACAATTTTACAATATGTTGGTACTTCATCTTATTTGAGCTGATGTCTGATACTTCCTTGGTTATTGTTCAGTTTTCTAAGGCTTGAATTTGGGAAAAAGATAGTAGGAAACAAACTGCTTGCAACTATATGATATTGAAAAAATTAGAAGTTCAAACGAAACTATTATATAATCATGATATACTATTATTCCATATCTGAACTTACCTTTGCTAATTAAATTGTTATAAAGTATGATCATTCCTTTCTGTAACAGATTTTCAATTTGCTTTCAAACACATGTTCTTAAATCCCACTACGACATGACTTGTATATTTTTATGTTGTTGTATCCATCGTTGAAATCTATTATGATAGCTTTTCTGAAGGTTACTAATATGAATTCTCGCATAAGAAAGCTTCCAACTCAAATAATATACAAGCTCTACTAGAATATCTAATGGGGTTGCTATCCATACTATACTTGATGCCATCCCAGCCCTCTTAAAGTATTGAGTGAGCCAGTGAAAGAGCTGATACCGCCGGTTTGTTTATTATCTTCGTGTCCATCACATTTTTACTAGCTTAGCTATTATCATTGAAATAGCTTTCCGATATTGTTTCAGCTTATGTGAGAGTCTTTGATGTGATTTCTACGCCACATTGCAGTTCTATTTCCAGAATGGCCGTTCAGCACCTAAGGAACTAAACGAGAGATGTTTGTTTAGAATAAATCAGTTTTTTTTATTGTCATACAGAGGGCTTGCCAATGAATGGTGAGAAACTAAACTGTAACTGTTTTTTATGGTTCTGTTACACTGACATGTCCATATGGTGTTTTCTATAACAGAGTTCAAAGCTGTTACAAAGGAAATATGTAAGATGCCATCCTTCTTCTCTACCGTCCTTTTCCGAAAGATTGATGTCAACGATACTGGATTTGTCACCAGGTGTGAGGGGGTCGAAAAAGCACGAGGCTAATGCGTGACCTTGTCCCTCGTGGGTGTGACGATTCTTTTTATTCAATCAAGTGTAATTGGATTTCCTGTTAGTATACACCCAATTGACTAGTAATATAGGAGTCGCCATTCAGTTTTTAATGACAATGAGAAAAACTGACAAAACCCGGTTATCGTGACATAAAGGGAGTGCAATTATGTTTGACCACGACGGCCGTAGGTTCCCTTGTGATCCCTGGTGTGGGGATCTCTCAATATACACCCGCAAGGTAGAGATTGAGGGTTCGGGGGACTGTAACTACCTAGAGGAGTACTTCGCTCGTCGATAACTCTAGAGGCAGGATATCCTTACTAGCTCAGCATAAATAATTGAAGGGACATGCGTTAACTATTAAACTAATCTGAGTTGATTTTAGCGATATGCAACATATAACACTAATTCGATTGTGATTATCTGATTTAAGTAGCATTAAGGGACCTAGCATGATAATTCGATTTTCCCAAAAATATTATATTTGTTAGGCGTGATAGAACAATCAGATTAGGTTAGTTTAACAGTTCATAAAAAGGGCGAGGAAAGCAGTTAAATCATCGAAAAGGGACACATTACGACGCACCCTTGAGAGGTGCGTCACGGTTCTCAGAAAACTAACCACTTTGACTTTGCTATTTCTCCTTTTTATTTAACGAATCTCAATTATGGGACATGATACGTTCTGTTCGATTTATGGATCGATTGCGACAGAACGCGTGAACAATTTCGCAGCGAGAGGCTTAGGCTAAGGGTTGGAGTCAATACTCAGAATATAATTGTGTGTTATTGTGTGTTCTTTCACGTCGAATTTAGGAGCCTATTTATAGGGAAGAGTTCGTGGAAAGATAGAATTGCAGAGTTCTAATCCACAAAGAATTAGGAAAAAACACGTACCCAGGTGTTTTCAGCGCCCAGGGCTGGGCGTCAAAGATTTCGGCGCCCAGCTCTGGGCGTTGAAAATATGATCCAGGCAATTTCAGCGCCCAGGGCTGGGCGTTGAAATTGCTGTTTGGGCCGTTTCTTTGTCAGATTCAGATTCCTGAAATCCGTAGAGTTTGAGATTAATTCGAGTCTTTTAGCGCGTATCAATTTTATGACGGAATGCGTCTGGGCCCGTTACGAACTCTAGGCTCGTTATGATTTTAATTAATACGTAACTCTTATTTCCGAATCCTATTAGGAATAGGATTCTCGCAGTTTTCTATCTCATTTAGGATTTATGTTGGAGTGCAACACCTAATTCTGACAGGTTTCTATCTTTTATGATTTGCCACTTTTAGAAGCTACCCTTTACGGCAGTTACTATTTTTAGCAGGTTTCCATAAATAGCAGGTTTCGGGTGAAATGAAAAGGGGAATCGAGATTCGTTTATTTTATAGGAGATGCGTTGTCAAGTGGATTTTTTACGTCTTCATCATCGAACCTTTCCCTTTCGGGAATGGGGACAAAAGTAGGTGTCTACAGTTAGCCCCCACTTTGACTGAGTCTTGGAGTAAGACGATGGTCAAAGTATTAGACGGAGTGCGTCACACAAGCCATGGTGTATGTGACCTGTTTTGCGAGGGTCTCACGAGCCCCCGAGTGATAACATTTGACTTAAGGGTCATCACTTGAACTGTCGACATATCCCTCTGTGTCATTGGGATTTGTCAACTGATAGTATACAAACTTCCTCACTTTGTCATTGGAAGGATCTAAAGGTGCGTAGAAACTCCCTCACTTTGTCATTGGGAGTAGCTACAGATGTTTTCGAAATTAAAGATGTAAAGTGTAATTGGGCCTGGCCAAGCCCAATCACGAGGTAAAACGTTTTTAAAGATTCTCATTTTCAGGGCTAGCTAAACGAGAAAACCCTCTTGTTTTTATAGGACGTAATACGAAGGAAAATCCAGCACATCGTTCTTTTTTGGAAAAACGGAAAACCAATCCTTTAATTTTTGGAAAAAGGGAAAACCGAAAAAGGTTATCGCTGCAGCGACTAAGGACCTGCGCAGTTAGTGACGCAGACCCCGCCCGCTGAAGGTGGGCGAGCCTGTCCGCTGAGGGTGGACGCCCCGTCCGATAGAAGTGGACGAATCTGTTTTGATGTTTTGAAAATAAGGACCTACGCGGTTTGTGACGTAGACCCCGTCGGCTGAAGATGGTGAACCTGTCCGCTAAGGGTGGACACCCCGTCCGATAGAAGTGGACGAATCTATTTTGAAATTTATTTTGCTTTTTTGAAAATAAGGACCTACGTGGTTTGCGCCGTAGACCCCGCCGGCTGAAGATGGCGAGCCTATTTTAAATTTGAAGATTTTATTTCTTTTGAAAACTGAGGACCTGCGCGGCTAGTGACGCAGACCCCGCCCGCTGAAGGTGGGCGAGCCCTGTCCGCTAAGGGTGGACATCCCTGAATTCGTTTTTTCTTGATTTGGAACTTGCGCGGTTCGTGGCGCAATCTTGCCCGATTGAGGTGGGCAAGTCCCTATTTCATTGGTTGTGATTTATTTGAGAATTTCTTTTCTTATTCATTCTCGTAAGAGCGAATTCTTTCGAGGGATGCTCGGATTTAGTTGTTAACCTGAATGTGGGTTGACAACGTGCTTAGACGGACCATTGTCTTGTGGTCATCATCTCTCATGGTTTTGAGCTAGTCTTTATGGCTCAATCTTGCCATTACCTGGGTCCTTGATTAGGGGACTATGTATAAGTGTCAATGGCGACCTTTGTCTTGAGGTCGTAAACTGGTTTTATCTAAACACGGGACTTCGTACAACGTAGTCTAGGAATATTGTTTTACCTTTGCATAATATATATTTTCTTTCGATCCCCCAAGCATTCGTGCTTGACGGTCATTTCTTGTCAAAGAGGTTCCTTGGGGATACGCATTCTGTAATGTCCTTGATCGTGTTTGGGACTGTGCTCGTAAGTGCGAGCGATCTTTATAGTGGTGTGCTACTCTTAACAGAGCCGTGAGGAGCGACTTTCAGTAAAGGAATCGGCAATTTTCGAGTCGAATGGATGCGGCAGGGCCCACTAGAAGTTAGGGCCTTTTTTGAGCCTGGGTTCACTTTCGGCGCCCAGGCCTGGGCGTTGAAATAATTCACGCCCAGGTGGGGAGTTGAAAGTGTTGTTTGGGCTGGTCTTTTGATGACACAGTCGGCCTCGTCTTGGAAGTTCTATGTATTTTCTTCTCTTTTGTTTTTTTTTCTTTATTTTTAGAACGTGATGATTTTCTTGAGAAGCTGTAGCCGATTGGTGGACTACGGTGCTTGTCGCTTTGGGGCGATTATTTTAAGGAACTGTTGCTCTTTAAGGCGTACAGTTATTGCAACAGTTGGGCGAGTCTATATGGCCCGAGGAACATACTTTGAGGCGTAAGACTTTGATCGCTCTTGTATATATTTTTTTTGAATGCGTTCGTGAATGATGACATGTATGTGCGAACGAGTGTTCATAGAATGGCCGTTGTGTGCGGTCCATTAATCAGTTTGCTTGAATCATTTTTTTTTGAGCAATGACTGATTGTGAATAGTTTGCTTAGAAGCTTGATAGGGTTCAGGCCCATTCATGAAGTGGGCTCAAACATCGTGCCCTTTCGATTGTTCAAACATTTGCTTCGAGATTTTTTTTTATTTTGCTATAATCGTTTCGTAGCTTGGAGCCCCCAAGTATGTATGTTGGGATGCTTCCTTTTGGCGTACGATTTTTGTAGGTTCTTTCGAGGAAGATACCTTGGTGTTCCGCTCGTGTAGGTGCGAGCTATCCCTTCCGTGGTAGGTAATATTTTGCTACCTTTAATCCTTAATGTAGGAGTCGTGTGGCTTGCATTTTGAATTTGGGCGATAAGTAGTCTTTGCCTCTTTTACACATGCTCTTTGGTCGTGCCTTACACTAGTGCAATATGCCTTACTCTCCCTTTTTTAGACTTACACTGTGGGATGGTTGAACTTATGGTGCGACGTAGGCTTGTGTGGCCTAACGGCGTGTCTTAGAACATTCCTTCAGGTGTTGGGATATCATTTGCATTGGAGCATTTCATCATGCCTTGTTCAGGTGCTTGAATAAGTGTGGCACCTTCTGCGTGGGTTTGCACGGCCTTATTACTTCGTTCGATGCGAGGATTCATAAGTGTTTCTTCCCCCCCTTTTTTTTGGGCAAAACTTGGCTAGCAGAAAGATTAAGCGCCCAGGCTGGGGCGTTAAAGATATCGGCGCCCAGGCGTTAAAAATGATTTCTGAGTATATTTTAACAGTTCTTATCCTTGATTTTTTTTCTTTCGCTTTTGCTTTGGAACGATGTAGACTGTGTAACGGGCGCTTTATAGGGCGAGCGTTATGTGCAGTGGTTTGATCGGAGTTTCGGTGACTCGCGATTTTCAGTTACCCTTGATAGTGGGGTGACTTTATACATTCTAAGTAGTGCTTTAGAATATGGGAGGGATTGTAGCCATTCAAAGGTTCGTTATACACGATTATAGCTTAGGATTGTGCCCCTATGACGTGTGTATAGCATTAGCGTCGAGAATTTGCGATAAAATCGTCATTTCGAGCAGTTTTAGAGTTTTTTTCTCAAGCCCCCAATTGTAGCTACGGGATTGGCTTGGTGCTATAATGCTTGGCATACGTTTTTATGCATTCATGGTGACAGGGATCATGAATAGTTTGAACCAGACTCGTTTAGTGCGAGGTACGTTCGAGTAGTGACCTGCTACTTCTCTTGTAAATGTCGTATTATGCGACATCGCCATGGTCAAGGTAGTAACATGTGGAAGTGTGCCTTGACCAAAAGTTAGGTGCCTTTCTTTACCCATAATCATATTTAGAAATCTTTTTGACTCACTTTGTAACATCGAGATAAACACATACTTAGCTTAAACCAACGACACTTTATTATGTTCGAAGAAGTCTTTAAAAATCATTTGAAAATTATTTAAAATCCGAGTCCTACTGTGTACAGTCTGAGGTGTCCTAAGTAAGTTGACTCATAGAAGGGTTCGTACAGGATTACATGAATGAATCAAAATACTGTTACGATTTTTGGAATGCTGTCTAAGGATTTGCTGGAAGCCAGGGTGCAGGCGTCAAGATATACTTGTGCCCGTTTGGCATATGCTTTAGGCTTTTAAGGCCATTTTTTCCAGAATTGCGGGAATATAAACCGTTTTCAATTTGACTTAGATTTACTTGGTGTATGTCTGTACAAAAGGTCAAGGTATACTTAGTTCTTTCCCTAGCTCTTTCATTTCAATTTTTAGCCCCCAGTTGCTGTTATGTCTTCCCATTAATGATGCTTTCAGATTTCGATTTTAGATGCCCATGTCATATTCCTGAGTAGGGTGAGCCTTGGTTAAGTGCCAAGTCCTATTGACAATGTCTGATTTTTTCAAAGGGGATTCGCAAGCATTTGAATTACCATGAACGGGTGCCCTGAGGTCGAAGGAATGATGGGGCGACGCCGTAGAACAATCTTTTTCATTGCAAGCTTACTAGGGGTGAAAGAAGGTCTTTAAGCGAACGACTATGTCTAGTTGTGAAAGAAAGTCTTTAAGTGAGTTAGTTCGCTTTAGGGAGGGTCAAGTCGAGTACTTTAGAGGTCATGGACGCTTGCGTTAGCCCCCATTCAATTGAGGCAGAGTGATCTTTTGAGTCTTGGCTAAGTGCCTAGGAGTGTGAGTGCTCCTTCTGGCAAGGGTACTTGCCCTTATTATTTTTCGATGTGTGCTCATTAATTTGGCATCTTGGTGACTTGGATTCTTCCTTTGACTTAAATTTTTCTTTCGACTTGGGTTGCAAGTAATTAAATTTCAATAAGGGACTTCTATTTTTATTCTTGTTATTCTATAGGCTTTAATATTTTTGCAAATTGGTTGGACCGAATCATGGATTGCCTACGTATCCGCCTTAAATAGATTTAATTTGGAATCAGGTCTTGCGTAGTTCTTAGCCTAGAAAATGGTTTCATAGAATGCCGATTATAAACAAGTATGTTCTGAGGTGGAAACATATTATTTGAAACGGTAGAATAAGTGAAGTTTATTATTATTTAAATCTGCTGCCTTGCCGTAAGTCAAAAAAATTTGTTTTATATTTTTGAGTACATGTATTTTCTTTTCATGTGTTTTTTTTTTTTTTGGTACGTATACCTGAATACGTGTTGTACCCCTCCAAGTGTTCGTTATTTTTCCGTGCATGTGCGGATAAAATGACGAGCACTTGTGGACAAATTTTTCAGCAAGCAGAGAGATTCGGCGCCCCAGGCTTGGGCGCTAAAGATTTCGGCGCCCAGCTCTGGGCGCTGAAAATGGTTTCTCGGCGGATATTTTTTGGTGCGCTAAATGCTTCTTTGTTTCTCTTTTTAGACTAACTTTAGAGGCGCTTTTGCAAAGTTTCTTTTTTATTATTCACATTTTCTTATTTTTTTTTGCACTTTTCATTTGTTTCCTTTTTTTTGTTTGTGACTCAAGACGGCTTGAAAGATGGGTTGAATGAGATAGGAGAATTTGTATAGGTGTTGGTCAAGCATGAGGATTATATCTGCTAGGGCTCACAATTTGCAGCTTCGTGCTAGTGTCACGAGTTTACATCAACCAAGGCCAATGAGCAGCATGGGGACGGCTCAAGGGTATATCAACAGGATGTATCCACACAAGTTATATGGTCATTATGCTAATGGTGGTATAAGAGCAGGTTTTGGAAATAAGGGGTATGACGCACGTGTCAATGGCCGTGCGTGGTTTGCGGTTGACAACGAGTTCAAGAACAAGAGTCGAGGTAATGGTTTCTTGGGTCGTGGCAATGAGAACATGGATAGGTTAAAATGAGCTGAACAGGGACCCCAGAGCGAGGGCGTCTGAGAGCATAAGGATTGGAAAGGGTAGACATCGTAGAATTTATGATTTGGATTGGTTGACTCAATTTTTTTCCTTCGTTTACTTAGGTAAATGTTGCACTACGGGATAAGTATTCCCTGGCTTGCTCTTTTCGCTCTCCCTTTTCTCTTTCTATTTTTTTCTTTCTTTTTTCTTGGGATTTCTCCCCAACATAAATTCTTCAATTTTTAATTTGGGCTAAAAGGTAGATGGTTGTGGTCTTTGAGTCACGAGGCGAGACTGAGTGAGCCTCGTTTGGTAGGCCTATAGTGGACCTTTAATTTTAGTGGGCCTAGGGTGGACCTTTAAATTGTCTTACTTTGCAAGCGTATTTAGTCGTTCCTTAAAATGTGCAAATAGCGTAGATTCAAAATGTTGTTTTTACCTTATTGAAATTTAACGAAAGAATTACATCGAAAATAATTTTTTTTTTGCTTCTTTTCAGATTCTAATTTTCGGGATTTAATTGGAAGTTGTGATTTAGACTCGAACTTTCTTTAATCTTTCTGATTATAACCCGTGTATGAATATAAGGAGGTGGCCTAGACTCAAAATAATGATGTGGCGTAAGCCTATAATACTTGACCAAGCGACTCTCAGACTTAGGCTAATTGGACCATAACTTTCGTTGGTTGACACTTTAGATTTTAACCCTTGGGTGTTCATTTGTCATGCGCCATTTTGCTTAATGTTGGCAAGGTGGTTAATTGGGGAGATCGAATTTTCATTTTTGCAAGACTAGAATCATTAGTGCGGCTTCTCTCTTAGTGTGTATTGCTTTTACCCCAATGGTAGCCTTATGGTATGCCGATTTGGGTATTTTCATGGTTGGTCATGTTGCATTCATGGAAAATCTTTTAGTCCGTACTTAGTAGTATTTCAAGGAGTGAGTGACTCGAGAGGACTATGATAGTCGTGACCCAATGTGATCCTAAGCCTTGAGGCTATTAATTTTTTGCTAAAGGTATTGACACCTTAGGTTCACTTTGGGGTTTGTGCGACTATGGGGGAATGATTTTCAGAATGTGACCGTTTCCATTTTGCAAATACTTGAATTAAATAATATGTTCTTTTTATTGGTGAGAGAGAGTATTGAGGTCGTAGACTCTTAGCAAGGGATGACAATTACATATGGGTGCTTATTGATTTAAATGTTAGGAAGGGAGACTCAACATGGTTTAACCTTTTAACTTGCAGAACGACACCAAGCATTAGGACCGATTCTATGGATAAGACAACTAAGACTTAGGATTTAGATTGTACTTTGGCATAGCCTAGTCTAGACTCGGATTTTTTTTTTATTCGAACATTATTTTTCTTGAAAACTTCATTTGAACATTTTTTGAATACTTTGCCCATGTGACATTCAAGGTTATTTCAATTAGCTGGCTCGGTTTTGGTGCCGAGCATTGTCGTCGTAGGAGGCTTAACAACGACACAAAGAGTTATTTATTTTTATTTTTTAGTCGCTTTTAGAATCGAGTGCCTTTTCATACGCCCTCGCAGCAATTTTTTTCGAAAAGGTTTTTTTTTGCTACGTATATTTTTTATGCGCGGGCACCGAGGCTGCTGTGCCTGACCAAAAGGCCAGGCAGCAACTTCAGCGCCCATCAGTGGGCGTGAGAAATTTCGGCGCCCAGCCAGGGGCGTTGAAAATGCGTCCCTGGCTGGTTCTCGTTTTCTGTTTGCGTCTACTTTTGTTTATGCAACTTCGATTTTGCGTGCTTGCCTAATAACGTCCTTACGCGTTGTGCAGCGTTTGTGGGATTCGTTACAGGCCATCCCGAGCGTCGCTTATTTTTGTGGCGATCGTTCGGGTTTGTGGAACACGTATTTAGGTATAACTCTTTGGCCAATTGGTTTATGAATGTTTGGGTAATTTTTAAGGTCGTTGGTTTTTCTAGGATTATTTGTCTAGCATTATTCGTATGCACAACCATGACATAGTCACATAGTTCGCTACACATAACTACATTACAAATATGGATTTGAAAATTAAATATGTCACGTAGTTTATGATAGGCTTCTATGGGTAGTTATTTGCGCCTGGCTTGGTACCGCTTCTATCGTAGATCCAACACATGCCCCGGTCGAGGTAGTGTCTTCAACAGACGAATTTCGCTCAAGAGGCCAACCCGCAAGTGCAAGCCAAGGGGGCATGCAAGCGAGAGGGACCTAATGGGCGAGCGATTGGGTTCGGAATAGGTGTACTACCTGCACAAGTACCGAGTGGGCAACATGCGCGGCGTATGCACCCCCCTATTGGCGAAAAAAAGGTATCCTTAGTCCCAACTCCCGAGGGAGCCGAGATTCGTTATGCGGTTCTGCCCGTTCACATTAATATGCTGATTTTCAGGTCGTCCCAACTTGATGGGGAAATAAACGCGGGGTAGGATCGTTTCACCCTTCGGCTATTTTGATTACCTACAAGCACGAGTATTTCCTTCACTATCCCCAGTGGAGTCGCCACTGTGAGGGGGTCGAAAAAGCACGAGGCTAATGCGTGACCTTGTCCCTCGTGGGTGTGACGATTCTTTTTATTCAATCAAGTGTAATTGGATTTCCTGTGAGTATACACCCAATTGACTAGTAATATAGGAGTCGCCATTCAGTTTTTAACGACAATGAGAAAAACTGACAAAACCCGGTTATCGTGACATAAAGGGAGTGCAATTATGTTTGACCACGACGGCCGTAGGTTCCCTTGTGATCCCTGGTGTGGGGATCTCTCAATATACACCCGCAAGGTAGAGATTGAGGGTTCGGGGGACTGTAACTACCGTGAGGAGTACTTCGCTCGTCGATAACTCCAGAGGCAGGATATCCTTACTAGCTCAGCATAAATAATTGAAGGGACATGCGTTAACTATTAAACTAATCTGAGTTGATTTTAGCGATATGCAACATAGAACACTAATTCGATCGTGATTATCTGATTTAAGTAGCATTAAGGGACCTAGCATGATAATCCGATTTTCCCAAAAATATTATATTTGTTAGGCGTGATAGAACAATCAGATTAGGTTAGTTTAACAGTTCATAAAAAAGGCGAGGAAAGCAGTTAAATCACCGAAAAGGGACACATTACGACGCACCCTTGATAGGTGCGTCACGGTTCTCAGAAAACTAACCACTTTGACTTTGCTATTTCTCCTTTTTATTTAACGAATCTCAATTATGGGACAAGATACGTTCTGTTCGATTTATGGATTGATTGCGACAGAACGCGTGAACAATTTCGCAGCGAGAGGCTTAGGCTAAGGGTTGGAGTCAATACTCAGAATATAATTGTGTGTTGTTGTGTGTTCTTTCACGTCGAATTTAGGGGCCTATTTATAGGGAAGAGTTCGTGGAAAGATAGAATTGCAGAGTTCTAATCCACAAAGAATTAGGAAAAAACACGTACCCAGGTGTTTTCAGCGCCCAGGGCTGGGCGTCAAAGATTTCGGCGCCCAGCTCTGGGCGTTGAAAATATGATCCAGACAATTTCAGCGCCCAGGGCTGGGCGTTGAAATTGCTGTTTGGGCCGTTTCTTTGTCAGATTCGGATTCCTGAAATCCGTAGAGTTTGAGATTAATTCGAGTCTTTTAGCGCGTATCAATTTTATGACGGAATGCGTCTGGGCCCGTTACGAACTCTAGGCTCGTTAGGATTTTAATTAATACGTAACTCTTATTTCCGAATCCTATTAGGAATAGGATTCTCGCAGTTTTCTATCTCATTTAGGATTTATGTTGGAGTGCAACACCTAATTCTGACAGGTTTCTATCTTTTATGATTTGCCACTTTTAGAAGCTACCCTTTACGGCAGTTACTATTTTTAGCAGGTTTCCATAAATAGCAGGTTTCGGATGAAATGAAAAGGGGAATCGAGATTCGTTTATTTTATAGGAGATGCGTTGTCAAGTGGAGTTTTTACGTCTTCATCATCGAACCTTTCCCTTTCGGGAATGGGGACAAAAGTAGGTGCACCAGGTATACAACTTAATATTGCGTAATTCTTTTATTTATTTTTGGTGGGTGCACTGTCACTTTATCTATGTTCTTAAGTAATAGTTGTATCAAATAAGACGTGATCAGTTGCGGTTTGACAATTATGTGACAGTGCCCTTCTTACTCCCCCCCCCCTTTGTCCCTTAATACTTTGAGGCTTTCTAGTAAAAAACTTGGTGCTACAAGTATAAATTCTAAGAGTTCTAGTATTCATACTGTATTTACCTGCGCAAGGTATCCTTTAATCAGCTTCTGATAAATGCTGGTTTAAGTCTAGTTTACTTGATCGTATGCACCAATGGTTTTTCCCAGAGGCATATGTGCAACAGTGCTGGAGCATTTTGTCTTGCATTCTTTTGTTGTTATGCCATTGGTTTTCCAGGATTTGTCGTGTTCATCCTCCACCCCCTGTGGTATCATTGAGAAAGTACTCTATTAAAATCAATTTTTGAATACCTTGGCTGTATGAGAATAAAATAGTCTGGCTCTCTAGGAGATAATACTAAAGTTGCAGTCAAGATACTCAATCTACCATCTTCTCTAATATCATTTCGAATTGAGGTAAGTTAATCCACACCCATTAAACTTTTTTAAAACCTACCCGTAAGTCTTGAACCTGAATTCAGGCGCATACATTAGTATATATGTGATTCTAATTTTTCCTCTTATTAAATGTCTGACAGGTAGAACTGTTGATGAGAGTTCACCAAAAGAATTTGGTTTCTCTTGTTGGATATTGTAGACACCTACTTTTGTCCCCATTCTCGAAAGGGAAATGTTCGATGATGAGAACATAAATCTCCACTTGACAACGCATCTCCTATAAAATAAACGAATCTCGATTCCCCATTTCATTTCACCCGAAACCTGCTATTTATGGAAACCTGCTAAAAATAGTAACTGTTGTAAAATGTAGCTTCTAAAAGTGGCAAATCATAAAGGATAGAAACCTGTCAGAATTAGGTGTTGCACTCCAACATAAATCCTAAATAAGATAGAAAACTGCAAGAATCCTATTCCTAATAGGATTCGGAAATAAGAGTTACGTATTAATTAAAATCCTAACGAGCCTAGAGTTCGTAACGGGCCCAGACGCATTCCGTCATAAAACTGATACGCGCTAAAAGAGTCGATTAAGTCTCAAACTCTACGGATTTCAGGAATCCGAATCAGACTAAAGAAAACAGCCCAGACCCTATTTTCAACGCCTGGCTCTGGGCGCCGAAATCTTCGGCGCCCAGGCCTGGGCGCTGAAAATACCTGGGTACGTGTTTTTTCCTAATTCTTTATGAATTAGAACTCTGCAATTCTATCTTTCCACGAACTCTTCCCTATAAATAGACCCCTAAATTCGACGTGAAAGGAACACACAACACATAATTATACTCTGAGTATTGACTCCAACCCTCAGCCTAAGCCTCTCGCTGCGAAACTGTTCACGCGTTCTGTCGCAATCGATCCATAAATCGAACAGAACGTATCCTGTCCCATAATTGAGATTCGTAAAATAAAAAGGAGAAATAGCAAAGTCAAAGTGGTTAGTTTTCTGAGAACCGTGACGCACCTCTCAAGGGTGCGTCGTAATGTGTCCCTTTTCGATGATTTAACTGCTTTCCTCGCCCTTTTTATGAACTGTTAAACTAACTAAATCTGATTGTTCTATCACGCCTAACAAATATGATATTTTTGGGAAATCGGATTATCATGCTAGGTCCCTTAATGCTATTTAAATCAGATAATCACGATCGAATTAGTATTATGTGTTGCATATTGCTAAAATCAACTCAGATTAGTTTAATAGTTAACGCATGTCCCTTCAATTATTTATGCTGAGCTAGTAAGGATATCCTGCCTCTGGAGTTATCGACGAGCGAAGTACTCCTCTCGGTAGTTACAGTCCCCCGAACCCTCAATCTCTACCTTGCGGGTGTATGTTGAGAGATCCCCACACCAGGGATCACAAGGGAACCTACGACCGTCGTGGTCAAACATAATTGCACTCCCTTTATGTCACGATAACCGGGTTTTGTCAGTTTTTCTCATTGTCGTTAAAAAACTGAATGGCGACTCCTATATTACTAGTCAATTGGGTGTATACTCACAGGAAATCCAATTACACTTGATTGAATAAAAAGAATCGTCACACCCACGAGGGACGAGGTCACGCATTAGCCTCGTGCTTTTTCGACCCCCTCACAGTGGCGACTCCACTGGGGATAGTGAAGGAAATACTCGTGCTTGTAGGTAATCAAAATAGCCGAAGGGTGAAACGATCCTACCCCGCGTTTATTTCCCCATCAAGTTGGGACGACCTGAAAATCAGCATATTAATGTGAACGGGCAGAACCGCATAACGAATCTCGGCTCCCTCGGGAGTTGGGACTAAGGATACCTTTTTCCGCCAATAGGGGGGTGCATACGCCGCGCATGTTTCCCACTCGGTACTTGTGCAGGCAGTACACCTATCCCGAACCCAATCGCTCGCTCATTAGGTCCCTCTCGCCTGCATGCCCCCTTGGCTTGCACTTGCGGGTTGGCCTCTTGGGCGAAATTCGTCTGTTGAAGACACTACCTCGACCGGGGCATGTGTTGGATTTACGATAGAAGCGGTACCAAGCCAGGGGCAAATAAACTACCCATAGAAGCCTATCATAAACTACTTGGCATATTTAATTTTCAAATCCATGTTTGTAATGTAGTTATGTGTAGCGAAATATGTGATTGTGTGTGACAAACTATCCTAGAAAACCAACGACCTTAAAAATTTCCCAAACATTCATAGACTAATTTGCCAAAGAGTTATACCGAAACACGTGTTCCGCAAGCCCGAATGATCGCCACAAAAATAAGCGACGCTGGGACGGCCTGTAACGAATCCCACAAACGCTGTTACGTGTAAAGGACGTTATTAGGCAAGCACGCAAATCGAAGTGGCATAAACAGAAGACAGAAAACGAGAACCAGCCAGGGACGCATTTTCAACGCCCCTAGCTGGGCGCCAGAAATTCTCACGCCCCTCGCTGGGCGCTGAAGTTGCTGCTTGGCCTTCTGGTCAGGCGCAGCAGCCTCGGTGCCCGCGCGAAAGGAAAATACGTAGCGCAAAAAATGTTCATAAAAAGAATTGGTACGAGGGCGTAAGAAAAGCACTCGATTTCAAAAGCGACTCGCGAAAAAGTTAATAACTCTTTGCGTCGTTGTTAGGCCTCCTACGACGGCAATGCTCGACACTAAAAGTCGACCATGCAAATAATCATGAATGTCACACGGGCAGAGATTTTCGAAAACATAAAGAGTTCAAAGTGCACACATAGCAGTCCAAATATACTAGTCCGACTTAAGGGTAGTCATAGAATGTCTAAAAAACCGACTCACGAAACAAACTAATGTGTCTCCTACTCCACAACAATAATGCAGGGCCCCTGAGTACTTGCCCGTGATAACCATCAAGGAACGCGATGGAAGAAGCATATCCCGAACATCTATACCTAGAGGTCGCACAAACCCAAGAGATGCATGCTCTGGGACACGACCCTTTACGTTCTCAAAGGCCACTCGCCCCAAAGAACCATGCTATGACAAAAACGCTCCCCAACTCACACGCTTTCGGGCTATTGTTTGGGTTAGAAAAGAAAAGAGCGAAGAAAGAAACAGAAATTATGGCATTAGCTCTCCAAGATGAAGTGTTCGATCCTACTAAATTGATCGCTCCATCACCCTCAAAAGATGACCAAATCCAACGAGGGTGGCGCAAGACTTTCAAATGGACTAATGCTCGTGGGATGAAGTTCAAGATATCTGCGGGAGAGGGTCCGATGTACGAAGAATTAGAGTCTGAATCCGAGTCTGGCTCCGAGTCCGAACCTAGCAAAATTGTAACCCCTCCCAAAAATAGTTTAGACCCGGAAATCTCTACTCCGGGAGATCTTTTTGATGTAATGCTTCATGACTTTAATAAGATAAACAAAACTTTTGAGTATGTGCCGCTTAAAAATCCGAGTAATAATGCAGAATGTCTCGCCACTAATGAGCACGAAAAAGAGCCAGAAGAGGAATATACCGAACTAATAAAAGATGTAAGTGAACAAGAACTCAAAACTCCTATAATTGAGGACACAGAATCGGTAAATATTGGAACAGAAGAAAATCCTAAAATTATTAAAATTGGCCTCACCTTAACTCCCACTGAAAAGGCCGATCTAATCTCCACTTTGCGGGAATTCGAGGGTGTCTTTGCTTGGTCCTACAAAGACATGCCAGGAATAGATCGAGAAATCGCTGAGCATAAAATTCCGCTAGATCCCAAAATGACGCCAGTAAAACAAAAGCTACGGCGGCTCAAACCAGATATAACCTTGAAAATAAAAGAAGAAGTCACTAAACAATTAGACGCCGGCTTTATAAAAGTCTCCAACTACCCAGAATGGGTGGCCAATATTGTCCCCGTAGCTAAAAAAGATGGACGAGTGCGAATGTGCGTAGACTTTCGAGACCTCAACAAAGCCAGTCCTAAAGATGACTTCCCTCTACCTCACATTGACATACTAGTAGACAACACCGCAGAGCACGCGCTCCTCTCCTTTATGGACGGGTACGCCGGATATAACCAAATACTCATGGCAGAAGAAGACATGGAAAAAACAACTTTCATTACCCCTTGGGGAACATATTGTTACACTGTAATGCCTTTTGGTTTGAAAAACGCGGGGGCCACCTATCAAAGAACAGCCACCACGTTACTCCATGACATGATACACAAAGAAATCGAGGTCTATGTGGAGGACATGATTGTCAAATCTAAAGACCGACACGGTCACCTCCCGGCACTTAAAAAGTTCTTCACCCGAGTCTTGAAATATAACATGAGACTAAATCCACAAAAATGTGTGTTCGGGGGTAACCTCGGGAAAATTGCTAGGATATGTTGTTAGTACGCGAGGAATCGAGATTGACCCATCTAAGATCAAAGCCATTACCGAAATGCCCCCACCAAAAACTGAAAAACAGATAAGGGGCTTCCTAGGAAAGCTGCAATACATTAGTAGGTTCATTTCCAAGCTTACTATGACTTGTGAGCCAATATTCAAAAAATTAAGAAAAGAAGAAAAGATCGAATGGGATGAACAATGCCAAACTGCCTTCGATAAAATCAAAGAATACCTAAGCAAACCACCCGTCCTCTCCCCGCCTTTGCCTGGAATCCCTTTACGCCTATACCTAACCGTCACGGATACTGCAGCAGGAGCCATGCTCTCACAGTGTGTACATGGATCCGAGCGAGCCATTTACTACTTGAGCAAGAAGTTCATACAGTACGAGACGAGATACACAGAACTTGAGAAAACCTGTCTCGCCCTCGTCTGGGCATCCAAAAAACTCAGACATTACCTATTGGCCCACACTGTTCATATAGTGTCACAACTAGATCCCTTAAAATACATGTTCGAGAAGCCCGCCCTAAATGGTCGCCTGTCCAGGTGGCTAGTCATGCTCTCAGAATTCGACCTAAATTCATGCCGGAAAAAACAATCAAAGGAAGAGCGGTAGCCGAATTCCTGGTCGAGCATGCCACGAATGAGGAAACCACGGAAGCTTACCTCCTCTCCGACGAGGAACTTCTGATGATACGAGACGACTATTGGACACTATACTTCGATGGCGCGTCCAACCAAAAAGGATGCGGCGTCGGAGTTTTCCTAGTCAGTCCCGAAGGAGCCCATATACCAATTTCCGTCAAACTTGACTTCGAGGCCACAAACAATGCCGCCGAATACGAGGCCTGCATAGTTGGGCTAGAGGCCGCAGTTAGCCTCGGAGTCAAACATCTACAAGTCTTCGGGGATTATTCCCTAATAATCAACCATATATCCAAAAGATGGAAGGTCCGAAGCACTAGTCTCTCAAAATATCAAGCTCACTTAGACCAAATAGTCGAGCAATTTGAAAAAATCGAGTATACGTACTTGCCAAGAGACGACAACCAATTCGCGGATGCACTAGCGAAGCTAGCTTCAATGCTCAACATCCCGAATGAATGGGACGGAATGACCCTTCGGGTCGAGCGAAGGAAAGATCCGGCTTATTGTTGTGCCATAGACTCCGAACCTGAAAACACCGAAGAAGAACCATGGTACACGGACATCCTTCGTTACAAAACAAGTGGGGAATTCCCCCCAAACACTTCTCCGCGAGCACAAAAGGCCCTACGCCTCCTCGCTTCACAATATAGCATAATTCTGGGAGAACTGTACAAATACACGCCGAATAAAATCAAGTTACTTTGTGTCCATCAAAACCAAGCCCAAAGACTAATGGAAGAATACCATAATGGCGTGTGCGGACCCCATATGAACGGAAAAATGCTATCCCGAAAAATATCCCGCTCAGGGTACTATTGGACCACTATGGAAACTGATTGTTATCACTTTGTAAAAACTTGCCCAAAATGCCAAATCTTCAGTAACCTTAACCATTTGCCTCCCTCAGAACTATACACCTTCACTTCTCCATGGCCCTTTTCCACCTGGGGTATAGATATAATCACCAAGGTAATACCAACAGGCGTAGGGGGACACGAGTACGTTTTAGTCGCAATTGATTACTTCACTAAATGGGTAGAGGCCGTCTCCTATGCAAAATTAACGGCCAAACATGTCGCTCGATTCCTAGAAAAGAACATATTCTGTCGACACGGGGTTCCACATGAAATCATAAGTGACCAAGGTTCCCACTTCAGGGCCGAAGTACAAGACCTGCTTGAAAAATATCATGTCAAACACCATAAATCCTCTCCCTACAGGCCGCAAATGAACGGCGCGGTAGAGGCGGCCAACAAAAATATTAAAGTCATAATCGAAAAAATGGCCGAAAATTATAAGGATTGGCCCAACAAATTACACTTCGCATTATGGGGCTATCGAACCTCAATCCGCACCTCCATTGGAGTAACACCCTACTCCTTGGTATACGGAATGGAAGCAGTTCAACCGGTCGAGTTGGAAATTCCCTCCCTCCGGATCGTCCTAGAAAGCAAGCTACCCGAAGCTGATTGGGTTCAAGCTAAGTACGACGAGCTCGTCCTTTTAGACGAACGGAGGTTAAGAGCTCTACATCACGTGCAAGTGTATCAAAAGCGCATCGCAAGGCAATTCAACAAAAGAGTCAAACCTCGAAATATCAAAGAAGGCGATTTTGTATTAAAAGAAGTCCGCGCACCTACTACGGACCCTCGAGGAAAATTCCGGCCTAACTGGACAGGACCGTATTTTGTAAAGACCATCCTACCTGGCGGAGCAGTCCAACTAGCTGACATAGATGGAGCGGAATTCCCGCTAACCTCACGAACTTAGACCAATTGAAAAAGTACCATATTTAATAAAATTCAGTCCGGAGTTAAGGCATCTAATAAAACACATTAAGGCTCATAAGCAAACATTCTGCGCATTACTCTAAGCAAACGGCATAAAACTCGATAAAGTAGAAAAAGCGAAGGACAAAACTTCAACGCCCAGGACTGGGCGCTGTTATTTTTCACGCCCAGGCCTGGGCGCCGATATTTCCTTCGCCCTTGATCGGGCGTCATACTCTCTCGCCACCTACCCTCCCGCTTCTGCAAGTGTTCGCACTCCTTTTTCTAACCCTCAAAAGAGCCACGAACACTTGGGGGGGGGGGGGGAAGCAGACGTGTAATGAACACCCTTTCAAAAAAAAAAATTCTCAAAAGCTAGAACTACGCGCGACCTGATTCTGACAAGATACGTAGGCAATCCTTCTCAAGGATTCGGTCCAATAAAAATAAAAAAATAATAAAGTCATGCAACGCATCAAGAAGAAAAGATATTGCAAAGGGCACTCTACCCTAATCCATGCACGGGCAAGACCAAATAGAATGAAAAAACAAATCCACAAGAATTTTCAGGAACAAGCCCAACAAAGGAGTATGGCACGAGTCGGAAAAAAACAAAAAATAGTGAACATGCATATGTAATACCCCAAGTAGTCGGTTAGTCTAAAAATATGTGTGCACTCTTGTATGAACTCATTATTTTTACGAAAGTCTTTCCCTTTTCAAAAATTCGTCGTTGGTTTAGAAAGCTAATATTGTTATAAAATATTAAAACAAAGCCCACGGAAGGCTCAAAACATTCTTGCACCAAAAATCGCAAAAAATATATATATACATGCGGAATACAAGAATGAATATGTACAAAACAGGAGGTAAGCCTAAGACTCGTCATCGGCTCCATGTCTCCAAGCCTCGCCGGTCCATCCACTCCACTCCCCGTGGTATGAGGGCCCCCAGCCAGAGTCACCCCAAAAATGAGGTTGTGACTGCAACTCGGGGCTAGGATCTCGGGCCACCGACACGGAACGTCGCCTACGCTCCGGCTCGGACCTCTCCCCGGAACAACTCACCCTCGCGTCGGAACGGCGATGCCGTAGGGGCGAGTGCCGTGCCCTCTCTCTCTCACGATCGTGTCCCGGTAAAAGCGAGAAAACAAAAGAAAGTCTAGGCACATACCTCAATCAAACGCGGCACTCCCGCTAACGTAATCACAAAGTGACGTCTACTCGGGCCCGAGTCACGCACCGACAAACTCATCTGGCCGACAAGCGTCGCATAGCCCAAATCGCCCCAGCGATAGTCACCCAGTGTAGACACGTCCTCCACCATGCCTATCCACCTCGGGTCAAAGGTGTCAGTCGGACCCGATAGAAAAGTGGAAGTAATAAAATGGAGGTAGAACAGTCGAGCCTGTCTCAAAGGCGACTCCTATACCCCATGCTCCAAATCCCACATCAGGTCAGCGAAAGGTATCCCACGGGGCTGGTAAGAAGGTAATCTACTACCCATCCACGAGCCCAGAAGCCTGGTACCCTCAGCAACAGTCGGCGATGGGCCATCCGACCTCAGACGAACGGAGTTCCCTGTAAAGGTTAAGCCCGTCAAAGCCGTGTAGTCCTCAGGAGTGATCGTCATCTCGCCCCAAGGAAAATGGAAGGTGTTGGTGGTATCCCACCACCACCTCATGAACGACCGCAGGAAGGACAGGGAGATGTTAAGCCGCAGTATCTCCCAGAAGGTCTCAACCACCGGAAACAGTGAGCTCGCCCTCACCCAGGCCTGGGCGTCCGAGCTCAGGTAGCTAAAAACGGTCTCACTCGTCGCTGCGCCATAGCCGCGAACCGTAGTCTCTCTCCTCGCGTGAAGGCGGGAAGTCACGTGGTGCTCTAAGTCGTAGTGCAGATCACGACCGTCGTAAAGCTCAGGGCCCACCCATAGGGGACCCGCGCCAGTAGACTGGTGCGTCATGCCACGCTCCTCGTGGCCACCAGGAGGGGGTAACGACTCGTCAGACATGCTGATCAACAATACAACAAGACATTATACCTTTGACAAAATCGGCACTCACACCGATCCCTAAAAAGAGTGCATTTCACTCATGAAATGGAGTCATACAATTTTTGTTCCCTAAAAACATGATACTAAGTTCATACTTAGCAAAATTCCCTAAGTAAAAATTAACTCCAGGAACGCAAGCAATATACCAAGAACACCTACCTTATAAGAAAACACTAGGGTCGTAGGTATACTTGGGGGCTAGCATGAAAATGCCCAAATTCAACATAAATCTCAATACTTGCAAAAATTAACATGCACAAACTAATTAACATGTTATGTGGAACATTTCCAACTATCTAATTGAAGGAAAGGAGCACAAAATCAAAAAACCCCAAATCAATTTCATGCACAAAAATACTTGACAAAAATACTGAAATTGACAAAAAAGCTCAAAATTACTGAAAAGTACTTACATTGGGAAGATTAGGAAGTGATTTGGAGTAGAATTCGTGAAGAAAAGTGAAGGAAACGAGCAAAAATCAGTAGAAAGAAGTGAAGAGTTTGAGCGAAAATGGTGGAAATGGGAAAGGAAGGAGACGGTCCGCGTATTTAAAGACCAGCCTCCCCCTTCGCATTTTCAACGCCCAGCTCTAGGCGTTAGAAATTCAAGCGCCCAGAGTTGGGCGCTGAAAATGTTTCCCAGACAGCGAATATTCGCTGTCGGGCACGCGCACTCCCCTATTTTGTGTAAGATATCCGTTATCTTGATATTTCTTTCCCAAAAAAAAATGGTATTTTGAAAAAAAAATATTGTTAAACAAAATATACACAGTGTGGACCCACTTATAGGACACATCTAAGCAGGAAATATTACGACCCACCAACAGGTTGTAATCACAAAAGCCCTTCTACGTCGGCAAAATAAGAAATTCAAAATGGGCTCGCCCACCCTCAGCGGGCGGGGTCTGCGTCACTAGCCGTGCAGGTCCTCAGTTTTCGAAAAAATAAAGTCTTCAAAATTAAAACAGGCTCGCCATCTTCAGCCGGCGGGGTCTACGTCACAAACCACGTAGGTCCTTATTTTCAAAAAAAAGCAGAACAAATTTCAAAATAGATTCGTCCACTTCTATCGGACGGGGTGTCCACCCTTAGCGGACAAGGTTCGCCATCTTTAGCCGGCGGGGTCTACGTCACAAACCGCGTAGGTCCTTATTTTTAAATTTCAAAAACAGATTCGTCCACCTCTATCGGACGGGGTGTCCACCCTTAGCGGACAGGCTCGCCATCTTTAGCCGGCTGGGTCTGCGCCATTAAACCGCGCAGGTCCTTAGTCGCTGCAGTGATAACTTTTGCTGGATTTTCCTTCGTTTTACGTCCTATAAAAACAAGGGTGCTGGATTTTCCTTCGTTTTACGTCCTATAAAAACAAGGGTGCTGGATTTTCCTTCGTTTTACGTCCTATAAAAACAAGGGGGTTTTCTCGTTTAACTAGCCTTGAAAATGAGAATCTTTAAAAACACTTTTACCTCGTGATTGGGCTTGGCCAGGCCCAATTACACTTTATATATATAGCTTTGATTTCGAAAACATCTGTAGCTACTCCCAATGACAAAGTGAGGGAGTTTCTACGCACCTTTAGATCCTTCCAATGACAAAGTGAGGAAGTTTCTATACTATCAGTTGACAAATCCCAATGACACGTGGGGAATATGTCGACACTTCAAGTGATGACCCTTAAGTCAAATGTTATCACTCGAGGGCTCGTGAGACCCTCGCAAAACAGGTCACATATACCATGGCTTGTGTGACGCACTCCGTCCAATACTTTGACCATCGTCTTACTCCAAGACTCAGTCAAAGTGGGGGCTAACTGTAGACACCTACTTTTGTCCCCATTCCCGAAAGGGAAAGGTTCAATGATGAGAACATAAATCTCCACTTGACAACGCATCTCCTATAAAATAAACGAATCTCGATTCCCCATTTCATTTCACCCGAAACCTGCTATTTATGGAAACCTGCTAAAAATAGTAACTGTTGTAAAAGGTAGCTTCTAAAAGTGGCAAATCATAAAGGATAGAAATCTGTCAGAATTAGGTGTTGCACTCCAACATAAATCCTAAATGAGATAGAAAACTGCAAGAATCCTATTCCTAATAGGATTCGGAAATAAGAGTTACTTATTAATTAAAATCCTAACGAGCCTAGAGTTCGTAACGGGCCCAGACGCATTCCGTCATAAAATTGATACGCGCTAAAAGACTCGATTAAGTCTCAAACTCTACGGATTTCAGGAATCCGAATCTGACTAAAGAAAACAGCCCAGACCCTATTTTCAACGCCTAGCTCTGGGCGCTGAAAATACCTGCGTACGTGTTTTTTCCTAATTCTTTATGAATTAGAACTCTGCAATTCTATCTTTCCACGAACTCTTCCCTATAAATAGACCCCTAAATTCGACGTGAAAGGAACACACAACACATAATTATACTCTGAGTATTGACTCCAACCCTCAGCCTAAGCCTCTCGCTGCGAAAATGTTCACGCGTTCTGTCGCAATCGATCCATAAATCGAACAGAACATATCCTGTCCCATAATTGAGATTCGTTAAATAAAAAGGAGAAATAGCAAAGTCAAAGTGGTTAGTTTTCTGAGAACCGTGACGCACCTCTCAAGGGTGCGTCGTAATGTGTCCCTTTTCGATGATTTAACTGCTTTCCTTGCCCTTTTTATGAACTGTTAAACTAACTAAATCTGATTGTTCTATCACGCCTAACAAATATGATATTTTTGGGAAATCGGATTATCATGCTAGGTCCCTTAATGCTATTTAAATCAGATAATCACGATCGAATTAGTATTATGTGTTGCATATTGCTAAAATCAACTCAGATTAGTTTAATAGTTAACGCATGTCCCTTCAATTATTTATGCTGAGCTAGTAAGGATATCCTGCCTCTGGAGTTATCGATGAGCAAAGTACTCCTCTCGGTAGTTACAGTCCCCCGAACCCTCAATCTCTACCTTGCGGGTGTATGTTGAGAGATCCCCACACCAGGGATCACAAGGGAACCTACGACCGTCGTGGTCAAACATGCACTCCCTTTATGTCACGATAACCGGGTTTTGTCAGTTTTTCTCATTGTCGTTAAAAAACTGAATGGCGACTCCTATATTACTAGTCAATTGGGTGTATACTCACAGGAAATCCAATTACACTTGATTGAATAAAAAGAATCGTCACACCCACGAGGGACGAGGTCACGCATTAGCCTCGTGCTTTTTCGACCCCCTCACAGATATTGCGATGAAGGAGAGAGCATTGTACTTATCTACGAATACATGCCTAACGGTAACCTGCAAGACCATTTATCAGGTACTTCTGATGTACTGATGCTATTGTTGCTCTGCTACTGCTTCTGTACTGCTTCTGCTATACTGTTGTTGTTGTGGGTATGCTCTTCTCTGTATTGCTCTGTTCTTCTCTTCTTTTCTGCTTTTCCCGGCTTTGTACTACTCTGATAATACTTCTACACTGCTCTTTACTACTGCTGTAGTTGTTGCTGCAGTTGGCTCTATACAGCTGCTGTTGTAGCTGCTGCAGTGGGTTGTATATATACTGCTGCTGTTATTACTGCTGCACAGAAGATCAGTAGATCAGTAGAGCAGTAGCAGATCAATCGAGAATCAGCCATAACATGATAAAAGTATAGCTTAAAGTCTCATTTAATACAACCAGCACTAAATCATGATGTAAGAACACCTAAACTAATCCTAAATCATTAAAAAGAAAATCATTATTGTTGTGAATTGTGTATATATTGTTTAAAATACTTAGTATTAGGTTTCTAATCTTCATTCTCATCTACTTTGGTCAATTTATGCACATTTAAGGCTCGTTTGATCGTTATATGTCATATTTTGACTAAATTAGCCGTTTTCGCTCCCAACTCTCAAATAATGAACCAAAATAGGAATACTAAACCTTTTTAATGTTTAATACACTTAGTATTAGGTTTCCAATCCTCATTCTAATCTATTTTGGTCAATTTATGCACATTTGAGGCTCGTTCGATCGTTGTGTGTCATATTTTGACTAAAATAGTCGTTTTCGCTCCCAACTCTCAACTAAAGAAGCAAAATAGGAATTTTTAACCCTTTACATGTTTAAAATACTTATTATTATGTTGCTACTCCTCATTCTCATCTACTTTGGTCAATTTATGCACATTTAAGGCTCGTCCGATCCTTACATGTCATATTTTGACTAAAATAGCCGTTTTCGCTCCCAACTATCAACTAATGAACCAAAATAGGAATTCTTAACCCTTTTTACATGTTTAAAATACTTAGTATTAGGTTACCAATCCTCATTATCACCTACTTGGGTCAATTTATGCACATTTGAGGCTCGTTCGATCGTTGTGTGTCATATTTTGACTATAGCCGTTTTCGCTCCCAACTCTTAACTAATGAACCAAAATAGAAATTCTTAGCCCTTTAAATGTTTAAAATACTTAGTATTAGGTTTCCAATCCTTATTTTCATCTACTTTGGTTTCCAATCCTTATTCTCATCTACTTTGGTTCTTTTGTTGAAATTTGGTATCGAAAATGCCTTTTTTCGCCATAAATGACCTATATCGACCCAAATGACCCATAGGCGTGCATAAAGAATTTGAAATGAATCTTAGTAACCTCTAACTAAGCATATGAAACAAAAAAACGATTTAGAAAGTGTCATTAGGTTCATTTGTTGATATTTGAGATCGAAAATGCCATTTTTGGCCATATATGACCTATATCGACCCAAAGGAACCATAGGCGTGCATAACGAACTTGAAATGAATCTTAGTAAACTCTAACTAAGCATGTGAAACATAAAAAAGATTTAGAAAGTGTCCTTAGGTTCATTGGTTGATATTTGGGATCGAAAATGCCATTTTTGGCCATATATGACTTATATCGACCCAAAGGAACCATAGGCGTGCATATCGAACTTGAAATGAGTTTCATAATCAAATAACTAATCATATAAATCATTAAAAAGGTTTAGAATGTGGAAATAGGTTCGTTTGTTGGTAGTTGGGATCGAAAATGCCATTTTTAGCCATAAATGACCTATATCGACCCAAATGACTCATAGGCGTGCATAACGAACTTGAAATGAGTCTTATAATCATATAACTAATCACATGAATCATGAAAAACGTTTAGAATATGGAAATAGGTTCGTTTGTTGGTAGTTGGGATCGAAAATGCCATTTTTGGCCATAAATGGCCTATATCAACCCAAATGAACAATAGGCGTGCATAACGAACTTGAAATGAGTTTCATAGTCATATAACTAATCATATGAATCATTAAAAAGGTTTAGAATGTGGAAATAGGTTCGTTTGTTGGTAGTTGGGATCGAAAATGCCATTTTTGGCCATAAATGACCTATATCGACCCAATTGGCTCATAGGCGTACATAACGAACTTGAAATGAGTTTCATAAACATATAACTAATCATATGAATCATGAAAAAGGGTTAGAATGTTGAAAGAGGTTCGTTTGTTGGTAGGTTGCATCGAAAATGCCATTATTGGCCATAAATGACCTATATCGACCCAAATGACCCACATGCGTGCATAACGAACTTGAAATGAGTTTCATAAACATATAAATAATCATATGAATCATAAAAAAGGGTTAGAATGTAGAAATAGGTTCATTTGTTGGTAGTTGGGATCGAAAATGCAATTTTTGGCCATAAATTACCTATATCGACCCAAATGACCCATAGGCCTACATAACAAACTTGAAATGAGTCTTATAAACATATAACTAATCATATGAATCATGAAAAGGATTTAGAAAGTGTCCTTAGGTTCATTTGTTGATAGTTGGGATCGAAAATGCCATTTTTTGCCATAAGTGACCTATATCGACCCAAATGACCCATAGGCGTGCATAACGAATTTGAAATGAATCTTAGTAACCTCTAACTAAGCATATGAAACATAAAAACTATTTAGAAAGTGTCCTTAGGTTCATTTGTTGATATTTGGGATCGAAAATGCCATTTTTGGCCAAATATGACCTATATCGATCCAAATGAGCCTTAAATGTGCATAAAGAACTTCAAATGAATCTTAGTAAACTCTAACTAAATATATGAAACATAATAAAGATTTAGATAGTGTTCTTAGGTTCATTGGTTGATATTTGGGATCGAAAATGCCATTTTTGGCCATATATGACCTATATCGACCCAAAGGAACCATAGGCGTGCATAACGAACTTGAAATGAGTTTCATAATCAAATAACTAATCATATAAATCATTAAAAAGTTTAGAATGTGGAAATAGGTTCGTTTGTTGGTAGTTGGGATCGAAAATGCCATTTTTAGCCATAAATGACCTATATCGACCCAAATGACTCATAGGCGTGCATAACGAACTTGAAATGAGTCTTATAATCATATAACTAATCACATGAATCATGAAAAACGTTTAGAATATTGAAATAGGTTCGTTTGTTGGTAGTTGGGATCGAAAATGCCATTTTTGGCCATAAATGGCCTATATCAACCCAAATTAACAATAGGCGTGCATAACGAACTTGAAATGAGTTTCATAATCATATAACTAATCATATGAATCATTAAAAAGTTTAGAATGTGGAAATAGGTTCGTTTGTTGGTAGTTGGGATCGAAAATGCCATTTTTAGCCATAAATGACCTATATCGACCCAAATGACTCATAGGCGTGCATAACGAACTTGAAATGAGTCTTATAATCATATAACTAATCACATGAATCATGAAAAACGTTTAGAATATTGAAATAGGTTCGTTTGTTGGTAGTTGGGATCGAAAATGCCATTTTTGGCCATAAATGGCCTATATCAACCCAAATTAACAATAGGCGTGCATAACGAACTTGAAATGAGTTTCATAATCATATAACTAATCATATGAATCATGAAAAAGGGTTAGAATGTTGAAAGAGGTTCGTTTGTTGGTAGGTTGCATCGAAAATGCCATTATTGGCCATAAATGACCTATATCGACCCAAATGACCCACATGCGTGCATAACGAACTTGAAATGAGTTTCATAAACATATAAATAATCATATGAATCATAAAAGAGGGTTAGAATGTAGAAATAGGTTCATTTGTTGGTAGTTGGGATCGAAAATGCAATTTTTGGCCATAAATTACCTATATCGACCCAAATGACCCATAGGCCTACATAACAAACTTGAAATGAGTCTTATAAACATATAACTAATCATATGAATCATGAAAAGGATTTAGAAAGTGTCCTTAGGTTCATTTGTTGATAGTTGGGATCGAAAATGCCATTTTTTGCCATAAGTGACCTATATCGACCCAAATGACCCATAGGCGTGCATAACGAATTTGAAATGAATCTTAGTAACCTCTAACTAAGCATATGAAACATAAAAACTATTTAGAAAGTGTCCTTAGGTTCATTTGTTGATATTTGGGATCGAAAATGCCATTTTTGGCCAAATATGACCTATATCGATCCAAATGAGCCTTAAATGTGCATAAAGAACTTCAAATGAATCTTAGTAAACTCTAACTAAATATATGAAACATAATAAAGATTTAGATAGTGTTCTTAGGTTCATTGGTTGATATTTGGGATCGAAAATGCCATTTTTGGCCATATATGACCTATATCGACCCAAAGGAACCATAGGCGTGCATAACGAACTTGAAATGAGTCTTATAATCATATAACTAATCACATGAATCATGAAAAACGTTTAGAATATTGAAATAGGTTCGTTTGTTGGTAGTTGGGATCGAAAATGCCATTTTTGGCCATAAATGGCCTATATCAACCCAAATTAACAATAGGCGTACATAACGAACTTGAAATGAGTTTCATAAACATATAACTAATCATATGAATCATGAAAAAGGGTTAGAATGTTGAAAGAGGTTCGTTTGTTGGTAGGTTGCATCGAAAATGCCATTATTGGCCATAAATGACCTATATCGACCCAAATGACCCACATGCGTGCATAACAAACTTGAAATGAGTTTCATAAACATATAAATAATCATATGAATCATAAAAAAGGGTTAGAATGTAGAAATAGGTTCATTTGTTGGTAGTTGTGATCGAAAATGCAATTTTTGGCCATAAATTACCTATATCGACCCAAATGACCCATAGGCCTACATAACAAACTTGAAATGAGTCTTATAAACATATAACTAATCATATGAATCATGAAAAGGATTTAGAAAGTGTCCTTAGGTTCATTTGTTGATAGTTGGGATCGAAAATGCCATTTTTTGCCATAAGTGACCTATATCGACCCAAATGACCCATAGGCGTGCATAACGAATTTGAAATGAATCTTAGTAACCTCTAACTAAGCATATGAAACATAAAAACTATTTAGAAAGTGTCCTTAGGTTCATTTGTTGATATTTGGGATCGAAAATGCCATTTTTGGCCAAATATGACCTATATCGATCCAAATGAGCCTTAAATGTGCATAAAGAACTTCAAATGAATCTTAGTAAACTCTAACTAAATATATGAAACATAATAAAGATTTAGATAGTGTTCTTAGGTTCATTGGTTGATATTTGGGATCGAAAATGCCATTTTTGGCCATATATGACCTATATCGACCCAAAGGAACCATAGGCGTGCATAACGAACTTGAAATGAGTTTCATAATCAAATAACTAATCATATAAATCATTAAATAGTTTAGAATGTGGAAATAGGTTCGTTTGTTGGTAGTTGGGATCGAAAATGCCATTTTTAGCCATAAATGACCTATATCGACCCAAATGACTCATAGGCGTGCATAACGAACTTGAAATGAGTCTTATAATCATATAACTAATCACATGAATCATGAAAAACGTTTAGAATATTGAAATAGGTTCGTTTGTTGGTAGTTGGGATCGAAAATGCCATTTTTGGCCATAAATGGCCTATATCAACCCAAATTAACAATAGGCGTGCATAACGAACTTGAAATGAGTTTCATAATCATATAACTAATCATATGAATCATTAAAAAGGTTTAGAATGTGGAAACAGGTTTGTTTGTTGGTAGTTGGGATCGAAAATGCCATTTTTGGCCATAAATGACCTATATCGACCCAATTGGCTCATAGGCGTACATAACGAACTTGAAATGAGTTTCATAAACATATAACTAATCATATGAATCATGAAAAAGGGTTAGAATGTTGAAAGAGGTTCGTTTGTTGGTAGGTTGCATCGAAAATGCCATTATTGGCCATAAATGACCTATATTGACCCAAATGACCCACATGCGTGCATAACGAACTTGAAATGAGTTTCATAAACATATAAATAATCATATGAATCATAAAAAAGGGTTAGAATGTAGAAATAGGTTCATTTGTTGGTAGTTGGGATCGAAAATGCAATTTTTAACCATAAATTACCTATATCGACCCAAATGACAAATAGGCCTACATAACGAACTTGAAATGAGTCTTATATACATATAACTAATCATATGAATCATGAAAAGGATTTAGAAAGTGTCCTTAGGTTCATTTGTTGATAGTTGGGATCGAAAATGCCATTTTTTGCCATAAGTGACCTATATCGACCCAAATGACCCATAGGCGTGCATAACGAATTTGAAATGAATCTTAGTAACCTCTAACTAAGCATATGAAACATAAAAACTATTTAGAAAGTGTCCTTAGGTTCATTTGTTGATATTTGGGATCGAAAATGCCATTTTTGGCAAAATATGACCTATATCGATCCAAATGAGCCTTAAATGTGCATAAAGAACTTGAAATGAATCTTAGTAAACTCTAACTAAGTATATGAAACATAATAAAGATTTAGAAAGTGTCCTTAGGTTCATTTGTTGATATTTGGGATCGAAAATGCCATTTTTGGCCATAAATGACCTATATCGACCCAAATGACCCATAGGCGTGCATAACGAACTTAAAATGAGTCTTATAAACATATAACTAATCATATGAATCATGAAAAACGTTTAGAATATGGAAATAGGTTCGTTTGTTGGTAGTTGGGATCGAAAATGCCATTTTTGGCCATAAATGGCCTATATCGACCCAAATGACCCTTAGGCGTGCATAACGAACTTGAAATGACTCTTATAAACATAACTAATCATATGAATCATGAAGAAGGGTTAGAATGTGTAAAGAGGTTCGTTTGTTGGTAGTTGGGATCGAAAATGCCATTTTTGGCCATAAATGACCTATATCGACCTAAATAACCCATAGGCATGAATAACGAACTTGAAATGAGTCTTATAAACATATAACTAATCATATGAATCATGAAAAAGATTTAGAAAGTGTCCTTAGGTTCATTTGTTGATATTTGGGATCCAAAATGCCATTTTTGGCCAAGTATGATCTATATCGAGCCAAATGAGCCTTAGATGTGCATAAAGAACTTGAAATGAATCTTAGTATACTCAGAAAGTTGTTTTCGCGACCAATATAATTTCTGTTTTCGCATATGAAACTTAATTTAATTTATTTCTTTGCATGTATGTTGTTCTTTTAAAGGTTTTCAAAACTCCAAGGGGAAGAGGAGTTGGATGAAGTTCGAGACAAGTGGGCTACTTACTTCAACGATTGTGAACTACCCTCAGTATAATAAATAGAGCAGGCTTGTAGTTATCCGTGACTCTTACATTATTTTGTTATTTATCGATTTAATTAATTACATTTGAATTAATTCGGTAATATTATTGGAAATTTGAATTTTATATCATTTTTGAGGAATGTCAAGCTGATGTTTCGTGAAACAATATTCTATAAATTATAATGCAGAATTTTACATTACAAAATCAGAAATTATATTGCAGAATATCAGGAATTATATTGCAGAATTGTTTTTTAAAAAAAAACCTCAAAAGGTGCCCTTGTTTACAACAAGAGCAACTTATGTGAGGCTTATAAGTTGCCCTTGTTGCAAACAAGAGCAACTTATGTGAAGCTTATAAGTTGCCCTTGTTTATAAGCTCCACATAAGTTGCCCTTGTTGCAAACAAGGGCAACTTTTGATAATTTTACAAAAGTGACCCAGCCATAGGTGGCACTAATAAAGGGCAACTTATAAGCCTATTTTAAGGGCAACTTATGATGTTTTTTCCTCTAGTGTTAGCATAAGATCGTAATCGGAGAAGCCCAAGGCCTTCAGGGTGGCAAGGGGACAAATGTTTTCTTGGATGTCGGTGGTTACCCTAGGTTCGAGGATCACCCAGTTTTGAGCATGTGGAATGAGATGGTAGAAGCTTGGAACCATCATTTCGTAGCCTGGCTTGTACATTGTAGAGATTAAATTGCATGGAAAATCCTCTTCTTCATCTTCACAATCATAGGAGATAGCTTGCACCGAAGGAGACTGCTTGGCTCCTGGAGATAGGGGCAAAGTCTTGTTGTCGAAGAAATTCTGGATTAGATGCTTGAGCTTGAAGCAGTTTTCAATGTCATGCCCGTTCCCCTAGTGGAACTTGCAATATGCTGTAGGGTCCCAGCTTTTGGACCTTTTGTCGACTAGAGGGTCTGGTGTAGGACCGATGGGAGTGATGACTTGCTTCTCGGCCAACCGATCAAAGGCGTCGCCATAGGACATACCGAGGTTGGTAAAGACCCTTTGAGGCCTGTTTTGGAAATCGCGTTGATTGCTGTTGTTCTTGAAGTTTCTTGGCTTTGGACCTTGAGGAGCTTCTAGGGCGTTGACCTCGTGGACCTTGTGTGTTGCTTCAGTTTTCTTACCCTTCCACTTTTCAGCTTGTGGAGTTGGTGCTAATGGTGCTTTCATCAAATCGTCCTCTATATCGACTCCGATGTCATAGGTTCTCTTAAAACTTTCCAGGCCTAGGTATTTCATATGAGTATTGTACTTTGGAAGGAGCCCAGCAATAAAAATCTTCACCAATTCTCTCTCGGAGGGTCGAGTCACCATTTGGGAAGCCATCTCTCTCCATCGGTTGAGATAATTAGTGAAACCTTCTTGAGGTCCTTGCCTGAGAACCTCCAGATCTAGAGTAGTTTGAAGTTGAATGTTGGGTTGATACTGCTCCATAAATGCTCGAGCAACCGCTTCCCATGTACTGGTTTGATGCTCTTTGAGTGAGTAATACCACTTCTGGAAAACTGGTTCTAAGAACATGGGGAATACCACGGGGTATATCTCAAGTTCGACCCCCTTAATGGCCATTGTAGCTCTGAAGTTCTTGAGGTGATATTTGGGATTGTCGGTTGACTTGAATTTCGGGATATCATTGGCAGAGAATTTGTTTGGCAAGTTTGCCCTTCCCTTGAGATCCTCCATTGAAGTGTCGAAGTAGTTTTCTTGATTGGTAACCTTGTTAACCAGGCTTTCGATCTTTTTGGTTAGGTCATCGGTGGGTGCGGCCTACT
The DNA here is from genome assembly GCF_020520425.1 of Spinacia oleracea. Lineage (NCBI taxonomy): Eukaryota > Viridiplantae > Streptophyta > Magnoliopsida > Caryophyllales > Amaranthaceae > Spinacia > Spinacia oleracea. The sequence continues at coordinate 63,127,119 of NC_079489.1, forward strand.
CCACAATACCCAAACGGTTGCTTACGTTCTCCAGGTTGGTGTTGAGGCTGGCTACAGCGGCCATAAGCTAGGTGATTTGATCGACGACAGCCATTTGAATTGTTTCTTGAGAAGGACTTGAAGCTTGATTTGTAGAAGGTGAGCTGGCTGCTCGCTCAATGCCGGCTATAAGGGAGGCTAGGGCTGATGGAGTTCTCTTCAACCTTTCTCCTCTTCGGAGAACCCACAGGATCTTTGGACTCCTAGTTAGGACACATGACATGATTTTAGAACTTGAACTTCCCGACATATGATATGATATGCATGCAATGAATGAGACCTAGACTTGATTCTAAGTGCCACTCCGAAGATTCGGGATTTTGGATCTTGTATTTGTATTCGGGATTTGCGACCCGTTGGAAATACTTGAGAGGAGCTTCATTCTTTTGTGGAGGTTTTCTCCTTGTACTAGAAATTAAAATATCGAAAAAGAAGATTTCGACCTATTGGAACTTGGACTATTTTAGGGGAATTTCAACCCATTTGAAAATTGGACTTGTATTATTTCAAGGGATTTTCAACCCATTGGAAATATTTTAGGAGATTGGATTTTGTATTATTTCAAGAGAGTTTCAACCCGATCGAAAGGGAATTGGATTTTGTATTATTTCAAGGGGATTTCAACCCGTGAATATTTTAGGGGAATTCAACCCATTGGATTTTGGAATACTTCAAAGGAATTTTAAGCCGAAGTAGAGTTTTGAGTATTTTTAGGGGAGTTTCAACCCGTTGAATTTCGAAGTATTTTAGGAGGATTTCAACCCGTTGAATAGAATTTGGAAATCGAATTTGTATTATTTATGGGGAGTTTCAACCCGTGAATAGATTTTGGGAATTGAATTTGTATTATTTCTGGGGAGTTTCAACCCGTTGAATTTCGAAGTATTTTAGGGGGATTTCAACCCGATGGATTTGGAATGTTTCAAGGGAATTTCAACCCGTTGGATTTTGTATTATTTCTAGGGATTTTCAACCAATTGGAAATATTTTCGAATTTTGTATTTGGGAGCGATGGAAAGCAAGAATTCTTGCAGTTTGAAAATGAATTTAAAATTTGAGTTTGATTCGGAATTTGAACTTGGAAATGGAAAAGACGCATTTTTGTATAGAGTATGAGGCTTTGAATTTTGAAATATGGACTTGAAAATCCGGCATTATGCCGCCATGGATTTGAGGCATTGGATTTGGAATTTTGAAAGTCCAGCATCACGCCGCCGTGGACTTGGAATTTTGAAGTGTTTGGTCATGGAATTTTTAATTTGAAGTTGAATGAGTAAGATTCGGCATTACGCTATCATGGATTTGGAATTTGAAGTCTTCGAATATAGGACTTGAAATTTGAAAGATTGAATTTAGAACTTCGAACTTGAGGTTTGAAATATGGAATGGAAAAGTCGGCGTTACTGTAATACCCCGAAATTTTAAACTCGATTTATTAAAATTAAAAATATTTATTAACTTAATTTCGTTTTAAATAAATTACGAATAATCGAATTTCGTTATTTTAATCGTTTTTACGATTTATTTTAAACGATAAATTTATACACTGAAATTATTTATTTTTCGTTAACGATAATTTTTTTTTTTAAGAAATTATTTTAGTTAAACATTTCTATTTTTAGCAATCTCTGAAAATTACAAACAATTTATGAATTTTGCCAAATATTGTGAAATTATTAACAAAAAAAAAAGAAGGGAAAATCCATTTTTTTTGCTTTATTCCCTTGCTCTCCACGCATGAACCAGGAAGTCAAGACTTCCTCTCCTTCCCTCAAATCAGTCCACATTCTTTTGCTTGAGCCCCAAGGCCTTCCCCCTTCTAGAATCCTTCCAAAATTTCAAATTCCATTCAACTTCTGATGAATTTCAATACCAAAATCAATTCACAAAACTGAGAAAAATCATCCCCTTGTTCCTCCAATTGCTCGAACCACCACCACCAACAACAACCACCTCAACCACCGTACACCACCATTATCACCACCAGTCGCAACACCCTCAACCACCCTGACCACCGTCGCCCTCCAGCACCACCGCACACACACCACCGGCTTCCATCTTCTCTCTCTCCTCCTTTCACAACACCCCTGCCCCCCTCCCCTTTTTCTTCCCCTTTCTCTAACTCGCCGCACTACCCCCATCGCGCTCCACCACCGCCCACCATCACCAACCTACACACCGATCTCTGCCGCCCCAAAAACCCCAGTGCTCCGCCAAAAACCTCCCAGAACTCTCCCTCACAAACCTCCCCTGCTTCTCACCCAAAATCGTGCTCCTCCTACTCTCTCACGCTGCTCCTCCGCCACGAACCGCCCACCATTACCGCCGCATTAATCGGCGCCACCCAACTCACCCCAGCCCCCTTCCTCTCCTCCTTCCTTCGTGCTCCCCTGTGTTGTGCTTCCTCTGATCCCCTGCCGTGACTCCTTCCCGAAACCAAAACAAGAAATCCATTTTTTAACTTTGGTTTTCATTCCCTTTAAAACCCAATTTAAGGATTTGGGCCATTTCAAATTGGGCCTTGGTGAGTTGAAAACTGAATTGTTATTTTCAGATTTCTTAATTACTAATTTTTATGTTTTAACAAAGTTTTATCATATAATTATTTACTAATATACTGTTTATTATTTTTCAGGAAAGGCAAATAAATTTAATTATCGATTTCATTGAAATGAGTTACTAGATTGATTTATCAAGGACAATTTAAATAAAATTTCGTGTGAATTGATTTAGGAGAAAATATATATATTTTTTTCTTCTAAAATTGTGTTTAATAATATTTTCATTTAAAATTATGAAATTATATATTTTCAACATTATTATTAGAAAATTCGTTATTTATAAATTTTCGAAATTATTGAGTAAAATTATTTATCATTTCAATAACTAATTCAATTATTTAATATTTTGAAAGAAATTGGACTCGGAGCTCAGGACGAACGAACCAAGCAAATTCCTTAGCCAAATCGTGGAAGTGAGGTAACGGCTATTGCTAGTACCCGCAATCCCCTTATAAATATGATTTATGAAAATATGACGTTATGATTGAGTTTATGAATTAAATGTTTTGACCTGTTTTATGGATTGTGGGAATGAATTATGATTTGTTTAAATTATTCTTTATAATATGATTTGATTGAGTTTTCTCATAAAATGATGTTTATATGATGCCATGAATGAAATGATGTTTTATTGATCCCAAGATCAAAATGATGTTTTATGATCTAAAAGAGTTACGATATTTTGACTGAAATACAAGCCAAGGCTTGGTAAAAATTACATACAACATGATAAATAAAAGTGAAAGACCTGGTTTGTCTGACAGTATATAAACTACTATCTTCCTATCTATCGGTCATGCATGCACCACGGACACCTGTCCACTAATGGATTACGAGCCCAAGCTCCTATGGTTTATGAGCCCAGGCTTAGGGCCCAGGCCCCATGTTACGATGATGAGTCCAGGCCCAGTGGAGAATTCCTTCACGGTTCGTACTTGCCGACAACTAGCATGTTAAATTGCAAAGTTTATGAATGAATTAAATATGATGTTTTACTAAATGTTTTACCTATTCTATTCTCCCTGTGTCATTAAATAAAATGAATTGAAATGAATTTACGCTGCTAGAATAGTTCGTTACTGAGTCTTCGGCTCACCGTTTTGTTTTCTGTTTTAGGTACTGATGGGGACGATGGACACGAGTAGTGGCGAGGAATTTCACTTTAATATTATTCACCTAGTTTATATTTAATGTTTGGAAATTTTGTGAAACACTACCTTTAAGTTTGGTGGTATTGTGAATTGCTACCTTATAAAACTTTTTTTAATTTAACTATCTTATAAGTTTGGTTTGTTTGACTAACACTACCATTTGACGTTTTTCGTTAATGTTTTCCGTTGTGTATTTCTTCTATTCTTTTAAATATCTCTGTTCATTTGTCATTTTGTGCATTTGCCATATTAAATAACCGTTGTAGTGGAGTCCAAAGACGTAAAACATTAACAAAAAACGGCAAATGGTAGTGTTAGTCAAACAAACCAAACTTATAAGGTATTAAAATATAATTTCCTTTTTAAAAGGTAGCAATTCAAATAACCACCAAACTTAAAGGTAGTGTTTCACCAAATTTCCTTAATGTTTTAATAGTTTAATTAAAGACTTTTAGTAAGTTATGTACTTTTATTTTGGTAATATAAAGGATTATTATATATATTTTGGAGTAACTAATAGCTTATGATTGATGTTTGCCTTGTAACTTCCTTTGGCAGGTAATGACCCGACCAATTAGGTTAATTCCGCTGCTAATTATGCTTTAATAATTGAATTAGAGGTCGGGGCGTTACAGTTTGGTATCAAGAGCAAAGGTTCTGGACCATAAGTGCTAAACCTTACGGGTTTTTGCACGAATAGAATTCATTAGGCTTTAAGTAAAGAATTTTATGGAATGAGTTAAAAAGAATGTTCTAAAATCTTGCTAAGTTAAAATGAATATGAGTGTGAGTGTAGGAACGGGATCAAAGGGTCTATTTTATATTATTATTTTGCTTCAATCTGATAAGATATGTTATGCAGAATGTCGACCATTGATGCTATCAACGATGTTACCAACGGAGCTCGCAACGAGCATCATGTTCACGATGATAACGACATTACTCACGAGGAGTATGTCCATGTTAATGGCCATGAGGAAAGGATGGAACGATTGGAAAATGTGAGTGCAATGTTGGCCGAATTAGTCCATGATTCTCGAAAAAATAAAGATGTTAGTGGGAACGAGAGCGCAACGATGTTCAAGAACTTTTCGTCACTCAACCCACCATCCTATGATGGCAAGCCCGATCCAGTTGAGTTCGAGGATTGATTAAGTCGCATTGATCAGTTGTTTGAAACCCTGCAATGCCCTGAGAAATGGAGAGTTGATTTCGCAGTGTTTTACTTGACGGGTCAAGCAGGATTATGGTGGAAAGTTAACAAGGAATGAAAGAATGGGCCTGGATTTGGTTGGAACAAACTACAGAAGTTAATGAGAGACAAGTTTTATCCACCATCCTTGAGGAAACAAAAAGAAGATGAATTTCTACACTTGCAAAAAGGAACAATGAGCGTGTTGGAATACGCAAATAAATTCATGGAGTTGTCAAGGTTTGCACCAGACTTGGTGTCGACAGAGCAGTTCAGGATGAACCGTTTCGAGCGAGGTCTGCACCTTAAGTACCAGGATAGGCTGTCCACTCAGAGGTTTACTTCATACCAGGATATGGTTGATATTGCAGCTAATGTAGAGTGAGTGGTACTGCTTCGAGTAGCGAAGAATGTTGGGTATAAAAGGAGAAATGAAAACCAAAGTTAAGGAGGAGCAAAGAAGCCTAACCAACGCTATCAGGGAAATCAAAGGAGGAACGATGTTGGAAACAAAGGACAAGGTTATCGTGGAAACCATAATAATAGGACACAAGAATGTGCCAAGTGTGGGAGAAGCGGCCACATTGAGAGTGAATGTCGTGCAGGATCGAACACTTGTTTTCGATGTGGGAGCCATGATCATTACATCAGAGATTGTCCGAAGCAAGTAACCCCAAACATGAGAGGACCAATTTCAACTAACAACGATCGTGGTCGGAACAACAACAACACATGAGGATCAAGCCGCAACCCACCCCGACCACCGCCAGTTGGAAGAGTTTTTGTGATGAGACAGGATGAGGCAGATGAGAATGATAATGTTATCACCGGTACCTTCTCCATCCGTTCTTTAGCAGCCCATGTTCTTTTTGATTCTGGAGCTTCACATTCCTTTATTTCTCCATTGTTTGCAAAATGTTTAAATTTGAAACCATGTGTAGACACCTACTTTTGTCCCCATTCCCGAAAGGGAAGGTTCGATGATGAGAACATAAATCTCCACTTGGCAATGCATCTCCTATAAAATAAACGAATCTCAATCACCCTTTCATTTCAGCCAAAACTGCTATTTATAGAAACCTGCTAAAAATAGTCATTGCCGTAAGAAGTAGTTGTTAAAAGTGGCAAAGTCATAAAAGATAGAAATCTGTTAGAATTAGGTGTTGCACTCCAACATAAGTCCTAAAAGAGATAGAATTGGCAAAAGGAATTCTATTCCTGCTATGATTCGAAAATAAGAGTTACGTATTAATTAAATTCCTAACGAACCTAGAGTTCCTAACGGGCCCAGACGCATTCCGTCATAAGTTAATACGCACTAAGAAACTCGGATAAGTCTCAAAAGCTCCGTGTTTAAGAGTCCAAATCTGACAAAAAGGCTCGGCTCAGATCCTATTTTCAACGCCTGGGTCTGGGCGCCGAAATCTTCGGCGCCCAGCCCTGGGCGCTGAAAATACCTGGGGCCGTGTCGTCTCCGAATTCTTTTTGGATTCGTATTCGAAAGATCTATCTTTTCACAAACTCTTTCCCTATAAATATAGCTTAAAAACCGACGTGAACACAACACACAATTCCATAACCTGAGTATTGACTCTAGCCTTAAGCCTAGCCTCACGCTGCGAAATTGATCTGGCGTTCTGTCGCAATTGACCCAAAAGTCGAAGATAACGCATCCTGTCCCTTGTAGCTGATGAATTAAGCCTAAATACTGGAACATTGCTTGGAAACCCGAGATTCGTTAAATAAAAGGAGAAATAGCAAAGCCAAGTGGTTAGTTTTCTGAGAACCGTAACGCACCTCTCAAGGGTGCATTGTAATATGTCCCTCATATGATTTAATCTCTTTTATCACCCTTTTATAAAATTGTCAAACTATTAACTTGATTGGTCTATCACGCCTAATAAGATAATACCATGGACAATGGAATTATCATGCTAGGTACCTTAAATAAATCTAAATAAGATAATCACGATCGATTTAGTGTTATGTGTTGCATATTGCTAAAATCAATTCAGAATAGTTTAATAGTTTAAACGCATGTCCCTTCAATTATTTATGTTGAGCTAGTAAGGATAACCTGCCTCTAGAGTTATCGATGAGAACTCCTCTTGGTAGTTACAGTCCCCCGAACTCTCAATCTCTGCCCTGCGGGTGTACGTTGAGCGATCCCCACACCAGGGATCACAAGGGAACCTATGGCCGTCGTGGTCGAACATAATTGCACTCCCTTTATGTCACGATAACCGGGTTTTGTCAGTTTTTCTCATTGTCGTTAAAAACTGAATGACGACTCCTATATTACTAGTCGATTGGGTGTAAACTCACAGGAAATCTAACTACACTTGATCTGACAACGTCACGCCCACGAAGGACGAGGTCACGCGTTAGCCTCGTGCTTTTTCGACCCCCTCATAGTACCCCGACCACCGCCAGTTGGAAGAGTTTTTGTGATGAGACAGGATGAGGCAGATGAGAATGATAATGTTATCACCGGTACCTTCTCCATCCATTCTTTAGCAGCCCATGTTCTTTTTTATTCTGGAGCTTCACATTCCTTTATTTCTCCATTGTTTGCAAAATGTTTAAATTTGAAACCATGTTGTGACTTTCATGCTATGAGTGTTTCCCTTCCTAGTGGAGAAATAGTGAAATGTAGAACCATGTATAGAGATTGTCCCATTGTAATAGAGAAAGTGGAGTTTCTAGCAGACTTAGTAGCTTTTGACCTATCTAAATTTGATGTAATCTTGGGAATGAATTGGTTGACTAAGTATGAAGCTAACCTTAATTGTTCGAGGCAAAGTGTGAACCTTAAAACTCCAAATGGAGATAGAGTTTCATTCCATAAGTTAGTAAGACAACCAACGATTCAAATTGTCCATGCTTTGAGAGCACGTAAAATGATTGAGAGTGGTTTATGTGGTTATCTATGTAGTGTTGTTGACCTAAATACCTCTGGACCTTCCATTACCGACATACCTGTTGTTTGTGAGTACCCACATGTTTTTCCAGAAGAAATACCTAGTATGCCCCCACCAAGAGAATTAGATTTCAGCACTGAATTAATTCCAGGATCCACCCCTATTTCTAAGGCACCATATAGAATGGCACCGGCTGAGTTGCAAGAATTAAAGAAACAATTAGATGAGTTACTTGAAAAAGGATATATTCGATCTAGTGTTTCACCATGGGGAGCCCCTGTCTTATTTGTGAAGAAAAGGGATGGAACTATGAGGTTATGCATAGATTATAGAGAGTTAAACAAGATTACTATTAAGAATAAGTATCCTTTACCCCGTATTGATGATTTGTTTGACCAACTTCGAGGTGCAAAAGTGTTTTCTAAGATTGATTTGAGGTCAGGTTACCATCAACTTCGAATTAAACCCGAGGATATTCCAAAGACAGCCTTTAGAACTAGATATGGTCACTATGAGTTTGTTGTGATGCCTTTTGGGTTAACCAATGCACCAGCTGTATTTATGGATTTGATGAACCGTATTTTTAAACCATACCTTGATAAGTTTGTAGTTGTGTTCATTGATGATATTTTGGTATATTCTAAGAGTAATGAGGAACACGAGGAGCATCTGAGAAAAGTGTTAGATATGTTGATTGAAAACCAGTTATATGCTAAGTTGTCGAAATGTGAATTCTGGCTTAAGGAAATATCATTTTTAGGTCATATTATCTATGAGAAAGGTGTATTTGTTGACCCTGAGAAAATAAAAGCAATTGTGGAATGGCCTAGACCAACTAATGTACCTGAAGTACGGAGTTTTGTGGGTTTAGCTGGATATTATCGAAGATTCGTTTAAGACTTTTCTAAGGCTTCCTTACCCATAACACGATTAGTTAGAAAGAATACCAAATTTGTGTGGAATGATAATTGTGAATGTGCATTTCAAGAACTTAAGAAACGTCTCACCACTGCCCCTATTCTTACCCTGCCATCTGGAACTGACGGATTTGTGATTTATAGTGATGCTTCTAAGAATGGTTAGGATGTGTCTTAATGCAAAATGGAAAAGTTATAGCTTATGCTTCACGCCAACTCAAAGTTCATGAACAAAACTACCCTACCCATGACCTCGAACTTGCAGCTGTTGTTTTCGCCCTCAAAATTTGGAGTAATTATTTGTATGGAGTTTCATGTCAAATTTTCACTGACCATAAAAGTCTTAAGTATATTTTCACCCAAAAAGAACTCAACATGAGACAACGTAGGTGGTTAGAGCTTCATAAAGATTATGACCTTGATATTCAATACCATCCCGGAAAGGCTAACGTTGTTGCAGATGCATTAAGTCGGAAGTCTCACCTAAATTCTATCCTAACTTTCTCCCGAGTCAACCAAGATGATCTACAAAAGATGGAAATTGCGTTTATCAAAGGAGATGCTTGTTTGAATGTGTTGGTAATGAAGCCAACTTTGATTGATGAGATTAAGGAAGCACAATGTAAGGACTCACAATTAGAAAGAATAAGGAGTGAAGTGGAAAATGGGAAGTCACCTGGTTTTGTCATTCAAGAGGATGGCACGTTAAGGTTTCAGGGAAGATTATGTGTGCCTAATGATGAGAAGTTGAAAAAGAGAATTTTAGAAGAAGCTCATAGTTCACCATACTCGATTCACCCTGGAGGAAATAAGATGTATAAGGATTTGAGGCAAGTGTATTGGTGGAGCAACATGAAGCAAGAAGTGGTAGAGTATGTGGCTAAATGTTTGACATGTCAGAGAATCAAGATCGAGCATCAAAGACCAGCAGGTTTGTTGCAACCTCTGGATGTGCCAGAATGGAAATGGGATTCAGTTTCAATGGATTTCATTATAGGTTTACCAAGATCAACCAAGGGAATGAATGCTATTTGGGTCATTGTTGATCGATTAACAAAGTCAGCGCATTTCTTAGCAATGAAGAGCAATTCGAGTTTAGATCAACTTGTTGAACTATATGTGAACACTATTGTGCGATTGCACGGAGTGCCTATTTCGATTGTTTCTGATCGTGATACGAGGTATCAATCAACCTATTGGAAAGAATTGCAGAAAGCTCTTGGGACGAAACTTAACTTTAGTACTGCATTTCATCCAACGACTGATGGACAAACAGAACGCACTAACCAAATTGTTGAGGATATGTTGAGAGCATGTGTTTTGGATTTTCAAGGAACGTGGGAAAAGTTTCTACCTATGGTTGAATTTTCGTACAACAACAGTTATTAGGCCACCATTGGTATGGCACCTTACGAAGAACTTTATGGAAGGAAATGTCGAACACCATTATGTTGGAGTGATATCGATGAGGCACGTGTTATAGGACCAGAATTGATTCAAGAAACTACTGACAAGATTCGTTTGATCCAATCAAGAATGATGGCAGCGCAAAGTAGGCAAAAGAGTTATGCGGACCAACGAAGAAGACCACTAGAGTTTGAGGTTGGAGATCACGTGTTCTTGAAAATTTCGCCAACAAAAGGAATAAATAGATTTGGTCAAACGGGAAAGTTGAGCCCAAGATACATCGGGCCATATGAGATATTAGAAAGAGTAGGTGCAGTAGCATATCGACTAGCTTTACCAACCGACTTGGAAAAGGTGCATAATGTGTTCCACGTGCCGATGTTAAGAAAATATGTTCCTGATCCTAGCCATGTGATTACGCACGAACCCTTGATGTTGCGAAACGACTTGACTTACGAGGAGAAACCAATTGAAATTCTAGAACATAGAGAGAAACGACTTAGAAGCAAAGTAATTCCAATGGTTAAAGTCTTGTGGGATAACCACTTGACATTTGAAGCTACATGGGAAGTCGAAGCGCAAATGAGATCGAAATATTCCCAGTTATTCGTTTAGAAACGATAAGATGTATGAATTTTAATATGTTATATAATGTTATTCTGCCATATTTTTATAGTGAATAGAACGAATAAGTATGAATTGTATGATTTCTATGAATGGCTAGTTCTACTGAGCTCCGGTTTTGAGGACGAAACTTTTTCTAAGGGGGTAAGGATGTAATACCTCGAAATTTTAAACTCGATTTATTAAAATTAAAAATATTTATTAACTTGATTTTGTTGGAAATAAATTACGAATAATCGAATTTCGTTATTTTAATCATTTTTACGATTTATTTTAAACAATAAATTTATAAACTGAAATTATTTATTTTTCGTTAACGATAATTTTTTTTAAGAAATTATTTTAATTAAACATTTCTATTTTTAGCAATCTCTGAAAATTACAAACAATTTCTGAATTTTGCCAAATATTGTGAAATTATTAACAAAAAAAAAGGGAAAATCCATTTTTTTTGCTTTATTCCCTTGCTCTCCACACATGAACCAGGAAGTCAAGACTTCCTCTCCTTCCCTCAAATCAGTCCATATTCTTTTGCTTGAGCCCCAAGGCCTTCCCCCTTCTAGAATCCTTCCAAAATTACATATTCCATTCAACTTTTGATGAATTTCAATACCAAAATCAATTCACAAAACTGAGAAAAATCATCCCCCTTGTTCCTCCAATTGCTCGAACCACCACCACGAACAACAACCACCTCAACCACTGTACACCACCATTATCACCACCAGTCGCAATACCCTCAACCATCCTGACCACCGTCGCCCTCCAGCACCACCGCACACACACCACTGGCTTCCATCTACTCTCTCTCCTCCTTTCACGACACCCCTGCCCCCCTCCCCTGTTTCTTCCCCTTTCTCTAACTCGCCGCACCACCCCCATCGCGCTCCACCACCGCCCACCATCACGAACCTACACACCGATCTCCGCCGCCCCAAAAACCCCAGTGCTCCGCCCAAAACCGCCAAGAACTCTCCCTCACAAACCTCCCCTGCTTCTCACCCAAAACCGTGCTCCTCCTCCTCCTCTCTCACGCTGCTCCTCCGCCACGAACCGCCCACCATTACCGCCGCATTAATCGGCGTCACCCAACTCACCCCAGCCCCCTTCCTCTCCTCCTTCCTTCGTGCTCCCCGGTGTTGTGCTTCCTCTCCTCCCTTGCCGTGATTCCTTCCAGAAACCAAAACAAGAAATCCAATTTTTAACTTTGGTTTCATTCCCTTTAAAACCCAATTTAAGGATTTGGGCCATTTCAAATTGGGCCTTGGTGAGTTGAAAACTGAATTGTTATTTTCATATTTCTTAATTACTAATTTTCATGTTTTAACAAAGTTTTATCATATAATTATTTACTAATATATTGTTTATTATTTTTCAGGAAAGGCAAATAAATTTAATTATCGATTTCATTGAAATGAGTTACTAGATTGATTTATCAAGGACAATTTAAATAAAATTTCGTGTGAATTGATTTAGGAGAAAACATATATTTTTTTTCTCTAAAATTGTGTTTAATAATATTTTCATTTAAACTTATGAAATTATATATTTTCAACATTATTATTAGAAAATTCGTTATTTATAAAATTTCGAAATTATTGAGTTAAATTATTTATCATTTCAACAACTAATTCAATTATTTAATATTTTGAAAGAAATTGGACTCGGAGCTCAGGACGAACGAACCAAGCAAATTCCTTAGCCAAATCGTGGAAGTGAGGTAACGGCTATTGCTAGTACCCGCAATCCCCTTATAAATATGATTTATGAAAATATGACGTTATGATTGAGTTTATCAATTAAATGTTTTGACCTGTTTTATGGATTGTGGGATTGAATGAATTATGATTTGTTTGAATTATTCTTTATAATATGATTTGATTGAGTTTTCTTATAAAATGATGTTTATATGATGCCATGAATGAAATGATGTTTTATTGATCCCATGATCAAAATGATGTTTTATGATCTAAAAGAGTTATGATATTTCAATTGAAATACAAGCCAAGGCTTGGTAAAAATTACATACAACATAATAAATAAAAGTGAAAGACCTGGTTTGTCTGGCAGTATATAAACTACTATCTTCCTATCTATCGGTCATGCATGCACCACGGACACCTATGCACCCATGGATTACGAGCCCAGGCTCCCATGGTTTATGAGCCCAGGCTCAGGGCGCAGGCCCCATGTTACGATGATGAGCCCAGGTTCTTATTGGCCCAGGCCCAGTAGAGAATTCCTTCACGGTTCGTACTTGCCGACAACTAGCATGTTAAATTGCAAATTTTATGAATGAATTAAATATGATGTTTTACCAAATGTTTTACCTATTCTATTCTCTCTGTGTTATTAAATAAAATGAATTGAAATGAATTTACGCTGCTAGAATAGTTCGTTACTGAGTATTCAGCTCACCGTTTTGTTTTCTGTTTTAGGTATTGATGGGGACGATGGACACGAGTAGTGGCGAGGAATTTCACTTTAATATTATTCACCTAGTTTATGTTTAATGTTTTAATAGTTTAATTTAAAGACTTTTAGTAATATAAAGGATTATTATATATATTTTGGAGTAACTAATATCTTATGATTGATGTTTGCCTTGTAATTTCCAAAAGGAAGTTACGGCAGGTAATGACCCGACCAATTAGGTTAATTCCGCTGCTAATTATGCTTTAATAATTGAATTAGAGGTCGGGGCGTTACAGTTACGACGGCATGAGTTTGGACATTTGAACTTGAGGTTTTGAGATTGAAATTGGTAACTTGAATTTGAGGTTTGGAGGATGGAATTGAAGATTTGAATGCTTAAACTTAGATAATCCGGCATGACGCCGTTGAATTGAATTCTGAATTAGGAACATGAAATTAGGACTAGAAAATCCGGCATTATGACGCCGTTGGATTTGAATTTTAAATTTAGAATTTGGAATGGAAAATCCGGCATTATGACGCCGTTGGATTGAATTTTGAATTTGGAATTTGAGATTTGCACTACAAGAATTTGTATCTTTAACGACAACCTAATTACGACGGGTCAAAAATCCCGTCGCAAAAGCCTTTTGCGACGGGACTAACAATCAAACAATGACGGGAATAACCGTCGCAAATGTCTTTTACGACGGGTTTACGATGGATTTACGACGGGATTTTCTATTAACGACGGCCCCCCTTTAATGACGGGTTCGCGACAGGAAATCCCGTCGTTAATCAACGACGATTATTGGCCTTTCGCGACGGGATTTCCCGTCGTTAATAGTACAATTCTTTGTAGTGTTGGACTAGAAAATCCGGCATTATGACGCCGTTGGATGGAACTTTTGAATTTGGAATTTGAAATTTGGACTAGAAAATTCGACATTATGACGCCGTTGGATGGAATTTTGAATTTGGAATTTGACATTTGGACTAGAAAATCCGGCATTATGACGCCGTTGGATGGAATTTTGAATATGGAATTTATGCATGAGGCGTGTTTAAGGGCTTTGAATCAAATGGAGTGGCACTCCTAAAAGACCTTAAATTGGCAATTTTGGATGCATTAGGTTTGAATGATGCTCCTAGAGGTTTGGTTTCCTAGTTGGAGGCTAATGGTTTTGGCAAAGTTAGAACTCGAGGTTATCCATTCACGCGTGCAAAAACGCCCACACAATGCACAAATAGCATGTTGTCACACTAAGATGGATATGAAATGCGACATGCAAAGTTCTCAACCTAAGGTCGGTCTAAGTTTTGTATGATGCAAGTGGTCGGCTTTAGGTGTCAAAAGGGTACTTGAATAAGAGGCGGATCAGGCGACAACTTGCACATCCACCTAAGGGACGTGTGTGTCGGCAGATGACCTCCATACTTGACATCGGGAATGTCAAGCAAATGCCAAGTTTCGGTAGGCGCGGAAATGGTCATACACTTTGGTCAGGAACCGTATGGAGAATCACCATTTCGTTGCCCCCTGGGCTAGCCCGAATGTAGAACACATCCGTATTGGGCAAGGTAGAAATTCGTTTTGCATAAATATGGTTTTCGAAATATGCATGAAATACCTAGAAATTGAAAATTGAAAATCGCATTTGAATATTGTATTTGAAAGGCTCGTTTTTCGACATTTGTTCTCAAGGTTTGGGAGTATCCTTCGAAATTCAAAAACAGACTGACTCCCACCTAAAAACTTGAGCAACATGGGCAACGAGCCACTGTGCTGGATGCAGGCAGTGGCGTCTGGCGTAGGGGCCTGCGCCTGGCGCCAGAGCTGGCATCTAGAACTTAAGCAGATCAGTGGCTTGCTGCTCAAAGTATGCTCGTATTTTCGAAGTTGAAATCAGGAACTCCCCAGTGGAGTCGCTAGAATTGTAGGGGGGTTTTTCTTTCGCTTTGGACAAGTTTGTATTTCCCCTACGGAAGGCTTTTGTAATTTTTGGATTTCGAAGGAGTCGCCACCAAAAATTTTTAAGGGTCCGGTTTGGAAAGACCAAAATTGACTCTATTCGGATAAGGCATTGAATCTTACAAAAAGATGGGTGAGATCCGGGCAAGGGAATGAGATTCTTATTCCGCGAACCTTAGAAATTATATTCAAATGCATGGCATAAAATATTTTCGAAAATACCCTAGTCATCACACTATGTAGGTTTGAATTTAGAACTTGCACAAATAGAATTTCTACTTTTGTATTGTGACCACTTCGCTTTAAAGTTATAAGGCCGGTTTGTCCAAAAAAATTATCTTTGTTAAGTGTGGTGTAACTTGTATTTTGTATTTAGCATGTGAGGTGATAAAAGCGATAAACAAGTAAAGCAACATCACAATAGAAAATAAGTGCGTAATTAGTAAAATACATCACCACCTAGAAAGGGACTAGGTGGGAAACCACATTGCCTAGAAGGACTAGGCAGGTAAAGTTGCATAAATAGAAAGTGCGGAATTGAAAGGTGCAATATTTAAAGGAATTATTGAAATTGCAATATTGAAGTGCATAATCGAAAGATGCGATATTAAAATTGTACTATTGAATTTGAGATCCGAACGCCAAACGACTTCTTAAGAATAAGTGCGTCCGACACGGATTAAAGTCTAAAAATCTCAACTTTAGGTCAAGTTGCTCAACCCAAAGTGTCTTAGATTTTGGACATAGAAATTGAACTTGAAATATTGAATTTTGAACATTGAACTTGTATATTGAAATAAGGAGTCTTGAATCTCAAAGATTAGATCTTTTAATGTTGAAAAGGTTTCATATTTGATATGCTCCATGTATTGAAATGATTCTAGTTTAAGGAAGTGATTACAAATGAAACTTGAACTTGAATATTGAAAAATGGAGTCTTGAATCTCAAAGATTAGACCTTTAAACATTAAAAAGGCCTAACCTTTGATTACTCCATGTTTTGAAGATGATTCTAGTTTAAGAAAGTGATTACAAACAACCTTAAACATCATTGAATCTTGGAACTTTGTATTTGTATCAAAGAAAGTGTTGATTTTGTAAAAATGTGTGATTGTTGTAAGTGACACTTTTAAGAGTAAAAGTGCCAACTTTACTAATCATTTTGAAATAGAAATTATGGAAACATAGTAGATTAGGATTGGGATTCGGAAATACCTAGTTAGGTTTAGGCTAGAATTCCTCTTGGAGCTCCCAATTGCTTAGAAATTTGAGATTTGTATGGGATTTTTGAAGAGTTGTATTTTGGATTTTGAGAAGCAATTTTTGTATTACGACATTCTGGTTGTGTATTGCCTCCCCTAAAATTCTGAAAATTAGGGGTTTAAATAGGAAAATGAAGGGCTAAACGCCAGCTGACGCCAGCGTCCAGCACAGCAGCTGCGCCAGGCGCTGTTGATGTGGCACAGAAGCTGCCAAACAAGGACGAAGATGCCGTCCTTGTGTTTGGCTTGTAGTGGGCGTACCTTTGTACGAATTGTACGTTGTTTGGAACGTAGTCTTTCTTGGGGACTAAGGAATTTTGCGACTAAAAACTAGCCGTTTCGGTTTTTGAATTCGATTTTACAGGACGAGGCCCGACTTGCTCGGTTTTGTGGGTCGGCACCCGAATTTGGATTGCTTAGTGTCATTTTGACGAGAAAAGGCCTTGTAAAACCAATGGAGTGGTCCATTGGGTGAGATTGTACTTGGATTTTGAAATTGGTTTTCGGAAATTGAATTTTGTACCGAGTTCCGGAATGGGAACGGCCTCGGGGTTTGGACTTTGGCTCTTGGATTTTGGAATACATTCTAGCAATTGGGACTTCCTCACGGAGTTGTTCCAACCACCTAGCAAGGACAATGGTATCATCATCATCCCAATAGGGAGACACGATTTAGGTGTGTGCAGTGGGCGTCTTTGCACGCTTGAATGACTAACCTCGAATTCTAGCTTTGCCAAAACCATTAACCTCCAACTAGGAAACCTAACCCCTAGAAGCATCATTCAAACCTCATGCATCTAAAATCGCCGATTTAGGGTCTTTTAGGAGTGCCACTCCATTTTATTCAAAACCCTTAAACACGCCTCACGCACAAATGCCAAATTCGAAATTCAATCCAACAACGTCATAATGCCGGATTTTCTAGTCCAAATTTCAAGTTCCAAATTCAAAATTCCAATCCAACGACGTCATAATGCGTATTTTCTAGTCGAAATTCCAAATTCAAAATTCAAATTTCAATCCAATGGCGTCATAATGCCTGGTTTTCTAATCCAATTTCAATTTCCAAAATTTAAGTTCCAATCCAACGACGTCATAATGCCGGATTTTCTAGTCCTACTTCAAATTCCAAACTCAAAATTCAATCCAAAGTCGTCGTAATGCCGGATTTCTAATTCAATCATTCAAACCTCCAATTCCATGTTCAAAACCTCAAGTTCAAATTCCTAAATCCATAATTGTCCATTTAACCATTCAAACCTCAAAACCTCAAGTTCAAATGTCCAAACTCATGATGGCGTAAGGCCGAATTTTCAATTCAACCTTTGAAACCTCAAGATTGAATTTTCAAATCCATGTTCTTCAATTCAATCTTTCAAATTTCAAGCTCAATGTTCCAAACCTCAAGTCTCAAATCCACGATGGCATAATGCCGAATTTTCAATTCAATCTCAAGATTCTATGTTCAACACTTCAAATTTCCAAGTCCACGGCGGCATAATGCCGGACTTTCAAGTTTCAAGTTCCTATCCCTTTTTCAAAATAAAAGTTCCAAGTCCAATTTCAAATGCCTAAAACCTATGGGCGGCGTAATGCCGAATATTCAAGTCCAAAATTTCTAATCCTTCAAAATTCCAAAGTCAAAGCCTCATATTCTATACAAAACTCCTCTTTTCAAATTCCAAGTTCAAACTCCAAATCAAATTCGAATTTCAAATTCACTTTCAAACTACAAAAACCTTTGCTTTCCATTTCTCCCAAATGCAAAATTCCAAAAATAATTCCAACGGGATGAAAATCCCTAGAAATAATACAAATTCGATTTCCGAACACATTCCCAACGGGTTGAAAATCCCTAGAAATAATACAAATTCGATTTCCGAACACATTCCCAACGGGTTGAAAAATCCCTAGAAATAATACTTCCAAAAAAATTGCAACGGGTTGAAAATCCCCAGAAACAATACAAATTCGACCTCCTAAAACATTTCCAACGGGTTGAAAATTCCTTGAAATAATCCAAACCCCATACAAATTCAATTGGGTTGAAATTCCCTTGAAATAATACAAAATTCAATTTCCTTTCTCATGGGTTGAAAATCCTATGAAATAATACAAATCCGATTTCCAAACTCTATCCCGGGTTGAAAATCCCTTGAAATAATACAAACTCAATTCCCAAACTCCAATGAGTTGAAACTCCCCTAAAAATACTCCAAACTCTATTTTGGGTTGAATTTCCCACTAAATATTCCAAATTCCCATGGGTTGAAATTCCCCTAAAATATTCCAAGTTCTAATGATGGGTTGAAATCCCCTTGAAATAGTACAAAATCCAATTTTCCTTCTCATGGGTTGAAACTCCACAGAAATAATACAAATCCGAACTATATTCCCGGGTTGAAAGTCCCTTGAAATAATACAAATTCAATCTCTACATTCTATCGGGTTGTAAGTCCCGATACTAGTACAAATTCTTATAAAAATCCCAATTGGTTGATACTCCTTTGAAATATTTCCAACGGGTCACAAACCCCGGATACTGTAGACACCTACTTTTGTCCCCATTCCCGAAAGGGAAAGGTTCGATGATGAGAACATAAATCTCCACTTGACAACGCATCTCCTATAAAATAAACGAATCTCGATTCCCCATTTCATTTCACCCGAAACCTGCTATTTATGGAAACCTGCTAAAAATAGTAACTGCTGTAAAAGGTAGCTTCTAAAAGTGGCAAATCATAAAGGATAGAAACCTGTCAGAATTAGGTGTTGCACTCCAACATAAATCCTAAATGAGATAGAAAACTGCAAGAATCCTATTCCTAATAGGATTCGGAAATAAGAGTTACGTATTAATTAAAATCCTAACGAGCCTAGAGTTCATAACGGGCCCAGACGCATTCCGTCATAAAATTGATACACGCTAAAAGACTCGATTAAGTCTCAAACTCTACGGATTTCAGGAATACGAATCTGACTAAAGAAAACAGCCCAGACCCTATCTTCGGCGCCCAGGCCTGGGCGCTGAAAATACCTGGGTACGTGTTTTTTCCTAATTCTTTATGAATTAGAACTCTGCAATTCTATCTTTCCACGAACTCTTCCCTATAAATAGACCCCTAAATTCGACGTGAAAGGAACACAACAACACATAATTATACTCTGAGTATTGACTCCAACCCTCAGCCTAAGCCTCTCGCTGCGAAACTGTTCACGCGTTCTGTCGCAATCGATCCATAAATCGAACAGAACGTATCCGGTCCCATAATTGAGATTCGTTAAATAAAAAGGAGAAATAGAAAAGTCAAAGTGGTTAGTTTTCTGAGAACCGTGACGCACCTCTCAAGGGTGCGTCGTAATGTGTCCCTTTTCGATGATTTAACTGCTTTCCTCGCCCTTTTTATGAACTGTTAAACTAACCTAATCTGATTGTTCTATCACGCCTAACAAATATAATATTTTTGGAAAATCGGATTATCATGCTAGGTCCCTTAATGCTATTTAAATCAGATAATCACGATCGAATTAGTATTATGTGTTGCATATTGCTAAAATCAACTCAGATTAGTTTAATAGTTAACGCATGTCCCTTCAATTATTTATGCTGAGCTAGTAAGGATATCCTGCCTCTGGAGTTATCGACGAGCGAAGTACTCCTCTCGGTAGTTACAGTCACCCGAACCCTCAATCTCTACCTTGCGGGTGTATGTTGAGAGATCCCCACACCAGGGATAACAAGGGAACCTACGGCCGTCGTGGTCAAACATAATTGCACTCCCTTTATGTCACGATAACCGGGTTTTGTCAGTTTTTCTCATTGTCGTTAAAAACTGAATGGCGACTCCTATATTACTAGTCAATTGGGTGTATACTCACAGGAAATCCAATTAAACTTGATTGAATAAAAAGAATCGTCACACGCACGAGGGACGAGGTCACGCATTAGCCTCGTGCTTTTTCGACCCCCTCACAGTGGCGACTCCACTGGGGATAGTGAAGGAAATACTCGTGCTTGTAGGTAATCAAAATAGCCGAAGGGTGAAACGATCCTACCCCGCATTTATTTCCCCATCAAGTTGGTACGACCTGAAAATCAGCATATTAATGTGAACGGGCAGAACCGCATAACGAATCTCGGCTCCCTCGGGAGTTGGGACTAAGGATACCTTTTTCCGCCAATAGGGGGGTGCATACGCCGCGCATGTTTCCCACTCGGTACTTGTACAGGTAGTACACCTATCCCGAACCCAATCGCTCGCTCATTAGGTCCCTCTCGCCTGCATGCCCCCTTGGCTTGCACTTGCGGGTTGGCCTCTTGGGCGAAATTCGTCTGTTGAAGACACTACCTCGACCGGGGCATGTGTTGGATCTACGTTAGAAGCGGTACCAAGCCAGGCGCAAATAAACTACCCATAGAAGCCTATCATAAACTACGTGGCATATTTAATTTTCAAATCCATGTTTGTAATGTAGTTATTTGTAGCGAAATATGTGATTGTGTGTGACAAACTATCCTAGAAAACCAACGACCTTAAAAATTGCCCAAACATTCATAGACTAATTTGCCAAAGAGTTATACCGAAACACGTGTTCCGCAAACCCGAATGATCGCCACAAAAATAAGCGACGCTCGGGATGGCCTGTAACGAATCCCACAAACGCTGTTACGCGTAAAGGACGTTATTAGGAAAGCACGCAAATCGAAGTCACATAAACAGAAGACAGAAAATGAGAACCAGCCAGGGACGAATTTTCAACGCCCCTGGCTGGGCGCCAGAATTTATCACGCCCCTCGCTGGGCGCTGAAGTTGCTGCTTGGCCTTCTGGTCAGGCGCAGCAGCCTCGGTGCCCGCGCGAAAGGAAAATACGTAGCACAAAAAATGTTCATAAAAATAATTGCTACGAGGGCGTAAGAAAAGCACTCGATTTCAAAAGCGACTCGCAAAAAATTAATAACTCTTTGTGTCGTTGTTAGGCCTCCTGCGACGACAATACCCGGCACCAAAACCGAACATGCTAATAACTATGAATGTCACACGGGCAAGTGTTTCGAAAATCCAAAGAATGACCAAAATAAAAAAAAACCAAAAAGTGTACCGACAAAAGAAGTGAGTGAAAAACCAATTTAGAGAGTCGAAGTCTAGACTAAGTAATGCTTGAAACTTTGGGAACCTAAACTTTAGCTTATCTTATGCCTAGGACTGGTCCTGCCACTTGGTATCGATCAGGGAATCAACGGTTAGTGCGTCTCGAAGATACATCGCCAACACCAGGTTTAGTGACTCCAAGCTCCGTCCGTCATACCTCATTTCAAGGATCTCCGCTTCCCCAACCTCGATTCGCACCTTCAAACATGTCCATCGAAGATTTGCGAGACCAGATGGTCCAAATGACCCAACTTATGGGCCAACTGAAAATGGAAAATGAAGCTTTAGCGGCTGCGCAAGCCAAAAATGACCTCGATAACGAGAAGAGGATTGAAAAAATGGTCCTACAGCTAGACCTGGTTATTGGACAGGATAGTCCAATGGATATAAGGTTAGGGTCAAGTTAATAGGGCTTTTATTGGTCAGGGCTCTATTGGACAGGGCCTTTATTGGACAGGGTCATTATAGGGTTAAACTTATACTACAATTATTTTGAAAATTAAAATAGTAATGATACAAAAAATTACGTGTATAGCTTCGTATTCACTTGTACTTGCACATGGCTCTTTTGTTTTTCATTTTTCATTGCTCGTTTAATGACCCGCCCAGTAATGACCCGCTATTGACCCGCAACCCGCTTTTGACCCGTCCATTATCGACCAGCTAAAAATGACCCTTTTAATACCAGACCCTCTTTTGACCCGCCCCGACCCTGAACCGACCCGCCCGATAACCAGGTCTACCTACAGCAAACCATGGGGAGCAAATACTTCTCCCTCGATCCTGAACCTTTTCCTGGCAAATTACCAGAAAAGTTCAGTTCATCTGACTTACCAAAGTTCAAGGCCACGGACAACCCCCGTGATCATCTACTGAGCTTTGTGAATACCATGAACTTGAAAGGCGTGGACAAGTCCATGTACTTACCGCCCTTTCCTTTGTCCTTGGAACCTGTGCCGCTCAAATGGTACTATCACCAGGACCCTAAGCTCTTCCCCACTTGGGAAGACTTTGTCAATGTCTTCATCAAGCAATACTTGTCGAACATGGATTTCCAAGTCACCATGCGCGAGCTGGAAGTTCTCTTCCAAAAGAAAAATGAGGGTTTCACGACCTACTTTGCTAGATGGAGGGACCAGGCGGCCCAGCTAATCAATAGGCCTCCCGAAACAGAATTGGTCCAAAAATTCATTGACAACCTGGACCCGGCCTACAAACAACACCTTAGGTACCTGGGACTTGACACTTTCAAAAGAGTTTATGATGTGGGAATAAAGATCGAGGACGACCTCGCCAAAACCATACAGAGCAAACCCACATATAAGAACAACACCTATGATCGGGGTAACACATCCCAAGCCCAAGAAGTCCATGCTGTAGAAGAGACTCCCGCCCGAAGAAACCCTGCGAGATAGGTCCGAGATCGAAAGTTTGCCCCACTCGAGTCAACTTTGGTACAAGCCTTTGAAAGACTAACCAATCAAGGAAAGTTGAGACCTATAGGCCCCACCCGTGACCCTCCTGTCAAAAGCAAATATTTGGTCGAAGGTACTTACTGCAAATTCCATCAAGGAAATGGGCATAACACTGAAAACTGCTGGAATCTAAAACATACGATCCAGGACATGATAGAGGATGAAGTGATACCTCTCCCTAACGTTGGCAAACCCAACAACAACAAGAGGCCACTCGGCTCTTGTCACATCTCTCTCGACCAACCAGAGAATTTCGACCCCACGGTGTATATTACACCTCAAGGTGCACCACTCGCTGTGGTCCCTATGGATCGAATCGAGAGGGAAGTGTGCGGTGTGTGGAATGATGATGCTGAAGATATTTACCTATCTCAAGTCTCGGGCCAGGACCTCTTCACTGAAACTTGGCCCGGGTATGCTCTCATTGACACCACCCCTCAGGAGCCCGAGGTCGACAACCTCACCCGATCCGGAAGAATATACCAACCGGATATTCACCCACCTCCTATGGACGACATCCCGGTTAGGCAAACTCCTGAGAATGGACGGCACGCCACCGTCGCGGAAGTCATTGAAAATCCTCTCCTGAAACAACTAAAAAGAACCAAGGCCGAGATTACCATCTGGGATCTTATGCGTAATTCAAAGGAACATCGCGAAAAGCTTATTCGCTCACTTGATCTCATCTCAGTACCTACAGATATCACACCTGACTCATTGGTTAGCCATGTCACGAGAGATGCCGGAGAAAAGGCCATAGTTTTCACCGATAAAGACTTACCCAAAGAGGGGGGTGCTCACAATAAAGCCCTTTACATAGTGGTTGGATGCAAAGGACAAAACATCCCCCTAGCGCTCGTAGATAATGGTTCGGCGGTTAACGTCTGCCCATTGCGAACCGCCCATTGCTTGGGGCTAGGAAACGATGACTTTCAAACCTCCACGCAAGGGGTACGAGCTTATGATAACTCCCGAAGGCCTGTATTGGGAAAAATCAACCTTACCATACAAACCGGGCCTGTGGCACGCACCACGGAGTTTCAAATAATCGACATCAAGCCCACTTTCAATCTCCTCTTGGGGCGACATCAAGCCGAAATTTCTGACGCCCCAGCCTGGGCGTTGAAACTCTCTGCCTGCCAAAAGTTTTCTTTTCAGAAGTGCTCGTCATTTTATCCGCACACAACGGAAAAATAACGAACACTTGGGGGGTACAGTACGTATCCAAATAGGTTTACCAACCAAGAATATAGCGATACAAATTAGTCGAATTTCGAATTTCATATTTTACACGACTTATGGCAAAAAAAGGCAGATGAAAATAATGATAATACTTCACTCATTTGACCGATCAAGTAATATGTTTCCACCTCAGGGCATATCTACCGAAATCCAGCATACTAGAACTTATTCTAAAGCTAGAACTACGCGCGACCTGATTCTGACAAGATACGTAGGCAATCCTTACCAAGGATTCGGTCCAATAAAAAAAACATATATCCTTTGTGCAAAAAGTGTTAGACATATAAAATACATAAAAAAGAGGAGAAATAAAAATAAATGAAAATGAAAAATAAAAAAATAATACGCCTTTATTGAGAAATAATAAGAAGGAAAACAAAGTGCTAGGAATAAAAACAAACACAAACTGAAATAAATAAAGGGCACCTACACCCTAGCAAGAACTACACTACTCTAGTTCTTCCGGATCATCAAATAAAGTCTTGTAGAGAGCAATGTTCGCAGGATCCACCCCCACAGTCTTCTGCGCTGCCCCAATGTCAATCTCCATAAGAACCGGCTCCTGGACACTAACTTCCAAAGATGCCAAGGCTTTAGAAACATTCTCAGTTATAGCCCGCTCAGCCTCAAGGGCATAGGCAATGGTGGGAGAAGGATTATTATCGTCGACTAGACTAGCCACTGTTTCTACAGGCGGCTGAGTCTTCCTAATCCATACATTGTTCCGGCGACGATCTCCGCGAGAGCTTGCATTTCTTTTAACAACAGCAGGCCCCTTCATGTTAGGCATCTTTTTAGGCCTGAAACTGGAACGGGGAGGAACTTCCTTTCTCTTTCGATCAGGACGAGCTTTCACAGTCTTAACACTATAGGTACGAGGTTTGGCAGAATCAGTACCCTCATACTTAACACGAATACGAGGTATCAAAAGCCCAGTCGGCTCCCCATTACGAGCCTCGGTCCTCACATCTTTGTCATCGGAGCTTATCCACAACTTGTAGTTTTCAGAAAGACCCACAAAGCCATTTGTAGCTACGGCCCAACGCGGGAGACCATCATAATACTTAGCCCACGCTAAGACCCGTGTTTGTGAAAAGGCCGCTACCTTAGGTGGTACCGTATCAGAAAAGGGGATAGTCTGCCTTAAACCATATTGACGCATGACTCGGTAAGGGAAACTATAAATGGGACGAGATAGCCCCAACAGAGAAACATAAACCGATACATCAGAACCCCCTGTCATAGTGGTCAAACCCCAGCATGGTACTACCCACTTAATAGAACAAATGCCATAAGTAAAAAAGGAGGTCCATTCGGCCTCGTCCTGGCCTTGGTGCAAGTATTTTCGGTTACCCAAAGCTATAGGGCAATAATGTTTAGGATCGGCAGGAGCTTCCAAAAGTCTAAGCCGTTCCGCAAGCCAAATCCGCAAAAACAGGTACGATCGAATCAAAAGAATGAAAAAAAACGGTCCCTGTGGCGCAGTTTCAACGCCCAGGACCAGGCGCCGAAAACTCCAGCGCCCAGCCCTGGGCGCTGAAACTCAGCCCCAGGCAAAAAAAGTATATGCAAAAGGGACGTATACGTGCGCAAGGAAAAATCGATCACCTGCAGTAATAGGGGGCTTCCCTTAAAATGTTCAGATTTGGCATCCTTCTTCAGCTCATCCGCACTCAGCAAAGTCTCGCCAACAACCAACGGCATAATAGAATAGCAACTTTCCATCTGGCTAATCAAGGGGATCAACCTTATGTCACCGAACTCACCATTGTTATTCGACAGCAAATAATGATTCAACAAGCAAAATACAAGGGCTCGGATATTCAATTTATGTTCGGTCATATTCTTACTAGGCCTAAAGTGATGTTTTACAAGTTTTGCCAAGTTAACCTTATCATCAACAACAATTTCAGCAAACATGTTATCATCTAGCCCTAGGAAAGCCCTTATGGTTGTTTAACCAAGGATCGCAGCAAATTCATCGGGCAAAGGACATATTTCGTTGCCCCGAAAGGCAAAAACATGATGATCGGAGTCCCAAAAGCTTAGGGCAGCATGCAGAAAGTTATAATCAATATTAATTTGTTGTAAGCCTAAAAGTGCCTCTAAGTGGTATTCTTTTAACAAAGCTTTTTCTGTGGGAGTAAGGGCCCGTAGCCAACGCCTAACAGTCCGTTGGAGTGAGAAAGTAGGGATCGACATGGCAAAAGCAATGAATAATTAAAGCACAACAAAAAGAAAAGAAAGAATTTGAGAGTAATAGAAAATAGGGACGTATCTAGCCCTAATATATAGCTGAACGCACCCAATAACATCCTGATCCCATTCGGAAACGTGTTAGGAAATCCGAAAGTCAAATATTACCAGGAAAGGACTTTCAGCGCCCACGGCTGGGCGCCGAAATGTTTAACGCGCTGGCCTTGGGCGCTGAAAATGCAGCCCAAGGCCCAGATTTCACAAAACACGGAACAGGAAAGGACTTAAGACCGTGTTGCTAAACACGAGGCCCTATTGCAAGTAGGATCAAGCCCAAAGCACCTTTAGCTCCCAAATAAGCAAGAAAAAAATAATAACATTAAAACTTGGTCGAAACTTAGGCTCGTCTCAGAAAATGCTTATGTACACTTTTCAAAAAAAGCAAGTTAAATATCATGGTCATTCTTCGAAAAACCAAAAATATGTGTCGTCAAGTCATTGGTTTTCCAAATAAAAAATGTTTGTCTGTCAAAGGGTTAATCCGGGCCAAGCTAAAACCGGATGTCGCCTGAAAACTAAAGTCGCACTCCACGGCTTCGCTAAAGTAGCACACTACTATAGAAGGTCGCTCGCACATACGAGCATGACCCCAAACATGATTACAAGATGCGAAAAACAACCGACGATCCCCAGTGCTTGGGGGCTCGCGAAACAAATAGACTCCAACGAGGAGCGCGCGAGCAAAATCACATTCCCAGACTGCGCCATACACCATATCATGTTTGGATATCTCAAAAAAGAACAACAATAGGTTCGACCTCATCGAAAGGACGTCACTGACACTTGTGCACGGTCCTCTGATCAAAGACCAAGTCGAGCCGTAAAGACTAGCTCAAAATCACGAAAGCGGACGGTCGCAAGACAAAGATCCGTCTGAACACGTTGTCAGCCCACGTTCAGGTTACAACTAAATTCGAGCACCCCTCGAAAGAATTCGCTCTTGCAAGAATGAATAAAAAGAAATTCTCAAAAGAAATCACAAAGAACCAAAGAAATAGGAACTTGCCCATCTTCAGTCGGCAAGATCGCGTCACAAACCGCGCGAGTTCCCAAATCGAAAAGAAAACGAATTCAGGGACGTCCACCCTCAGCAGACAAGGCTCGCCCACCCTCAGCGGGCGGGGTCTGCGTCACTAGCCGCGCAGGTCCTCAGTTTTCGAAAAAATAAAGTCTTCAAAATTAAGAAAGGCTCGCCATCTTCCGCCGGCGGGGTCTACGTCACAAACCGCGTAGGTCCTTATTTTCAAAAAAGCAAAACAAATTTCAAAATTGATTCGTCCACTTCTATCGGACGGGGTGTCCACCCTTAGCGGACAAGGTTCGCCATCTTTAGCCGGCGGGGTCTACGTCACAAACCGCGTAGGTCCTTATTTTCAAATTTCAAAAACAGATTCGTCCACTTCTATCGGACGGGGTGTCCACCCTAGGAGGACAGGCTCGCCATCTTTAGCCGGCGGGGTCTGCGCCATTAAAACCGCGCAGGTCCTTAGTCGCTGCAGCGATAACTTTTGCTGGATTTTCCTTCGTTTTACGTCCTATAAAAACAAGGGTGCTGGATTTTCCTTCGTTTTACATCCTATAAAAACAGGGGTGCTGGATTTTCCTTCGTTTTACGTCCTATAAAAACAAGGGTGCTGGATTTTCCTTCGTATTACGTCCTATAAAAACAAGGGGGTTTTCTCGTTTAACTAGCCTTGAAAATGAGAATCTTTAAAAACAGTTTTACCTCGTGATTGGGCTTGGCCAGGCCCAATTACACTTTATAGCTTTGATTTCGAAAACATCTGTAGCTACTCCCAATGACAAAGTGAGGGAGTTTCTACGCACCTTTAGATCCTTCCAATGACAAAGTGAGGAAGTTTCTATACTATCAGTTGACAAATCCCAATGACACGTGAAGGATATGTCAACACTCCAAGACTCAGTCAAAGTGGGGGCTAACAGTAGACACCTACTTTTGTCCCCATTCCCAAAAGGGAAAGGTTCGATGATGAGAACATAAATCTCCACTTGACAACGCATCTCCTAAAAAATAAACGAATCTCGATTCCCCATTTCATTTCACCTGAAACCTGCTATTTATGGAAACCTGCTAAAAATAGTAACTGCTGTAAAAGGTAGCTTCTAAAAGTGGCAAATCATAAAGGATAGAAACCTGTCAGAATTAGGTGTTGCACTCCAACATAAATCCTAAATGAGATAGAAAACTGCAAGAATCCTATTCCTAATAGGATTCGGAAATAAGAGTTACGTATTAATTAAAATCCTAACGAGCCTAGAGTTCGTAACGGGCCCAGACGCATTCCGTCATAAAATTGATACGCGCTAAAAGACTCGATTAAGTCTCAAACTCTACGGATTTCAGGAATCCGAATCTGACTAAAGAAAACAGCCCAGACCCTAATTTCAACGCCTGGCTCTGGGCGCCGAAATCTTCGGCGCCCAGGCCTGGGCGCTGAAAATACTTGGGTACGTGTTTTTTCCTAATTCTTTATGAATTAGAACTCTGCAATTCTATCTTTCCACGAACTCTTCCCTATAAATAAACCCCTAAATTCGACGTGAAAGGAACACAACAACACATAATTATACTCTGAGTATTGACTCCAACCCTCAGCCTAAGCCTCTCGCTGCGAAACTGTTCACGCGTTCTGTCGCAATCGATCCATAAATCGAACAGAACGTATCCTGTCCCATAATTGAGATTCGTTAAATAAAAAGGAGAAATAGCAAAGTTAAAGTGGTTAGTTTTCTGAGAACCGTGACGCACCTCTCAAGGGTGCGTCGTAATGTGTCCCTTTTCGATGATTTAACTGCTTTCCTCGCCCTTTTTATGAACTGTTAAACTAACCTATTCTGATTGTTCTATCACGCCTAACAATTATAATATTTTTGGGAAATCGGATTATCATGCTAGGTCCCTTAATGCTATTTAAATCAGATAATCACGATCGAATTAGTATTATGTGTTGCATATTGCTAAAATCAACTCATATTAGTTTAATAGTTAACGCATGTCCCTTCAATTATTTATGCTGAGCTAGTAAGGATATCCTGCCTCTGGAGTTATCGACGAGCGAAGTACTCCTCTCGGTAGTTACAGTCCCCCGAACCCTCAATCTCTACCTTGCGGGTGTATGTTGAGAGATCCCCACACCAGGGATCACAAGGGAACCTACGGCCGTCGTGGTCAAACATAATTGCACTCCCTTTATGTCACGATAACCGGGTTTTGTCAGTTTTTCTCATTGTCGTTAAAAACTGAATGGCGACTCCTATATTACTAGTCAATTGGGTGTATACTCACAGGAAATCCAATTACACTTGATTGAATAAAAAGAATCGTCACACCCACGAGGGACGAGGTCACGCATTAGCCTCGTGCTTTTTCGACCCCTTCACAGATACAAATAAAAAATCCAAAATCCCGAATCTTCAGAGTGGCACTTAGAGTCAAGTCTAGGTCTCATTCATTGCATGCATATCATACCATGTGTCGGGAAGTCCAAGTTCTAAAATTATGTCATGTGCCCTAACTAGGAGTCAAAATATCTTGTGGGTTCGCCGAAGAGGAGAAAGGTTGAAGAGAGCTCCATCAGCCCTAGCCTCCCTCATAGCCGGCATCGAACAAGCAGCAAGTCCACCTTCTACAAGTCAAACTTCCAGTCCCTTTCAAGAACCAGTTCAAATGGCCACCACCGATCAAATTGCCCAGCTCATGGCTGCCATAGCCAATCTCAACACCAATCTGGAGAGTGTGAGCAACCGCCTGGGTGCAGTAGAGCAAGCCGCACCCCCGGTCGATCTAACCAAGAAGATCGAGAGCATGGTTAACAAAGTGACCAATCAAGAGAACTATTTTGACACTTCAATGGAGGATAGCCTCAAGGGGAGGGAAAATTTTCTAGACAAATTCTCTGCCAATGATATCCCAAAATTCAAATTAACTTATAATCCCAAGTACCATCTCAAGAATTTCAGAGACACAATGGCCATTAAAGGGGTTGATCTTGAGTTGTACCCCGTAGTGTTCCCGATGTCCTTAGAACCGGTCTTTCAGAAGTGGTATTACTCCCTCAAAGACCATCAAACTAGCACTTGGGACGAGGTAGCTCAAGCGTTCATTGAACAATACCGGCCCAACATTCAACTTCAACCCACTCTTCGAGAATTGGAGGTTCTCAGGCAAGGACCCCAGGAAGGCTTCACTAACTACCTCAACCGGTGGAGGGAAATGGCACCTCAGATGGTTACTCGGCCCTCCGAGAGAGAACTAGTTAATATTTTTATTGCTGGGCTCCTTCCAAAATACAACACCCATATGAAATATCTAGGCCTGGAAAGTTTCAAGAGAACATATGACATCGGGGTTGACATAGAAGATGACCTCATGAAAGCACCTGTAGCACCAACTCCACAAGCTGAGAAATGGAAGGCTAAAAAAGTTGAAGCAACACATAAGTTCCACGAGGTCAACGCTTTAGAAGCTCCTCAAGGTCCGAAACCAAGCAACTTCAAGAACAATACTAATCAGCATAATTTCCAGAGCAGGCCTCAAAGGGTTTTTACCAACCTCGGGATGTCCTATGGCGACGCCTTTGACCGATTGGCCGAGAAGCAAGTTATCACTCCCATTGGGCCCACACCAGATCCTCCAGTTGACAAGAGGTCCAAAAGCTAGGACCCCAAGGCCTATTGCAAGTTCCACCAGGGAAACAAGCACGACATTGAAAACTTCTTTAAGCTCAAGCATCTAATCCAGAACATGGTCGATAACAAGACTTTGCCCCTACCTCCAGGAGCTAAGTAGTCTCCTTCAGTACAAGCTATCTCCTACGACTACGGGGATGAAGAGGAAGACTTCCCATGCAACTTAATCTCTACAATGTACAAGCCAAGCTTCGAGTTGGTGATTCCAAGCTTCTACCATCTCATTCCACAAACTCAAGATTGGGTGATCCCCGAACCCAGGGTAACCACTAACATCCAAGAAAACATTTGTCCCCTAGCAACCCTGAAAGCTTTGGGCTTCTTCGAGTATGACCTGATGCTAACTACATAGAGGACCTTCAAATTCCATGGCATCACATACAAGATCCTAGGGGTCCTCGATCTGATTTTCTCTTTCGAGACTTACTACAACAATGTTGAGTTCCTGGTCATCGATATACCGGCCAACTTTGATCTCCTATTCGGGGAGCCTTGGTCGAGGAGCTGTTAGATGGTCCTACTTGCCTCACACCCAAGGGCTCTAGCTACAATATCACTGTAACACCCCGACAATTCTCTCTTTTCTAAAATTACCTTTTAATATAAAACGTAGAGAATTATCAAGGCATTATCGCCCGTGTGAAAACGTAACGGCTTATTCAGAATTTTGCAGCGGAAAACATAAAACTAACCTTTAGGTTCATAAATAATTGATTACATATTAAGTCCAAAACCAATTAACGGAAATAAGGAAATACGAATAGTACGACAACTTTCAAATCCAAGTTAACAAACCAAATCACTTAATAAAACAAATATAACTACAAGCTCTCTAATCCCGATCCCAATGATGCATCATCTTCAAACCTGTAGATGGGCAACGAAATACGAATAGTACGACAACTTTCAAATCCAAGTTAACAAACCAAATCACTTAATAAAACAAATATAACTACAAGCTCTCTAATCCCGATCCCAATGATGCATCATCTTCAAACCTGTAGATGGGCAACGCTTATTGATCCTTAGAGACTGCTCACCAAAGTTGGGTCATCACAGGATCAATAAGGCATAGCCATGATCAACACACACAAACAAAGCACGTAATCAGCAAAGCTGAGTACTACATACTAAAACAATAATAATCCTAACATGATACTATTGAACATAAACAAGGGCAGACAAAACATGATATTTTGACGACCATACTTGACTAGACTAGGCTAGACTTACAACAATAATATTATTTTAGTTGAAATAGACAATGGACCGAGTTGTCTGTCCAACACTCTTCACTAAGGAAGACGAGGAAGAGGGCGCGACTCCGTAACCTCACTGACCTGCGATATCGAGGAACGTTTGAATAAAAATAGAACACGGTGATCAATCCGGTCCCAGAAAAGGCCATGGGCTACCACCATGAACCCCAACTCCTGTTTGTCCGTCACTTTAGACGTGCACAGTCTAAAGCTATTGCTACTCAGTTTCACTTTACATGATTTACAAATTGAGACTCTGTTATGACTCAACAATCACATAAGGCATATAATCCACATTCGTTCACAACTGTTTTTATCTTCGAATTAAGTACGTGATCATAAAGGCATCAATCAAGACTCATTCCAATTTACCCAACCTTTCCTTTAACCATGATCAACCCTGTATATGGGTATAAAGTTTCAACTTACTAAACAAGGTCCACCGCCCTCATAAAGTAGTGAAAAGCTAGAAAGGGAACAACAACCAACATATATAGAATAATCTAGCGTTCCCAACCAACATGTTTGTATCAATCATCCATACTAACATGTTACAATTCTCATAATGCCATATAAGTTCAATATGTCGTCCAACAGTATTAAACATGCAATTTCAACACAACCAAGTTCGTCAATAACATCAACATAACCAAGTTCAACAACAATCTCAACACAACCAAGTTCACCAACAAATACAACATGGTTTCAACAATTAGCACACATTCCAAGCACATAGGTATGTACGTACCTTGTGTAAACAAACTGATAGGCCACTTTAACGAATTCAAAAGTCGCCTACAAAGAATTCTCCGCCTAAAAACAACCAATAAAATTCCCCAATCAATATCCAACAATTTACAGCAATACTAAAGTACTCTAAATACACCCTAAACATATTTTGAACCATCCCCAATATCGAAACTTAACTAAATAACCTCCAAGCATAATAACTATAAAACTAATGATCCCAAATCGTTCTAAACTCCAATAAAACATCCCTTTTAAAATTTCCAGCAATATGAAATAATTTCAAACGTCCACAAAACATACTCAACGTTCTTAAAATCATAGAAATAATAGCTTTAATAACTTATAATCATTCTACCATGATTTTAGAACATTAAAACCTTAAAAATCCACGCTTTAATAATTAAAATCATGATTTCATTTCAATTACCCAATCTGAAAATTAGTAATTTAATTATGCAAACCTAAAATTCTGAAATCCATAATTAAATCATAAAGCTTATAATTTAAATTCAAAAAACGAAATTTAAATTATTAAAACGTTATTAAATTCATTATTTAAACATAATATGTAAATATGAAAATTCTAGTTAAATCATAAAAACATATTATTTAAATTCAAGAACATAATTTAAATTCAAGAGCATAAATTCAAATTAATAAACTTAATTAAAAGTTTTAAATAACTTAGGGTTTAAGAAATAACCAAAAGGAGAGAAAACAAGAAGCTGCCGGCGGACAAGGTGGTGCGGCAGCAAGCGGGCAGGTGGCGCAGCGGCTGAGTGACGCTGCTGGTGGTTGCGGTGGCCGTGCAGCGGCGGCTGAGTTTGTGGGGCAGGAAGAAAGAAGCAACGAGAGAAGAGAATGTCGTTGCGTGCGTGGAGGAGAAATAAGGGAGAGGAGAGGTTTCTGGTGTGGGCGAAGGACGCGGCGGCGCAGCAATGACTGGGCGGCGATACTGCGGTGGCACGGAGGCTGAGCGAGAACAAAAACAGAGTAGCTATTAATGGGTGTGCAACCGAGACCAAGGAGTTTAAGATAACGAAAGAGAGAGAGAAGGAGAGGGAGGATTACCGGCGGCTGAGGCTTCGGTGAAGGACGACGGTGGTCGGCTGGACGACGGCGACAAGGAGAGGGGCTTGAGGTTCCTGTTCACGTGCAGCAGGAAGAAAAGGGAAAGAGGGTTTTTGTTTCCTTTGAGTTTTACGTGAGTGAAGGAGAGGAGAGAGAGTTATGGGTTTATTTTGGGTTTATTTGTTTTGGGCTTCACCAATTTGGGCTAGGATTAGGATTTACTTTTAGTATTTGAATCCAAAATCGATTAGGCTTGGTTTCCCAATTTCAAATGTGTTTTCGAAATTCAAATTCTTTTCAACATAGAATTCTAAAATTATTTTACATTGCGTAAATCATTAAAATATTTAAAACGTATAAAAATAAATATTCGTTAATTACATATTTATTTCTAAAATTCGTAAATTCTATTCAAATATAATTAACTATACGTTAAAATAAAAATATAAAATGTATAAAATTACGGGGGATTACAATCACTTCTGTCAAGCATGCACCGACCTTGCGCCAAGAAAAAGATGAGTGTGTTCAAGAGTACTACTATAGGCGGAATGCTTCTGCTCGTGGAGTCCAACCTGAGCTACCAGAAGGGAAGATGGTGAGGATGTTTCTCCTAAGCCTCAATACTCAGTGCAAGAGCCGCTTTGCTGCATTTCCCAACAGTACCTGGAATCAAGTCTGGAATCAAGCTTCAAAAATCTACGGATGCAGCCTTGTCTACGATGATGACGGTGATGAGGACGTTTGGGAGTACCCCGAGAGTCTGTCTTTCAATTTTTGAGTCTAGTGCTGAGTCTAAGAGTCTAGGTCTAGAATCTTGCATCAGTCAAGAGACTCTAAAGGCCGAACTTCAAGTTAAAGCTGTCGATGTAATGATTGCTAATTTCAATAATACTTCAATTTCCTCCTACTCTTCAAGTCAAAATTCAAAACACATTCCTAATCCAAACAAATTTGCTTCACAAGAAACTGACCTTGAAATCTTAAAAGCTATCGAAAATCATGAAAATAGGGCGCCCATAATTAAGGAAACAGAAAAGTCAACCTTTCTAACAGCAGTGATCCAAAACTAGCTTAGATTGGTTTGACTCTATCTCAAGCAGAGCGGGATGATCTTATCAAGCTACTTTCAGAGTACATAGACGTCTTCACATGGTCCTATCATGATATGACAGGGGTTGATCCAAGCATCGGTCAGCATACAATTCCCCTTATTCCAGGTTCAAAGCCCATCAAGCAGAAATTCCGTCGCATGAAAACGGATGTTTCCCTCAAAATTCAAGAAGAAGTCTCTAAGCAGCTAGAGGCGGGGTTTATTCAAGAATCCAAGTATCCATAATGGATTGCAAATGTCTTCCCAGTTCCAAAGAAATACGGAAAAGTACCAATGTGCGTTGATTACATGGATCTTAACAGGGCTAGCCCTAAAGACGATTTTCCATTGGCTCACATCGACATCTTGGTCGACAACATAGAAAATCACGCCTTACTCTCTTTTATGGATGGGTACGCAGGCTACAATTAGATTCCCATGGCAGAGGAAGATATGGAGAAGACAACCTTCATCACTTAGTGGGGTACATATTGCTATACAGTTATGCCGTTCGGACTGAAGAACGTGGGGGCTACGTATCAAAGAACAGCCACAACCATTATGAGCGACATGATTAACAGAGAAATCGAGGTATATGTCGACGATATGATCGTCAAATTGAGAGAGCGACATGAGCATCCAACAGTACTTCGAAAATTCTTCAACAGGCTCAGGCAATACAATATGAGGCTCAATCCTCAAAAATGTGCATTCGGGGTAACGTCAAGCAAGTTACTCGGGTATGTCATAAGTTCTCTAGGCATCGAGGCTGATCCTTCAAAAATCAAGGCCATCCTAAACATGAAACCGCCAGCGAATGAGAAAGAAATTCGGGGGATCCTGGGCAAGTTACAATACATCAGTAGATTGATCTCAAAACTCACCATGATTGGTGAGCCAGTATTTCAAAAACTCCGCAAGAGTGAGCCCAAGGTATGGGACGAAGAATGTCAACATGCATTTGACACCATCAAGGACTATCTTTCAAATCCACTAGTGTTGAAGCCAGCAATACTGGGGGCTCCCCTCAGGCTTTACCTTACAACAACTAACTCGGCGGTTAGGGCCATGCTCGCCCAAGAGATCGAAGGCAAAGAAACCGCTTTGTACTATCTAAGCAAGAAGTTGCTCGAGTATGAAACCAGCTATGTACTCAACTTGAAAGACTCAGTATCGCCTTGGTTTGGGCCACAAAGAAACTCCGGCATTACATGCTCTCCCACACAGTGTATGTGGTTTGCAAATCATATCCTCTCAAGTACCTATTCGAAAAGCCGGCTCTCAACGGACGGTTGTCAGATGGTTGGTTATGTTAGCATAATTCGATCTCAAGTACATCCCTCAAAAATCTATCAAGGGTTCAGCGGTCTCAGACTTCCTAGCCGACTGTCCCATCGAGGAAGAAGAGGAGGATTACGATTTACCCGATGAGCAAATTCTAATGACAAGCGATGACAGTTGGTCGCTGCACTTTGACAGTGCCTCAAATCAAAACGGATGTGGTTTTGGGGTAATCCTAGAAGCTCCGGACGTCACTCACATTCCCATGTCAGCAAAGTCACAATTCAATGTTACAAACAATGCGGTCGAATATGAAGCATGAATTATGGGCCTGGAAGCCGTCTTAGCATTGGGCGTCCAGAAACTTCGAGTAAACGGGGATTCCTCCCTAATCATCAATCAGATTTCCGGCAAATGGAAAGTCAGAAGCGAAAGCTTGCCCCATACCAGTCCTATCTCGAGAAGTTGTCGACGCACTGGCAAAACTGGCATCAATGATCAACATTCCAAATGCCATGGCTGAAATGCCCCTTACAATTGAAACGAGTCAAGAAGCAGTATATGTCCATGTTATTGACGACGTCGAGTCTGACAAAGTTGAGCCTTGGTTTACAGACATCCGAAGGTATCTACAAAACTCTGAGTATCCACCGCATTTTTCAAGAAAAAGTCAAAGGGCTTTATGCCTACAATCAGCCAACTTCGTCCTAGAAGGTGGCGTTCTATAAAAGAGGTCCCCTAACAGCCCCAATCTCCGATGTGTTGACAAGCATGAAGCCCAAAGAGTCATGGACACCGTGCATGTCGGAGTCTGTGGTACTCACACAAATGGGAAGATGTTGGCCCTCAAAGTCATCAGGGCTCGGTATTACTGGACCACCCTCGAAAGGGATTGCTACTTCTTCGTCAAGAAATGTCCTATATGTCAAAAATGTGCGAACCTGAAGCACATTCCCCCATCCTTACTATATTCTCAATCATCACCATGGCCATTCTCAGCTTCGGGTATCGACGTCATTGGCAAAGTCACTCCAACAGGCACCGGGGGTCATGAATTCATACTGGTCGCAATCGATTGTTTCACTAAGTGGGTTTAAGCCAGGTCATTCAAAGTTTTGGGTTCCAAACAAGTGGCCCAGTTCATACAAGAAAATATCATATGCAGATACGGCGTTCCTCACGAGTTCATTAGCGACCAGGGAACCCATTTCCAAGGAGAGTGTGAAGATCTGTTCACCGAGTTCAACATCACTGTTCTTCGCCTTGCCGCCCGCAAACTAACGGGGCAGTCAAAGCAGCCAACAAGAATGTCAAAGCCATCATCATGAAAATGACAACCAATTACAAAGATTGCCCCCAGAAGCTGCACTTTGCATCTAAAATAGCACCTCGCTTTGGCGGAAACCTATTAT
Source organism: Spinacia oleracea (assembly GCF_020520425.1). Classification (NCBI taxonomy): domain Eukaryota; kingdom Viridiplantae; phylum Streptophyta; class Magnoliopsida; order Caryophyllales; family Amaranthaceae; genus Spinacia; species Spinacia oleracea. Next base: position 63,165,279 of record NC_079489.1, read on the forward strand.
CTTAGGTCCTTAGATTTTTGTAAGTGCTTGATTTGGAAGGCAATTATAAACTCAATATTACTTTGGACCTAGTTTTACTATGCTGGTTTGATTATTTAGTGAACTAAATCTAATCAAACATACAAACAACGCATTCATGCATAATATACATATACCAATATATAAAAGCATAAATAATTTTGGTGAACTAGTATGGCCCAAAAACTTGGTCTTGAAGCATCCAATCTTCCCTTCACCTTGTTAGCTTGGAATCGTCTTGAACTCCATTCAAAATCTAACTTAAAATTCTAAATAATCTAGAAGAACTTGAAATAATAATAACCTAATTATTACCACAAAACTTCAATGGTACATAGACTATATTTAAAACTTTACATTCAAAGATAGAACGGTAAGCAGGTCGTATTTAACTATCCTAGATTGGCCATACTAGTCACCTTCAATACATGCAATACATAAAATAATATCTATGCATTCATCCATTCGTGTCCTAAAACGAATCGCCTAAGTAAATATGCAAGTATTTACATGATTTAATAAAAATTCACGTTCATGTAAACGCGTCCTAAAAGATTAATCAATTCCAAATTATTATTCCTTAAAATTATTCTAATCAAAAATTAATTTAATTAAAATAATGGTGCCCTACAAAAAATATAGAATTAATTATTATAAATAATTTCATTTAAACGGCTCCCACTTAAACCAATATTTAATTTTGGACCTTTAATTTAAAATATTTAAACTCACGGCCCAGCCCAAGTTAAATAAAATAAAATAAAATAAAATGTCCACCGTTAGCCCCTTCAAGCAAAATTAAGCCCAAAGCCCAAAATTAGGCCTTGACAAAAACCCGGAGCAAAATAGCAAAAGTTGTGCAACATGGGCTAGGTTTGCGCCCAGCCCATTGCTGCCTTGTGCATTGCGTGCCACACGAAGCCGAGGAGTAGCGCCCCACACCTCGTGAAGCGTAGCGCACAGCCTCGCAGCATGACTGCTGCTGCTGCTGCCTTGCTTGCTGTTGTGGCCAGCGCGCGCTGGCTCACCCAGCTCGCTCGCTGGGTGCTTCGCGCCGCTGCGCCAAGCTGCAGAGTGCAGCACGCATGGGCTACGCCGAGCCACACATGCCACACACCCCTTGTTTCGTTCCTTTAGCTCGTGCCATACGAGCCAACAATAAAAAAATATATGTATTAATTTCATGAAACATTATTTGCATGACATTATTTTTCATAAATTTAACAAAATTAATCGTTTTAATTACGAAAAATAACATTTTGAGTGATTTTATTAAATTTCAAACAATCCAATTTGAGAAATTAAATAAATCATGGCTAACAAAAATTCAAATTTAACGTACGATGAATATCAACAAAAATTTGAATTATTTTGATGCTACTGCTACTTCTGTGGCTTCCCCGCAATGATATTCATCAAAATCATTCAAATTTTTGTACCACAATGATTATAGGCCACGACACCAAGGATTATTGGTGCCTAATGATGAGCGACATAAAGGTTAGGATTTCATGTTAGTTTATTATGCTTTTTCATAGTTTTTATAGTTTTTCGTATGATTTTTATAAGTTTCTTTCCATCTTGTGCTTTATAGGTGATTATGGTGAAATATGATGGAAAGCAAGTAGTTTTGAGCCAAAACAGGGGATGTTCGACCGAACAGGAGTTCGTGCGCCCGAACAGTGATGAACTGGTGGACTCTTGGAAGATGCAGCTTTGTGCGACCGAACAACCCTTTTTGTTCGATCACACAAAAGCCCCTTTGTACGATCGGGCTCTGTTAAACGGTCGCACAAATTGGATTTTGAAGACAGAATGTCCCCAAATTTGGTGTTCGACCGCACATGATTTCGTTCGACCGCACAAGAATTTGTGTGCCCACACAAGATTAGCTGTTCGAACAAATTTGAATTCGAAGAAGACATGGGCCAAGAAAAGATTATTCGACCGAACAAGAATTCTTGTTCGGTCGCACATGACGAATGAGTTTGTCTTCGCTTCGTTTGATCACACAAGATTAAAAGTTTGCTCGAATTAGCTTTCTCAGTTCGATCGCTCAAAGGGTATGTGCGACCGAACACTGACGCGGGCTGCAGAATTTTGAATTAAAGCCTCTATTTGGGGAAACTTATAAATAGATTTTTCATTTTAATTTTAGAACATAAACTTTTACATTTACATTTTTAGAATTCCCAATTACATTTTCAGCATTTTCTAGAGAGAGAAACTCCATTGCTTGAAGCTTCAAGTTGTAATTTCTTCAACTCTTTCAATTCCCTGCAATTTTAATTCAATTCCTTAGTTCTTTGTTCTTGCTATTTTCCTATTGTTCTTTCATTCTTCTTTAATTCTTGAATCCCTCTTTGCTTTGATTTTAGTTTTATTAATTCTCAATTCTCTTTTGATTTGGAATTGAATGCTCAACTTCTTGATTCCTTCCTTCTACTCTTTCAATTACATGATTTCTTGCCTAGAATTCATGAATTTCCTAATTTCAAGCATGAGTAGTGAGTAGATTTAGGTTAGGGATAGGGGAGAATCTAGGGGCTTAATTAGGGGAAATTGATGGTTGAATGTTGAATGATTGATGTAATTAAAATTGATTTGGTGATAGGATATCCATGACTAATTGAGTAGTAGGTGCAAATACTAATTGATTGGATTTGATTGGAATGTATAGTCTAGGTTTGGCAAGACATTGTGAGCCTTTTTTATGCAAGTGAATAGTGGTTCCTATATGCAAGTTATCTAGTTTAGGATTAGGCGAAAGCTTTTCCATAAATTAGATGCTTCGCGTGCTCCATCCGAGAGGTGGCGAGCACGTCATTCGATTCTATTCCCCTATGCACTAAGTCGTTACATCATCATGATTGCTTGATTGTTTAGATCGTTTCCCCTGATTTCCCTATCCTATCCCCAACTCCCTAGCGTTTCCCTATATTGGTTAATTCATTTGATTGTTAGCTTAGTTTTCCTAGAAATTAATTCAAACCAACTTTTGTCTAAACTAGCTTAACGTCTTGACTCAATGCACACCGTTTCTATGGGACGATCCCTATACTTGCCGCTATAGTCCATATAGCCGGTTAATTAGGAGTTTATAAATTGTGTTTGGTTAGGTGGTTTCTTTTCAACGACGGAAAATCGCCCTATCAAAATGGCGCCGATGCCGGGGAATGGCATCATTGTTTGATTTTTCTCTCTAGCTCTCTAGTCTAGTTCATTTTTCATTTTCCTTTTTTTAAAAAAAACCAAAAAAATGGCAACTTCCTTTATTTCTCAAAATGATGAATCGATTACACTTGATGATCTTCTCTATTTCCATGATAATTTCCTAAGCTCTTTGAAAGTTGAATCTACCAAATCATTGTTTGAGATGCTCCTTTTCATGAAGTATCTTGAAATTCAAGAAGAGAAAAGAATAGATTCTAGTTTGAATTCATTTAAGGTCATGTCCCAACGAGTAGGCTTTTTGGGAATCTCTAACCTAGTAATGCAAGAATCTATTAAGGATGTTTCGCGGAGAAGAGATGAGTTTGAGGCTACATTGCCACCTATGATGCATGACATTGAGGAATTGAGTATCGGAGAGTTTGTTCCTACTCGTTCCTCTTTGAGTGAATGCCTTGATGATGGTGATGAAAATTTATTTGCTCCTTTTTGCCTCGAAGTGCTTAAGTCGATTCGAATTGAGGAAAAAAGTGAATGTGCCAACCAAAAAAATTTAAAAGTGAATGAAGGATCTTATGTTGAGATTTCTTGTGCTCTTTGTTATGTGAGTGAAGTTTCTTGTGAATCATTTGTTCCCACTCCCTTCCCTCATTCCCCATTCCGAAAGAAGAAACTCAACATTTATCCTTCATTTCCCATCTCTTTTCCCTTTTTATCCCAACTCCCACTGCTTGAGGATTCTTTTTCCTCTATTGATCCTAATGATTCACCTTCCACAAAGGATCAAGAAGAAGGGAGTATTTATTTTATTTTTCATTTTGATTTTTCTTATTTTTGGTTCCCCACACCCCGTAGGCATAGAGTCTCATTTTACTTTGTGCTTGCTTCTCTTTTGACTCTTGCCTACTTGTTACTCTCGGATATGTTTGCCATTGCATATGACAAACTATTGCGATCATTGTCGGGGTATTTACTAGGGGTAAAAGGCGTCAAGCTAATGACGTTAAAAGAGCGCTTCTCGGGAGGCAACCCGTGGGTGTTGGCCATTTGGCCCATGTATACTAATTTCTCTTGATTTTTTGAAGTTTTTTGTGCCTCAAGTTTTCTTTATGTGGAAATCTTTGCATCCATCTTTGCCGTGCCCGGTTATTCTTATTGGTGAGTTTGTTCGTTATTACGGTTCTTTGCGGGACTTGCCCCCACGACATCACCGGTAATATCCTTCAAACTCTCTTGCATTCTTTGGGGTCGGCCATCACTCATGTGGGGCAATGGTTGGATGGGTAGTTGTGCCCCTCCTAGTTTCGTTTTAGGCCTTGAGGACATGGCCTAATTCAAGCTTGGGGGAGATTTTATTGTTTGGATTTCTACTTTGATCTCCATGTCATGGATTGCTTGATTTTGTGAATATTTTGGATCCGGATTTTGTGCATATTTCTTGATTAGTTTCATTGATTTTCTTTATTTCCTTTTCTTTTCTTTTCCTTATTTTCTTTTTCATTTCTTTTCTTTCTTTCCTTTTCTTTTCTTTTTCTTATTTTATTTTTCATTTCTTTTCTTTCTTTTTCCTTTTCGATCTTTGTCAAGGCAAGTTTTTCTAGTTTTTAGGATTTATTCTTGATTTGGGCAAATAAAATTGGAACTTGTAGGCTAGAATGCTTTTATTCCAAATTGGTAGATGTTTGCACGATTTTCAATGTCTTGGGTCGATTCTAGGATTTAGGTGTTAAAAAAGTCGGTTAGAACTTTGGGTAGCATGAGTCTTGAACCCTTGGTTTGTGGTAAGACGGTGTCGATCTCTCTAGTGACTTGAAATCGCAGAGAGTAGTATTTACTCCCATTGGTGAAGATCATGTTCATATTAGCCCAAACACAATGTATACATATATTGAGTGGCATGGATCCTTGGCATTGACTTTCTTATATCTCCCGAATTTGACTTTTTCCTTCCCGAGACCGCGACCGAGCTACTTTAGTGGACAATACAGGCATTTCTTTTGGTGACTATTTTTCTTTTTAGTTTAGAACTTTATTTTCTATTTTTTCATATATTTTTGTTTGCATTTGCCCCCTTTCTAGCCATTTGAGCCTTTCCCCTTCATTTCTTATAAGCACATTACAAGCCTAATAGCCTTTGTTTTATTTTCACCCTTAGAAGTGATAGTGAAGCTTTGAGTTATGATGCTTGATGGTTTTGAATGATTATGCAAAGTTGAGGAATGATTGTTGTTGGTTAGAATGACAAGTTTGGGAAATATGTTGTATATAGTGAATAAATAAGCAAAAGCAAAAAAAGAAAGGAAAGTTTTGAAAAAGCCAAAAATAGAGAAAAACAAGGCAATGAGAAAAGTTTCAATTGAAACACAAAAAAAGAGAAAATCAAATCAAGAAAAGTTCAAAAAGAGTTTTAGTTTAGTTTTGTTGTTGAATATGCTTGGGGGTACCCCAAATAAGTGGTATAAGTTTGTTTTGGTTCGATTTGCTTGAGTTGAGTTCATTCATTGCGCTTCACTTTAGGTTTGAGCACCAATTACCAAATTTGTTCAACACCTTACCCCTAGCCTAACGATACACCCTAAAAAGTCCTCTTGACCCTTTTGAGTTGAGTCTTTGTCGGTGGAGGGAGGATTTGGTCAAATTTATGGAATAAGATTGTCATGCTAAGATGTCGGGTAACCTTCTCTTCTCCCTTGCAAATCTTGTTTTCCGGCGCCTTCGCGGCATCATGAGAAACTATTCTTAAGGATGGATGGGATCTAGAGATTTAACGTGGTATGCTCGGTTGAAGGGGAATTGATATGTGCGAACCCTTAGTTCTCTTTGCTTGGCATTTGAATCCTTCACTCAACTTAGGACATTGGTTAGCGTGCATTCGTTTATTTGGTTAGTAATATTAGCATTCTTTTGTGATCGTTCAATAATAAAGACCCTTTTCTTGAGTTTTGTAGTTTCATTTTTCATTTTTCATTTTTCTTTATTTTCTATTTTCTTTTCCTTTATTTCTTTTTCTTTTCTTTCTTTTTCTTTTCTTTCCTTTTCTTGGTTCGTTTTTCATTTTAGGTCTTGCCTTGATTCAAATTTTTAGAAGAGTTATGGGTGATTCTCTTTGGAAACCCTTGCGAGATCCCACTCGCCCTCATGAGCGATTGTGGAGTTTAAAGAGCTTGTTGCATGCACTTAAATGCAACCGTGATTCCTACGAAAGTGAGTTAGTGTGCATTCTTGTAGTTCTTATTTTCGTAATTTTGATTTTTAATAAATAAGCTCATTCTCCTCCCCGTTTCTCATTCTAGCTTTGCTTGAGGACAAGCAAAGGTTTAGCTTGGGGGAGTTTGATGAGCGACATTTATGTCACTCTTAGCTTAGGATTTTAGTTCATTTTATTATTATTTTCGCTTAGTTTTATCGTTTTTAGTTCGTTTATCTCATTTTTGCATTAATCGTAATATTTTCTCGTCTTGCGTAGATTTTAGTCGTTTTTGCTTAAAACGTGCCTTTTGTGCGCATTCTCATTGCACAAGGGTCGTTTTGAGTATTGACGTGTTAATATTGTGTCATTATGCTTGACGATGTTTAATATGATTTTACGATTTGCAAATATGCGATACGAATTAATAAATGCTACGCGATTTAATAAGTGTGCTAGGCGATTTTGATAACTTGGCTATTCGTTGTTTTTTGAGTGCAGCGATGCTATTTCTTTGTGTAGCGACGAAGCAAGCCATAAGCCATGAGCATGTTCAGCCAGCAACACACGCAAGAGCCAAGGCACAACAGCCACACACGAGCAACCTTTGTGCTCACCAACAAGCTTCCACAGCAGCCTTGTGCTCACCAACACGCTGTCATACAGCAACTCTTGTGCTCACCAAAAAGCCTTCTTGACTATAGCTTGTAGCAGTCACAACCTAGCAGCATCACAACAAGAGCACAACAGAACAACACGCTGCACTTGAACAAGGCACACACAGTAGCCCTGTGCACTCGCCTTTGTAGCAGCTATACACGAGCTCTTTACAGCAACCCTTAGTGCTCACTTGAGAACCTTGTAGAAGCTACACAGCCAGCAACCTTGCAGCAAGAATGGTGTAGCAATACAAGCAGCAACACGCAACAGAATAGCACAGCAGAATAGCGCAGAACTCGCAGCCATGGTCTGTGCGATCGAACAAGCTTGCCTGTTTGGTCGCACAAGACCTGATGCGTTAACAGTGCTCGAGCGCACAGATAGGCAGGGAGAGAACAGAAGCTTCTAAGTTTTGTTGTGCGACCAAACACGATTTTCTGTGCGACCAAACAGCCCTTGTGCGACCAAACATCATTTTGTGCGACCGAACACGGCTACGCGGAGATGCTTTAAATTCAGAAAATCGCAACATTGTTTGAGTTAGTTTTTCATTTTACGTAATTAGTTTTAGTTTTCATTTTCAGATTTTAGAATTAGAATTCTAGAGAGAGAATTAGATTAGGGCTTAGATTAGTGGTTAGGATTAGGATTCTTAGCTTCAAATTCTTGATTCTTAGTTGAATTCAATCATTGATTTTCAGATTTCTTTTTTCTTTCATTTGAGTTTTGTTCTTCAACTTTGTTCTTCAAGTTTGATGCAATTTCAACAATTAAAGGTATAATTCTACTTTTCTTTTTTATTTGTTCTTTAATTATTTAATTGCTTCATTAATTTCGTTTATGCTTTGATTTCATTGTTGAATTCTAGAATTAGTTCCATAGTTTGAATTTTCTTGATTTTCCCCCCAATTTTGATATTTGAATTTTCTGAATTTTGTTGATTCAATTAGTTTAATTAATTCAATTAGTTTCATGATTAGGATTAATGTTAGTTTATTTTTGATGTTAATCATGCTAATTGAGTAGTTTTAGTCTAGAGGTTAGGGTTGAAGCCTTGGGATTGAATTTGGGAAATTTTAGGGAAATTCATGATTGATGTTGTGATTAAATGTGAGTTGGTGATAGGATATCCATGACTAATTGAGTAGAAGTTGCAAATGCTAGTTGATTAGAATTGATTGGAATGCATAGTTTAGGTTTGGCAAGACATTGTGAACCTCTTTTATGCAAGTGAATAGTAGGTCCTATATGCAAGTGATCTAGTTTAGGACTATGCGAAATCTTTTCCATAGATTAGATGCTTCACGTGCTCCATCCGAGAGGTGGCGAGCACGTCATTAGATTCTATTCCCCTATACACTAAGTCTTTTCATAATCATGATTGTTTTGACCTTGTTCTTCCCTTAATTCAATTTCCATTGCCGATTCCCGAAATCTCTAGAATTTCTTTATTTGTTTGTATTTCGTGCTTTTGTTGCTTTCATAAGATTAGTTCAAAAACTCAATTTCCATCCGAATTAGCTTTTGAACGCATTAGATTGAAAAGTTAAACATATTCATTCTCTTGGGACGATCCCTATGCTTGCCGCTATAGTCAATATAGCCAGTTAGTTAGGAGTTTATAAATTTTGTTTGATTAGGAGGTATTCGTATAACGACGCGAAAATCGCCTTATTAAAATGGCGTCGTTGCTATTGAGTTTTGTTATTGAGTTTTCTTGAGACTAGTTTACCATTAGAAAAACACAAAAACATTGCATTCTCGCTTAGCTTTCTTTTCCTTTTCAAAACTCACGTGTTTCTTTGAGTTTGTATGCTTGATAGAGGTCGATCACGTCAAAGGTCTCTCCACCCTCTTGACCTTGAATTGGAGAGGACATTGACACTAGTAGAAAAAACCCCTGTTGCAGCCCCCTTGTTGCAGCGTACATGTATTAATACGCTTCAACAACCAGCCGGTCAACGCGGGTCGAACCCTTTAAAGGGTTGTTGCAGCGTACAATTTAATTGTTCCCTGCAATAAACATTTTTGCAGGGGGCTTTTATTTGTTCGCTGCAATAGCCTCTATCCTGTTGCAGCGTACATCTCTTTGTTCGCTGCGACAGGTCAGTCTAAAATTAATTTGTTCCCTGTAACAGTCTCAAAAATTTACTCGCGTTCAAGGGACTTAATTTTAGTTTTCATTTTCAAAATTTTCAATTCTTCCATTCTTCCCTCACCTCAGCTCTACCGGAAACACCACCCTTCTTCTTCTTCTTCGATCTTCCTCTCAACTTTGTTCACCTTCCCATCTACATTGTTCATCTTCCTCTCTACTTTGTTCAACTTTGGGTTTTTTCTCTCTCCTCTGCTTCTCAGTCACTCTCCTCTACTCCTCTTATCTGGTGCGGTAGAAAAATATTTTGCAAGCAGACCTAACTTGCCGAAATTCAACCACGGAGACCTAGGTTGCCGGGATTTCACAAGCAAACCTAGCACGACGGCACCATTCCCTTCTCTTGCCGGGATTTTGATTTGTAATTAAGTTTAAGAAATTAGGGTTTGTGAAGAATTTCGGGATTTGGGAGTTCGGGCGTTTCGTATCGGCGGCAAAGCACTACTCGGAACCACTCAACAGCAGCAGCGGAGTGACGGACGACAGCCTGCGGTGGTGGTTGACGGAGCTTGCTAGGTCTGTTTTTTATTTTTGTATTTTCAAATAAAATTACTAATTAAATTGTATTTAAATTATTTTGTGCAATTATGTTTTATACTTTGTAAATATAAATTTAAGAATCGAGAGCCTTGTGCACTGCGATTGTAGGTTGGTTTGATTTAGTTAATTGAAGTTGGCAAGTTAACCAAAGTATCAGTTTAGTGGTCAGTTGGGAAATTAATGAATTAAGCAATGGATTACCTGGTCTGGCTTTATGGTATGCAGGCTTTAAGTTAATAGACTGATGTCTGGTTGAATCATTATCAATTTCGATTTAGTCATACTGATTATCCCTCTTTCTTGCCCTGTTTCTTGTTTTAGGATGATTGGTGAATGGTGGTTCCTTCAATGTCAGAAATTAAAGCCATGGTTGCTGATATGCTAGACTTGCGTTTCGCGGATGATTCTTTTGATGTGGTTATTGAGAAAGGAACAATGGTAAGAACACTATTTCTAGTCTGGACTTCATTTTTTTCTTTCGAAAGTGCAATTTGGCTTTTAATCTACCAAATTTGAATAAACTTGTGATTCAAGGATGTATTGTTCGTGGACAGTGGTGATCCGTGGAACCCAAAACCTGAAACCGTAAGCAAGGTAACGACAATGCTTCAAGGCATCATCGGGTCTTGAAGCCAGATGGTATCTACATATCAATTTCTTTTGGGCAGGTAAATGCATTTGAAATTTTGTTTTCTGAGCTAGTGCATAAGTTTAAAAGGTTTGCCGTTTCTTCTCTTTACTGTTCCTTAACTTTCTGTTATATGTTGCAGCCACACTTCAGGCGTCCGTTATTTGAAGCTCCTAATTTTACATGGTCTATGAAATGGAGTACCTTTGGTGATGGATTCCATTATTTCTTCTACACTCTAAAGAAGGTTAGTTTAATTGCTTATGGTTGTATAAACACTACGTAGAAAGTATAAACTAGGTTAGATTTTAAGCCTGAGAACATGAACAACAATTACTAAAATAAAATCTTTATTGATTCCTATTATCTGCATTTTGAAATTGCTATTAAGTTGCAATTCGAAGTCGTACAAAATGACATTTTCGCTCCCAACTATGAACTAAAGAACCTAAGCACTCATTCTAAACTTACTAAATGTTTTATATGCTTAGTTTTAACTTTCTAGGACTCATTCCAATCCATTTATTCACATTTAAGGCTCATTGTGTCTTTATAGGTCATATTTAGGCTAAAATGACATTTTCGTTCCCAACGTTAACTAAAGAACCTAAGGACTCATTTTAAACTTATTATATGATTAATATGCTTAGTTTTAAGTTTCTAAGACTTATTATAATCTACTTATACATATTTAAAGCTTGTTTGATCGTTATAGGACATATTTAGGCTAAAACGACATTTTCGCTCCCAACTTTGAACTAAAGAACCTAAGGACTCATTTTAAATCTTTTACATGATTAATGTGCTTAGTTTTAAATTGCAACTTTTGATTGAAGTGCCCTCTATGTTAACCTACTTCTTAGAGACTTATAGACCACTATATTTCTCACACTATCTTTTAGGGAAGTACCTTAATCTCCTCTTTCAGCCGCATCCAAGTAAATATTCCCAATTTCAAATTGAGTTGGTCACCATAATGACATATGCCTTCGTATGATATTCATATTTGCTGCTTATCTTTATATACTGACAATACTTCAAACATTGTTACCCATCTAGGATGAGATATGAAACTCAAAAGTAACCACAAAAGTTCCCCTAAGTTAATTTTTTATTCTTCTTCTGCACCTGCTTAGAAGACTGCAGTATTGAAAAATGTTTTATTTGGCTGCATATGATAATGTATTCTCGTCTGAAAATTATGTATTATGCTTTCTGTTGATTGGATATTGGATGGAGCTTCATATATACTGGGTTTTAGGGAGAAAAACGTGATAGTACAAAAATAGTATCTAGCGGATGTAAAGTAGTTGTTGCCTGTTTTGCTGCCCTCTGCCATAAATTAAGACAATAATAATATCTTCATTTACTGTCTGGGTTTTTTCTGCAACTAATAAAATATTTCCATCTTCTGATTTTAGTCCATTGAGTGAGAGTGCTGGTACTGTTGGTGCTGGAGTAGTAGTGTCCGCTGGACATTCTGGACATATGCCAATGGCTGAGGTCTTCAAGCTTTCTGTTTCCAGCTTCAAAGTCCATAATTGGAGCCTTTTTAACCCTTAAGGATGTTATTCTTGGTAAATAGCAGTGGTGCACCCTAGTTTGGTAGACGATCGAGGTACTCTAATCATATATATCCCTCAATTAATTTGTTCAATGTAGAATTTCCCTACCAGAAAGTTAATACTTGAATTTGTCAATGATTTACTTCACCTCTTGTATTACAAACTCCATGATAAAAACAAATAAATAGTGATATGTCTGTTACAGATATTGTTTGTCAAGCATTAAATGGAATCAAGATGGGTGATAAAACCCCTTACTGTTCGGCGTGCTAACCAGGGTACTTAACAACCAAAGCCAGAGCAAGAGAGTGTATATATGCATGCCCAACAGCAGATTGCATTGCAGGTTATATATATTGTCCATATTCTATTTGCCACTGTCGTGTTTGAGACCTTGCTAATATTTTTCGCACTTTATCTTCTGTACTCTGTAGTGCCACCAAAGAAGCTTATTTTACAGGTTCTAAGCTAGCTCATACAAGCACAAGCTAGTCATGATTGCACTTGATAACAGCCTTAGGTTCCTAGCCAAGCTAAACCTGTAATTAGCCAACACAGATTTCAAGCAACTTACTCATTTCTAACCTTTTACTTACTGATGTAATGTCTCTTATGCGGTCGTTCGTGCTGTTTTGGACGTATCCTTTCCCCAACTTTGATTCATCTTCCACTTGGTTAGTAGATCTGTTTTTTATTTCTACTTTTGCATGCATAATTCTGGTCGATTGCAGAATTCAGAGTTTGGTTCCCGTGTCCTTTCCTCTCCATCTTATTGTGAGTCGACACTCTATCTTAATACATCCATGTCTATCCCACTATGCTTTTACTACACACATCCCAACAACTGGTAAACAATCTATATGCCCACCTTAGTTCAAGAGGTATAATTTAAGAAAACTTGTGTTGACACCAGAAATATCAGTGCATTGTAGACAAGGTGATATGCATAAATCAGAATAGAATCAGTTAATGCTGAGAAAGATGGGAAACTCTTCATTCCAATCTATTTAAGGCACATTTAAGGCAATTATAAGCATTATATTCCTTTTCACTTTGTCCGTACTTCTCATAAGCGCTATTTATAGAAGAACAAAAAAGTGAAAAACAATATGAAGCTATTAAAGTGAAGTACATAACTGAAACATATGAGCTAATTAATCTTATACTTCAGGCCACCTAAGAACCTAAGGACTTTCGTTTCAATTTTAACCTAAATAACCCAGGGACTCATTTCAAACTTATTACATGAATAATATGCTTAGTTTTAAGTTTTCAATACTCGTTCCAATCTATTTATGCACATTTAAGGATCATTGGATCGTTATAGGTCATATTTAGGCTAAAATGACATTTCCGCTCCCAACTTTGAACTAACGAACTTAAGAACTCATTTCAAACTTACTACATGATTCATATTATTAGTTTTAACTTTTCAAGACTCAATCCAATCTATTTATGCACATTTGAGACTTGTTTGGCCATTATAGGTCATATTTAGGCTAAAATGACATTTTCGCTCACAACTTTGAACTAACGAACCTAAGGACTCACTTCCAACTTATTACATGATTAATATGATTATTTTAACTTTTCAAGAGTCAATCCAATCGATTTATGCACATTTGAGACTTGTTTGGTCATTATAGGTCATATTTAGGCTAAAATGAGGCATTTTCGCTCCCAACTTTGAACTAACGAACCTAATAACTCATTTCAATCTTACTACAAGATTCATATGATTAGTTTTAACTTTCCAAGACTAAATCCAATCTATTTATGCACATTTGAGACTTTTTTGGCCATTATAGGTCATATTTAGGCTAATATTACATTTTCGCTCCCAACTTTGAAGTAACGAACCTAAAAGATCATTTCAAACTTACTACATGATTCATATGATTATTTTTAACTTTTCAAGACTCAATCCAGTCTATTTATGCACATTTGAGACTTGTTTGGCCGTTATTGGTCATATTTAGGCTAAAATGACATTTTCGCTCACAACTTTTAACTAACGAACTTTAGAACTCATTTCAAACTTATTACATGATTCATATGATAAGTTTTAAGGTTCCAAGACTCAATCCAATATATTTATGCACATTTGAGACTTGTTTGGTCGTTATAGGTCATATTTAGGCTAAAATGAGACATTTTCGCTCCTAATTTTGAACTTAATAACCTAAGGACTCATTTCAAACTTATTACATGATTAATATGATTAGTTTTAAGTTTTCAATACTCCTTCCAATCTATCTATGCACATTTAAGGATCATTGGATCTTTATAGGTCATATTTAGGCTAAAATGACATTTTCGCTCCCAACTTTGAACTAACAAACTTCAGAACTCATTTCAAACTTATTATATGATTCATATGATTATTTTTAACTTTCCAAGACTCAATTCGATCTGTTTATGCACATTTGAGACTTGTTTGGTCGTTATAATTCTTATTTAGGCTAAAATGAGACATTTGCGCTCCTAACTTTGAAATAAAGAACCTAAAGACTCATTTTAAACCCTTTACATGATTAATATGCTTATTTTAAGTTTCCAAGACTCTTTCCAATCTATTTATGCACATTTGAGACTTGTTTGGCAATTATAGGTCATATTTAGGCTAAAATGACATTTTCGCTCCCAACTTTAAACTAACGAACCTAAAAACTCATTTCAAACTTACTACATGATTCATAAGATTATTTTGAACTTTTCAAGACTCAATCCAATCTATTTATGCACATTTGAGACTTATTTGGCCGTTATAGTTCATATTTAGGCTAAAATGACATTTTCGTTCACAACTTTGAACTAACGAACTTAAGAACTCATTTCAAACTTATTACATGATTCATATGATTAGTTTGTCCGTTATAGGTCATATTTAGGCGAAAATGAGGCATTTTCGCTCCGAACTATGAACTAAAGAACCTAAACACTCATTTTAAACCAATTACATGATTAATATGCTTAGTTTTAAGTTTTCAAGTCTCATTCCAATCTATTTACGCACATTTAAGGCTAAAATGATATTCTCGCTCCCAACTTTGAACTAACGAACCTAAGAACTCATTTCAAATTCATTACACGATTCATATGCTTAGTTTTAAGTTTTCAAAACGCATTCCAATCTGTTTATGCACATTTAAGGCTTATTGGGTCGTTATAGGACATTATTTAATTTGCATTTAATTTAATCTTTTGTTTAATTGAAATTTCTGCTTTTGTGAAGGTCTATACTCCGAGGAATGCGCCTTATGCTAGTGAGGAAATTGATGTGGTTCGTGAGCAATGGGCTAAGTTTTTTACCAGCTAGGAAGTATTTATTATTTAATTTGTCTGAGCGCGCTTGATCGAGTTGGTTTAGATGTCATAGAACAATCTTTTATATTAAAATGTATGCGTACGTTGAAATTGGAACGTATATATATTTAAATGTATGTGGTACGTGCACTTTGATTTTGGAATATATACAAAACAACAGTTATTGTTTTTTATATTTGTTGTACAGGTTGCGATATTCTATCATTGTTGTGACAGGTTTCTATATTTGGTGCAAGGCACTCTAGGTATCCCTAAACAAAACTAAAATTTTCCCGCCAAAAGTGCTTTGTTGCAGCGTACATATATATGTGTACGCTGCAACAAGGGTGTAAAATTTGGCAAAATTTCAGACTTGTTGCAGCGTACAAATAGATGTACCCTGCAACAGGTGGGGTCTTTTGCAGCGTACATGAATTTGTACGCTGCAACAAGTCAAGATTTTGGCCAAATTTTTAATACTTGTTGCAGCGTACATGTATATGTACGCTGCAAAAAGTACTTTTTGCAGCGAACATTGTACGCTGCAACAAGTCTAGACTTGTTGCAGGCCCCCCAGTTGCAGCATACGATGTACGCTGCAACAGGGGTCTAAAAGCCCGCTGCAATAAGGGTTTTTTCTACTAGTGTAAGGAGATTAAGGCGCGTTCAAACTCGCTCGTCAAGCCACAACCGATTTGAATCCTTAAGTGTAGGTGTGGAACAACAAGAAAGTGAGCAAGCCTTTGAAACCATGGCGCTATCGGTCAAGAATTTTGGTTACCCGGGAGCATTTGAGGCAGCATGTGGTATCCAAGCTCCCACAACTAATGCTAATAACTTCGAAATCAATCCCGCTTTGTTTAACTTGCTTAAAAGCCATCCTTTTTGTGGGAAGAGAAACGAGTCACCACACGAGCACCTAAAGAAATTCGAACATTATTGTGATACAATCAAACACAATGGTGTGACTTCAGACTATGTGCGGTTGACTCTATTCCGTTTCTCTCTCCTAGGGCGAGCTATTGATTGGCTTGAAAAGGAGGTCAAGCCAAATTCACTTCGCACTTGGAATGAAGTGACTAGCGCGTTTTTTGAGCAAGTTTTACTCACATGGGAAGACGGCGGAATATCGCCACAAAATCCAATCCTTTGAGCAAAAGCGGGATAAGTCACTTTTTGAAGCTTCGGACCGATTCAAAGAATACCAAAGGGAGTGCCCTCACCATGGGATCCCTAAGTGGTTGCTACTCCAAACCTTCTACTTGGGATAGAGCCCAACCCCCAAGACGAGTCTAGATGCGGGGGCGGGTGGTCCCATAATGAACAAGACCGAAGGTCAAATAGAAGAGATAATTGAGGATGTAGTTCAAAATTACCAAGCTTGGCATGTTGGTACAAGGAACTATGAAGGGTAGGAGTGACGATGGTAAAGGGTGGGTATATGCTATGGAGCAAGCACGGATTATTGAGAAGCTTAGCTCGAGATTGGAAAAGCTAGAGAGCACACCAAGTCAATCACCATCGCCATCAACAATCCCACCGCCTTCGGCTTCTCTTCTCACTAAGGGGAAGAGCAAGGTGAGTTCCTATGACACAATGCCTCCGGGCACATCTTTTTGTGATAATTGTCAAGACTATGGTCACTTCCCTAATTCTTGTCCTTTGGTGCATAGTATGTCTTATGTGGATTATGGCCCTTCTTGTGAAGGTGATTTTGATATGGAATATGCCCATGCTTTGAATGAGAGGTCTGGATATGATAACCCCAATAATCAAAACTTTACTAGGCAAGCACCTAAAGGGCCCCCTATGCATGGATCCTACGAAGGCTTTGGCCAAGGAGGTGGGTATGATAGTCAAGGCCGAGGTGGCTATAGAGCACAAGGCTATCAAGGCCAAGCACCCTATGGTCAATCTCATGGTCTTGGCAATCAAGCCCAATACAACCAAGGTAGTTATAATCCCAACCATGAAGGTGGAGGGGGTTACAACTATTCTTATGGGCAATTTAGGGGTGCCTCTAGTGGGGGTTATCCTTTGAACTCGGGAGGCCCATATGGTGTTTCTAAATTTCAAACTATCGGATTCAATGGGCCAAGGACCTATGGAAACCAATTCCAACAAGACCTTAGTGGTTATGGCAATGCACCTCCACCGCTCCCGCCTCTCAACTCTAACCTTGAGGCTCTCATAGAGTCGTTCGTGGGGGCGCAAGCCAAGAAGAATGTTGAGTTTGAGGATCGATTTAAGCAATCTAATACTCACTTGAAAATGATTGAAACTCAATTAGCACAACTAGCTAGCACCATCAAAGAACAACAAGTGCATACTAGTCTCCCACCCCAAGGTCAAGCTCCTAAGCAAATGTATTCTGTTGTGACTAGGAGTGGGATGATTTTAGATGATGGTGCTAAGCTTGTTGACGCTCCTTTCTCTAGGGGTGAGGATTCTAAGGGAAATGAGTCTCCGGACTGTGATATGGCGGAAGAGAAGTCTCATGTCGATGACATGAGTGATGGTGTTAAGTCGACGGAGACTACTCTTCCTCCTCTCCCAATTCCTCCTCCCCCTTACCCTCAAAGAATTGCTGGAAAAAAGCTAGATGATCAATTTCATAAGTTTTGGAAACAATTAGCAAGCTATATGTGTCATTGTCTTTCACCGAGGCACTCAAGAAAATGCCACATTATTCTCGATTCATGAGAGACATTTTGAGCGGCAAAAGGACTTGTGGCACCAATGAAACCGTGCACCTAACGGAGCATTTTAGTGCTTTGATTTCGAGCCCGTTCCCCCCAAAGCTCAAGGATCCCGGAAGTTTCTCGATCCCTTGTAGCATCCAAGAGCTAAAATTTGACAACTCTCTGTGTGATTTGGGGGCGACCGTAAGTATTTTGCCGTACAAAATCTATGAGAAACTAAGTCTTGGCGATCTCACCCCTACCCCTATGTCTTTGCAATTAGCCGATCGCTCGGTTATGTTCCCCTTGGGTAGGGTTGATGATGTTCCCCTTGTGATAGGGAAGTTGACTTTCCTCGTTGACTTCATTGTCTTGGACATCGATGAGGATGCGCACACCCCTATCATCTTAGGGATGCCATTCTTGGCTACGACGGGCGCACTCATCGATGTTCAAGGTGGCCTTATCACTTTGAGAGCGGGAGACGCCAAGGCTAGTTTCAAGCTTGCTATTGATGATCAATGTTGCTCTAAAATGAGAAGTTGCATGAAAATTGACACTATTGCTTGTGTTGAGCACCATTATTCTTGTGCTAATTCTCCTAACAATCCTTGTGTTTCTAAGTGTGATGTTGAGATTGATAGGAAAGTCAAGAAGAATGTGCATGAGAGCTCTTTGGTGTTAGGTGACTTCTTTGATGACGTCATCACCATTCCCGAAACAGTCGGGATGGATCTTGATGATATGGGAGCACACACTCCGGCAATCAATGGTAAAAAGTCCATGAGCAAGGAATCTAGGCAAGGCGATCCTAAGCCTAAGAAGAATTTGTTTGGTCCCCATTCCATGAGTTGTGGTTTTGGTAAGTTGTTTGTACCCAAAGGGGCAAAGAAGAGCTTGTTGACTAGTGATGACCCAAAGTTGGTTGTCTTTGACCCCCCTTGAGTTTTGGGGGGATTCGTCAAGCTAATGACGTTAAACGAGCGCTACCCGGGAGGCAACCTAGTTGTCTAACTCTTAGTTTTAGTTTTTGTTTGATTTGGTGCATTAATCTTCCTTTGTTAGCTTTATTTTTATTTTAAAGGGGAATGCATGCCTTATTTTTGCAAAATCAGGTTTTTTGCGACCGAACAACTATTTGTTAGATTGCACAAAATCCCCTTTGTGCGATCGAGCTCTGTTAAACGGTCGCACAAAACTGATTTTAAGATTAGTAGCTCCCTAGTTTTTGTGTTCGACCGCACAGAAATTTCTGTTTGGTCGCACAGTTATGTGCGATCGAATTCGTATTTCTGTTCGATCGAACACGCGAACGGGGAGTGCTGTTGATTCCTTTTTCTTCAGAAATCGCGATCCCCTTTTCTTTTTTCTCACTACACTCGACATCCTCTCTCACTCTCAACCTCCATAGCTCCCTTTCTCTTCCTTCATACTCCTTCTCCTCATCAATCTCACTCATTTCCCATCACTAATTTCACTCCCCACACATCAAATTCACTCAATCTCCTTCATTCCGATCCCCAAATCTCTAAATTTTTCAGATTTTTGCAAAACCCCCAATTTCTAGGGTTTTTGAAGAAAATTATAAAAATTGTGTGCTTGGTAAATTTGGAACTCTTGAGGATACTTGGATTTGATCCTTGACCACTTCCTCTTCTTATGGTGATGATTTATTTCCTTTAATTCTTACATTTCATTCCAATTTTTACCATGTTCATGTTATGTTTGATTTTTTGAAATTTGTGGTTTTGGGTGATTGTTGCTGCATGTTTGATTATGTGAATGATCTTTAATTGTCTACATGAGCTATGCATGTTTAGTTCCTTATTCTACTTGAGATCTAGACTTTTTGAGACGATTAAGTGAAGTTTTGGCTAATTTGATTATGCTTGTTTGTGGAAGTGATGGTTGTTTGATTGTGGAGAATTGTGTGGAGTAATGTTTTTGGTTTAAACTTGTTGAGGAGTTAGTGTAGTGTTTAGAGCTTGATTGTGATAATTCTAGCTAGTTTGATAGAGATAGTTTAACTTTAGCTATTGTAGTTGTTTATTTGTTATAGTTTGTGAACTAACTTAGTTTCTCCTTCTTTGTGTGTCTTGGTTTGTTTTTCGTTTGTTTTTGTAGATTTTTCTTTGGTTAAACTCATCATTCAATGGCATCCAAGTGCTCCAAGAAGAACCCTACCGCCTCTACATCAAATAGAAAGGCACCGGCTCCTCCAGGCATCGAGACCTATGGCATAGAGTTCCTTGAACAAAGATCTTGGGAATTCTTTGAGCCGCTATCTAAGAGGGCCATAAAGCCCACCAAGTTCTTCCATAGGGAGAGTGTTCGTGCCTTGGGGGTCGAAGCAGAAGTTGATAAGTTAATCAAGGGGCTAGGGTGGGAAGAGTTCGTGAAATTTAGTGCCCCGACTTACACAAGGTTGACCTTGGAGTTCCTCTCCTCGGCCCGGAAGAATGTTGTGGAGGATGAGGACGGGGATAGTGTGGTGGAGTTGGGCTTTCAAGTCTTCGGTCGCCAACACACATTGAACCATAACGAAATCAATGCCATCTTCTCCATTGAGTCGGAGTATGGGCTCATCACCAACCCCCGGACCGAATGTGTGAACGACTATGATGAGCATAGTTGGTGGAGATCGCTCACCGGAGAGAGTGGGAAGTTCTACTCCGCATCGGCCAAATCTTCTTCATTTCATCATCCGGCCATCCTCTACATGAGTCGCCTCCTCGTCTACGCCCTTTTCTCTAAGGGTGCTACCGGTGCCTTGTCGGGCACGGAGCTTGGTAGTTTGTGGTTGGCAACAAAGGAGAAACAAGGAGTCCTTGATTTTGGCCAATTGCTCATCTCCCGGATCATTGAGGTTCGGAATTGCCACTTGAACAAGGACGACATACTCCTTGGTGGCATGCTTACTCTTCTTGTTCGTGCTCTACCGAACAACCCTTATGCCAAGGAGCTTGATGCTTTGACGCCGGTTCCCGGTGGGAAGTTGTGAGGGGGTCGAAAAAGCGCGAGGCTAATGCGTGACCTCGTCCCTCGTGGGTGTGACGATTCTTTTTATTCAATCAAGTGTAATTGGATTTCCTGTGGGTTTACACCCAATTGACTAGTAATATAGGAGTCGCCATTCAGTTTTTAATGACAATGAGAAAACTGACAAAACCCGGTTATCGTGACATAAAGGGAGTGCAATTATGTTTGACCACGACGGCCGTAGGTTCCCTTGTGATCCCTGGTGTGGGAATCTCTCAACATACACCCGCAAGGTAGAGATTGAGGGTTCGGGGGACTGTAACTACCGAGAGGAGTACTTCGCTCGTCGATAACTCCAGAGGCAGGATATCCTTACTAGCTCAGCATAAATAATTGAAGGGACATGCGTTAACTATTAAACTAATCTGAGTTGATTTTAGCAATATGCAACATATAATACTAATTCGATCGTGATTATCTGATTTAAATAGCATTAAGGGACCTAGCATGATAATCCGATTTCCCAAAAATATTATATTTGTTAGGCGTGATAGAACAATCAGATTTAGTTAGTTTAAAAGTTCATAAAAAGGGCAAGGAAAGCAGTTAAATCATCGAAAAGGGACACATTACGACGCACCTTTGAGAGGTGCGTCACGGTTCTCAGAAAACTAACCACTTTGACTTTGCTATTTCTCCTTTTTATTTAACGAATCTCAATTATGGGATAGGATACGTTCTGTTCGATTTATGGATCGATTGCGACAGAACGCGTGAACAGTTTCGCAGCGTGAGGCTTAGGCTAAGGGTTGGAGTCAATACTCAGAATATGAATTGTGTGTGTCTCTTTTCACGTCGAATTTAGGGGTCTATTTATAGGGAAGAGTTCGTGGAAAGATAGAATTGCAGAGTTCTAATCCACAAAGAATTAGGAAAAAACACGTACCCAGGTATTTTCAGCGCCCAGGCCTGGGCGCCGAAGATTTCGGCGCCCAGAGCCAGGCGTTGAAAATAGGGTCTGGGCTGTTTTCTTTAGTCAGATTCGGATTCCTGAAATCCGTAGAATTTGAGACTTAATCGAGTCTTTTAGCGCGTATCAATTTTATGACGGAATGCGTCTGGGCCCTTTAAGAACTCTAGGCTCGTTAGGATTTTAATTAATACGTAACTCTTATTTCCGAATCATATTAGGAATAGGATTCTCGCAGTTTTCTATCTCATTTAGGATTTATGTTGGAATGCAACACCTAATTCTGACAGGTTTCTATCCTTTATGATTTGCCACTTTTAGAAGCTACCTTTTACGGCATTTACTATTTTTAGCAAGTTTCCATAAATAGCAGGTTTTGGGTGAAATGAAATGAGGAATTGAGATTCGTTTATTTTATAGGAGATGCGTTGTCAAGTGGAGATTTATACTTTTATCATCGAACCTTTCCCTTTCGGGAATGGGGACAAAAGTAGGTGTCTACAGTTAGCCCCCACTTTGACTGAATCTTGGAGTAAGACGATGGTCAAATTATTAGACGGAGTGCGTCACACAAACCATGGTGTATGTGACCTGTTTTGCGAGGGTCTCACGAGCCCCCGAGTGATAACATTTGACTTAAGGGTCATCACTTGAAGTATCGACATATCCCTCACGTGTCATTGGGATTTGTCAACTGATAATATAGAAACTTCCTCACTTTGTCATTGGAAGGATCTAAAGGTGCGTAGAAACTCCCTCACTTTGTCATTGGGAGTAGCTACAGATGTTTTCTAAATTAAAGCTATAAAGTGTAATTGGGCCTGGCCAAGCCGAATCACGAGGTAAAAGTGTTTTTAAAGATTCTCATTTTCAGGGCTAGCTAAACGAGAAAACCCCCTTGTTTTTATGGGACGTAAAACGAAGGAAAATCCAGCACATCGCCTTTTTTTGGAAAAAACGGAAAACCAATCCTTTTAATTTTTGGTAAAGGGAAAACCAGAAAAAGTTATCGCTGCAGCGACTAAGGACATGCACGGTTAGTGATGCAGACCCCGCCGGCTAAAGATGGCGAGCCTGTCCGCTAAGGGTGGACACCCCGTCCGATAGAAGTGGATGAATCTGTTTTTGAATTTTGAAAATAAGGACCTACGCGGTTTGTGACGTAGACCCCGCCGGCTAAAGACGGCGAACCTGTCCGCTAAGGGTGGACACCCCGTCCGATAGAAGTGGACGAATCTATTTTGAAATTTGTTTTCTGTTTTTTTTTTTTTGAAAATAAGGACCTACGTGGTTTGTGACGTAGACCCCGGCGGCTGAAGATGGCGAGCCTATTTTAATTTTGAAGACTTTATTTTTTCGAAAACTGAGGACGTGCGCGGCTAGTGACGCAGACCCCGCCCGCTGAGGGTGGGCGAGCCCTGTCCGCTGAGGGTGGACGTCCCTGAATTCGTTTTTTTCGATTTGGGAACTCGCGCGGTTTGTGACGCGATCTTGCTGACTGAAGATGGGCAAGTTCCTATTTCTTTGGTTCTTTGTGATTTCTTTTGAGAATTTCTTTTTATTCATTCTTGCAAGAGAGAATTATTTCGAGGGATGCTCGAATTTAGTTGTAACCTGAAAGTGGGCTGACAACGTGTTCAGACGGACCTTTGTCTTGCGACCGTCTGTTTTCGTGATTTTGAGCTAGTCTTTACGGCTCGTCTTGGTCTTCGATCAGAGCACCGTGCACAAGTGTCAATGACGGCCTTTCGATGAGGTCGAACCTGTTGTTTTTTTTTTAGATATCCAAACATGATATGGTGTATGGCGCAGTCCGGGAATATGATTTTGATCGTGCGCTCCTTGTTGGAGTCTATTTTCCGCGACCCCCCAAGCACTGGAGCTCGTCGGTCGTTTTTCGCATCTTGTAATCATGTTTGGGGTCATGCTCGTATGTGCGAGCGACCTTTTATAGTAGTGTGCTACTTTAGCGAAGCCGTGGAGTGCGACTGTAGTTTTCAGGCGACATCCGGTTTTAGCTTGGCCCGGATTAATCCTTTGACTGACAAACATTTTTTATTTGGAAAACCAACGACTTAACGATACACATTTTTGGTGTTTCGAAGAATGACCATGATATTTAACTTGTTTTTTTGAAAAGTGTACATAAGCATTTTCTGAGACGAGTCTAGGTTTCGACCAAGTTTTTAATGTTTATTTTTTCTGCTTATTTGGGAGCTAAAGGTTCTTTGGGCTTGATCCTACTTGCAATAGGGCCTCGTGTTTAGCAACACGGTCTTAAGTCCTTTCCTGTTTCGTGTTTTGTGAAATCTGGGCCTTGGGCTGCATTTTCAGCGCCCAAGGCCAGGCGTTAAACATTTCGGCGCCCAGCCGTGGGCGCTGAAAGTCTGTTCCTGGTGATATTTGACTTTCGGATTTCCTAACACGTTTCCGAATGGGATCAGGATGTCATTGGGTGCGTTCAGCTATATATAGGGGCTAGATACTTCCTATTTTCCACCACTCTCAAATTCTTTCTCTCATTTTTGCTGTGCTTTAATTATTCATTGCTTTTGCCATGTCGATCCCTACTTTCTCACTCCAACGGACTGTTAGGCGTTGGCTATGGGCCCTTACTCCCACAGAAAAAGCTTTGTTAAAAGAATACCACTTAGAGGCATTTTTAGGCTTACAACAAATTAATATTGATTATAACTTTTTGCATGCTGCCCTAAGCTTTTGGGACTCCGATCATCATGTTTTTGCCTTTCGGGGCAACGAAATATGTCCTTTGCCCGATGAATTTGCTGCGATCCTTGGTTATCCTACTAATGTTACTCCTGTTACCCCTGGCACTATTGAAGAGGGTAAAACAACCATAAGGGCTTTCCTAGGACTAGATGATGACATGTTTGCTGAAATTGTTGTAGATGATAAGGTTAACTTGGCAAAACTTTTAAAACATCACTTTAGGCCTAGTAAGAATATGACCGAACAGAAATTGAATATTCGAGCCCTTGTATTTTGCTTGTTGAATTATTATTTGCTATCGAATAACAATGGTGAGTTCGGTGACATAAGGTTGATCCCCTTGATTAGGTAGATGGAGAGTTGCTATTCTATCATGCCGTTGGTTGTTGCCGAGACTTTGCTGAGTGCGGATGAGCTGAACAAGGAAGCCAAATCTGATCATTTTAAGGGAAGCCCCCTATTACTGCAGGTAATCAATTTTCTTCTTTGCGCATGCATACGCCACTTTTGCATATATATTTTTTGCCTGGGGCTGAGTTTCAGCGCCCAGGTCTGGGCGCTGGAGTTTTTCGGCGCCTGGTCCTGGGCGTTGAAACTACGCCCAGGGACCGTTTTTTTTTCATTCTTTTGATTCGATTGTACCTGTTTTCGCAGATTTGGCTTGCGGAACGGCTTAGACTTTTGGAAGCTCCTGCCGATCCTAAACATTATCTCCCTATAGCCTTGGGTAACCGAAAATACTTGCACCAAGGCCAGGACGAGGACGAATGGACCTCCTTTTTTACTTATGGCATTTGTTCTATTAAGTGGGTGGTACCATGGTGGGGTTTGACTACTATGACAGGTGGTTCTGATGTATCGGTTTATGTTTCTTTGTTGGGGCTATCTCGTCCCATTTATATTTTCCCTTACTGAGTCATGCGTCAATATGGTTTAAGGCAGACTATCCCCTTTTCTGATACGGTACCACCTAAGGTAGCGGCCTTTTCACAAACACGGGTCTTAGCGTGGGCTAAGTATTATGATGGTCTCCCGCATTGGGCTGTAGCTACAAATGGTTTTGTGGGTCTTTCTGAAAACTACAAGTTGTGGATGAGCTCCGATGATAAAGATGTGAGGACCGAGGCTCGAAAAGGGGAGCCGGCTGAGCTTTTGATACCTCGTATTCGTGTTAAATATGAGGGTCCTGATTCTGCCAGACCTTGTACCTATAGTATTAAGACTGTGAAAGCTCGTCCTGATCGAAAGCGAAAGGAAGTTCCTCCCCGTTCCAGTTTCAGGCCTAAAAAGATGCCTAACATGAAGGGGCCTGCTGTTGTTAAAAGAAATGCAAGCTCTCGCGGAGATCGTCGCCGGAACAATGTATGGGTTAGGAAGGCTCAACCGCCTGTAGAAACAGTGGCTAGTCTAGTTGATGATAATAGCCCTTCTCCCACCATTGCCTGTGCCCTCGAGGCTGAGCGGGCTATAACTGAGAATGTTTCTGAAGCCTTGGCATCTTTGGAAGTTAGTGTCCAGGAGCCGGTTCTTATGGAGATTGACATTGGGGCAGCGCAGAAGACTGTGGGGGTGGATCCTGCGAATATTGCCCTCTACAAGACTTTATTTGATGATCCAGAAGAACTAGAGTAGTGTAGTTCTTGCTAGGGTGTAGGTGCCCTCTATTTATTTCAGTTGTTTTTGTTTTTATTCCTAGCACTTTGTTTTCCTTCTTATTATTTCTCAATAAAGGCGTATTTTTATTTTTCATTTTCATTTATTTTTGTTTCTCCTTTTTTTATGTATTTTATATGTCTAACACTTTTTGCACAAAGAATATTCGTTTTTTTTATTGGACCGAATCCTTGGTAAGGATTGCCTACGTATCTTGTCAGAATCAGGTCGCGCGTAGTTCTAGCTTTTGAATAAGTTCTAGTATGCCGGATTTCGGTAGATATGCCCTGAGGTGGAAACATATTACTTAGTCGGTCAAATTAGTGAAGTATTATCATTATTTTCATCTGCCATTTTTTTTTTTGCCATAAGTGGCGTAAAATATGAAACTCGAAATCCGACTAATTTGTATGGCTATATTCTTGGTTGGTAAGCCTATTTGGATACTTGGATACGTACTGTACCCCCCAAGTGTTCGTTATTTTTCCGTTGTGTGCGGATAAAATGACGAGCACTTTCTGAAAAGAAAATTTTTGTCGGGCAGAGAGTTTCAACGCCCAGGCTGGGGCGTCAGAAATTTCGACGCCCAGCCCTGGGCGCTGAAAATGACTTGGGCGGTCGATTTTTGACGCTTTGCTTCACATGTTCTTGCATTTCTTTTTTTTGTGCCTTGATATTTTGCTCGTATTAAAAGGCCAACTTTTAGGCTACTTTGGAGGCTTTTTTTGACTGTTAGCGTGAAATGCGTTTTTGTCCGAATCAATTTTTTCTATTCGTGACTCGAAACAGTTATGAAGATCTTTGTGTAGGTTTTTGAGGTGTTGTTAGTGAAGGGTATGATGGAATCTATGTTTTATGAATCTGTTTTTTTGGTAACATTTGCATTGTTTTGGATTTTGATTTCCTTTGATTCTGGGTTGCATGGATTGACTCTTATGATGACACTGGTTTGGCTTTTTAGGTTTTGGGGATATGAATGGGATAGTGTGGTTTATTTTGTGGGTTTCGGGAATTGGTTCCCATGGCACTATTTCAAAACCGAGTGGGCTTTGTTTGTTGGGCCTGGAGTGGGCCGCCTCTTTATTTTTGTATTTTGCAAGTACATTTGGTGTTTATTTAGTGTTAGAATAAAATTTTAGGAGAAATGTTACGCCTTTATTGATTCGGAAAGTAAGGAAAACACACTGAAATCAAACTGACCCATATTCTAAGGGGCCTTAGGACCATCTAAAGTCTCTATTTTTTTTTTTATCAATCTAAAGAACTACTAGGCGCTTTTTACTAATGGTGCTCTATATGGCTCAAGCCTGGGGTTTAGTCTCATAAAACTTCGGTCCTTCACCGGTACTCATCTTGAATTCCATTCCTTTTGCATTGACCCACTGATATGTCTTCACCCATCCGTTCTCGACCTCTTCTAGTGTTGATGCAGGAGAGATTAACCGGGTTGGATCGAAACCTTCATCTTGTAAAGCTAGGGTAGTCATCACAGTCTCTTTCTCCATAGGCCTCGATTCGTTAAACAATGTCCATAGAGCCTGGTTGTCCAATATTTCAGCTGTTTTAGTCTTGGTGAGGTGGGGTGCCTCATCCAAGGTGTGGCAGTCATGGAAAATTTCAAATCCGGGTTTTAGCAAGCCATCCTGAACGAAGGGTTCAGGGAAATCACAGCATGGGTGTTCTTCTCCTTCCCGAACGAACATCCCGTTAAGGGTCCTTTGATATGGGGGAGGGAGGGTGGTTTGTTTGGCTTTGTTAAGGCGTAGCCTAGACAGGTGGTCAGCAATATCTTCCTCCGTTGGTTCATAACCTAAGCCAAAGGGAGTAGATTTGTCGGGAAAAGGATGGAATGTGTATTCCTTCTTCCTTATGCCCAATGGGGTTCCTGGGAAATAACCTTGAGCTAACAGCATTTAGGGACGACTCGGGATGCATGCGGGTCTAGGAATGCTGGGTCATAATCTTCGATGAACTGGATTGTTTCTTCCATTTGAAACCCGTAAAGGTCGTCTGCAGTTTCGGCCGTTCCAACCATAGTGCAACTGACGTCGAGAGGAGGGGCGCGGATTTCTAGTATTACCCCGTTATGGTTAAGTTTAACCATTTGGTGCAAGGTAGAAGCCACACCTCCTAAGTCATGGAGCCAAGGTCGCCCCAAGAGGAGGTTGAAAGTGGGCTTGATGTCGATTATTTGAAACTCCGTGGTGCGTGCCACAGGCCCGGTTTGTATGGTAAGGTTGATTTTTCCCAATACAGGCCTTCGGGAGTTATCATAAGCTCGTACCCCTTGCGTGGAGGTTTGGAAGTCATCGTTTCCTAGCCCCAAGCAATGGGCGGTTCGCAATGGGCAGACATTAACCGCCGAACCATTATCTACGAGCGCTAGGGGGATGTTTTGTCCTTTGCATCCAACCACTAGGTAAAGGGCTTTATTGTGAGCACCCCCCTCTTTGGGTAAGTCTTTATCGGTGAAAACTATGGCCTTTTCTCCGGCATCTCTCGTGACATGGCTAACCAATGAGTCAGGTGTGATATCTGTAGGTACTGAGATGAGGTCAAGTGAGCGAATAAGCTTTTCGCGATGTTCCTTTGAAGTACACATAAGATCCCAGATGGTAATCTCGGCCTTGGTTCTTTTTAGTTGTTTCGGGAGGGGATTTTCAATGACTTCTGCGACGGTGGGGTGCCGTCCATTCTCAGGAGTTTTCCTAACCGGGATGTCGTCCATAGGAGGTGGGTGAATATCCGGTTGGTATATTCTTCCGGATCGGGTGAGGTTGTCGACCTCGGGCTCCTGAGGGGTGGTGTCAATGAGAGCATACCCGGGCCAAGTTTCAGTGAAGAGGTCCTGGCCCGACACTTGAGATAGGTAAATATCTTCAGCATTATCATTCCACACACCGCACACTTCCCTCTTGATTCGATCCATAGGGACCACAGCGAGTGGTGCACCTTGAGGTGTAATATACACCGTGGGGTCGAAATTCTCTGGTTGGTCGAGAGAGATGTGACAAGAGCCGAGTGGGCTCTTGTTGTTGTTGGGTTTGCCAACTTTAGGGAGAATTGTGCTTGATTATGCTTGTTTGTGGAAGTGATGGTTGTTTGATTGTGGAGAATTGTGTGGAGTAATGTTTTTGGTTTAAACTTGTTGAGGAGTTAGTGTAGTGTTTAGAGCTTGATTGTGATAATTCTAGCTAGTTTGATAGAGATAGTTTAACTTTAGCTATTGTAGTTGTTTATTTGTTATAGTTTGTGAACTAACTTAGTTTCTCCTTCTTTGTGTGTCTTGGTTTGTTTTTCGTTTGTTTTTGTAGATTTTTCTTTGCTTAAACTCATCATTCAATGGCATCCAAGTGCTCCAAGAAGAACCCTACTGCCTCTACATCAAATAGAAAGGCACCGGCTCCTCCAGGCATCGAGACCTATGGCATAGAGTTCCTTGAACAAAGATCTTGGGAATTCTTTGAGCCGCTATCTAAGAGGGCCATAAAGCCCACCAAGTTCTTCCATAGGGAGAGTGTTCGTGCCTTGGGGGTCGAAGCAGAAGTTGATAAGTTAATCAAGGGGCTAGGGTGGGAAGAGTTCGTGAAATTTAGTGCCCCGACTTACACAAGGTTGACCTTGGAGTTCCTCTCCTCGGCCCAGAAGAATGTTGTGGAGGATGAGGACGGGGATAGTGTGGTGGAGTTGGGCTTTCAAGTCTTCGGTCGCCAACACACATTGAACCACAACGAAATCATTGCCATCTTCTCCATTGAGTCGGAGTATGGGCTCATCACCAACCCCCGGACCGAATGTGTGAACGACTATGATGAGCATAGTTGGTGGAGATCGCTCACCGGAGAGAGTGGGAAGTTCTACTCCGCATCGGCCAAATCTTCTTCATTTCATCATCCGTCCATCCTCTACATGAGCCGCCTCCTCGTCTACGCCCTTTTCTCTAAGGGTGCTACCGGTGCCTTGTCAGGCACGGAGCTTGGTAGTTTGTGGTTGGAAACAAAGGAGAAACAAGGAGTCCTTGATTTTGGCCAATTGCTCATCTCCCGGATCATTGAGGTTCGGAATTGCCACTTGATCAAGGCCGACATACTCCTTGGTGGCATGCTTACTCTTCTTGTTCGTGCTCTACCGAACAACCCTTATGCCAAGGAGCTTGATGCTTTGACGCCGGTTCCCGGTGGGAAGTTGTGAGGGGGTCGAAAAAGCGCGAGGCTAATGCGTGACCTCGTCCCTCGTGGGTGTGACGATTCTTTTTATTCAATCAAGTGTAATTGGATTTCCTGTGAGTTTACACCCAATTGACTAGTAATATAGGAGTCGCCATTCAGTTTTTAACGACAATGAGAAAACTGACAAAACCCGGTTATCGTGACATAAAGGGAGTGCAATTATGTTTGACCACGACGGCCGTAGGTTCCCTTGTGATCCCTGGTGTGGGAATCTCTCAACATACACCCGCAAGGTAGAGATTGAGGGTTCGGGGGACTGTAACTACCGAGAGGAGTACTTCGCTCGTCGATAACTCCAGAGGCAGGATATCCTTACTAGCTCAGCATAAATAATTGAAGGGACATGCGTTAACTATTAAACTAATCTGAGTTGATTTTAGCAATATGCAACATATAATACTAATTCGATCGTGATTATCTGATTTAAATAGCATTAAGGGACCTAGCATGATAATCCGATTTAGTTAGTTTAACAGTTCATATTTAGTTAGTTTAACAGTTCATATAAAGGGCGAGGAAAGCAGTTACATCATCGAAAAGGGACACATTACGACGCACCCTTGAGAGGTGCGTCACGGTTCTCAGAAAACTAACCACTTTGACTTTGCTATTTCTCCTTTTTATTTAACGAATCTCAATTATGGGATAGGATACGTTCTGTTCGATTTATGGATCGATTGCGACAGAACGCGTGAACAGTTTCGCAGCGTGAGGCTTAGGCTAAGGGTTGGAGTCAATACTCAGAATATGAATTGTGTGTATCTCTTTTCACGTCGAATTTAGGGGTCTATTTATAGGGAAGATTTCGTGGAAAGATTGAATTGCAGAGTTCTAATCCACAAAGAATTAGGAAAAAATACGTACCCAGGTATTTTCAGCGCCCAGAGCCAGGCGTTGAAAATAGGGTCTAGGCTGTTTTCTTTAGTCAGATTCGGATTCCTGAAATCCGTAGAATTTGAGACTTAATCGAGTCTTTTAGCGCGTATCAATTTTATGACGGAATGCGTCTGGGCCCGTTACGAACTCTAGGCTCGTTAGGATTTTAATTAATACGTAACTCTTATTTCCGAATCATATTAGGAATAGGATTCTCCCAGTTTTCTATCTCATTTAGGATTTATGTTGGAATGCAACACCTAATTCTGACAGGTTCCTATCCTTTATGATTTGCCACTTTTAGAAGCTACCTTTTACGGCAGTTACTATTTTTAGCAGGTTTCCATAAATAGCAGGTTTCGGGTGAAATGAAATGGGGAATTGAGATTCGTTTATTTTATAGGAGATGCGTTGTCAAGTGGAGATTTATGCTTTCATCATGGAACCTTTCCCTTTCGGGAATGGGGACAAAAGTAGGTGTCTACAGTTAGCCCCCACTTTGACTGAGTCTTGGAGTAAGACGATGGTCAAAGTATTAGACGGAGTGCGTCACACAAGCCATGGTGTATGTGACCTGTTTTGCGAGGGTCTCACGAGCCCCCGAGTGATAACATTTGACTGAAGGGTCATCACTTGAAGTGTCGACATATCCCTCACGTGTCATTGGGATTTGTCAACTGATAATATAGAAACTTCTTCACTTTGTCATTGGAAGGATCTACAGGTGCGTAGAAACTCCCTCACTTTGTCATTGGGAGTAGCTACAGATGTTTTCTAAATCAAAGCTATAAAGTGTAATTGGGCCTGGCCAAGCCCAATCACGAGGTAAAAGTGTTTTTAAAGATTCTCATTTTCAGGGCTAGCTAAACGAGAAAACCCCCTTGTTTTTATGGGACGTAAAACGAAGGAAAATCCAGCACATCGCCTTTTTTTGGAAAAAACGGAAAACCAATCCTTTTAATTTTTGGTAAAGGGAAAACCAGAAAAAGTTATCGCTGCAGCGACTAAGGACATGCACGGTTAGTGATGCAGACCCCGCCGGCTAAAGATGGCGAGCCTGTCCGCTAAGGGTGGACACCCCGTCCGATAGAAGTGGACGAATCTGTTTTTGAATTTTGAAAATAAGGACCTACGCGGTTTGTGACGTAGACCCCGCCGGCTAAAGACGGCGAACCTGTCCGCTAAGGGTGGACACCCCGTCCGATAGAAGTGGACGAATCTATTTTAGAATTTGTTTTGTGTTTTTTTTTTTTGAAAATAAGGACCTACGTGGTTTGTGACGTAGACCCCGCTGGCTGAAGATGGCGAGCCTATTTTAATTTTGAAGACTTTATTTTTTCGAAAACTGAGGACCTGCGCGGCTAGTGACGCAGACCCCGCCCGCTGAGGGTGGGCGAGCCCTGTCCGCTGAGGGTGGACGTCCCTGAATTCGTTTTTTTCGATTTGGGAACTCGCGCGGTTTGTGACGCGATCTTGCCGACTGAAGATGGACAAGTTCCTATTTCTTTGGTTCTTTGTGATTTCTTTTGAGAATTTCTTTTTATTCATTCTTGCAAGAGAGAATTATTTCGAGGGATGCTCGAATTTAGTTGTAACCTGAACGTGTGCTGACAACGTGTTCAGACGGACCTTTGTCTTGCGACCGTCTGTTTTCGTGATTTTGAGCTAGTCTTTACGGCTCGACTTGATCTCCGATCAGAGGATCGTGCACAAGTGCATAAATAGCAGGTTTCGGGTGAAATGAAATGGGGAATTGAGATTCGTTTATTTTATAGGAGATGCGTTGTCAAGTGGTGATTTATGCTTTCATCATCGAACCTTTCCCTTTCGGGAATGGGGACAAAAGTAGGTGTCTACAGGAGTTCTTGACCGTCCGGGCGATGTATAATGCCACATGGCTCCAATACACGGTCAACGAGAAACAATATATTTGGCTTGTGAAGAAGGCCGAATGGTGCTATCTTCCACACCCAACCATTACTTCATGTTCTTCTTGTGTCCGTTACTTGCTTCCTCGGCATCGCAATTTCTCCACCACCACCACCGAGCCTTCCACTAGTGCTCCTCCTCGGTCTCCTAGTCCGCCTCCCGGTCCTCCCCCTAATGCGGGTGGTATGTCTTCTTCCCCTCCTTTTCATTTAACCGGCTTGCAATCCACCCTTGCGGCTATCTTGCAAGGGCAAGAGGACCAAGCTCGTACCTTGGCTTCTCTTGCTCCTCAAGGGAGCCGCGCGATGGATTCTTATCCAGATTTTGACTCGTCCTACTACGGTAGGCGGGTGTACGATTACCACGTTGACAAAGGGGACTTTGCCCCCTATGTCAACTATCCTTATCACCCTCCCCAACAAGGGCCCGTCCCTAGTTGGAATGAGGAGCGTACACCCATTTACCCGTATTGGACAGGCCCCTCCCAACCTGGTGTCACTCTTTCCACTTTATGACTATACTATGATGGGCAGGAGTGATTACCGTGGTGATCCGATGTATCCCACACCCCCTCCGGTTGATCGGCCTGATGGTTGGCCCGAGGATTTCACCGAGTGGCCCAAGGATTATGTTGGAGGTTGGGATGGGCCCTGATCAGAGCCTCCCCATGGAAACTACCCCCTTAACCCCGAGTATGCTTGGCCTCCCTATACCGATGCTTCGGGTCTCGATGTGGACCCCACCTTCAATTTCACCCCTTTTACGGACGAAGAGGCTCGTGCTCATCGTCTTAAAATGGATGAATATTGGAGGCTTTATGATCTAGAGCGTAAAGGGAAGGACCCAAGCACCTCTTAAAATTCCCTCCACTTCTCCCCCATCTTATATTGTGATGGTATGCTTGTATTTAGCTTGGGGGGAGAAGTGTGACGTGGGGGTTTGCTATGAGGACTTTTTGATGATTGTTGGTGTTCTTGATCTTCTTGCCACTTCGTGTGGTTGTGTATATATGATGAGTTTATGATAGTTTTGAGTTTGTTTTAGCCATTTGGCCTTGTCTACTAACATTTTTCCTTGGTTGTTTTTTAGTGTTACTTTTGGCATGGTTTTCTTGAGGTGGGTTCACGCAATCCACCATTGCCGTGTTCGTCGATTTTGCGGTGATTTTTTACCGGTTCTTTGTGGGACTTGCTCCCTCGGCATATCCGGTAATATCCTTCTATCTCCCTTGCATTCTTTGGGACAGGCATGTTTCATATGGGGCATTTGGTTGGATGGGTAACTGTGCCCCTCCTAGTTTTGTTTTAGGCCTTGGGGACATGGCCTAATTCAAGCTTGGGGGGAGTTTTGTTGTGTAGTTGCCTATTTGTGATGCTCATATCTTTGAAATCATACCTTGTGTGCACATGTATATATTAGTTTCTTTGCTTATTAGTTTGATTTTAGTTTCTTTTAGTTTCTTTTGTTTTCTTTTGTTTTCCTTTTTGTTGTGATTTCTTCTTTTATTTTCTTTTTCTTTGTTTTCCTTTCCTTTTGTCAAGGCAAGTTTTTCTAGGTTTCTTAGGCATTATTCTTGATTTGGGCAAATAAAATTGGAACTTGTAGGCTAGAATGCTTTTATTCCTAATTGGTAGATGTTTGCACGGTTTTCAATGTCTTGGGTCGAATCTAGGATTTAGGTGTTAAGAAAGTCGGTTAGAACTTTGCGTAGCATGAGCCTTGAACCCTTGGTTTGTGGTAAGACGGTGTCGATATCTCTAGTGACTTGAAACCGGAGAGTGTAGTATTTGCTCCCATTGGTGAGGATCATGTTCACATTAGCCCAAACACAATGTATACATATATTGAGTGGCATGGATCCTTGGTGTTGACTTTCTTATCTCCCGAATTTGACTTTTTCCTTCCCGAGACCGCGACCGAACTACTTTTAGGGACGATAGAGGCATTTCTTTCGGTGACTATTTTTCTTTTTAGTTTAGGACTTTATTTTCTATTTTTCTCATATATTTTTGTTTGCATTTGCCCCGTTGCTAGCCATTTGAGCCTTGCCCCTTCATTTCTTATAAGCACATTACAAGCCTAATAGCCTTTGTTTTATTTTCACTCTTAGAAGTGATAGTGAAGCTTTGAGTTATGATGCTTGGTGGTTTTGAATCATTATGCAATGATGAGGAATGATTGATATTGGTATGAATGGCGAAGTTTGGGAATTATGTTGTATATAGTGAATAAATAAGCAAAAGCAAAAAGAGAAAGGAAAGTTTTGAAAAAGCCAAAAATAGAGAAAAACAAGGCAATGAGAAAAGTTTCAATTGAAACACAAAAAAAGAGAAAATCAAATCAAGAAAAGTTCAAAAAGAGTTTTAGTTTAGTTTTGTTGTTGAATAAGCTTGGGGGTACCCCAAAAAAGTGGTATGAGTTTGTTTTGGTTCGATTTGCTTGAGTTGAGTTCATTCATTGCGCTTCACTTTAGGTATGAGCACCAAGTACCAAATTTGTTCCACACCTTACCCCTAGCCTACGTTACACCCTAAAAAGTCTTCTTGACCCTTTTGAGTTCAGTCATTGTCGGTGGAGGGAGGATTTGGTCAATTTAGGGAATGAGATTGTCGTGCTAAGATGTCGGGTAACCTTCTTTTCTCCCTTGCAAATCTTATTTTCAGGCGCCTTCGCGGCGCCATGAGAAACTATTCTTAAGGGTGGGTGGGATCTAGAGATTTGACGTGGTATGCTCGGTTGAAGGGGAATTGATAAGTGTTTACCCTTAGTTCTCTTTGCTTGGCATTTGAATCTTTCACTCGACTTAGGACATTGGTTAGCGTGCATTCGTTTATTTGGTTAGTAATATTAGCATTCTTTTGTGCTCGTTCCATAATAAAGGCCCTTTTCTTGAATTTTGTAGTTTCATTTTTCTTTCTTTTCTATTTTCTTTTCCTTTCTTCTTTTCTTTTCTTTCTTTTTCTTTTCTTCCCTTTTTCTTGGTTTGTTTTTCATTTTAGGTCTTGCCTTGATTGTGTTTTTGGAAGAGTTATGGGTAATTTTCTCTAGAAACCCTTGCGAGATCCCACTCGCCCTCATGAGCGATTGTGGGGTTTAAAGAGTTTGTTGCATGCGCTTAAATGCAACAGTGATTCCTACGAAAGTGAGTTAGGTTAGTTGTATATTCTTGTAGTTCTTGTTTTTGTAGTTTTTAGAATTCGAATAATTGCTCAATCTTCCCTATTTCGTGCTTAGTTTGCTAGAGACTAGCAAACGCCTAGCTTGGGGGAGTTTGATGAGCGACATTTATGTCGCTCTTAGGTTAGGATTTCATGTTAGTTTATTTTGCTTTTTCATAGTTTTTATAGTTTTTCGTATGATTTTTATAAGTTTCTTTCCATCTTGTGCTTTATAGGTGATTATGGTGAAATATGATGGAAAACAAGTGGTTTTGAGCCAAAACAGGGGATGTGCGACCGAACAGGAGTTCGTGCGCCCGAACAGTGATGAACTGGTGGACTCTTGGAAGATGCAGCTTTGTGCGACCGAACATCCCTTTTTGTTCGATCGCACAAAAGCCCCTTTGTGCGATCGGGCTCTATTAAACGGTCGCACAAATTGGATTTTGAAGACAGAATGTCCCCAAATTTGGTGTTCGACTGCACATGATTTCGTTCGACCGCACAAGAATTTGTGTGCCCACAGAAGATTAGCTGTTCGACCAAATTTGAATTCGAATAAGACATGGGCCAAGAAAAGCTTATTCGACCGAACAAGAATTCTTGTTCGGTCGCACATGACGAAGGAGTTTATCTTCTCTTCGTTTGCTCGCACAGGATTAAAAGTTTGCTCGAATTAGCTTTCTCAGTTCGATCGCACAAAGAGTATGTGCGACCGAACACTGACGCGGGCTGCAGATTTTTGAATTAAAGCTTCTATTTGGGGAAACATATAAATAGATTTTTCATTTTAATTTTAGAACATTAACTTTTACATTTACATTTTAAGAATTCCCAATTACATTTTCAGCATTTTCTAGAGAGAGAAATTCCATTGCTTGAAGCTTCAAGTTGTAATTTCTTCAATTCTTTCAATTCCTTGCAATTTTAATTCAATTCCTTAGTTCTTTGTTCTTGCTATTTTGCTATTGTTCTTTAATTCTTCTTTAATTCTTGAATTCCTCTTTGCTTTGATTTTAGTTTTATTAATTCTCAATTCTCTTTTGATTTGCAATTGAATGCTCAACTTCTTGATTCCTTCCTTCTACTCTTTCAATTAAATGATTGCTTGCCTAGAACTCATGAATTTCCTAATTTCAAGCATGAGTAGTGAGTAGATTTAGGTTAGGGATAGGGGAGAATCTAGGGGCTTAATTAGGGGAAATTGATGGTTGAATGTTGAATGATTGATGTAATTAAATTTGATTTGGTGATTGGATATCCATGACTAATTGAGTAGTAGTTGCAAATACTAATTGATTGGATTTGATTGGAATGTATAGTCTAGGTTTGGCAAGACATTGTGAGCCTTTTTTATGCAAGTGAATAGTGGTTCCTATATGCAAGTTATCTAGTTTAGGATTAGACGAAAGCTCTTCCATTGATTAGATGCTTCAGGTGATCCATCCGAGAGGTGGCGAGCACGTCATTCAATTCTATTCCCCCATGCACTAAGTCGTTACATCATCATGATTGCTTGATTGTTTAGATCGTTTCCCCCGATTTCCCTAGCCTATCCCCGACTCCCTAGAGTTTCCCTATATTGGTTAATTTGTTTTATTGTTAGCTTAGTTTTCCTAGAAATTAATTCAAACCAACTTTTGTCTAAACTAGCTTAACGTCTTGACTCAATGCACACCGTTTCTATAGGACGATCCCGATACTTGCCGCTATAGTCCATATAGCCGGTTAGTTAGGAGTTTATAAATTTTGTTTGGTTAGGTGGTTTTCTTTTCAACGACGGAAAATCGCCCTATCACCTAAAAAGGACCTTAGGCAGCTTGGAAGCAAAGGGGCGTTTGAAAAATTACCTGCAAAAAAGTACGAATGGAGTAGGGAAAAATTTTTATAAGAAGAAAGAATCCCCTCTTCGGTTCAAGACATCAATCGGACTGACGGAAGGTTTGTAATAGTAATTTCAGGCGGGCAAGCTTTGGGAGGACCAACCATGAAGGGACAGAAGGATTATGCTCGAAGGTAGGGGCAAGTGATGCTCTCAGGCAAGTCCCTTACGGATCCTTTGCTAAAGGTAGAGAACTGCGAATCTGACCAAGGAAGGATAGCTACCCCCCATAATCCCTTGGTTATTGAAGTAAAAATTTTCCACTTACGGTTCCGTCGTATATTAGTGAATACTGGAAGCTCGTCTGATATAATGAGCATCAAATGTTTGAGCCTCCTGGCTCATGATCCACAAACAATTGGGAAAATTCACTATTCCATCATCGGTTTCACCGGAAGTATCATTCACCTTGTTGGAGTCATCTCATTACCAATAAGGTTAAGAGGACGAGCTAATGGTAGAAAGAAGAATTAGAATTCTTGATTGTCAAGGATTTAACAACATACAATGTCATTCTTGGACGTCGCACATTGAACAAGACTAAAGCAGTCGTAGTGAACCGTCTAATGCTCTTGAAATAAGTCTGTGACGATGGAAGCATTGGCACCATTCATGGTGATCATCAACAGGCTAGAGACTGTTATCTCACTTCGCTCAACCCAACGACATGGAAAAAAGACCTGGTAGAAACAGGTTAATTGTCTTATAACAGAGTTTACACAAGATTAGGAACCTAATTGAGCTTGAGAATTGAAATTAGTGTGGTTGATGGAGTTTATGCGGAATTGAGTTGCCAGCACTGGAATTTTCCAGCGTTTGATTTTGAGCGCTGGAAATTTTCCAGCGCTTGATTTTGAGCGCTGGAAATTTCCAGCGCTGGTTTCTTTTTCTGCGGAATTACA
The DNA here is from genome assembly GCF_020520425.1 of Spinacia oleracea. Lineage (NCBI taxonomy): Eukaryota > Viridiplantae > Streptophyta > Magnoliopsida > Caryophyllales > Amaranthaceae > Spinacia > Spinacia oleracea. The sequence continues at coordinate 63,204,498 of NC_079489.1, forward strand.
TATTCGTATATCTGTTGCAATTAAACTCGAATTTCTGCTAGGCGTGGTTATAAATAGAGGGTGGATGTGCCCCCGATCTTTATCTGAAATTATTCACTACTTCGCGCCATGTTTATTAATGATGAAATTTTCCTTGAGTTTAAGGATTAGATGCAAGCTTTGGCGCGTGAGAGGTATTGGTTCATGTATCGACCCTGTGTTCTTCGCTTGAGAGCTTCTGAATGTGCGGACCGTGCCTTACGTTTTTATGATCATGTTCCACTTGTGAAGAAAATTGGAAGGCTTATGATTCGGTACAAATTTCGCTTCCGCAAGGTTGGAGCCCTCCTTTTCCGCTGGCGCTTATGGCTACGTATTGTTTTGAGCGGTATGAATTTTAGGAAGAAGTGGATGCGTTTGGAGAGGGCTTGACGACGTTTCGAGAATCGTGCTACATATCTACGGGTGATGGTTTCCCGTGTTGATCCAAATTCTACAGAGTTTGAGCGTACACTCCTCTTGTGGTGATGTAGGTCTAGGAGTAAAAGTGCTCCTTAGCTTGTTAAGGGGTGCCTTTAGAGTCGTTGCATAGATAATAAACTTGTATTGTTAATTAATTTTTATTATTTCGAAGCTTATAAAAACGTATGGAAATTCCTTTGTAGCTTTAAATAAAATTTTGCAGATTATCGGGACCGAATCCGTTATATTTGGATTGCCTACGTATCTGTCCTAAGTAACCTTAGTTCAGAATCAAGTCACGCGTAGTTCTAGCTATGTTGCGCGCAGGGATTGCGTATGATTTGTACCCCTAAGTGTTTTAAGTTTTCCCGTTGGTGTGCAGGAAATCTGCTATTCTAGCGCTCAAAAGCGGGGCGTTGGAATATTGTAGCGCACGGATGTGTGGCGCTGGAATTTTCTAGCGCTTGTTTCAGGAGCGCTGGAATATTCTAGCGCTTGGTGTCTTTTATGTCGCATTTCTCCTGGCGTTATTTTCTGCAAAATGTGCGAGCCTAGCCTATGCAGTCTGAACAGTTTTATTCAATGCCTTGCTGTAATTGGTTTGCTGAAAAATTTCTTTGGTTTTCTTTTATTGGATTCTTTGGAAAGGGTGTGAGTTATTATTGTTTTCTCATTGGATTGATCTCGTTCTTGATCTTGTTCTATGACGTAATATTTTTTTAGCTGATCTAGATTAGTGAGGTTTGCGAATTCTGCCCCATCAATGTCGGATAGCTTTACCGCTCCTCCTGGGAGGATGGTTTTCACGAAATACGGCTCGGTCCAATTTGGTCGAAATTTTCCTCGGGGGTCCGTGGTTGGTGCACGGACTTCTTTGAATACGAAATCACCTTCCTTGATGTTGCGAGGTTTGACCTTTTTCTTGAATTGCCTTGCTATGCGTTTCTGATATACTTGTACGTGGTGTAGAGCTCTTAATCTTCGTGCTTCAAGTAAGGTGAGCTCGTCGTATCTGGCTCGTACCCATTCTGCTTCGGGTAGCTTTATTTTCCAAGACTATGCGAACAGAAGGGATTTCTAATTCTACGGGTTGAACAGATTCCATTCCGTATACTAGGGAGTATGGTGTTACCCCTATAGATGTGCGGATAGAGGTCTGGTATCCCCATAGAGAGGAATGCAACTTGTTAGGCCAATCTTTGTAATTTTCGGCCATTTTTTCAATTATAACTTTGAGGTTTTTGTTGGCCGATTCGACCGCTCCATTCATCTGGGGTCTGTACGGTGATGACTTGTGATGTTTAACTCGGTATTTTTTGAGTAATTCTTGGACCTCGGCCCTGAAGTGGGAACCTTGGGTTCTTATGAGCTCGTGTGGAACTCCGTATCTGCAGAAAATGTTTCTTTCTAGGAACTTTGCGACATGTTTGGCCGTTTATCTGGGAAAATGAGCATGCTTCTACCCATTTGGTGAAGTAATCGATTGCGACTAGGACATATTCATGTCCTCCGACACCTGTTGGTGTGATTTTGCCAATTATGTCAATGCCCCAGGTGGAAAATGGCCAAGGGGATGTGAAAGTGTACAATTCTGAGGGAGGCAAGTGATTCAGATTGCTAAATATTTGGCATTTGGGGCACGTTTTGACGAAATGGTAACAGTCTGTTTCCATAGTGGTCCATTAGTACCCTAAACGCGCTATAATTCTAGCTAGCATTCTCCCGTTCATGTGCAGGCCGCATACGCCGCTATGGTATTCTTTCATCAATCGTTTTGCTCGATCTTGATGGACACATAGCATTTTGATGTTGTTGGGTGTGTATTTGTATAACTCTCCTAAGCATAGATCATACTGTGAAGCCAGCAGTCGTAGAGCGCGTTTGGCTTGTGGCGACGTGTCTAGTGGGAATTCTCTGTTTGTTTTGTAGCGGAGTATGTCCGTGTACCACGGTTCCTCTGCCGCTGGCTCGGGTTCGTTGTCAATGATGCAACAGTAGGCTGGTTCTTCTCTCCTTTCGACTCGGAGGTTCATTCCGTCCACTTCATTCGGGATGTTGAGCATGGAGGATAGCTTGGCTAGTGTATCGTCGAATTGATTGTCGTCTCTTGGTAAGTATGTGAATTCGATTTCCTCGAATTGCTCAGCTATTTGGTCTAGGTGAGCTTGATACATTGAGAGACTCGTGCTTCGCACCTTCAGTTTCCTTGATATTTGATTTATAATTAAGGATGATTCGCCGAAGACTCGGAGGTGTTTGACTCCAAGGCTTGCCGCGGCTTCCATCCCGACTATGCAGGCTTCGTATTCTGCGGCATTGTTGGTGGCCTCAAAGTCCAGTTTGACGGAAATTTGAACATGTACACCTCTGGGCTGACGAGGAGTACTCCGACACCACATTCTTTTTGGTTGGATGTGCAATCGAAGTATAGTGTCCAGTAGTCATCCTTTATCATCAATTCCTCATCAGGGAGGATATATGCTTCTATGGTGGTATTTTTGTTAGTAGAGAGTTCTGCCAGAATGTCGACTACTGGTTTGCCTTTGATGGATTTTTCTGGTACGAATTTCAGAACGAATTCTGAGAGGAGTACTAACCATCGTGACAGACGGCCGCTAAGGGAGGGTTTTTCGAGTATGAATTTTAGCGAATGTAGTTGAGATACGATGTGAACGGTTTGCGTTAGCAAGTAGTGCCTGAGTTTCTTGGATACCCAGACTAGGGCAAGGAAAGTTTTCTCAAGCTTAGTATATCGCGTTCCGTATTGAATAAACATTTTGCTCAAGTAGTAGAGGGCTCGTTCGGAACCTTCTACATTTTGCGAGAGCATTGCTTGCACTTGTGTCAGTGACTGTTAGGTAGAGGTGTAAGGGAATGCCCGGCCTTGGTGGGGATAGAAATGGAGGGTTACTTAGATATTTTTGATTTTATCGAAGGCCTTTTGACACTGTTTGTCCCATTCACCTTTGTCCTTTTTTTTGAGTTTTTTGAAGATGGGTTCGCACGTCATAGTAAGTTTGGAAATGAACCTACAAATGTACTGCAGTTTCCCCAAGAAGCCCCGGATATTTTTTTCGGACTTTGACGGTGGCATTTCAGTTATGGCTTTGATCTTGGATGGATCAATCTCGATGCCCCGTGTGCTAACTACGTATCCGAGCAACTTGCCTGAATTCACTCCGAATGTGCACTTCTGCGGGTTCAGGCGCATGTTGTATTTCAAGATTCTGGTGAAGAATTTCCTTAGGGCCGGTAGGTGACCTTGCTGTTCCTTGGATTTTGTGGGGGGGTCGAAAAAGCATGAGGCTAATGCATGACCTCGTCCCTCGTGGGTGTGACGATTCTTTTATTCAATCAAGTGTAATTGGATTTCCCGTGAGTATACACCCAATTGACTAGAAATATAGGAGTCGCCATTCAGTTTTTAACGACAATGAGAAAAACTGACAAAACCCGGTTATCGTGACATAAAGGGAGTGCAATTATGTTTGACCACGACGGCCGTAGGTTCCCTTGTGATCCCTGGTGTGGGGATCTCTCAACATACACCCGCAAGGTAGAGATTGAGGGTTCGGGGGACTGTAACTACCGAGAGGAGTACTTCGCTCGTCGATAACTTCAGAGGCAGCATATCCTTACTAGCTCAGCATAAATAATTGTAGGGACATGCGTTAACTATTAAACTAATCTGAGTTGATTTTAGCAATATGCAACATATAATACTAGATCGATCGTGATTATCTGATTTAAATAGTATTAAGGGACCTAGCATGATAATCCAATTTCCCAAAATATTATATTTGTTAGGCGTGGTAGAACAATCAGATTTAGTTAGTTTAACAGTTCATAAAAAGGGCGAGGAAAGCAATTAAATCATCGAAAAGGGACACATTACGACGCACCCTTGAGAGGTGCGTCACAGTTCTCAGAAAACTAACCACTTTGACTTTGCTATTTCTCCTTTTTATTTAACGAATCTCAAATTATGGGACAGGATACGTTCTGTTCGATTTATGGATCGATTGCGACAGAACGCGTGAACGATTTCGCAGCGTGAGGCTTAGGCTAAGGGTTGGAGTCAATACTCAGAATATAATTGTGTTGTGTGTCTTCACGTCGAATTTGGGGCTGTATTTATAGGGAAGAGTTCGTGGAAAGATAGAATTGCAGAGTTCTAATCCACAAAGAATTAGGAAAAAATACGTACCCAGGTATTTTCAGCGCCCAGGCCTGGGCGCCGAAGGTTTCGGCGCTCAAAGCCAGGCGTTGAAAATAGGGTCTAGGCTGTTTTCTTAGTCAGATTCGGATTCCTGAAATCCGTAGCGTTTGAGACTTAATCGAGTCTTTTAGTGCGTATCAATTTCATGAAGGAATGCGTCTGGGCCCGTTACGAACTCTAGGCTCGTTAGGATTTTAATTAATACGTAACTCTTATTTGCGAATCATATTAGGAATAGGATTCTCGCAGTTTTCTATCTCATTTAGGATTTATGTTGGAGTGCAACACCTAATTCTGACAGGTTTCTATCTATTATGACTTGCCACTTTTAGAAGCTACCCTTTACGGCAGTTACTATTTTTAGCAGGTTTCTATAAATAGCAGGTTTCAGGTGAAATGAAAAGGGGAATTGAGATTCGTTTATTTTATAGGAGATGCGTTGTCAAGTGGAGATTTATGTTCTCATCATCGAACCTTTCCCTTTCGGGAATGGGGACAAAAGTAGGTGTCTACAGTTAGCCCCCACTTTACTGAGTCTCGGGATGAGACGATGGTCAAAGTATTAGACGGAGTGCGTCACACAAGCCATGGTGTATGTGACCTGTTTTGCGAGGGTCTCACGAGCCCCCGAGTGATAACATTTGACTTAAGGGTCATCACTTAAAATGTCGACACATCCCTCACGTGTCATTGGGATTTGTCAAATGATAGTATAGAAACTTCCTCACTTTGTCATTGGAAGGATCTAAAGGTGCGTAGAAACTCCCTCACTTTGTCATTGGGAGTAGCTACAGTGTTTTTCGAAATCAAAGCTATAAAGTGTAATTGGGCCTGGCCAAGCCCAATCACGAGGTAAAAATGTTTTTAAAGATTCTCATTTTCAGGGTTAGCTAAACGAGAAAACCCCCTTGTTTTTATGGGACGTAAAACGAAGGAAAATCCAGCACATCGCTCTTTTTTTGGAAAAACGGAAAACCAATCCTTTAATTTTTGGAAAAAGAGAAAACCAGAAAAAGTTATCGCTGCAGCGACTAAGGAACTACGCGGTTAGTGGCGCAGACCCCGCCGGCTAAAGATGGCGACCCTGTCCGCTAAGGGTGGACACCCGTCCGATAGAAGTGGACGAATCTATTTTTGAAATTTGAAAATAAGGACCTACGCGGTTTGTGACGTAGACTCCGCCGGCTAAAGATGGCGAACCTGTCCGCTAAGGGTGGACACCCCGTCCGATAGAAGTGGACGAATCTATTTTGTAATTTGTTTTGTGTTTTTTTTTTTTTTGAAAATAAGGACCTACGTGGTTTGCGCCGTAGACCCCGCCGAATGAAGATGGCGAGCCTGTTTCATTTTGTTTTTGAAGACTTCATTTTTTGGAAAACTGAGGACCTGCGCGGCTAGTGACGCAGACCCCACCCGCTGAAGGTGGGTGAGCCCTGTCCGCTAAGGGTGGACGCCCCGCTCGCTGGAGGTGAGCGAACCTGAATTCGTCTTTTCGATTTGGGATTCGCGTGCCGCGGTCTTGCCAACTGAAGATGGGCAAGTTCCTTTTTCTTTGATTCTTTGTGATTTTGTTTGAGAATTTCTTTTTATTCATTCTCGCAAGAGCGAATTTTTTCGAGGGATGCTCGAATTTAGTTGTAACCTGAACGTGGGCTGACAACGTGTTCAGACGGACCTTTGTCTTGTGGTCATGATCTTTCATGGTTTTGAGCTAGTCTTTGCGGCTCAATTTTGCCACTACTTGGGTCCTTGATTAGGGGACTATGTATGAGTATCAACGGTGACCTTTGTCTTGAGGTCGTAATCCGGTTTTATATTTTGAGATTATCCAAACACGGGACTTCGTACAACGTAGTCTGGGAATATTGTTTTTAACTTTGTATACTCTATATTTTCTTTCGAGCCCCCAAGCACTCGTGCTTGACGGTCATTTCTTATCAAAGAGGTTCCTTGGGGATACGCATTCTGTAATGTCCTTGATCGTGTTTGGGATTGTGCTCGTAAGTGCGAGCGATCTTCGTAGTGGTGTGCTACTCTTAACAAAGCCGCGAGGTGCGACTTTCAGTAAAGAAATCGGCAACTTTCAAGTCAAATGAATATGGCAGAGCCCTATAGAAGTCAGAGAGGGTCTGGGATCATTTTCGGCGCCCATGCCTGGGCGTTAAAGATTTCGGCGCCCAACGCTGGGCGCTGAAAATAATTCCTGGCGAGCTTTCTTGATGACACAGTTGGCCTCTTGTTCGTTCGTTCGTTTTCTTTTTTTCTTTTTTTGAACGCGTTCGTAAATGTTCGATACTTAGAAAAGATGATATGTATGTGCGAACGAGCGTTCATAGAATGGCCGTTGTGTGCGGTCCATTAATCAGTTTGTTTGAATCATATTTTTTTTGAGCAATGACTGATTTTGAATAGTTTGCTTAGAAGCTTGATAGGGTTCAGGCCCATTCATGAAGTGGGCTCAAACATCGTGCCCTTTCGTTTGTTCAAACATTTGCTTCGAGATTTTTTATTTTGCTATGGTTGTTTCGTAGCTTGGAGCCCCCAAGTATGCATGTTGGGATGCTTCCTTTTGGCGTACGATTTTCGTAGGTTCTTTCGAGAAAGATGCCTTGGGGTTTCGCTCGTGTAGGTGCGAGCTATCCCTTCCGTGGTAGGTAATGTTTTGCTACCTTTAATCCTTAATGTAGAAGTCGCGTGGCTTGCATTTGGGCGATAAGTAGTCTTTGCCTCTTACTCTTGGTCGTGCTTGCATTAGTGCAATGTGCCTTACTATTTTAGACTTGTATTGTGGGATGGTTGAACTTATGGTGTGACGTAGGCTTGTGTGGCCTAACGGCGTGTCTTAGACCATTCCTCCAGGTGTTGGGATATCATTATTATTTTTTGCATTGGAGTACTTCACCACGCCTCGTTCAGGTGTTTGAACAAGTGTAGCACCTTCTGCGTGGGTTTGCACGGCTTATTACTTCGTTCGATGCAAGGATTCATAGGTGTTTCTTTCTTATTTTTATATGTGGGCAAAACTTGGCTAGCAAAAGGATTCAGCGCCCAGGCTGGGGCGTTAAAGATATCGGCGCCCAGCTCTGGGCGTTGGAAATGATTTCTGAGTATATTTTGACAGTTCTTATCCTTAATTTTTTTCTTTCGCTTTCGCTTTGGAACGAGGTAGACTGTGTAACGGGCGCTTGTAGGGCGAGCGTTATGTGCAGTAGTTTGATCGGAGTGTTGGTGACTCGCGATTTTCAGTTACCCTTGTTAGTGGGGTGACTTTATGTATTCTAAGTAGTGTTTAGAATTTGGGAGGGGTTGTAGCCATTCTAAGGTTCGTTTTACACGATTAAAGCTTAGGATTGAGCCCCTATGACATATGTATAGCATTAGCGTCGAGAATTTGCGATGAAATCGTCATTTCGAGCATTTTTAGAGTGTCTTTCTCAAGCCTCCAACTGTAGCTACGGGATTGGCTTGGTGCTATAATGCTTTGCATACGTTTTTATGCATTCATGGTGACATGGATCATGAATAGTTTGAACCAGACTCGTAAAGTGCGAGGTACGTTCGGGTAGTAATTTGCTACTTTTCTTGTGAATGTCGTATTGTGCGACATTGCCATGGTCAAGGTAGTCACATGTTGAAGTGTGCCTTGACCAAAAGCTAGATGCCTTTCTTTACCCATAATCATATTTAAAAATCTTTTTGACTCACTTGCAACGTTGAGATAAACGCCTACTTGGCTTAAACCAACGACACTCTATTATGTTCGAAAAAGTCTTTGAAAATTATTTGAAATCCGAGTCCTACTGTGTACAATCCGAGGTGTCCTAAGTAAGTTGACTTATAGAAGGGTTCGTACAGGATTATATGAGTGAATCAAAATACTGTTACGACTTTTAGAATGTTGTCTAAGGATTTGTTGGAAGCCGGGGTGCAGGCGTCAAGATATACTTGTGCCCGTTTGGCGTATGCTTTAGGCTTTTAGGGCCATCTTTTCCAGAATTTGTGGGAATATAAACCGTTTTCAAATCGACTTAGATTTACTTGATGTATGTCTGCATAAAAGGTCCAAGGTATACTTAGTTCTTTCCCTAGCTCTTTCATTTCAATTTTTAGCCCCCAGTTGCTATTATGTCTTCCCATTAATGATGCTTTTAGATTTCCATTTTAGATGCCCGTGTCATATGTCTGAGTAGGGTGATCCTTGGTTAAGTGCCAAGTCCTACTCACAATGTCTGATTTTTTTTCAAAGGGAATTCGCAAGCATTTGAATTACCATGAACGGGTGCCCTGAGTTTGAAGGAATGATGGGGCGACGCCGTAGAACAATCCTCTTTATTGCAAGCTTACTGCCTTTACTACTTGTTGGCGATTATGACTGTGTCTAGTGGTGAAACAAGGTCTTTAAGTGAGTTAGTACGCTTTAGGGAGGGTCAAGTCGAGTACTTTAGAGGTCATGGACGCTTGCGCTAGCCCCCATTCAATTGAGGCAAAGCGATCGTTTTGAGTCTTGGCTAAGTGCCTAGGAGTGTGAGTGCTCCTTCTGGCAAGGGTACGTGCCCTTATTATGTGTGCTCATTTTGGCATCTTGGATTCTTCTTCGTGCTTTTAATTTTTCTTTCGACTTGGATTGCAAGTAATTAAATTTCCATAAGGGACTTCTATTTTTATTCTTGTTTTTCTATAGGCTTTAATATTGGTTGGACCGAATCATGGATTGCCTACGTATCCGCTTTAAATAGATTTAATTTGGAATCAGGTCTTGCGTAGTTCTTAGCCTAGAAAATGGTTTCTTAGGATGCCGATTTTAAACAAGTACGTTCTGAGGTGGAAACATATTATTTGAAACGGTGTGAAAGGTGGGTTGAATGAGATAGGATAATTTTTACAGGTATTGGTCAAGCATGAGGATTATATTTGCTAGGGCTCACAATTTGCAGCTTCGTGCTAGTGTCACGAGTTTACATCAACCAAGGCCAATGAGTAGCATGGGGACGGCTCACGGGGAATATCAACAGGATGTATCCAAACAATTTATATGGTCATTATGCTAATGGTGGTGTAAGAGCAGGTTTGGGAAATAATGGGTATGACGCACGTGTCAATGACCGTGCGTGGTTTGCAGTTGATAACAAGTTCAAAAACAAGAGTTGAGGTAATGGTTTCTTGGGTTATGGCGATGAGAACATGGATGGGTTAAATGAGCTGAACAGGGACCCCAGAGCGAAGGCGTCTAAGAACATAAGGACTGGAAAGGGTAGACATCGTAGAACTTTATGTAGCTTTTGTGGCATGATTTGGATTGGGACCTCCTTCGTTCATTTTGGTAAATTCCGCACTTTGGGAGGTACGGGCTAAGTATTTCATGGCTCGCTCTTTTCGCTCCTTTTCTCTTTCTATTTTCTCTTTTCGCTTGGGATTTCTCCTCAATATAAATCCTTCAAAATTTTGTATATTTGGGCTAAAAGGTAGATGGTTGTGGTCTTTGAGTCGCGAGGCGAGACTGAGTGAGCCTCGTTTGATAGGCCTATAGTGGACCTTTAATTTTAGTAGGCCTAGGGTGGACCTTTAATTTTAGTAGGCCTAGGGTGGACCTTTAAATTGGCTTACTTTGCAAGCGTATTTAGTCGTTTCTTAAAATGTGCAAATAGCGTAGATTCAAAATGTGGTTTTTACCTTATTGAAATTTAACGAAAGAATTACATCGAAAATAATTTTTTGCTTCTTTTCGGATTCCAGTTTCTGGGATTTAATTGGAAGTTGTGATTTAGACTCGAACTTTCATTAATTTTTCTAATTATAACCCGTGTATGAATACAAGGAGGTGGCCTAGACTCAAAATAATGACGTGGCGTAAGCCTATAATACTTGACCAAGCGACTCTCAGACTTAGGCTAATTGGACCATAACTTGCGTTGGTTGACACTCTAGATTTTAACCCTTGGGTGTTCATTTGTCATGCGCCATTTTGCTTAATGTTGGCAAGGTAGTTAATTGGGGAGATCGAATTTTTATTTTTGCAAGACTAGAATCATTAGTGCGGCTTCTCTCTTAGTGTGTATTGCTTTACCCCAATGGTAGTCTTATGGCATGCCGATTTGGGTATTTTCATGGTTTGTCAGGTTGCATTCATGGAAAATCTTTTAGTCCACACTTAGGAATACTTCAAGGAGTGAGTGACTCGAGAGGACTATGATAGTCGTGACCCAATGTGATCATAAGCCTTGAGGCCATTAATTTTATGTTTTGCCAGTGGTATTGACGCCTTAGGTTCACTTTGGGGGTTGTGCGACTATGGAGGAATGATTTTCAGAATATGACTGTTTCCATTTTGCAAATACTTGAATTAAATAATACGTTCTTTTTATTGGTGAGAGAGAGTATTGAGGCCGTGGATTCTTAGCAAGGGATGACAATTACATATGGGTGCTCATTGATTTAAATGTTAGGAAGGGAGACTCAATATGGTTTAACCTTTTAACTTGCAGAACGACACCTAAGCATTAGGACCGATTCTATGGATAAGACAACTAAGACTTAGGATTTGGATTGTATTTTGGCATAGCCTAGTCTAGACTCGAATTTATTTGAACATTTATTTTTTTTCTTGAAGACTTTATTCGAACATTATTTTTTTGAATATTTTGCCCATGTGACATTCAAGGTCGTTTAATTAGCATGTTCGGTTTTGATGCCGAGCATTGTCGTCGTAGGAGGCCTAACAACGACACAAAGAGTTATTTTTTTTTATATGAGTCGCTTTTGGAATCGAGTGCTTTTTCATACGCCCTCGTAGCAATTTTTTTTTCACAATTTTTTTTTTTTTTACTGCTACGTATACTTCATGCGCGGGCACCGAGGCTGTTGTGCCTGACCAAAAGGCCAGGCAGCAATTTCAGCGCCCAGCATAGGGCGTGAGAAATAATGGCGCCCAGCCAGGGGCGTTGAAAATGCGTCCCTGGCTGGTTCGCGTTTTCTGTTTGCGTATACTTTTGTTTTTGCGACTTTAATTTTGTGTGCTTGCCTTATAACGTCCTTTACGCGTTGTGCATCGTTTGTGGGATTCGTTACGGGCCATCCCGAGCGTCGCTTATTTTTGCGGCGATCGTTCGGGTTTGCGGAACACGTATTTTGGTATAACTCTTTGGCCAATTGGTTTATGAATGTTTGGGCAATTTTTAAGGTCGTTGGTTTTCTAGCATTATTTGTCTTAGCATTACTCGTACGCACAATCATAACATAGTCACATAGTTCGCTACACATAACTACATTACAAACATGGATTTGAAAATTAAATATGTCACGTAGTTTATGATAGGCTTCTATGTGTAGTTATTTGCGCCTGGCTTGGTACCGCTTCTATCGTAGATCCAACACATGCCCCGGTCGAGGTAGTGTCTTCAACAGACGAATTTCGCTCAAGAGGCCAACCCGCAAGTGCAAGCCAAGGGGGCATGCAGGCGAGAGGGACCTAATGAGCGAGCGATTGGGTTCGGGATAGGTGTACTACCTGCACAAGTACCGAGTGGGCAACATGCGCGGCGTATGCACCCCCCTATTGGCGAAAAAAGGTATCTTTAGTACTAACTCCCGAGGGAGCCGAGATTCGTTATGCGGTTCTGCCCGTTCACATTAATATGCTGATTTTCAGGTCGTCCCAACTTGATGGGGAAATAAACGCGGGGTAGGATCGTTTCACCCTTCGGCTATTTTGATTACCTACAAGCACGAGTATTTCCTTCACTATCCCTAGTGGAGTCGCCACTGTGAGGGGGTCGAAAAAGCACGAGGCTAATGCATGACCTCGTCCCTCGTGGGTGTGACGATTCTTTTATTCAATCAAGTGTAATTGGATTTCCTGTGAGTATACACCCAATTGACTAGAAATATAGGAGTCGCCTTTCAGTTTTTAACGACACTGAGAAAAACTGACAAAACCCGGTTATCGTGACATAAAGGGAGTGCAATTATGTTTGACCACGACGGTCGTAGGTTCCCTTGTGATCCCTGGTGTGGGGATCTCTTAACATACACCCGCAAGGTAGAGATTGAGAGTTCGGGGGACTGTAACTACCGAGAGGAGTACTTCGATCGTCGATAACTCCAGAGGCAGGATATCCTTACTAGCTCAGCATAAATAATTGAAGGGACATGCGTTAACTATTAAACTAATCTGAGTTGATTTTAGCAATATGCAACATATAATACTACTCCCTCCGTCCCGGAATACTCGACCCGGTTTGACCGGCACAGAGTTTAAGGGACTTGAATTGACTTATTTAATTTAATAGGTAGTAGTTGATAGTGGGGTATTATTTTAATGTAGTTAGTGAGAAATGTGTAAAGGGGTGGGGTTGGGGAGAGTAGGGGTTGAATTTTTAATTATTTTTTGTATGGAGTTGGGGTAGGTGGGTTAATAGGGGTGGAGTGAGAAATAATATAGTATTGTTAGAATATTTCCATTTTTAGAAACAGGTCAAGTATTAAGGGACGGCCCGATAAGGAAAACAGGTCAAGTATTCCGGGACGGAGGGAGTAGATCGATCGTGATTATCTGATTTAAATAGTATTAAGGGACCTAGCATGATAATCCAATTTCCCAAAATATTATATTTGTTAGGCGTGGTAGAACAATCAGATTTAGTTAGTTTAACAGTTCATAAAAAGGGCGAGGAAAGCAATTAAATCATCGAAAAGGGACACATTACGACGCACCCTTGAGAGGTGCGTCACAGTTCTCAGAAAACTAACCACTTTGACTTTGCTATTTCTCCTTTTTATTTAAAGAATCTCAAATTATGGGACAGGATACGTTCTGTTCGATTTATGGATCGATTGCGACAGAACGCGTGAACGATTTCGCAGCGTGAGGCTTAGGCTAAGGGTTGGAGTCAATACTCAGAATATAATTGTGTTGTGTGTCGTCACGTCGAATTTGGGGCTGTATTTATAGGGAAGAGTTCGTGGAAAGATAGAATTGCAGAGTTCTAATCCACAAAGAATTAGGAAAAAATACGTACCCACGTATTTTCAGCGCCCAGGCCTGGGCGCCGAAGATTTCGGCGCCCAGAGCCAGGCGTTGAAAATAGGGTCTGGGCTGTTTTCTTAGTCAGATTCGGATTCCTGAAATCCGTAGCGTTTGAGACTTAATCGAGTCTTTTAGTGCGTATCAATTTCATGACGGAATGCGTCTGGGCCCGTTACGAACTCTAGGCTCGTTAGGATTTTAATTAATACGTAACTCTTACTTCCGAATCAGATTAGGAATAGGATTCTCGCAGTTTTCTATCTCATTTAGGATTTATGTTGGAGTGCAACACCTAATTCTGACAGGTTTCTATCTTTTATGACTAGCCACTTTTTGAAGCTACCCTTTACGGCAGTTACTATTTTTAGCAGGTTTCTATAAATAGCAGGTTTTGGGTGAAATGAAAAGGGGAATTGAGATTCGTTTATTTTATAGGAGATGCGTTGTCAAGTGGAGATTTATGTTCTCATCATCGAACCTTTCCCTTTCGGGAATGGGGACAAAAGTAGGTGTCTACAGATTTGAATATCATGTCGTCTACGTAGACTTCTATTTCTTTATGCATCATGTCGTGGAGTAATGTGGTGGTCGTCCGTTGATAGGTGGCCCCTGCGTTTTTCAGTTCAAATGGCATAACAGTGCAGTATGTGCCCCAAGGGGTGATCAAGGTGGTTTTTTCCATGTCCTTTACGACCATGAGGATTTGATTGTAGCCATCGTACCCGTCCATAAAGGAGAGAAGCGCATGTTCTGTAGTATTAGCTACTAGTATATCGATGTGTGGTTGGGAAGTCGTCTTTAGGACTGGCCTTGTTAAGATCGCGGAAGTCTACACACATTCGCACTCGTCTGTCTTTTTTGGACACTGGGACTACATTAGCCACCCACTCTAGATAGTTGGATAATTTTATGAATCATGCGTCTAGCTGTTTTGTGACTTCTTCCTTGATTTTTAGAGCTATTTCGGGTTTGAGCTTCTGTAGTTTTTGTTTTACTGGTGTCATTTTAGGATCCAGGGGTATTTTGTGTTCGGCGATTTCTCGATCTATTTTGGGCATATCTTTGTAGGACCATGCAAAGACGCCTGTGAATTCTTTAAGGGTGGAGATCAGGTCGGCCTTTTCAGCGGGAGTTAAAGTTAAACCAATTTTTATTTTTTTAGGATCTTCCTCAGTTCCAAGGTTTACTGATTCAGTGTCCTCGATTATGGGAGTTTCATATTCTTGCTCATTTGCGTCGCTGATTAATTCATTACATTCGTTTTCAGTTTCGTTATGAAGGAAATAATGCCCTTGGTCCAAGTATGCATTCTATGTTAAGTCTAATAAATGCGGTTCAGTATTAATTAACAAGTTAATAATTCAGTGAGATCAAGTGAGCTGAATGCCTAGCTAGAGGCCGCTTCAGTTCAAGTGGAATTAATGATATTAATCCACAGCTTACTCTTGACTGAACCCGTAGGGTCACACAAATAGTACGTAAACGGATCAAGTATTTAATGGCATTAAATACTCCATCTATGGATATTCGGAATCGACGGATCTTGGTTTCAGTGGGAGCTGAGATCGTCACAGGCAAGAAATGAATACTCCGGAAACGATGATATTGCCGGAAACGGAAATATGGATCGTATCGGAAATATGAATATTATCCAAGTCGTAGATGTTGCCGGAAACGGAAACATGGTACGTATCGGAAAATATTATCGGAAATGGAAATATTGCCAGAATCGGAAATATTGCCGGAAACGGAAATATTGTCAGAATCGGAAATATTATCGGAATCGGAAAATAATTCCGGAAACGGAAATATTAAATATTTGTTTGTTCGAAACGGAAATTGATTCCGGAATTGGAAATATTAAATATTGTTCGTATCGGAAATGAATTCCGGAATCGGGACTTTAATCGGAAGCGTATCGTACGAATTAGCATCGGACGAGGCCCGCTAGACGAAGGCCCAGCACGAAGCCAGGCCGTCGCCCAGCGAGCCAACGCGCACCAGCGCACGCCAAGCCTCGACCAGGCCCAGCGCAAGGCCAGGCCCAGCCAAGGCCTTGGGCGCGCGCGCGGGAGCACAGCAGTGGGCCGAGCGCTGTGCGCCTAGCGTGGGCCGCAAGGCTTGCGCGGGTGTACGGTGCTCGTGCATTGCTTGTGCGGGAATCCTGAAGCAATCGGGATTCAAAGTGTGATTAAATCCTAAAACTATTAGATAATGATTATTTAATTAGAGTCCTAGTAGGGTTATAATTAAATAAATTAGTATCCTAATAGGATTCCAAAACCCTTTCCATAACTCTATAAATAGGTGCCTAGGGTCACATATTTAATAGATTATTCAAGTATTCAAAGTGAGTTTTTGAGAGAAAATTCAGACACATTTCTTGACTATAAGTGCCGAAAATCTTTAGTACCTTAAGGGCGATTCTAGTTGGTCAATCTTAAGGCGGATCCGGACGTGCTGTGGACTATCTACGGAGGGACGACACTTGGAGTCCTAAAGACTTGTTCTTGTTCGGTTCGGGCGCAGCTAGGGAAGGCACGCAACAAAGAGTATGCATCTAAACTATGCTATATGATTATGTGTAAATAATATGTATTCCTAGCTAAATGGTTTTTCCGCATGATTTATGAATTGTCATATGTATCATAACCTAACAGTGGTATCACGAGCCTCTTATTATTTTCATAATCTAAATTGCATGAACATGGTTAAATATTACAAATTTGCAAGAATTAAAAGGGGTGATTAATTTTCGTAATTGTTAATTAATTGCAAATTGCGTTTATTTAATTATACGTACGCAGTTTTTCGGCAGTTTCTTCGTTACTCATCCAAATCGAGTGATTTTTGTGTCAATTCCGCATGTAAAAGGCATTCTAAAATTTTGACAAAAACAGTATTTTTCTGCCGAACCCAGAATTCTCAAATTCGAAGCCTAACTATGACTTTTCGAAGGTTTTAGTTTTTCGAATGCAAAATTTCGTAAATTTAAGATGTTAAATTAAATATTTGCTATTCTTGTTGATAAATCTTGAATTTTTGATTGACCTACTGTATATGTTTAACAAGTTTGAATGCCTAGCCTTGTTAATTATGCAATCTAATTTGTAATTATGATTAATTTGTTGAAAATTAGAATAATTTAGAATTAACTTGATTTTCATAATTAATTATAATTTAATTAGAAACCTATGATTAAAAACCACCATAAAAAATTGTAAATTTATGATAAATTTTAAATTTTTATGACCTAGGCTTGAATCCATGATAATCGGAAATCAATTGAATAATAAATTTTCGATTTTTCGCCCTAAAATTATGAAATTAATATTATTTATTAATTTGTCATTAATTTTAAATATAAATTTTAAATTTTTATGCGATTCGTTCATATAACTTGCACGCACAAAGCAATGGACGCTTTGTGTTACCCTTAAGGGGTGTTGTATAGTGCGGGCATGCGACGACGAGCAAGGGAGCTCGTCGCCCGTGCGGCACGAATGCAATGAGCAAGGGCATGGTGCACGAGCACAAGGCAGCAGCCCTGCCTTGTGTCGTGGGCCACGAGCTATGGATGAATGGGCATGGGCGAAGGCAAGGCATGGCAGTCGCGTGTGGGCAGCAAGCGAGCTGCGCCACAACGCGCACTGCCTCGCGCAAGCGCGCGCAGCCTCGCGCGCAGCGAGCACGAGCTCGCGTGCCACGAGCGCTGCGCCCAGCGTTGGTCGCGCGCAATTGCTCGCGCACAGCGAGCGATGGCTCGCGTGCATCAAGCGCTGGAGCGCGCGCAGCAAGCGCTGGCGAGCGCGCACGGCGAGCGATAGCTCGCGTGCTTCGAGCGCTGGCGCGCGCGCAGCGAGCACCACTTGTGCGATGGCTTGCGATGGGAAGATGCAGCAGCTATGCGACGAGCGCATGGGCTGCGCGCACATGGCCATCTATGGCTGTGTGCGTGTGGCCCATGGGCGTGCGATGCGTAGGGTGTTTGCGTTGCGATTAGATCGTTTTGAATGTTTAATTTGAAATTTTCAGTTTACGTAATTTTAATTAATTTTAAAATTAATAATTTAAATTATTTTCTTGGATTTTAATTTTGAATATTGTAATTATAATAAATTTTATTTATTCTAATTATTTTACTAAAATTAAAATCATGAATTAATTTAAATACGACTGAAATTAAATTAAATTTTTGGATTCAATTATAAATTCATATGAGCTTTAAATTTTAATTAAATTTGTATGTTTCCGGTTAGACTAGAAATACATTTTTATGTTTAAAATTAGTAAAGCATATAAATTTATTGGTTTAAGTGGGAGCCCTTTTAGTCATAAACTCTTGATTAGGTCTACAAATCCTTAAGGTTAAAACAACTTGATTAGAATTAATAAGGACTGAATAATTAGTAGATTATTGGTGCCCTTGATTAATTGCTGCAAATGTTTACGTGATGCATAATGTGTTTTACTAACCAGCTATGTGGGCCATTCATGATAATGAATGGGTGAATGGTATATATTGTATATGTACTGTTTTGCAGGTTATGAAGTGACTAGTATGGCCCAAATAGGATAGAAAATATGGTCTGCGCACCATTAATTTGAATGTAATTGGTCTAAAGTACCAAAGTTATTTTTCAATTCAAATATGGTCTGCGTACCATCAAATAGTTGTAATTAGTTTTAATTATAGCTTATCCTATTTGAAGAAAATGGTGCCTCCCACGGAGATTTTCAAGACGGACTTTGAAGTCAAAGCTTCAAGATGAAGTCGGGCCATACTAGATCACATTCATCTTATGCATGCTTTAAGTTATTTATTGCTTTAAATATGTCTTAGTTATGCATAAGATTGTGGCTTGATTATGTTGCATGATTAAGGATTTTAGTTCACTTAAAATCTAACCAACATAGTAAGAGCCTTAAGTTCCAAACTTAAAAATTGAGTTAAAAGGTGCCATGCCAAAATATACACTTGCTTGGATATCCTTTACATCAATCTAGTAATAGTTTTCGCTCAGCGAGGTGTTACTTATTGGTCCTAAAGGGGCAAGGTACACAAATAATTGTGAGTACATGTTAGTTTTGGTGAAACTCAACGATATAAGTAAGGAGTCCTTTTATGTCGTGGCAAAATCGATAGGTTTACCTAATAAGTTCTTAGACGTACCTATCAACCAAGAATAGTTTCTAGACTATTAGCAAAAGGCTATTGCTTACCTAAGATGTTTTAGGATTAAGTCGACAAACTGTGCTTAGTTCTTCAATGATTTTAGGATCTTGGAATCATTTTATTCACACCTGCCGGAACACATAACTTGAATAAAATGCTTAATAAACATTGAATTATGCATGTATGCTAGAATTTAAGTTTATTAAGAGAAACTGTGAAAGGTTATTTATTTGTTTATTCTTTTCAATTGTAGTTTTTAATATGGCAAACAACAATTCATTCAACATTCGATCAATTCTCGAAAAGGAGAAGTTGAACGGGAAAAACTTCCTTGACTGGCAAAGGAACTTGCAAATAGTTCTTATGCAGGAAGAAAAGGAGTATGTCCTAGATGAGGCGATGCCCGAAGCCGCAGGCGACGGGGTCACTCAGGCAGCCCTCAATCGTTGGATTGATGCTAACAAGGATGTGAAATGTTTAATGCTCGCCACCATGAGTGCGGATCTGCAGAAAACGTTCATCAACTCAGATGCTTTCACAATCATCAGTGAGTTGAAGAACATGTTCCAAGATCTGGCTCGAGTCGAAAGATTCGAGACTCATAGGCAAATTCTTGAGACCAAGCTTAAGAAAGGCGAGCCCGTAAGTCCACATGTTCTCAAAATGATTGGACTCATTGAGAATATGAGTCGGCTGGATCAGCAATTTTCTCAGGAAATGGCTATAGACACCATCCTCCATTCTCTTCATAGCGGGTATGATCAGTTCAAACTGAACTACAGTATGAATAGTCTGGACAAAACGCTCACTGAGCTTCACGGTATGCTGAAGACCGCTGAAAAGACGCTCAAAAGTGATAAGCAGGATGTGCTTATGGTCCGTGGGGGCAAGTTCAAGAAATCTGGAAAGAAGAGGAATGCTAAGAAAGGTGGCGACAAGGCCAGCCCAACTAAGCAAACTGGCGCCAAATCTGTAAAGAGGAAGGTCAGTCAACCCACTTCTGAATCCGAATGCTTCTACTGCAAGAAGAAGGGGCATTGGAAGAGAGATTGCTTGAAGCTAAAGGAAGATCAGAAGAACGGAACAGTCGTTCCATCTTCAGGTATTTTCGTTATAGACTGTATACTTGCTAATTCAACTTCTTGGGTATTAGATACAGGTTGTGGCTCACACTTATGTTCCAATCCACAGGGACTAAGAAGAAGTAGAAAGTTAAGCAAGGGTGAAGTCGACCTACGAGTGGGAAATGGAGCACGGATTGCTGCATTAGCTGTAGGAACTTACTATTTTTCGTTGCCCTCCGGGCTAGTTTTGGAACTGGAAGAATGTTTCCATGTTCCAAGTCTTACTAAAAACATCATTTCAGTTTCTTGCTTAGATGCTAAGGGATTTTCCTTTTTAATAAAAGACAATAGTTGTTCGTTTTATTTTAAAGAGATGTTTAATGGATCTGCTAGATTAGTCAATGGACTTTATTTATTAGATCACGACAAACAAGTATATAACATAAATACCAAAAAGGCCAAAAAGGATGATTCAGATCTCACCTATCTGTGGCATTGTCGATTAGGCCATATAAACTTGAAACGCTTAGAAAGACTTCAAAAGGAAGGAATTCTAGAACCATTTGACTTAGAGGATTATGGTAAATGCGAATCATGTTTACTTGGCAAAATGACAAAGCAACCTTTCTCTAAAGTTGGAGAAAGAGCAAATGAACTATTGGGTTTAATCCATACAGATGTATGTGGACCAATGAGTACAAATGCTAGAGGTGGTTTCAGCTACTTTATCACTTTCACTGATGACTTCAGTAGGTATGGTTATGTCTACCTAATGAAGCATAAGTCTGAATCCTTTGACAAATTCAAGGAATTTCAGAGTGAAGTAGAGAATCAAATAGGCAAGAAGATTAAGGCACTGCGGTCTGATAGAGGCGGTGAATATCTGAGCTATGAATTTGATGACCATATGAAAGAATGTGGAATTCTATCAGAATTGACTCCTCCAGGAACACCACAATGGAACGGTGTGTCGGAACGGAGGAACAGAACCTTGCTAGACATGGTCAGGTCAATGATGGGTCAGGCCGAACTTCCATTAGAATTTTGGGGACATGCACTAAATACAGCTGCACTCACTATAAATAGAGCTCCGTCTAAAGCTGTCGAAAAGACTCCAAATGTTTGTAAAGCCAAACGAATTATGGTTTGGAAAGCCTCCAAATGTGTCTTTTCTTAAGATTTGGGGATGTGAAGTATACGTCAAACGATTAATTTCAGACAAACTTCATCCAAAATCTGACAAATGTATCCTTGTGGGCTATCCAAAGGAGACAAAAGGGGTATTACTTCTACAATACATCTGAGAACAAGGTGTTTGTTGCTCGAGATGGTGTCTTTTTGGAGAAAGATCACATTTCCAAAATGACAAGTGGGAGAAAAGTAGACCTCGAAGAAATTCGAGTCGAACAACAAACTCTAGAGAATGCTCAAGATAACATTCAAGATGAAACTCAGAGATCTTTAGAAGAATCTGGTGAGAATCATGGTCAATCTAGAAATGTTACCCCGCGTAGATCGCAAAGATATAGATCTCAACCGGAAAGGTACTTAGGTATTTTGACGAACGAGAGCTATGACGTTCTATTACTTGAAAGTGATGAACCTGCGACTTACAAACAAGCTATGACGAGCCCTAGCTCCAAGCAATGGCAAGAAGCCATGCAATCAGAATTAGACTCCATGTCTGAAAACCAAGTATGGGATTTGGTCGATTTGCCAGATGGCTACCAAGCCATTGGAAGCAAATGGGTTTTCAAACTGAAAAAGGACAAGGATGGGAAACTTGAAGTTTTCAAAGCTAGATTGGTTGCAAAAGGTTACAGGCAAGTCCACGGTGTGGATTACGATGAAACCTTTTCACTAGTTGCAATGCTAAAGTCTATTCGGATAATGTTAGCAATCGCTGCATATTACGATTACGAAATATGGCAGATGGATGTCAAAACTGCTTTCTTAAACGGCGTTTTAACAGAAACTGTGTTTATGACACAGCCTGAAGGTTTTGAGGATCCAAAGAATGCTAAAAAGGTATGCAAGCTAAAGAAGTCAATCTACGGATTGAAGCAGGCATCCAGGAGCTGGAATATACGTTTTGATGAAACAGTCAGTGACTTTGGTTTCATCAAGAACGCAGACGAATCTTGTGTATACAAGAAGGTCAGTGGGAGCAAAATTGCTTTCCTAGTATTATATGTCGACGACATATTACTTATCGGAAATGACATTCCTATGTTGAACTCTGTCAAGATTTGGCTTGGGAAATGTTTTTCGATGAAAGATCTAGGAGAAGCACAGTACATATTGGGCATCAAGATTTACAGAGATAGATCTAAAAAGATGATTGGACTTAGTCAAAGCACTTATATCAATAAGGTGCTTGATAGGTTCAAGATGGCGGACTCCAAGCGAGGCTACCTACCCATGTCTCATGGAATGACTCTAAGCAAGACTCAGTGCCCAAAAACACTTGATGAGCGTAGACGAATGAATGGGATTCCATATGCATCATTGATTGGTTCAATAATGTATGCTATGATATGTACACGCCCGGATGTTGCGTACGCACTCAGTGCTACGAGCAGATACCAGTCAGACCCAGGAGAGGCGCATTGGACTGCTGCCAAGAATATTCTGAAGTACCTGAAAAGGCACAAAGATGACTTCCTGGTCTATGGTGGAGATGATGAATTAATTATTAAAGGCTATACGGACGCAAGTTTCCAAACCGACAAAGATGATTTCAGATCACAGTCTGGGTTTGTCTTCTGCCTCAACGGAGGAGCAGTAAGCTGGAAAAGTGCTAAGCAAAGCACCATTGCGGATTCTACAACTGAAGCGGAGTACATTGCTGCACATGAAGCAGCAAAGGAAGCTATATGGCTAAGGAAGTTCATAGGTGAACTTGGTGTAGTCCCCTCCATTAAAGGACCAATAGCCCTGTATTGTGACAATAACGGAGCTATTGCACAGGTAAAGGAGCCTAGACACCACCAGAGAGTCAAGCATGTACTTCGTAGATTTCACCTTCTACGAGAGTTCGTTGAAAGAAAAGAAGTCGAGATAAGCAAAATTGGAACTGATGACAACATATCAGATCCATTGACTAAACCTCTGCCGCAAGCGAAGCACAACTCGCACACTGCAGCTATGGGAATCAAGCATATTGGAGAATGGCTTTGATGTCTCTGTTTAATGTTTTAAAGTTTTAGAGTTTAAATCTTTGTAAAACATTATTGGTTAATCATTCACAATAAATGAAAAGAATTCATTTTTCCATTTAATTTGTGGTTTATTAAATGATGAGTCCCTTCAATTTGACGATATATTCAAGATAGACTGTCAGGACCAGTCCTGTGACTAAGAAATGTCTATCAAGTGAACTTGAATGTCAAAGGTTGAAAAAGGTCCCTGGTCGGAGTTTTCTATAAAATTGGACGCATAGAAAACGTTAGACGATTAGAATGCAAGATGACTAGTAGTTCTGTTTCTTGAACTATGTGGACATGGCAATGTCATAATCATTTGCATAGATACTTACTTTGGGAAGACTAGTATCGGACAAGACCTATGAAACTTTACTGTAAGAGATGAAAATCTGTCATAAGTAAATTTCATTAAAATTATTAGACACTAAATCCTCAATACCTGAGTGATTTGAGATTACTTGTTTGAGAACTGGTTGCTTTGACGTTGACCAACCGTCGCACCGTAAAAGGAGGCTATAAAGGCAACGCTCAGGTAAC
This sequence comes from Spinacia oleracea, assembly GCF_020520425.1. Classification (NCBI taxonomy): domain Eukaryota; kingdom Viridiplantae; phylum Streptophyta; class Magnoliopsida; order Caryophyllales; family Amaranthaceae; genus Spinacia; species Spinacia oleracea. The sequence goes on from NC_079489.1 coordinate 63,228,163, forward strand.
ACCTATCAAACGAAGTCTAATCTCAAGATCACAAGATTGGGATTGTCCTCCCATAAATCGGGATGAGATGCTTAAAAGTTGTACAAGGCCACTCGGAGAGCTAGAAACTGTGAAATGCATGGCCGTGCTCGGATGAATCATAGGCTATGATTATCTGTTTATTTGATCAGTTGAACTCTGAAACCGAGAAACACCTCTGGACATAATAAGGATGACAAATCTTACCTTATGTTCAAGAGCAAGCATCGAGCGACAAAGGAATTAGGAAATGCACACTTGTCCCTAAGGACAAGTGGGAGACTGAAGGAAATAATGCCCTTGGTCCAAGTATGCATTCTATGTTAAGTCTAATAAATGCGGTTCAGTATTAATTAACAAGTTAATAATTCAGTGAGATCAAGTGAGCTGAATGCCTAGCTAGAGGCCGCTTCAGTTCAAGTGGAATTAATGATATTAATCCACAGCTTACTCTTGACTGAACCCGTAGGGTCACACAAATAGTACGTAAACGGATCAAGTATTTAATGGCATTAAATACTCCATCTATGGATATTCGGAATCGACGGATCTTGGTTTCAGTGGGAGCTGAGATCGTCACAGGCAAGAAATGAATACTCCGGAAACGATGATATTGCCGGAAACGGAAATATGGATCGTATCGGAAATATGAATATTATCCAAGTCGTAGATGTTGCCGGAAACGGAAACATGGTACGTATCGGAAAATATTATCGGAAATGGAAATATTGCCAGAATCGGAAATATTGCCGGAAACGGAAATATTGTCAGAATCGGAAATATTATCGGAATCGGAAAATAATTCCGGAAACGGAAATATTAAATATTTGTTTGTTAGAAACGGAAATTGATTCCGGAATCGGAAATATTAAATATTGTTCGTATCGGAAATGAATTCCGGAATCGGGAATTTAATCGGAAGCGTATCGTACGAATTAGCATCGGACGAGGCCCGCTAGACGAAGGCCCAGGACGAAGCCAGGCCGTCGCCCAGCGAGCCAACGCGCACCAGCGCACGCCAAGCCTCGACCAGGCCCAGCGCAAGGCCAGGCCCAGCCAAGGCCTTGGGCGCGCGCGCGGGAGCACAGCAGTGGGCCGAGCGCTGTGCGCCTAACGTGGGCCGCAAGGCTTGCGCGGGTGTACGGTGCTCGTGCATTGCTTGTGCGGGAATCCTGAAGCAATCGGGATTCAAAGTGTGATTAAATCCTAAAACTATTAGATAATTATTATTTAATTAGAGTCCTAGTAGGGTTATAATTAAATATATTAGTATCCTAATAGGATTCCAAAACCCTTTCCATAACTCTATAAATAGGTGCTTAGGGTCACATATTTAATAGATTATTCAAGTATTCAAATTGAGTTTTTGAGAGAAAATTCAGACACATTTCTTGACTATAAGTGCCAAAAATCTTTAGTACCTTAAGGGCGATTCTAGTTGGTCAATCTTAAGGCGGATCCGGACGTGTTGTGGAATATCTACGGAGGGACGACACTTGGAGTCCTAAAGACTTGTTCTTTTTCGGTTCGGGCGCAGCTAGGGAAGGCACGCAACAAAGAGTATGCATCTAAACTATGCTATATGATTATGTGTAAATAATATGTATTCCTGGCTAAATGGTTTTTCCACATGATTTATGAATTGTCATATGTATCATAACCTAACACGTTACTGGCAAGGCATTCGTTTTGTTTGTTCAGACTTTTAGGAGGCGTATACTCGCGAATTGTACTCATTTTATTAAAATTGTTAACCATTACATTGAAGAGATCTTTCGGGGTGAAAGTCTTAGGATCTATGCCAGATTTAAGGGCATTCTTGGATTCATCACTATCAGACTCAGATTCAGATTCAGACTCGTCAAACATTTGGCCCTCTCCGACGGACACTTTAAATTTTATTCCTTTGGCGTTGGTCCATTTGAAGTTCTTGCGCCAGCCACGGTTAAGTTGCGAGGTCGGGTTTGGAGAGGGTGTAATCACCTTGGTGGGATCAAATTCCTCATCTTGCAGTGCCAGAGTCATTATTTTGGCTTTTCCCTTAGTGGGGCGTTTTTCGAATCGGAATAGTAGCCGGAGGGCATGCTGGTCCAGACATTCGTCATTTTGGGTGTCACGGGAAGGTAGAGTCCCTGTCCTGAGTTTGGGTGCACTTTCGGAGGAGATTGGTCTTGTGGAGTTGTGGCTCGAGACCATCATGAGGAGTTGATCCTCCATCGGGGGTTGTCCTTGGTTAGTGATCATGGGGGCAACGTAGTATTTCTGCAATGGATGTGTTGATTTAGCGCCAAGTAGCAGAGTTAGCCCAGTGTTACAAGACAGCTATTTAGGATGACGGATTGATTTACTATAGGATAAAAACTTAATACTGACTCGGAATGGCTCAATTTCTTGGGTAAAGGTAGTTTCTTACGAAGACTTAACTTAGGTGAACGTCGGATTTTTTTATTTTTTTTTAGCTTGAATGGTGTTATGCCACTCATGAGTATCGTTAGTGAGCCCACGATTACTTTACGAATCATTTTTTTTAACTAGGCCAGAGTACACGAAAATTGTCAAAGATGAAGCCAGCAGCGCTAGAATTTTTCAGCGCTCAACTTCGCAGCGTTGAAATTTTCTAGCACTCGCCTGTGGTGCGCTGGAAAATTCCAGCGCTTGCAGGCATTTGTGCAGATTTATCCTTTCAGTCAGTTTTATTCCGTGGCTTGATTTTTACCAAATTGGACCCTTCGTTAAAGCGTTCGTGCGCTCAAACGTTTAGCATTCCGACGCAAGTGATAAGTAATTTGCGCGTACTGGCCTTTGGGTAGGATTGGTAAAAGCTAATGCAGATTTTCGTTTGATTTTGACTTAAGGGGACTTCAATTCCGTGGAAATACCTTCGGCGCAGTTTTGAATATGCATTCCAGAATGGGTATTTTCAGTCAGACCTACGTAGTCCTTTAAGGAAAATGTGTATTTCGGTCCTTAGAATTGGTTGCACGATGGACTGGGTTCTGAATTTTTGAGTTCTGGTAAGTAATTAAAATGCGAGGAAAACTGTGTGTGCGCTAGAAAATTCCAGCGCATGAAAGGGCAGCGCTGGAATTTTCCAGCGCAGGCCTGGACAGCGTGGGATTTTGGTGCGCTGCATATTGTGATTACTTTTCTTTTCCTCGTCGTGTGCGCTAGAATTTTTTGCGCTCAGCTTCTGAGCGCTAGAATTTTCTAGCGCAGGTCATGGCCGCGCTACTTTTTTCTATCACTGGGCTCCTGACTGCAGAATTTTTTTTCTGATTTGTAGCTTTAATATTATTTCCACGTTTAAAGTATATTTTAGGAGTTTGATAAGCATTGTTGACCTTAAACTAAGCGTCTGGTTGATTTGTTCACATAGCACATAAAAATTTACTGTAATCCCCCGTAAATTTATAAACGTTATTTATATATTTTAACATATATTTAAAATATTTAAATAAGAATTTATGAATTTTAGAAATAAATATATAATTAACGTATATTCATTTATTACATTTTTAATGCTTTTAATATTTACGAAATCAAAAATAATTTTAGAATTTTAAGTTGAAAAGAATTTGATTTACGAAAATTGATTGAATTTAGAAAACTGTAGACACCTACTTTTGTCCCCATTCCCGAAAGGTAAGGTTCGATGATGAGAACATAAATCTCCACTTGGCAACGCATCTCCTATAAAATAACGAATCTCAATCACCCTTTCATTTCAGCCAAAACTGCTATTTATAGAAACCTGTTAAGAATTGTAACCGCCGTAAAAGGTAGTTGTTAAAAGTGGCAAAGTCATAAAAGATAGAAACCTATAAGAATTAGGTGTTGCACTCCAACATAAATCCTAAAAGAGATAGAATTTGCATTCCTGGTATAATTCAAAAATAAGAGTTACGTATTAATTAAATTCCTAACGAACCTAGAGTTCGTAACGGGCCCAGACGCATTCCGTCATAAGTTAATACGCACTAAAAGACTCTGATAAATCTCAAAAGATCCGTATTCTAAGAGTCCAAATCTGACAAAAAACTTGGCCTAGATCCCATTTTCAACGCCTGGATCTGGGCGCCGAAATCTTTGGCGCCCAGCCCTGGGCGCTGAAAATGCCTGGGGCCGTTTTATCTCCGGATTCTTTTTGGATTCGTATCTTAAAATCTATCTTTCCACACACCCTTTTCCTATAAATAAAGCCTAAAAGCGACGTGAAAATAACACACAATTCCATAACCTGAGTATTGACTCTAGCCTTAAGCCTAAGCCTCACGCTGCGAAATTGATCCGGCGTTCTGTCGCAATCGACCCAAAAGTCGAACAGGACGCATCCTGCCCCTTGTAGCTTGATGAATTAAGCCTAAATCCTGGAACATTCCTTAGAAACCCGAGATTCGTTAAATAAAAGGAGAAATAGCAAAGCCAAGTGGTTAGTTTTCTGAGAACCACAACGCAACTCTCAAGGGTGCGTTGTAATGTCTCCCTCGTATGATTTAATCGCTTTCATCACCCTTTTATAAAATTTTCAAACTATTAATTTGATTGATCTATCACGCCTAATAAGATAATACGTTGGACAATTGAATTATCATGCTAGGTACCTTAAATCAATCTAAATAAGATAATCACGGTCGATTTAGTATTATGTGTTGCATATTGCTAAAATCAATTCAGAATAGTTTAATAGTTTAACGCATGTCCCTTCAATTATTTATGCTGAGCTAGTAAGGATAACCTGCCTCTGGAGTATTATCGATGAGCACTCCTCTCGGTAGCTACATTCCCCCGAACGTTGAGCGATCCCCACACCAGGGATCACAAGGGAACCTATGGCCGTCGTGGTCGAACATAATTGCACTCCCTTTATGTCACGATAACCGGGTTTTGTCAGTTTTTCTCATTGACGTTAAAAACTGAATGGCGACTCCTATATTACTAGTCGATTGGGTGTAAACTCACAGGAAATCCAATTACACTTGATCTGACGACGTCACGCCCACGAGGGACGAGGTCATGCATTAGCTTCGTGCTTTTTCGACCCCCTCACAGTGGCGAATCCGCTTGGGATGTTAATGAAATACTCGTGCTCGTAGGTAATCAAAATAGCCGAAGGGTGAAACGATCCTACCCCGCGTTGATTTCCCTATCAAGTTGGGACGACCTGAAAATCAGCATATTAATGTGTACGGACAGAACCGCATAACGAATCTTGGCTCCCTTGGCATGTTTCATCTCGGGAGTTGGGAATAAGGATACCCATCGCCACCCGGGGGGTGCATACGCTTCGAATGTTGTCCAGTCGACACTTTCGCTAGTAGTACACCTATCCCAAACCCAATCGCTCGCCCACTAGGTCCCTCTCATTGGTGCATGCCCCCTTGGCTTACATCGTGATTGGCCTCTTGGGACGAAATTCGCTCGTGAATGCACTACCCCGACCGGGGCATGTGTTGGATCGACGATAGAAGAGGTACCAAGCCGGCGCAAATATTACCCATAGAAGCCTATCATAAACTACGTGACATATTATTTTGCTTCATGTTGTAATGTTAGTTACGTGTAGCGAATTATGTGATTGTGTGTGACAAATAATACTAGAAAACCAACGACCCTAAAAATTGCCCAAACATTCATAAACACCAATTGGCCAAAGAGTTATACCAAAATACGTGTTCCGCAGCCCCGGGCGTTCGCCACTAAAATAAGCGATGCCCAGGACAGCCTGTAACGGATCCCACAACGCCGCGCAACGCGTAAAGGACGTTATTAGGCAAGCACGCAAAATCAAGTCGTATACACAAAAAAAGGATACAAGAACAGAATACGAGTACCAGTCAGGGACGCGTTTTCAACGCCCTTGGCTGGGCACCAATCATTTTCCACGCCCAGCCTGGGTGCCGAAGTTGCTGCCTGGCCTTTTGGTCAGGCACAGCAGCCTCGGTACCCGCGCATAAAGTATACGTAGAAATAAAAAAAAATCGTAACAAATTTGCTACGAGGACGTATGAAAAAAGGCACTCGATTCTAAGAACAACTTATAAAATAAACAACTCCTTGTGTCGTCATTAGGTATGACGACAATGTTCGGCACCAAAACCGAGCATGCTAATTAAAATAACTTTGAATGTCACACGGGCAAATGTTTCGAAAATCCAAAGAATGACCAAAAGAAGAGCCAAAAGTGTACCAACAAAAGCGAGAATAGAAAACCAATAGAAAGAGTCAGAAGTCTAGACTAAGTAATGCTTAAGTTTGGGCCTAAACTTTAGCTTGTCTTATGCATAGGGCTGGTTCTGCCACTTGGCGTCGATCTGAAAATCAAAGGTTAGTGCGTCTCGAAGCTACATCACCAACACAAGGTCTAGTAACTCCAAGCTCCATCCGTCATTCCCCCTTTCAAGGATCTCCCCTTCTCCAACCTCGATTCGCACCCTCAAACACGTCCATGGAAGAATTACGAGACCAAATGGTCTAAATGACCCAACTTATGAATCAATTGAAAATGGAAAACGAATCCTTAACAGCTGCGCAAGCCAAAAATGACCTCGATAACGAGAAGAAGATCGAAAAAATGGTTCTGCAGCAAACCATGGGGAGCAAGTATTTCTCCCTCGATCCTAAACCTTTTCCCGGCAAACTACCGGAAAAGTTCAGTTCATCTGACTTACCAAAGTTCAAAGCCACGGACAATCCCCGTGATCATCTCTTGAGCTTTGTGAATGCCATGAACTTGAAAGGTGTGGACAAGTCCATGTATTTGCCTGCCTTTCCTTTGTCCTTGGAACCTGTGCCACTCAAATGGTACTACCACCAGGACCCTAAGCTCTTCCCCACTTGGGAGGACTTTGTCAATGTCTTCGTCAAGCAATACTCATCAAACATGGATTCTCAAGTCAGCATGAGCGAGTTGGAAGTCCTCTTCCAAAAGAAAAATGAAGGTTTCACGACCTATTTTGCTAGATGGAGAGACCAAGCGGCCCAACTAATCAATAGGCCTCCTGAAACTGAATTGGTCCAAAAATTCATTGACAACCTAGACCCAGCTTATAAACAACACCTTAGGTACTTGGGCCTTGATACCTTTAAAAGGGTTTATGATGTAGGAATAAATATCGAGGATGACCTCGCAAAAACAGTACAAAGCAAGCCTGCATACAAAAGTAACACCTACAACAGGGGCCACACGCCTCAAGCCCAAGAGATCCACGCCGTAGAAGAAACCCCAACCCGAAGGAGCCCTGGAAGGTGGACCGGAGATCAAAAGTTTGCCCCACTCGGTTCGACTCTGGTACAAGCCTTCCAAAGAATAACCAATCAAGGAAAGCTAAGACCCATAGGCCCCACACCGGACCCTTCATTCAAAAATAAATATTGGGTCGAGGGCACCTATTGCAAATTCCATCAGGGAAATGGGCACGATACTGAAAACTGCTGGAATCTAAAAAACACGATCCAGGATATGATAGAGGATGAAGTAATACCTCTCCCTAACGTTGGCAAACCCAACAACAACAAGAGCCCACTCGGTTCTTGTCACATCTCTCTCGATCAACCAGAAAATAAGAACTTTGACCCTACGGTGTATATTACGCCTCAAGGTGCACCACTCACCATGGTCCCTATGGATCAAATCGAGAGAGAAGTGTGCGGTGTGTGGGATGATGATGCTGAAGATGTCTACCTGTCTCAAGTATCGGGTCAGGACCTCTTTACTAAAACTTGGCCCGGGCATGCTCCCATTGACACCACCCCTCAAGAGTCCGAAATTGATAATCTCACTCGGTCCGGAAGGGTATACCAACAGGATATTCGCCCACCCCCCGGGGACGACATCCCGGTCAGACAGATTCTTGAAAACATACGGCACACCACCGTCGCAGAAGTCATCGAAAATCCTCTCTTGAAACAACTAAAAAGAACTAAATCCGAGATTACCATCTGGGATCTCATGTGCACTTCAAAGGAACATCGTGAAAAACTTATTCGCTCACTTGATCTCATCTCAGTCCCTACAGATATCACACCTTACTCGTTGGTTAACCACGTCACAAGAGATGTTGAGGAAAAAGCAATAGTTTTTACTGACAAAGACTTACCTAAAGAAGGAGGCGCCCACAATAAGGCCCTCTATCTAGTGGTTGGATGCAAAGGACAAAACATCCCCCTAGCACTCGTAGATAACGGTTCAGTGGTAAATGTTTGCCCATTGCGAACCGCCCACTGCTTGGGGCTAGGAAGCGATGACTTCCAAACCTCCACGCAAGGGGTACGAGCTTATGATAACTCTCGAAGGCCTGTGTTGGGAAAAATCAACCTCACAATACAAACCAGGCCCGTGGCACGTACCACGGAGTTTCAAATAATCGACATCAAGCCCACTTTCAACCTCCTCTTAGGACGCCCTTGGCTCCATGACTTAGGAGGTGTGGCTTCTACCTTGCACCAAATGGTTAAACTTAACCATAACGGGGTAATTCTGGAAATACGCGCCACTCCTCTCGACGTCAGTTGTACTATGGTTGGAACGGTCGAAACTGTAGAAGACCTTTACGGTTTTCAAGTGGATGAAGCCATCCAAGTCATTGAGGACTATAATTTAGAATTTCTAGATCCGCGTGCATCCCGGGTCATCCCTAAAATATTGCTAGCTCAAGGCTATTTCTCGGGAACTCCATTGGGCATAAGGAAGAAGAACTACATGTTCCATCCCCTACCCAACAAATCTACTCCCTTTGGCCTAGGCTATGAGCCGACGGAGGAAGATATTGCTGACCACTTGTCTAGGCTACGCCTTAAGCCAGCCAAGACAAAACAAACCACCCTTCTTCCCTCATATCAAAGAACCCTTAACGGTATGTTTATCCGGGAAGGAGAAGAACAACCATGCTGTGACTTCCCTGAACCCTTCGTTCAGGATGGCCTGCTAAAACCCGGATTTGAAATTTTCCATGATTGTCATACTTTGGATGAGGCACCCCACCTCACCAAGACTGAAACAGCTGAAATATTGGACAACCAAGCTCTATGGACATTGTTTAACGAATCGAGGCCTATGGAGGACGAGACTGTGATAACTACCCTAGCTCTACAAGATGAAGGTTTCGATCCAACTCGGTTAATCGCTCCTACATAACACTAGAAGAGGCCGAGAATGGATGGGTGAAGACATGTCAGTGGGTCAACGCAAAGGGAATAGAGTTCAAGATGAGTACAGGCGAAGGACCAAGGTTCTACAAGATTAAACCCAAGGCTTGAGCCGTAGAGAGCAATTTAGCAAAACGCCTAGTAGTTCTTTAGATGATAGAAAGAATAAAGCTCTAGATATGGTCCTAAGAACCCTTAGAATATTGATTAATTTATTTCAATGTGTTTTCCTTACTTTCCAAATTAATAACGGCGTAAAATTTCTCCTAAAATATTATTCTAACACTAAATAAGCACTAATCATACTTGCAAACATAATCAAAAAATGTAAGGAAGCGGCCCACTTTAGGCCCAATAGCAAGGCCCACTCGGTCTTGAATCGTGACATCGAAACCAATTCCCGAAAATCCACAAAATAAACCACACCATCCCCTTCATATTTCCAAGACATAAAGGTCAAACCCGTGAAACCCAAAGAAACAAAAAAAAAAATCAAACAATGCAAATGTTGCTCAACAAAAAAAATTCATAAAACATGAACCCATCATCCCCATCATTAACAACACGCACCTCAACCCACCCAAAAATCCTACGCAAAGATCTTCATATCTTCTGCACCCTAACTCCATTTTCAAAGCCGTTTCGAGTTACGAATAGAAAAAATTAATCCGGACGAAAATGCGTCTAACGCTAATAGTCCAAAAAGCTTCCGAAATAGTGTCAAAATTGATTTCTGGCGAATAAAAAGTAAAATGAAACAAAGAAAAAGAAATAAATGCAAGAACATGTGAAGGAAAAGAAGCAACGCGCCAAGAAATCTCCCCATGAATCATTTTCAACGCCCAAAGCTGGGCGCCGAAATCTTCAACGCCCCAGCCTGGGCGCTGATTCTCTCTGCTTGCCAAACTTTGCCCAGAAGTGCTCGTCATTTTATCCGCACATACACGGAAAAATAACGAACACTTGGGGGGTACAACACGTATTCAGATATACGTACCACCAAAAAATACATGTACTCAAAAAAAAATATAAAACAAATTTTTGGCTTACGGTAAAGCAGCAGATTAAAATAATAATAAACTTCACTTATTCTACCGTTTCAAATAATATGTTTCCATCTCAGAACGTACTTATCGAATTCGGCATCCTAGAATTTATTCTAGCTAGAACTACGCGCGACCTGATTCTAAGTTAAAGTTACTCAACAAGGATACGTAGGCAATCCTATTTATGGATTCGGTCCAATCAAATGAAAATATAATGTGCATAAGTGTTGGAAATGAGCAAATAAAAAAAAGGGAGAAGCAAAAGGAAAACAAGAAAAATAAAATTACGCCTTTATTAATATTTAAAAATAAATAAGAAGGAAAACAAAAAGTTCTAAGGAATGAAAAACAAACACAACTGAAATGAATAAAGGGCACCTACACCCTAACAAGAACTACACTACTCGAGTTCTTCCGGATCATCAAATAAAGTTTTGTAGAGGGCAATGTTCGCAGGGTCCACCTCCACAGGCTTCTGCGCTGCCCCTATATCAATCTCCACAAGAACAGGCTCCTTGACACTAACTTCCAAGGATGCCAAGGCCTCAGAAACATTTTCAGTTTGAACAGCTAGAGCCCGCTCAGCCTCAAGGGCACAAACAATGGTAGGGGAAGGATTATCAACATCAATTGGATTAGCCACTAGTTCTACTAGGGGCTGAACTTTCCTAACCCATACATTATTCCGGCGACGATCTCCGCGAGAGCTTGCATTTCTTTTGTGAACGGCAGGCCCCTTCGTGTTAGGAACCTTTTTAGGCCTAGAACTGGAACGAGGAGGAACTTCCTTTCGCTTTCGATCAGGACGAGCTTTTACAGTCTTAATACCATGGTCGCGAGGATTAGCAGTATCACGACTCTCATACTTAGCCCTACCTCGAGGTATCAAAAGCTCTGCCGGCTCTTCATTTCGAGCCTTAGTTCTAACAGCCTTATCATCGGAACTCATCCACAACTTGTAGTTTTCGGAAAGACCCACAAAGCCATCTCTAGCCACGGTCCAACGCGGGAGGCCACCATAATACTTAGCCCACGCTTGAACCCGTGCTTCGGAAAAGACCGCTACTTTAGGTGGTACCGTATCGGAAAACGGGATAGTCTGCCTTAAGCCGTACTGTCGCATGACTAGGTAAGGAAAGATGTAAACGGGCCGAGATAGCCCCAACAAAGAAACATAAACTAATGCCTCGGAACCCCCCGTCATATTAGTCAAACCCCACCACGGTACCACCCACTTAATAGAGCATATGCCATGAGTAAAATAGGAGGCCCACTCGGCCTCGTCCTGGCCTTGGTGCAAATATTTTCGGTTACCCAAGGCTATAGGGCGATAATGTTTAGGATCGGTAGGAGCTTCTAAAAGCCTAAGTCGTTCCATGAGCCAAATCTGCAAAAAACGGGTACGATCAGAAAAATAATAATAAAAAATAGTCCTGCCTGGGACGCACTTTCAACGCCCAGGACCAAGCGCCAGAAATTCCGACGCCCAGCTCTGGGCGCTGAAAATCAGCTCCAGGCAGGGGGCTGTTGAGGCAAACAAAAAAAGAAAAGAAAAAGAAAAAAAAAAGTATGTGTATTACTTTGCGCGAATAAACGATCGATTACCTACAACAATAGGGGGCTCCCCATAAAAATTTCAGACTTGGCATCCTTTTTTAACTCATCCGCACTCAAAAAGGTCTCGGCAACAACCAACGGCATAATGGAATAGCAACTCTCCATCTGGCTAATCAAGGGGATCAACCTTATGTCACCGAACTCGCCATTGTTATTCGACAGTAAATAGTGGTTCAACAGGCAGAATACAAGTGCTCGAATATTCAATTTCTGTTCGGTCATATTTTTACTAGGTCTAAAGTGATGTTTTACAAGCTTTGCCAAATTAACCTTATCACCCACAACGATCTCAGCGAGCATGTTAGCATCTAGTCCTAGGAAAGCCCTTATGGTTGTTTTACCCTCTTCAACAGTGCCAAGGGTAGCAGGAGTAGCATTGGTAGGATAACCAAGGATCGCGGCAAATTCATTTGGCAAAGGGCATACTTCATTGCCCCGAAAGACAAAAACATGGTGATCAGAATCCCAAAAGTCCAGGGCCGCATACATAAAATTATAATCAATATTAATTTGTTGTAAGCCTAAGAAGGCCTCTAAGTGGTATCCTTTCAACAAAGCCTTTTCTGTGGGATTAATGGCTCTTAGCCAGCGCCTAAAAACTCGTTGGAGGGAGAAAGGAGGAATCGACATGGCAAGATCAGAGAAGAATAAAAGCTAAGCAATTGCAAAAGAGAGGAAGATTAAGAGTGGTGAAAACGAAAGACGTACTTAATCCCTATATATACACGAAAGCATCAAGTGACATCCTAATCCCATTTGGAAACGCGTTAAGAAATCCGGGAACTACCAAAATAGAACATCCAGCGCCCAAGGCTGGGCGCCGAAATTTTTAACGCCTAGCCATGGGCGCCGGAAATGTAGCCTAAGGTCCGGATCCTTCAAAACGCGAAGCAGGAAAGGACTTAAAACCGTGTTAGTAGACACGAGCCCCTGTTGTAATCAAGATCAAGCCCGAAGCACCTTTAGAGCCCGAATAGTGAAAACAAATGATAAAACTTGTCGAAACTTAGACTCATCTCAGGAAAAAATATGTGTACATCTTTCAAGGAAATATAGAAAAAAAATAAAAAAAATCAAGGTCATTCTTCGAAACACAAAAACAAAAAATCAAGTCGTTGGTTTCTCAAATTAAAAAGCGTTTATTTGTCAAAAAGATCAATCTGGGCCGAAGTAAGCTCCATGTGCTAGTTATTGGAAAATAAAGCAAAACTTTGTCGCCCGAAAAATGAAGTTGCACTCCACGACTTCATCAAAGTAGCATACCACTACAAAGATCGCTCGCACATACGAGCACGATCCCAAACACGATTAAGGACGTTATAAAATACGCACTTCTCTTGGCAAAGAACGACCACCAAGTACAAATGCTTGGGGGCTCGAAAGAAAGAAAATATGCAAAGGGATGCAAGTTGAAGCAACGTTTCCAAGCTACGTCCCGTGCTTGGACAAATTCAAAAAATGAACCCGACCTCAAAACAAAAGGTCTCCATTAACATTCACATATGGTCCCACCGGTCATTTCACAAGGACCCAAGTAATGGCATAACTAGGCCAGTTCTAAACGGTGACATACATCCTATGAGCGGTAAAGACTCGTTCAAAACCACGAAAGGCAGACGACCACGAAACGATGGTCCGTTTAGACACGTTGCCAACCCATATTCAGGTTGCAACTAAATCCGAGCATCCCTCGAAATAATTCTCTCTTACAAGAATGAATAAAAAAAATTCTCAAAAGAAATCACAAGAGCAAATGAAATAGGGACTCGCCCACCTCGACCAGGAAAGATCGCGGCACGTACCACGCGAGTCCCAAATCGAAAAGACGAATTCAGGTTCGCTCACTTTCAGCGGGCGGGGTGTCCACCCTTAGCGGACAGGGTTCGCCCACCTTCAGCGAGCGGGGTCTGCGTCACTAACCGCGCAGGTCCTCAGTTTTCAAAAATGACAAGAAAATAAAATCTTCAAAAACAAAAACAGGCTCGCCATCTTCAGCCGGCGGGATCTACGTCACAAACCGCGTAGGTCCTTATTTTCAAAACATCAAAACAGATTCGTCCACTTCTATCGGACGGGGCGTCCACCCTCAGCGGACAGGCTTATTTTCAAAACATCAAAACAGATTCGTCCACTTCTATCGGACGGGGCGTATACACCCTCAGCGGACAGGCTCGCCCACCTTCAGCGGGAGGGGTCTGCGCCACTAACCGCGCAGGTCCTTAGTCGCTGCCGCGATAACTTTTCCCGGTTTATCCTTTTCCAAAAATCAAAGGGTGGTTTCACTTTTCCAAAAATCAAAGGATGGTTTCCCTTTTCCAAAAATCAAAGGATGGTTTCCCTTTTCCAAAAATCAAAGGATTGGTTTTCCGCTTTTCCAAAAAAGAGTGATGTGCTGGATTTTCCTTCGTTTTACGTCCTATAAAAACAAGGGGGTTTTCTCGTTTAGCTAACCCTTAAAATGAGAATCTTTAAAACGTTTTTACCTCGTGATTGGGCTTAGCCAGGACTAGTTACACTTTATAGCTTTGATTTCGAAAACATCTTTAGATACTTCCAATGACAAAGTGAGGGGGTTTCTATACTATCAGTTAACAAATTCTAATGACACGTGAGGAATGTGTTAACACTTCAAGTGATGACCCTTAAGTCAAATGTTATCACTCGGGGGCTCGTGAGACCCTCGCAAAACAGGTCACCCACACCATGGCTTGTATGACGCACTCCGTCTAGTACTTTGACCATCGTCTCATCTCGAGACTCAATCAAAGTGGGGGCTAACTGTAGACACCTACTTTTGTCCCCATTCCCGAAAAGGAAGGTTCGATGATGAGAACATAAATCTCCACTTGGCAACGCATCTCCTATAAAATAACGAATCTCAATCACCCTTTCATTTCAGCCAAAACTGCTATTTATAGAAACCTGTTAAGAATAGTAACCGCCGTAAAAGGTAGTTGTTAAAAGTGGCAAAGTCATAAAAGATAGAAACCTGTCAGAATTAGGTGTTGCACTCCAACATAAATCCTAAAAGAGATAGAATTTGCGTTCCTGGTATAATTCGAAAATAAGAGTTACGTATTAATTAAATTCCTAACGAACCTAGAGTTCGTAAGGGGCCTGACGCATTCCGTCATAAGTGAATACGCACTAAAAGACTCGGATAAATCTCAAAAGCTCCATATTCTAAGAGTCCAAATCTCGCAAAAAAACTCAGCCCAGATCCCATTTTCAACGCCAGGATCCGGGCGCCGAAATCTTTGGCGCCCAGCCCTGGGCGCTGAAAAATCCTGGGGCCGTTTTATCTCCGGATTCTTTTTGGATTCGTATCTTAAAATCTATCTTTCCACACACCCTTTTCCTATAAATACAGCCTAAAACCGACGTGAAAATAACACATAATTCCATAACCTGACTATTGACTCTAGCCTTAAGCCTAAGCCTCACGCTGCGAAATTGATCCGGCGTTCTGTCGCAATCGACCCAAAAGTCGAAAAGAACGCATCCTGCCCCTTGTAGCTTGATGAATTAAGCCTAAATACTGGAACATTGCTTAGAAACCCGAGATTTGTTAAATAAAAGGAGAAATAGAAAAGCCAAGTGGTTAGTTTTCTGAGAACCACAACGCACCTCTCAAGGGTGCGTTGTAATGTGTCCCTCGTATGATTTAATCGCTTTCATCACCCTTTTATAAAATTGTCAAACTATTAATTTGATTGATCTATCACACCTAATAAGATAATACCTTGGACGATTGAATTATCATCTTAGGTACCTTAAATCAATCTAAATAAGATAATCACGATCGATTTAGTATTATGTGTTGCATATTGCTAAAATCAATTCAGAATAGTTTAATAGTTTAACGCATGTCCCTTCAATTATTTATGCTGAGCTAGTAAGGATAACCTGCCTTGGAGTATTATCGATGAGCACTCCTCTCGGTAGCTACAGTACCCCGAACTCTCAATCTCTGCCCTGCGGGTGTACGTTGAGCGATCCCCACACCAGGGATCACAAGGGAACCTATGGCCGTCGTGGTCGAACATAATTGCACTCCCTTTATGTCACAATAACCGGGTTTTGTCAGTTTTTCTCATTGTCAAAATGAATGGCGACTCCTATATTACTAGTCGATTGGGTGTAAACTCACAGGAAATCCAATTACACTTGATCTGACGACGTCACGCCCACGAGGGACGAGGTCATGCATTAGCCTCGTGCTTTTTCGACCCCCTCACAAAAACGATCCTATTCATCTTTGGATTCGAATCATAAAAGCCAAATCCTATTTCTAGCCCATTTTGCAAAGCCCAAATCATAAAAACCCAAAGCAATCCTTCTCTCCCTCTAATTCACATGAAAACCCAAAAGAGAAAAGAAAAAGCAAAACCCTCATCTTCTCCCCTTGCAATCACGTGAACTCTCAAGCCCCAAGACTTTCCTCCTCCCTCACGCTGCGTCCCTTGCTTCTGCCAGCCGTCGGACCTTCGTCGCCGCCGGTAAGCTTGTCTCCCTCCCTTCGACCTTCTTCTTCGTTCTCTTCTCCTTCGCCCTTATTCTTCTCTGTTTGTTTCTTTGCTCCTCCTCACTCGCTTCTCATTCGCAGCCAACACCACCGTCAGCACTGCCGTGCGCCACCGCGCTGCACCGTCCGCCTGCACCGGCGCCGCTTCCCTGCTCCTACTCTAATCGGTATTATCTCCCCTTGTTTTCTTATTTCTCATTTATTTTCTCCTCCTAACTCCTTGCGTGTTGCCTACCCTAGAACCAGCCACCACCGCGTCGCGTGCCTAGCTGCCGCGCCACCACTCTGCAACCTCCGTGCTCGCTGCTGCAAAGTCCACCGTCGGCCAGCCTCCTCCTCTTTCTCTCCTTTTGGTTATTTCTTAAACCCTAAGTTATTTAAATATTTTAATTAAGTTTACTAATTTCAATTTATGTTCCTTGAATTAAATTATTAATCTTTATAGTTAAATTATAATTTTCAGATTTGGTGTTGATGTTATAAATTAATTATTTTCAGTTTTTGGTTGATTAATATATAAGTTAGGGTTTTAATTAGTTTAGTGATTTAATTCATGATTATTGAATGTAAATTATAAGTTATTATGATTAAATTATATTTTCAGATTATATATTATGTTTAAATAATAAATTTAATTTTCAGATTATGAAATTGAATTGAAATAAGGAATTTAATTATTAAAGCATGGATTTTTAAGGTTTTAATATTCTAAAATCATAATAGAATGATTATATATTATTAAAGCTATTATTTTTATGATTTTAAGAACGTTGATTATGTTTTGTGGACGTTTGAAATTATTTTATATTGCTGGAAATTTTAAAAGGGATGTTTTATTGGAGTTTAGAACGTTTTGGGATCATTAGTTTAATATAGTTATGATGCTTGGAGGTTATTTAGTTAAGTTTCGATGTTGGGGATGGTTCTAAATATGTTTAGGATGCAATTAGAACGCTTATGATGGTTGCCAATTATTAGAAATTGATTGGGATTATTTGTTGGTTGTTTTAGGCGGAGAATTATCTTTAGGCGACTTTTGAAAGTGTTAAAGTGGCCTATCAGTTTGTTTACACAAGGTACGTACATACCTGTGTGCTTGGAATGTGTGTGATTTGTTGAAACTGTGTTGAAATTGTTGATGAACTTGGTTATGTTGGAATTACATGTTTAATATTGTTGGATGGACGTGTTGAACATATGTTTCGTTATGAGAATTATAACATGTTAGTATGGATGATTGATACAGACATGTTGGTTGGGAACACTAGATTATTTTATATATATTGATTCAGATCGATTGATCATTGTTCCCTTTTAGCTTTTCACTACTTTATGAGGGCCGTGGACATTGTTTAGTAAGTTGAAACCTTACACCCATATAGAGGGGTTGATCAGTATTAAAGGAAAGATTGAATTTAATTGGAATTAGTCTTGATTGATACCTTTGTGATCACTTTACTTAATTCCAAGATAAAAATAATTGTGAACAATTGTTGATTGTATGACTTATGTGATTGTTGAGTCATAACAGAGTTTTAATTTGTAAATCATGTAAAGTGAAACTGAATAGCAATAGCTTTAGATTGTGCACGTCTGAAGTGACGGACAAACAGGAGTTGGGGTTCATGGTGGTAGCCCATGGCCTTTTCTCGGACCGGATTGATCACCGTATTCTATTTTATTCAAAAGTCCCTCGATATCGCAGGTCATTGGGGTTTACGGAGTCGCGCCCGTACCTCGTCTTCCTTAGTGAAGAAGTTTCTAGCTGGAAAACTCGGTCCATTGACTATCTCAATTAAAATAATATTGTTATTATAAAAGTCTAGTCCAGTCTAGCCATGTTTGGTCTGCCCTTATTTACGTTCATTAGTATCATGTTAGGATTGTTCGCTTAATAGTATCATGTTAGGATTATTTTTGTTTTAGTATGTAGTACTCACCTTTGCTGATTACGTGCGTTGTTTGTGTGTGTTGATCATGGCTATGCCTTATTGATCATGTGATGACCCATCTTTGGTGAGCAGTCTCTAAGGATCAATAAGCGTTGCCCATCGACAGGTTTGAAGATGATGCATCATTGGGATCGGGATTAGAGAGCTTGTATTTAGTTTTGTTTTGCTAAGTGACTTGGTTTGTTAATTTGGACTTTAAATTTGTCGTACTATTTATATTTCCTTATTTTCGTTGGTTGGTTTTTTGGATTAAACCTGTAATCGATTATTTATAAACCTAAAGTTAGTTTTATGTTTTTCGCTGCAAAATTCTGAATAAGCCGTTACGTTTTCACACAGGCGATAATGCCTTGATAATTCTCTACGTTTTATATAAAAAGGTTATTTTAGAAAAGAGAGAATTGTCGGGGTGTTACATTTACATCAAACTAACAACGAGTATAATGCACACTTAGGTTATGCTAGTCTCTAAGGTTCAAAAAAAGGCTAGGGTGTCAAAGTGTACCAAACCTATCGCCAATACCACAACAGGCCCTTGTCGGAGTAGCCAGGTTCATGAAGAATTTTATCAAGGCCTGTCTGGTACGTGTTGGAGTGGCATATACCGTGAATGGACCTAGGAGGTAAGCGGTTTCGTTTTGGTGGATGTGCTACATTGCGAATGCATCGAGTGGATAAAATCCGAAGCGCGTGCACCACCGGGCTAATAGGTGTCCTTAGTTTGGACTTCCGAGATGTAACATGCCAAGGAAGCCGAGATTCGTTTATGCGGTTCTGTCGCGGATCATTCGTCACATTGAATATTCAGGTTGTCCCAACTTAATATGGAAATAATTGTGGCGTAGCGTTTGATTTCTTCTATACGGCTTCCTCACCGACGCACTACTTGCACAGATTATTTCAATATTGTCCCCAGTGGAGTCGTCACTGTGAGGGGGTCGAAAAACACGACGGGGCACCTCTTAGGAAGAGTGTACGGCCCGCACGACTTTTCCCCTCTGGATGTGGCAAGCATATTAAGTAAATAGGGACTAACTGTGGGCGTTAGCCTCTTTTTACTAGTCTTTAGGAGTCGTCATGCAGTTTAAAAAAACTAACAAAAACCCGGTTATCGTGATATGCCTTGAGTGCAAACATATTTGATTCACGACGTCCACAGATTTCCTTGTGATCCCTGGTATGGAGATCCCTCCACGTACATCCAGCGAAGCAGAGATTGAGAATTCGGGCGACGTTTACTAATACGGGGAGTGCCCAGCATTATTCCACGCGGCGCGGTCCTTACTAGTTCAGTTGTGACAATTATGGGACATGCGTTATGCTACATTACTACTCTTGATTGATTTTAATGCACAAATATTACTAAACAGATGTCAAAACGTTGATTTAGGTTGATTAAGGAGCTTAACAAAACCGATTTGTCCAAGAGTTATCTGATTTAGGCGTGAGCAACATAACATATTAAAGTTAGCAAATTTATATGCTGGGGAAAGCAATAAAAATATAGATTCACGTTACAGCAAAGCGTAGGCTTTACTGCGGTTCTCAGGAACAACTACCACTTGACTTTGCTAGCTTTCCGTTTGGTTTTAGGACTTTCCGATGACTGACTGACTATGGGACGGGATTCTTCCAGAGTTTTGAGTATTTTAGGCTTAAGGACTGTGTTTAGGTATCAACAGCACTTCGACAGTATTCAGTGAGCAGGCGGTCGTGCGGGAAGGGTCTGCTTAATAGTGTGTTAAAGTGGCAGACGCACGAATACAGGACAGAGAAAAGCTTCGATCAATACTCAAGCTTAAGGGTTTTGGGTTGGAATTGTGTGTTATTTTCCGGTGTTCAGAGGCCCTATTTACAGTAAATTAAATTTCGGAATGGGAATTTTCCAATTGAGATTTGCTGAGCGCTAGAAATTTCCAGCGCTTGGATCAGGAGCGCTGGTTATTTCTAGCGCTTGACATTTGTGCGCCAGAAAATATTCTGGTGACAGCTGGATCAATTGTATCTTTTGCGTGTTTTTGTAAGACACAAACTGTAGCGCTGGAAGATAACAGCGCACAAGGTTTGAGCGCTGGAATATAGTAGCGCTCGGAATGCCATTTTCCAGCGCTGGTGTTTTAGTCTACTTTTCCAGCCTTTATCGGTTTTTGCCGAGTCTTATCATGTTTTCTATCCTTTAGGAACACGAGTTGGACTGCAACTCTTAGTCCTTACCTAATGATGAATCGTAAGGCGATTCAAACACTTAGATATTTTATCTTACATGGTTGCTATTTTGGGCAGCATTCAAGCATAGCATGTACTATAAATAGCAGTTTCTAAAAATGGAAATATGGCTTACGGGATTCTCAGTCAGTCATGGATCGTTCATCGCATACTTAGGAAAGCTTAGTCAAGCGTTGTTTGATTTCATCATCGAACACATCGTGTCGGACCTAGGGACAAATGTAGGCGTCTACAGTGAGTTGAAGGGTCAATTGGAGAAATTGCTATAAAAGGGTTATATCAGACCAAGTGCATCGCCATGGGAAGCACCAGTTCTGTTTGTGAAGAAGAAGGATGGAAGTAAGAGACTCGATCTGTATAGAATACAAGGAGCTCAATAAAGTCACAATCAAGAATAAATACCCTAATCTTACCTTTTGGTGATAATAATATTTATTTGAAAAAAAAATAGCATAAAAAGTTCCATGATCTAACATTACAAAACCAAAGGGAATTATTGATTCATAAATCATAAGCATGTATCCCTCCATTCTTAAATGCAAATCTTGTTTTCTTACTGATTTATTCATAAGTATCCACCCGCATTTAATCACCATTACTAATATTAATAAGGAAAATTTTCCAATTACAACCGAATATAGGTTACATTTTGCGAATTACAACCTTAAACTTTTTGTTTTGTGAATTACAACCTCAAACTTAATCCCGTACTTTAAATTACAACAACAACAACAACAACAACAACAACAACAACAACAACAACAAAGCCTTAGTCCCAACATGATTTGGGGTCTGCTAACATGAATCGTCGTAGGAGATCGTCAAAAAAACAAGGAAGAGAATTACAACCCAAAGTCATATTCCGACGAAAATGATCAGATTATGATGTCATTATTATATTTACCTAATTAATAATTCTAAAAGAACCATAATAAAAAAAAAATAAAAAAAAATAAAAAAAAATCCATTCACTATCATTTCGATTACAATTTTTTCCTACCATTAACTTCTGCACTCCTCTCCCTCCCCAAAAAATCATCTTTTCAACTTCAAAGCTTCAATGCTAACATTTCCATAAATACTCCCTCGATGCTCTTTCAGTGTGATATATCTCTCTATATATTTTTTCAACATAAGAGGACACCATTACAGGTTGAAGGCTGGAAGCTTCAACAATGATGACATGTAATTTCTCTCTTCAACTCTTCCCTCAATTTTCTCTCTGTTTCCTATCATAGTTGAATTGGGGGTTTCGAAACATAAATTGACACTTAAATTGGGTTTTGTTGAAATCTAGGGTTCTTCGAATTGGGGGTTTTCAGAAATTAGGGTTTTTCAATTGGGGGTTTTTCGAAATTATGTTCTTCAATTGGGGGGTTTTCGGTAGGGGATTAATTGAAAATTATGGTTCTTGGATTGGGGTTTTATCGAAAATTAGGGTTCTTCAATTGGGGATTATTCAAAAATTGTGTGTAAATTAGGGATTTCATTGTTAAATTGTGGAGTAATTGAGTGTAATTTATGATTGTTCAATTAGCTTCTGATTGTTGATTATGCAGAGGAGAGAAAAGGCATCACTATCGCTATTTGAGGGGTGTCATTGATGTTTGTACGTAGAAGATTAACAAATACATAGAGAATAAAGAAGAGAAAATTATAGGGTTGTAATTAGGGAGAATGCCGTGAAAGTACAATGTATGTTGGGGATTATTTTATTTTTTAATTTCTGATTATGGTTTTTTTATATTTTTGAAATTATTAATTAGGTTTAAAATATAATAATGACATCATAATTAATCCGATAGTTTTTGCCGGAATATGATCTCAGGTTATAATTTAAAGTACGAGATTAAGTTTGAGGTTGTAATTCGCAAAACTGAAAGTTTAAGGTTGTAATTCGCAAAGTGTAAATTTTTTTGGATTGTAAGTGGCAAATTTTCCTATTAATAAATCCCTCCCTTAATTATAATTTTTTCTCCCATCCCTACATGGGTGAGCCCATGAGCAAGATTCTTATTAGATTTTTGGACAAATGAATTGTCCAGCATTCTAAGTTGCTTTAACATTGAAGAACAGTGGAATTGAAATCTTGATGGGGTCGAGTCTACGAATGTTAAGCGCTTAAGCATATAGTTTAACGATATTTTATGTGGACACAGAAAGTGTTTAAGTGCCGACTTATACTCCTTATAAATATTAAAATATACAATTTATAAATCTTACTTTTTATTAGTTTAGACTCATACATGACACGAGAAAAAAGTAATAATAATAATAATAATAAGGAAGTGATAGAGACGAACCTGATGAACATATATAGATAATAATGATAGTATTAGATTCCACAATTTAATATTACAAATCCAAGGGGCTTTATTTAAACATATAAGCATATACGTAAACATGATAACAGTTGCATAATAGAAAAGGCAGGTTATATAATTAAAGTATTAAGTGCCCCTTAGGTGTGTTATACTTATACTGCACTCAGTTGGGGATGGGGATCCCAATTGTAATGCGATCGAAACTAGCAGCAACCAAAGCCCGTTTGTTGCCATTGTCCTTAATTTCAGCAGTGGCTGTAGCACCTGTCTCGTGGTCAATGAACTGACTTTTGTTGGTTGATGCATCAAGTTTCTTTTCTATTTCACTCCACTCCATTTTCTCCAGATTGTATTGACTCCCAGCTTCCACATACACCTGCGTCACAATGTAGCCTCCCAATTATTTCGTTTATTTATCCCTTCACACATACACGTATTACACGCATTGTGTATTTGTGTCTTGTATTCTCCATATGTGTAATTGTATAATCTCTCCGTCTCATAATGAATTATTACCTCACTTTCATAACCATCTTTACATTTTATGTTTTAGTCCGTTACATAATATTCTTTACATTGTGCTTTATATTATTTTGGACATGAAAATGTATTATATTACCCCTCTACCCCACAAAATTTACATCTTTCCACTCATTTTCTCTCACTTTATTCATTATTTTCTTAGGAAAATGAAAATCTACAACTATGATTTGTGAATAATACAAATAACATGTCATTTTCATAATTAATTCGGTAAGGAAAAAGAATAAAAAGTGAGTTAAATAAATAAAATTTAAGCTTAATTAAATAAATATACTTTTTGCTTATGCCATGTGAATTATACTATTCATCAATAACAATTATTGATCTTGAATAACCCATTTTCTTACCCCTACACACCTTTTAATATTGTTTTTCTCCTATTTTATCCATATTTTATTTCAACCACCTCTACACATCTTACTATTGATGCAAAAAGTAACTGTAAAGATCATTATGAAATAGAGGTAATGTGTATATAATATAATATATGTGTATACGTCATTTATGAATTACCTTGCTGTCTTGATTGGCATCATCGGGCCTATTCCAAGCCAAGAGATATCCAAGAGCAGGAGCCATCTTATCAATGGTACCATATATGATTGCGCACTTGGAGCCTACAACCACTGGAAGTGGTCCTTGAGAAGTAGCACCTTGGTGCACAAATGCACCATGGCCTTCTCCACCAATTGAACCAGGAGGGTTAGTTAAGAATCGTCCCTCAGCGTCATGGGTTTTCTTAAGCACTATTACCCTACGCTGGAGATTCTGCATAACACCTCCTACAACAGCCAACTGATGTTGCCCGTCCTTTTCGTTGTTGGCTAGGATACTTTGGGCATCCTGCATAGCCTTTCCGATTGCCGCTTTCTGCTTGTCATTGAATTTGCTATCCACTTGAGCTTGTTGCACCGAAGCCATTATTGTTATGTTAGCTTAAATGTTTCTTCTTCGAAAAGCTACAAAATCAACCAAAGTTGAGTCAGTAGAGCACTTCAAGAGCTAGAAATTACACATTAATAATTATTATCCCATTTAGAGTGTGTTCTATTAACTTCATTGTCACTTATTTTTCCCGAACTTATCTTGTCTGAACTTATCTGAACTGATTTTTCCTGAAATGAGTGGAAATAAGGTGAACAAAACAAAGTTTTATAATTAACTACAAACAAAATAACAACCGGTTACTGTAAGATAGAGGAGGAGAAAAAAGATATGGATTTAGGCTCAATTTGCTTTGACTAGAAAATATGTTTCCCATATTTTCCTTTGTTTGATTTGTTAATATGAGTGTGGGGAAAAAAATTATTTTCCAAAAGGTGGAAAGTAGCATTTCAATGGTGAAAAACATTTGCAATTTGAAAAGACGAAGTATAACATTTCCCTCCTTCGTTTTTTGTTTTCTCCATAACTTAAGCTAGTAACAAATGAAAAATATTTTACAATATATTTTCCGTTGAAAATTATTTAAAGTGAAATGACTTTTTCATTAGGAAAAAAAATATTTTAGAGCAAAAGAAGCCGCAATTCAGAGGAAAGAAATAGAGTATACCTTGAGTGTAGTAGATAAAAGAAGTTTATGGTTCGCAATGCATGGCTTCACCAAGTTTCTATTTATAGTGGGAGTTGAGAGGCCGAAGAGTTGTGCATGCATATAATACTCCTATTATTTTATTTACAAGAATAAAGGAATAAGAATACGTGCATAGATAAAGCATCAACTTCCTTTACAAGAACTTAAGAATAAAGGAGAAAAATAAAGGAATAAGAATACTATATATAGAACGTGAAAAAACAAAAAAAAATCTCCATTGTAATCATCTTCGCCTTATGAACAATCCATGGACTATGGACCGTGGTGCGCATAGAGCATAGTGCACCAAAAGAACAAATGTGCATAAGCAAAAGAATATGAAACTACGGCAAAAGAACATGCGATATAATATTTTATTTTTTTGTTATAAAAATAATATATTATTTTACTATTTATTAAAAACCTAAATAAAAAAATACTCATGTTCTTTTCTCGTAACAAGATGTTCTTTCAATTATATATTAGTGTTCTTAAGGTGCACCATGCTCTATGTACACTATGGTGCACCTTCTAAATTGCGCCTTATGAATGCTCATTATCAAAATAATAAACAATTGAAAAACCAGAATTGAAAAGTGAAAAGTGAAACATCATCATAATGATAAACAACCCAACGTTTTAATTGAACTTAAAATATTTTTACCAAAATGATAAAGGTCGCAACATGCGACCTTTAAGCCGTGTCACAATGATGACATGTCATGCTCATGTGTCATGGTTTAAATTGGAATCTAAAATATTTAACTTATATATCCTATTATACATGTTTAAAATAAAGGTAGGAAAATCTTAATATTGTAATTTGTTTCTTTCTTTATATCGATTACCTTATTTACATATTTTCATAGTAAAAATTTTGCATTGATAATAAAAATATTATGATGACTCATAGCCTACGTGGTGCCTATATGTACCAATTAAACTCCGACACTTAAGATTGCAACAACTAAATGTTGTCGCAACTTGCGACCTTTATCATCACCCTTTCTAAAATATTTAGTCTAATATCAATATAAACTCATCAACTAAGGGTACGTTCTATTCACCTTATTTGTAAGAATGAATAGAGTACGATGCAGAGAGGCACGAGCAATAGCTCATAGCCGAGTGATCGATTGTTCACGGGCAACGAGAGAGAGATCATTGGCGAGTGAGCGAGAGATCACCTATGAATGTTAGTGTAAACAAAAACGAGCAAGAGATTGCTGACGAGTAAGCGAGAGATCTACCAAGTACAAGTTGGTGTCGGCAGCAGCTATAGCGGATGGTACCGATTCTGAAGAAGATATAATGAATAAACACATCAGCTCTATATAATGACAGTAGTTTTTTCATTTGCCATTTATGGAAAGAAAAAAATAGTAGAATTTTTAAAGGTGGTAAATTGAATGTTGATAGCGTATGACTTATAAAACTAAAAAATCAAAAACTGGAAACTAACAGTGATATCGTACGAGTCCGTAGTTAGGCAAATCCAAATATGATTTGTATTTGATGTTATAGCGGGAAACAATTATGCTATATAGTCTGTAGTTTGTATTAGTTTAACGTTTTAGCTTATTTTAAGTAAGGGGAGCCTTCCTAGAAAGGTTGTCTTACTACAGTGATGCTACTTTGCTAATGAGTGTAGGTTGTATACTTGTATATTGTTGGTTTCAATTTTACTTTAATTAATATAATTAAAATTTAGCAAAAAAAAGAAGAAGCTATGTGTCAAAAAACTTGAACTGAAATGTATGTCTTCGATACTATAAAGTAAGACATGATAAAATGAATGAGGAGAAGGTTACCTGGCATATTTTTTTTAGATTTTTGTTAATAACATTAATATAGATTATTCTCGGAAAAAACTTTATCTACCCACCGGGTAAACTACCCACCACTAATAGAGAGTGTGGTAGTGGAATCCACATCAGCTTTATTAATTGTTTTTTAATGTTCTATTAGTAGTGGGTTATCTACCCAGTGGGTAGATGTAGCAATGTCCATTATTCTCCGTATATGTCGTTAAGATATTCACATTATCGCTCATATCAAGAGCAACAAAAAAATATTCTTGCACAAAATTTAAATATATGATCAAAACTGTTATAAAAAATAAAAAAATAATCATATGTGACGGTTTTATGTGTAAGATTAACTTCTTTCCAAATGGTTATATACATTCTAGTTAAATCATTACATATTTCATGTGATTGAATAGTTATATTCAATTAATTATAGGATTTTTTTGTCATTTAACACCTTAAAAAAACTAGTTTTTGTAATTTAACACCTTACTTATTTTTTATTGTTTTTAAACACCGTAAAAAACAAAAAAATTTAGAAATCAACACCACTTGACAATTATAAGCCAAACAATTATACTTTCTAATCAAATCATTTCACTTTTATTGTTTAATGTTAACATCAGGACGGGTTCTTATGCGTTACCTAAAATTAGGTTCTTGCTTCTACTTGCGCACTACGGAGTATTTCGTTGTTCATTGTTTATGGTTAGATGTGACAATTTGAACTTCTTACCATGAAATACTCTCATTTATCTATCCAAATCAAAATGTAAGTTTACCAGTTGCATATAGTAGTGATACGATTGAATATCTTGAATTTATTACACCGTTGTAAAAAATGATAGATACAACACAATTATTATATAATAACATTTTGTAAAATTGGTCTATTGTAAAAATTGAAGGATTTTAGTACCAAAGTGGACGATTATGTTAACATATAAATGTTCACACAAATTATTTTTGATAATTTTATCCGATATATTTTAGGGGTCAAAGATAAGAGCATAGGTTCTACAAAGTATATAATAGGACAAAGTATATCCTTTTATCCTTATTCTCCCACTTAGGCACTTAGCTACATTCTCTTTGATTAATTGGGGAGAAATGAAAGAAATAAAATAAAGTGAAAATAACATATTAAATTTAAATTCTACAAAGTATATAATAGGACAAAGCTGAAAGAACAACAATTAGCCTCTGTTTCATCACTTAATTTTCACTTATTTGAAGTGTAATAAGATAAAATAAAGACTGTTGAATTCAGAAAAGATAATACAAAATATAAGATAAGATAAATTCATACGTAATATAAGATAAATAATAAAATATAAGAATAAGTTAAAGGTCAATAAGTTCAAATAATGTCTTTTTATAATTCCCAATAAGAGTCAATAAGATAATACTCCGTATAAGATAAGGGGTAATATGATAAGATAAGTTAAAACGAATAAGATAAGAAAAGATAACATAGGTAAAATTCCCGTGAATCAAACGGTACCTAAATGGGCTATTCCAACATATATATAGAGAGATTCAGTGAAAACACCTCTGTAAGTGAATACACTACTTATATAAGAATGAATCTAGGCTATTGGATTATGAGGGATCTAACCGCGTGATTCGCCTTGAACATTAATGGAAAAGGTGTAAATAAATATATTTTTCTTATATAAGTTAGAACACGTTGTATGTTACTCCCCCCTGTCCCTAAAAGATTTAATATACCATAAATGAATGTCCCTATTTGTTTGCCTCATAACTTATTTGGCGTGTGGTCCTCATGTGTCTCTCCTCACACATAATTATTTAATCTAACTAAAAGACAAATCTACCTACTCATTTGCTTTGGGATGTAACCAATTCTTAATAAAGTGAACGGTAGGAGTAGTTAGGGACGAAGGGAGTAGTTTAGAACATGTTGTATATTTGTTCAGAACGTGGTGTATGTTTTTTTAGAACATGCATGTTGTATATTTTCAAAACAAGCTGCATATTTTTTCAGATCATGAAATAAACAATACACAAACTTCAACTCCATTTCCTCCCCTTTTTCTCAAAGATTTCCCACATTTCATTCAATTAAATTCGTCTTTAATCTTCAAATTATTCAAAAGTTTGTTATAATACTTGCATACGATCTTCTACATTTGAACTAGAATGATCCATTTTTCATCTTAACACAAAGAATAGACCTTCATTTATGTTTTAATTTCCTCCTCTTTCTCTCTCTTTTTTCATCATCATTAGAGTAAATGATTCAACCATTTTATGACGCGCTCTTAAGTTTAGTTGAATTTAAATAACTTTGTTGAGTTTAAGCTTAAAGTTTTAATAGATTTTATTTGAGCGGAGAGAATGAGTGTTTTTTAGTAGAAATAAGTTGGGGGAATGTAAAGAATTTGGTTCAATTTGAGCTGAAAGCTTCATCAATTCTATTCGAGGAGAGAGAATGGGTACTCATGAGCAGAGGGGTCTTCAAATTTCACATAACTGGGGAGGGAAAATAAAGAAGAATCTAAATTGTAACTTTATGAACAAACAATCAATAAATTTTAGAACATGATTTGTCATGGTTTAGAACATGAATTGTCACAGTATAGAATGTGATAGTACGAGATTTTAGAACAGTAGTCACCATTTAGAACAGTTTCTTTTTTGTTGAAGGAAGTCACAATTTAGAACCGGTGTTCAACCTAAATAAGTTGAATTTCAATAAGCTTGATGAAAAGTTTCGTTACACTTGTTATGAATTGCGTTGAATTTAAAAAACTTTGTTGAATTATATTTAAAAAGTTCTATTGAATTTGAGCTTGAAGTTTCAATAGAGACAACTTGAAGAGAGATAATGTGTATTCTTGCTAGAGAAAGTGGATCTTCTTGAGGAAAGAGAAAAATATTGAATTCATACGTATTTAATTATCTTAAGTCGAATTTCAAAAAGTTTGATGAAAATGTTTTTGAATTTGTGAATAACTTTGTTGAGCTTGACCTTGGAGTTTCAGGGGAGTTTACTTGAGGAAAAATTAGTATTTTTGAGAAGAGAGAATGAGTATAATAGAGGGGAAGGAAACAAAGTTAAGTTTGTAACTAATGAGTTCAACAAAGTCAAATTTCAGATAATTGAATAAAGAGTTTAGTTAAATTTGTGAAAACCTTAGTTGAATATTAGTTTGAAGCTTTAATGGAGTCATTTTGAGAAGAAAGAAAATTTTAGAAAATAGGATATGTTCTCACATAATAATAAGGGCGGATCTAGGAGGTACGTCTCACATTATTATATAAAAAAACTGTGACGTTAAGAGACCAGAAGTTTCAGATAACCGGTCTCTTAGAAAGTATTAAAACATTCTACCACCGCACTAAGAAACCGCAGTTAACTGCCAATTTGTTTGGTTAAATCAAGACCAAGGATTTCAATATCTGGTCTCTTAAATTCATGGATAAGAAACCAGTGTTTAAACATACATTTAAAACCTTACACATCTGTTATTTGATATTTCTGGTCTATTTACAATTTTTAAAACTCCCTACCTATTATCTTATTACAATTTATTAAATGAGTGCGATTATATTTACACTAAAAAGAACTATTATGTGTACGTTTTAGCGTATATACAGCCGTACGTAACTCAAAAAACAGTTAATAATTATGTGAAAAACATAATTGTTACTAGTATTATCGTTATTATCTAGCTCAATTAGTACAAGTACATTATTGTTAGGGAATGAGTATAAATATAAGATTAAAAAATAGTGGAATGAATTAATAGCTCAAGTTTTAGTGGAAAAAAAGTTTCTCCGTATTGTAGAGTTATTATTTTTTTATCGAGTCTAGTTTCGTACCCCTATCCATAAATTCCTAGATCCGCCGCGGTGACATAAGGATGTGTTCTCGCAAGAGTCTTCCCCTAACCTTCGGAGTTCGAACTAAAGTCTCCACCCGTTTATTAATGGGTCGACCTGATTTCGACCCAACCCTACCCATCACCAGTTGTAAGAACAACTCTATTTGCGGCTCTCTCTAGTCTCCATGCTAGACCTGTAAAAAATTGACCCGACCCAAATCGACCGAAAAATATTGAGTCTTAAACTGTTGTTACCATTGTTGGGTGTAATATAATTTTGATTTTCAATTATAAGTTATGTTATGGTTAATGACTACATATAAACTTTTGTACTATAATCTCTATTATATAAGTGAAGAGTTGAGGCACAATAACGTAATCACACTTTTTGTGTTCCGTTAGAAAAGACTAAAATACCCTCTCCCCTTTTACTCTCAAACCCTTCGCGTAAAACACAAAGTTCACTTCTCCGCCGCTTCACTCTTACATATATACTTTCTCCCTCCTCCCTTCACTCAAAGATCTCAAATCTTCAGTTTTCTCTCATCTTCTCCCGCGACGACAACAACAACCATGGCGGAACACGACTTGACACCGACAATAAAGAAATTGTTCTAAATTTCGCCGCCGACAAGAAAATTTGGGGATGGGTGCGGTATGTGCGATGCATAATTCTGACATGGTGGTGGTTGGAGATGGATTATTGGGTTAAGCATAGCTAGAGATCTTCTTCTCCGGTATGATTTATCTGTCGCCGACGTCGACACTGTCGTTACCTACTCCGGCGCTACGGGTGCCGG
The DNA here is from genome assembly GCF_020520425.1 of Spinacia oleracea. Taxonomy (NCBI): domain Eukaryota; kingdom Viridiplantae; phylum Streptophyta; class Magnoliopsida; order Caryophyllales; family Amaranthaceae; genus Spinacia; species Spinacia oleracea. The sequence goes on from NC_079489.1 coordinate 63,259,590, forward strand.
TAAATTAAAATTATACTCACTACATATTGGTTCTATTGGTTGTTTTATGTGATTCTGCTTATTTTATTGCTGAATTGAAGTCGATTCACACTATGCAGTTCCTATGATTTTACTACAATTATTCTACTCTGATACTTAATATGTGACTCACCTATATGTTTGATTTTCCATAAAGATCGGACTTTGAATTCTGGTGTAAATTTTTTATCAAAATATGTGCCAGACAACACGTTGCTATCTCTACATAGCTTGTGGATGCTATTAAAGAACCATATGATCAGTTCATCTAACACTTGAGTTTAAATCAAATCAGAAAATATAAATTTTTAATAATTGAGCTCAAACTCGAACAATTGAAAAAGTCCAACCCAAAAAGCGAATGGAATTGAATAAGATGGGATCTAGGACTTCTTCCAAATAACTTTACCACACTGATGATGTTCCTCAAGGTACCTTTCTCTCTCCTAGGGTTTTTATTTTTGTTTTGATTTTGTTTTGTTATTTTATGGAATTGTTTGTTTATCACTCATAGAGTTTTTAATTTTGAATTTGATTTGAGGTTAATTGTTGATTTGAATGTAGATATGGTGGATAAGAGAGTTGAGGTTGTTGCGAGATTGAAGTCACTGGAGGAAGGTGCGACACCTTGGTTTCATTTCTTCAGAACGAGGACAAAGTTCAGGAATTGCGTGTTGATAAACAGTTTAATCTTCAAATGCTCAATGAACGTTATCACATCAGCGGTGATAAATTTCACATCAGCAGTGAGTTTTATTTGATTTAATTTGACTAAATTTTTTTTACTAATTTAATTTTACCAATTTGGGAATTTTTATTTTTTTAGGATTTTACAGTTGATGCTTGATTTTGGTTAAAATAGTACATTCTTTGATGAAAATGAAATTTTTATTTTTAAATATGATTCTGTGTTCATTTTTTCCATGAGTCAGACTCTGGGTTTCGTTGATTTTTGCTGGTAATTTGATATTTAGGTTAAAAATGAATAAAAATTCACTATTTTGTTGTATAAGTATGACAGAGATGTTGTATTGATCGATATTAAAGTTACCAAATTTATTGGGATTTTGGGGATTGAGCTTGGATGCTGCTGGTGTTCAGGAGTATTTTCAGTTTGTGTTTCTATTAGTTAAGGAGTATTTTCATTTTGTGTTTCTTGAGAGAATGTGTTTTCGTGGACTTACAAAGATAGAAATGGAGTTTCCTGGGAAAAGAAAATTTGAAACTGGCTTATCCGTTTTAATGGGCTCCCTTAGTTCCATGTCCTATCATCCTTTGGATGTTTTGGGGATGGGGTGGGTGGGTGGGTGATGGAGGTGTTGTTAAGATGGTTGTTGATGTTAGGGCTCGAAGCTATCATAAGATTCATATTGATGTTATTTCTATTTAAAATACTTTTGATGTTGTCACCATCCACCAGTTGTCATGTATAAGCCAATACTTTGTGAATTTCAATGCATGAACCCTTTTCATTTTCATCTTGATTGCTACTGGCTACGATTGACCATTAACACTTTTTTTTCTTTCTTTTTGTCGGTCTTCAGCTGCTACAGTAGCTTCCTAATGGCTGCAACTTCTACATCAGGATTGTAGGGGTTTACAGTTAAATACATAACATGATAGCAGAATAACCCCAAAGCCAGGAAGCATGTATAAAGTACATATATAGCATAACTTACATGTGAAGCGTATTTTCCCCTTTAGCTCGACGAACACGAACAAGAAATCCAAATGTCGTTCCTCTACTTGGTTCACCGACACGTTCAGATCCGTCTTGAGATTGATAGCTGAGACCTCCTTCAAGATTGTTTAGCTTTTGGGATGAACACTCTAATGGAGGCACATAGAGAATTAGGATTTTCTCTTGCCTTAGGTTAGAATAGAATGTTATGTTAAGTTGGAAAACATGTAGAATAGGTTATTAAAATAACCTTTTCATTAAGCCAAGCCAACCGGCCGAGCACAAGGCTCAACCGGCCAGCAAGCCCCACGACCGCATGCACACACACACAGCACATCCAGCAGTTGGGTCGTGGGCCGTCGTTATTGCTGCTCTTCCTTGCGCGCGCGCCAAGGCAACCCAGTCCATGGGCCAGGTTGCGCCCATGGGCCTTGCGCCTCGTGTGTTGGCTCGTGGGTTTGCTTTCGTGTTTGCTATTAAATTATCATTCGATAATTTATTTATCGTTTTCGTACTTGACGATCCATTGTCGTACGATACGATTATTCGTTTCGCCTAGCTTACGAATATACGCAACACGGTATACAATTTTACGATCCAATGTTAAATCGTATAATTATATTTTCCGAACTAATATCCAGAAAAGCTATTAAATAAATTTCCCATTCATTTAATTCGATGATCTGTTACATGCCAATGGTGTGACCTTATAGGTTCAGTCAAGAGTAAGTCGTGAGTCTAATTAGGATTAGAACTCACTGATCGGAAGCATTGTTCCATCCAACTGTTCCGATCACTTGATCTCACTTAATTAATTGTTCGTAATTAATCTGAACCTTGGTATTGGACCAATGCACCTAGGGTGAAGGACATATTTTCTTCAGTCTCCCACCTGTCCTTTAGTCAAGTGTGCATTCCAATTCCTTTGTCTCTTAGTGTTACTTACTGAACATAAGGTAAGATCCAAGCCATCCTTATTAGGTCCAGAAGTGTTTTTCGAATTACTGAGTTCAACTGTTAAACTTTTACAGAAGGTTAAGCCTTAACCATTCTGAGCACGGCCATGCAATTTCACAGTATCTAACTCTTCGAGAGGCCTTGTACAACAACAACACCATATCCTATCAAAAATAGGAGGACAATCCCTTCTTGTAACTTATTGTGAGGGAGTCGAAAAAGCACGAGGCTATTGCGTGACCTCGTCCCTCGTGGGTGTGACGCTTCTTTTTGTCAAATCAAGTGTAATTGGATTTCCTGTGAGTTTACACCCAATTGACTAGTAATATAGGAGTCGCCATTCAGTTTTTTACGACAATGAGAAAAACTGACAAAACCCGGTTATCGTGACATAAAGGGAGTGCAATTATGTTTGACCACGACGGCCGTAGGTTCCCTTGTGATCCCTGGTGGTGGGGATCGCTCAACGTACACCCGCAGGGTAGAGATTGAGGGTTCGGGGGACTGTAACTACCGAGAGGAGTACTCGCTCTTCGATAACTCCAGAGGCAGGATATCCTTACTAGCTCAGCATAAATAATTGAAGAGACATGCGTTAACTATGAAACTAATATGAGTCGATTTTAACAATATGCAACATATAGTACTAGATCGAGCGCGATTATCTGATTTAGATTGTTTTAAGGGACCTAGCATGATAATCCAATTTTCCAAAAATATCATATTTATTAAGCGTGATCGAACAATCAGATTTAGTTAGTTTAACAGTTCATAAAAGGGCGAGGAAAGCAATTAAACCATGGAAAAGGGACACATTACGACGCACCCTTGAGAGGTGCGTCACGGTTCTCAGTAAACTAACCACTTTGACTTTGCTATTTCTCCTTTTATTTAACGAATCTCAAGTTATGGGACGGGATACGTTCTGTTCGATTTATGGATCGATTACGACAGAACGCGTGATCAGTTTTACAGCGTGAGGCTTAGGCTTAGGGGTGTAGAGTCAATACTCAGAATAATAATTGTGTGTTGTGTGTCTTTTTCACGTCGAACTTAAGGCCCTATTTATAGAAAAGAGTTCGTGGAAAGATAGAATTGCAAAACTCTAATCCACGAGGATTTAGGAAAAAACACGTACCAGGTATTTTCAGCGCCCAGAGCCAGGCGTTGAAAATAAGATCTGGGCTGTTTTTCTAAGTCAGATTCGGATTCCTAGAATCCGGAGTATTTGAGATTTAATTGAGTCTCTTAGTGCGTATTAACCTTGTGACGGGATGCGTCTGGGCCCGTTACGAACTCTAGGCTCGTTAGGATTTTAATTAATATGTGACTCTTACTTTCGAATCATATTAGGAATAGGATTCTCTCGCAATTTCTATCTCATTTAGGATTTATGTTGGAGTGCAACACCTAATTCTGACAGGTTTCTATCTTTTATGACTTACCACTTTTAACAACTACCCATTACGGAAGTTACTATTTTTAGCAAGTTTCCATAAATAGCAGGTTTCTATAAATAGCAGGTTTCGGGTGAAATGAAAAGGGGTAATGAGATTCGTTATTTTATAGGAGATGCGTTGTCAAGTGGAGATTTACGTTTTCATCATCGAACCTTCCCTTTCGGGAATGGGGACAAAAGTAGGTGTCTACAGTTAGCCCCCACTTTGACTGAGTCTTGGAATAAGACGATGGTCAAAGTACTAGACGGAGTGCGCCACACAAGCCATGGTGACCTGTTTTTGCGAGGGTCTCACGAGCCCCCGAGTGATAACATTTGACTTAAGGGTCATCACTTGAAATGTCGACATATCCCTCACGTGTCATTGGGATTTGTCAACAGATAGTATAGAAACTCCCTCACTTTGTCATTGGAAGTATCTAAAGAGACGTAGAAACTCCCTCACTTTGTCATTGGGAGTAGCTACAGATGTTTTTCGAAATAAGAGCTATAAAGTGTAATTGGGCCTGGCCAAGCCCAACCACGAGGTAAAAATGTTTTTAAAGATTCTCATTTTCAGGGCTAGCTAAACGAGAAAACCCCCTTGTTTTTATGGGATGTAAAACGAAGGAAAATCCAGCACATCGCTCTTTTTTGGAAAAAATGGAAAACCAATCACATCGTTCTTTTTTGGAAAAACGGAAAACCAATCCTTTAATTTTTGGAAAAAGGGAAAACTGATCCTTTAATTTTTGGAAAAAGGGAAAATCGATCCTTTAATTTTAGGAAAAAAGAGAAAACCGATAAAGGTTATCGCTGCAGCGACTAGGACCTGCGCGGTTAGTGACGCAGACCCCGCCGGCTAAAGATGGCGAGCCTGTCCGCTAAGGGTGGACACCCCGTCCGATAGAAGTGGACGAATCTGTTTTTGAAATTTGAAGATAAGGACTTACGCGGTTTGTGACGTAGACCCCGCCGGCTAAAGATGGCGAGCCTATTTTGAAATTGAAGACTTTATTTTCCGAAATTGAGGACCTGCGCGGCTAGTGACGCAGACCCCGCCCGTTGAAGGTGGGCGAGCCCATTTTGGATTTCTTACTTTCTTTTCATTTTGCCTATGTAGAAGGGCTTTTGTGATTACAACCTGTTGGTGGGTCGCAATATTTCCTGATTAGGTGTGTCCTATAAGTGGGCCCACACTGAGTATATTTCTGTTAACGATATTTTTAAAATACCGTTTTTTCCCCCTTTTTTTTTGAGATTATCCAAACACGGGACTTGTGTATAGGGCAGCCCGGGAATGTGATTTTGATCGCGCGCTCTCTGTTGGAGTATACTTTTCGCGAGCCCCCAAGCACTCGGGCTTTGGTGCTCATTTTTCGCATGTTTCATAACGTCTTTTAATCATGTTTGGGGTCGAGCTCGTATGTGCGAGCGCCCCTTTCATAGTAGTGTGCTACTTTGGCGAAGTCATGGGGTGCGACTTCAGTCTTCGGGCGACAAGGTTTAATATCATTCGGTTTAGCTTGGCCCGATTTAATCATTTGACAGACAAACATTTTTTTATTTGAGAAACCAACGACTTAACAACATTTTTTGGTGTTTCGAAGAATGACCTTGATATTTTTTGTTTTGAAAAGTGTACGCATGTGTTTCTTGAGACAAGTCTAAGTTTCGACCAAGTTTTACCATTCATTTTTGCTATTTGGGAGCTTAAAGGTGCTTTTGGGCTTGATCTTAATTGTACATAGGGCCTCGTGCCTAGCAACACGGTTTTAAGTCTTTTCCTGCTCCACGTTTTGTGAAATCTGGGCCTTGGGCTGCATTTTCGGCGCCCAAGGCTGGGCGTTAATTATTTCGGCGCCCAGCTTCGGGCGCTGAAAGTCCTTTCCTGCCGAATTTTGACTTTCAGATTTCTTAACGCGTTTTCGAATGGGATTAGGATGTCACTTGATGCGTTCAGCTATATATAGAGGCTAGATACGTCCCTATTTTCCATCACTCTCAATTTCCTTCTTTCTTTGCTGTGTTTTAATTACTCCTTGCTTTCGTCATGTCGATTCCCACTTTCTCACTCCAACGGACTGTTAGGCGTTGGCTACGGGCCCTTAATCCTACAGAAAAGGCTTTGTTGAAAGAATGCCACTTAGAGGCACTTTTAGGCTTACAACAAATTAACATTGACTATAATTTTCTGCACGCAGCCCTAAGCTTTTGGGATTCTGATCATCATGTTTTTGTCTTTCGGGGTAACGAAATATGTCCTTTGCCAGATGAATTTGCTGCGATCCTTGGTTATCCTACTAATGCTACCCCTGCCACCCCTGGCACTATTGAAGAGAGTAAAACAACCATAGGGGCTTTCCTAGGACTAGATGCTAACATGCTTGCTGAAGTTGTTGTAGGTGATGAAGTTAATTTGGCAAAACTTGTAAAACATCACTTGAGACCTAGTAAGAATATGACCGAACAGAAATTGAATATTCGAGCCCTTGTATTTTGCTTGTTGAATCATTATTTGCTGTCGAATAACAATGGTGAGTTCGGTGACATAAGGTTGATCCCCTTGATTAGCCAGATGGAAAGTTGCTATTCTATTATGCCTTTGGTGGTTGCCGAGACTTTGGTGAGTGCGGATGAGCTGAAGAAGGACGCCAAATCTGAATATTTTAAGGGAAGCCCCCTATTACTGCAGGTAATCGATTTTTTTTGCGCACGTATACGTTTTTTTTCATATATATTTTTCATTCGTCCTGCCTTGGGGCTGAGTTTCAGCGCCCAGGGCTGGGCGCTGGAATTTTCGGCACCTGGTCCTGGGCGTTGAAACTGCGCCCCAGGAACCGTTTTCTTTTTATTATTATTTTTTGATCGTACCCGTTTTTTGCAGATTTGGCTCGTGGAACGGCTTAGGCTCTTGGAAGCTCCTGCCGATCCTAAACATTATCGCCCTATAGCCTTGGGTAACCGAAAATACTTGCACCAAGGCCAGGACGAGGCCGAATGGGCCTCCTTTTTTACTTATGGCATCTGTTCTATTAAGTGGGTGGTACCGTGGTGGGGTTTGACTACTATGACGGGGGGTTCTGATGTATCGGTTTATGTTTCCTTGTTGGGGCTATCTCGACCCATTTATATTTTACCTTACCGAGTCATGCGTCAATATGGTTTAAGGCAGACTATCCCCTTTTCTGATACGGTACCACCTAAGGTAGCGACCTTTTCACAAGCACGGGTTCTAGCATGGGCTAAGCATTATGATAGTCTCCCGCGTTGGGCCGTAGCTACAAATGGCTTTGTGGGTCTTTCTGAAAACTACAAGTTGTGGATGAGCTCTGATGATAAAGCTGTGAGGACCGAGGCTCGAAATGGGGAGCCGGCTGAGCTTTTGATACCTCGTATTCGTGTTAAGTATGAGGGTCCTGATTCTGCCAAACCTCGTACCCATGGTATTAAAACTGTGAAAGCTCGTCCTGATCGAAAGCGAAAGGAAGTTCCTCCCCGTTTCAGTTTCAGGCCTAAAAAGATGCCTAACATGAAGGGGCCTGCTGTTGTTAAAAGAAATGCAAGCTCTCGCGGAGATCGTCGCCGGAACAATGTATGGGTTAGGAAGGCTCAGCCGCCTGTAGAAACAACGACTAGTCTAGTTGATGATATAATCCTTCTCCCACCATTGTCTGTGCCCTTGAGGCTGAGCGGGCTATAACTGAGAATGTTTCTGAAGCCTCGGCGTCTTTGGAAGTTAGTGTCCAGGAGGCGGTTCTTATGGAGATTGATATTGGGGCAGCGCAGAAGACTGTGGGGGTGGATCCTGCGAACATTGCACTCTACAAGACTTTATTTGATGATCCGGAAGAACTAGATTAGTGTAGTTCTTGCTAGGGTGTAGGTGCCCTTTATTTATTTCAGTTGTGTTTGTTTTTTCATTTCTTGGCACTTTGTTTTCCTTCTTATTATTTTTTTAATAAAGGCGTATTTTGTTTTTTTTTCATTTTCATTTTTTGTTTCTCCTCCTTTTTTTTATATATTTTTATATGTCTAACACTTTTTGCACAATTTATGTATGTTTGTTTTTTTTTATTGGACCGAATCCTTGGTAAGGATTGCCTACGTATCTTGTCAGAATCAGGTCGCGCGTAGTTCTGGCTAGAATAAGTTCTAGGATGCCAGATTTTAATAGATATGCCCTGAGGTGGTAGCATATTACTTAATCGGTCAAATGAGTAAAGTATTATCATTATTTTAGTCTGCCGTTTTTTGTTTGCCGTAAGTCGCGTAAAAAAAATGAAATTCGACTACTTTTTGTATGGCTATATTTTTTGGTGAGCCTATTTGGATACGTGCTGTATCCCCCAAGTGTTCGTTATTTTTCCGTTATGTGCGGATAAAATGACGAGCACTTCTAAAAAAATTTAGGCAGGCAGAGAGTTTCAACGCCCAGGCTGGGGCGTCAAAGATTTCGGCGCCCAGCCCTGGGTGCTGAAAATGACTTGGGCGGTCGTTTTTTACGCTTTGTTTCACGTGTTCTTGCATTTATTTATTTTTTTCTTTTTTTAGTGCTTTGATTTTGCTCGTATTTAAAATCAATTTTGAGGCTAATTCGGAGGTTTTTTTACTGTTAGCGTGAGATGCATTTTTGTCCGTATTAATTTTTTCTATCCGTGACCCGAAACGGATTTGAAAATGGAGTTAAGGTGTGGAAGATATGAAGATCTTTGTATAGGCTTTTTGGGTGGATTGAGGTGCGCGTTGTTAGTGAAGGGTATGATGGAATTATGTTTTATGAATCTGTTTTTTGGTAACATTTGCATTGTTTTGGATTTTGATTTCCTTTGATTTCTTTGGGTTGCATGGATTGACTCTTGTGATAACACTGGTTGACTTTTTAGGTTTTTTGGGGATATGAATGGGATGGTGCGGTTTATTTTGTGGGTTTCGGGAACTGGTTCCCATGGCACTATTTCAAGACCGAATGGGCCTCGTTTGTTGGGCCTTAGAGTGGGCCGCCTCTTTATTTTGCAAGTACATTTGGTGTTTACTTAGTGTTAGAATAAAATTTTAGGAGAAATATTACGCCTTTATTAATTTGGAAAGTAAGGAAAACACACTGAAACAAACTTGACCTATATTCTAAGGGGTCTTAGGACCATCTAAAGTCTTTATTATTTTTCTACCAATCTAAAGAACTACTAGGCGCTTTTTACTACGGTGCTCTATGTGGCTCAAGCCTTGGGTTTAGTCTCGTAAAACTTTGGTCCTTCACCGGTACTCATCTTGAATTCTATTCCTTTTCATTGACCCACTGATATGTCTTCACCCATCCGTTCCCGATCTCTTCTAGTGTTGATGCAGGAGCGATTAACCGGGTTTCATCTTGTAAAGCTAGGGTAGTCGTCACAGTCTCGTCCTCCATAGGCCTCGATTCGTTAAACAATGTCCATGGAGCCTGGTCGTCCAATATTTCAGTTGTTTTTAGTCTTGGTGAGGTGGGGTGCCTCATCCAAGGTGTGGCAGTCATGGAAGATTTCAAATCCTGGTTTTAGGGTTCAGGGAAATCACAGCACAGGTGTCCTTCTCCTTCCCGAACGAACATCCCGTTAAGGGTTCTTTGATATGGGGGAAGGAGGGTGGTTTATTTGGCCTTGTTAAGGCGTAGCCTAAACAGGCGGTCAGCAATATCTTCCTCCGTTGGTTCATAGCCTAAGCCAAAGGGAGTAGATTTGTTGGGTAAAGGATGGAATGTGCATTCCTTCTTCCTTATGCCCAATGGGGTTCCAAGGAAATAACCTTGAGCTAACAGCATTCTAGGGATGACTCGGGATGCATGCGGGTCTAGGAATGCTGGATCATAATCTTTGATGAACTGGATTGTTTCTTCCATTTGAAACCCGTAAAGGTCGTCTGCAGTTTCGGCCGTTCCAACCATAGTACAACTGACGTCGAGAGGAGGGGCGTGGATTTCTAGTATTACCCCGTTATGGTTAAGTTTAACCATTTGGTGCAAGGTAGAAGCCACACCTCCTAAGTCATGGAGCCAAGGTAGCCCCAAGAGGAGGTTGAAAGTGGGCTTGATGTCAATTATTTGAAACTCCGTGGTGCGTGCCACAGGCCCGGTTTGTATGGTGAGGTTGATTTTTCCCAACACAGGCCTTCGGGAGTTATCATAAGCTCGTACCCCTTGCGTGGAGGTTTGGAAGTCATTATTTCCTAGCCCTAAGCAATGGGCGGTTCGCAATGGGCAAACATTGACCGCCGAACCGTTATCTACGAGCGCTAGGGGGATGTTTTGTCCTTTGCATCCAACCACTAGCTAAAGGGCTTTGTTGTGAGCACCCCCCTCTTTGGGCAAGTCTTTGTCAGTGAAAACTATGGCCTTTTCTCCGGCATCTCTCGTGACATGGCTAACCAGTGAGTCAGGTGTGATATCTGTAGGTACTGAGATGAGGTCGAGTGAGCGAATAAGCTTTTCGCGATGTTCCTTTGAAGTACACATGAGATCCCAGATGGTAATTTCGGCTTTGGTTCTTTTTAGTTGTTTCAAGAGAGGATTTTCAATGACTTCCGCGACGGTGGTGTGCCATCCATTCTCAGGAGTTTACCTAACTGGGATATCATCCATAGGAGGTGGGTGAATATCCGGTTGGTATATCCTTCCGGATCGGGTGAGGTTGTCGACCTCGGGCTCCTGAGGGGTGGTGTCAATGAGAGCATACCCGGGCCAAGTTTCAGTAAAGAGGTCCTGGCCCGACACTTGAGATAGGTAAATATCTTCAGCATCATCATCCCACACACCGCACACTTCTCTCTCGATTCGATCCATAGGGACCACAGCGGGTGGTGCACCTTGGGGTGTAATGTACACCGTAGGGACGAAGTTCTCATTTTCTGGTTGGTCGAGAGAGATGTGACAAGAGCCGAGTGGGCTCTTGTTGTTGTTGGGTTTTCCAACGTTAGGGAGAGGTATCACTTCATCCTCTATCATGTCCTGGATCGTATGTTTTAGATTCCAGCAGTTTTCGGTGTCATGCCCATTTCCTTGATGGAATTTGCAGTAAGTACCTTCGACCCAATATTTGTTCTTGACAGGAGGGTCACGGGTGGGGCCTATAGGTCTCAACTTTCCTTGATTGGTTAGTCTTTCAAAGGCTTGTACCAAATTCGACCCGAGTGGGGCAAACTTTCGGTCTCGGACCCATCTTCCAGGGCTTCTTCGGGCGGGAGTCTCCTCTACGGCATGGACTTCTTGAGCTTGGGATGTGTTGCCCCTGTTGTAGGTATTGCTTTTGTATGCGGGTTTACTTTGTATTGTTTTTACGAGATCATCCTCGATCTTTATTCCCACATCATAAACTCTTTTGAAAGTGTCAAGTCCCAGGTACCTAAGGTGCTGTCTGTAGGCCGGGTCCAGGTTGTCAATGAATTTTTGGACTAATTCTGTTTCGGGAGGCCTATTGATTAGCTGGGCCGCCTGATCCCTCCATCTAGCAAAGTAGGTTGTGAAACCCTCATTTTTCTTTTGGAAGAGAACTTCCAGCTCGCGCATGGTGACTTGAAAATCCATGTTCGACGAGTATTGCTTGATGAAGACATTGACAAAGTCTTCGCAAGTGGGGAAGAGCTTAGGGTCCTGGTGATAGTACCATTTGAGCGGCACAGGTTCCAAGGACAAAGGAAAGGCAGGTAAATACACGGACTTGTCCACACCTTTCAAGTTCATGGCATTCACAAAGCTCAATAGATGATCACGGGGATTATCCATGGCTTTAAACTTTGGTAAGTCCGATGAACTAAACTTTTCTGGTAGTTTGCCAGGAAAAGGTTCAGGATCGAGGGAGAAGTACTTGCTCCCCATGGTTTGCTGTAGGACCATTTTTTCAATCCTCTTCTCGTTATCGAGGTCATTTTTGGCTTGCGCAGCCGCTAAGGCTTCGTTTTCCATTTTCAGTTGGCCCATGAGTTGGGTCATTTGAGCCATCTGCTCTTGCAATTCTTCGATGGACATGTTTGAGGGTGCGAATCGAGGTTGGGGAAGCGGAGATCCTTGAAATGAGGGATGACGGACGGAGCTTGGAGTCACTAAACCTGGTGTTGGCGATGTATCTTCGAGGCGCACTAACCGTTGATTTCCTGATCGGCACCAAGTGGCAGGACCAGTCCTATGCATAAGATAAGCTAAAGTTTAGGTCCCAAAGTTTCAAGCATTACTTAGTCTAGACTTCGACTCTCTCTATTGGTTTTTCATTCTTTCTTTTGTTGGTACACTTTTTAGTTCTTTCTTTTGGTCATTCTTTGGATTTTCGAAACACTTGCCCGTGTGACATTCATAATTATTAGCATGTTCGGTTTTTAGTGCCGAGCATTGTCGTCGGTTTTTAGTTACTAATTTTTTACGAGTCGCTTTTGAAATCGAGTGCTTTTCTTACGCCCTCGTAGCAATTCTTTTTACGAACGTTTTTTGTGCTACGTATTTTCCTTTTGCGCGGGCACCGAGGCTGCTGCGCCTGACCAGAAGGCCAAGCAGCAACTTCAGCGCCCAGCGTAGGGCGTGAGAAATTCTGGCGCCCAGCCAGGGGCGTTGAAAATGCGTCCCTGGCTGGTTCTCGTTTTCTGTTTGCGTCTACTTTTGTTTATGCGACTTCGATTTTGCGTGCTTGCCTAATAACGTCCTTTACGCGTTGTGCAGCGTTTGTGGGATTCGTTACAGGCCATCCCGAGCGTCGCTTATTTTTGTGGCGATCGTTCGGGTTTGCGGAACACGTGTTTCGGTATAACTCTTTGGCAAATTGGTTTATGAATGTTTGGGCAATTTTTAAGGTCGTTGGTTTTTCTAGGATAGTTTGTCACACACAATCATATATTTCGCTACACATAACTAACATTCCATCATGAGGCAATAATAACATGTCATGTAGTTTATGATAGGCTTCTATGGGTAGTTATTTGCGCCTGGCTTGGTACCGCTTCTATCGTAGATCCAACACATGCCCCGGTCGAGGTAGTGTCTTCAGCAGACGAATTTCGCTCAAGAGACCAACCCGCAAGTGCAAGCCAAGAGGGCATGCAGGCGAGAGGGACCTAATGGGAGAGAGATTGGGTTTGGGACGGGTGTACTACTAGCGAAAGTGCCGAGTGGACAACATTCGAAGCGTATGCACCCCCCGGTTGGCGATGGGTATCCTTAGTCCCAACTCCCAAGATGAAACACCAAGGGAGCCAAGATTCGTTATGCGGTTCTGTCCGTTCACATTAATATGCTGATTTTCAGGTCATCCCAACTTGATTGGGAAATAAACGCGGGGTAGGATCGTTTCACCCTTCGGCTATTTTGATTACCTACAAGCACGAGTATTTCCTTCACTATCCCCAGTGGAGTCGCCACTGTGAGGGGGTCGAAAAACCACGAGGCTATTGCGTGACCTCGTCCCTCGTGGGTGTGACGCTTCTTTTTGTCAAATCAAGTGTAATTGGATTTCCCGTGAGTTTACACCCAATTGACTAGTAATATAGGAGTCGCCATTCAGTTTTTAACGACAATGAGAAAAACTGACAAAACCCGGTTATCGTGACATAAAGGGAGTCACTACTACAAATCCCGCCTCTTGAAGACGCTTTTTTAACCATTTTACGACGCCTTAAAGCGTCGCTAATTTAGACCTCGACGCTTTCTAGAAGCGTCGAGAAAATGACAGTCGAGAATTTTCTCGACGCTTTTAGGCGTCAAGAATGACGACGCCATTTGCAGACCCCAATTTTTGTTCGGCGTCGAGAACCTCGACGCTTTTCTTCGTCTAGACTTTTGATATTGGTGTCGACAACATTATTTTCCCGCTATGCCCACCTTTTAACTATTTTATTTTCTCGACGCCAATAAGCGTCCAGAAATTTCGGTTGTCGACGATTAAAAGCGTCAAGAAGTTGGCGTGAATTTTAATCTTAATGCTTACGATAACACGATTCCAAAAAGCGTCCACATTTATTTGTAGAAGGTTTTTTTTTCACGTATTCTGTATTGCATATAAGCTCTTTTTATTACTCGTACCTATTCATGTATCATATATATATATATATATATATATATATATATATATATATATATATATATATATATATATATATATATATATATATATATATATATATATATATATATATATATATATATATATATATATATATATATGATACAATAAAAATAAATTTAAATTATAAATAAATTTAAAAATAAAGTGCAACACAAGATCAATGAAACTTAAATTGTGAATAACTGGTCTTCAATTAACAATAAAATTAACTTAAGTAGTTAAAATTCATAGTACGTACACGTATGTTACTAACCAGAATCCAAACATACACGCATCAATATTACTAACCAAAATCCTAACCAACAGTAAAAAAACAACATCATAAATCAAACCCAAGAAATTAAAACTAAAACTTAGAAAAGCTAACTAGCTAGGATATACTGTATATACTACATATAGATGATCGATGGTAGTAGCTCATATGAAGCTCAACTGTCTTGGCCTTCATGCTGCTTTTGCACCTTATCACGTTGGACGACCTTCAAAGAAAAATACAATTAAAATATAATAAGTACATAATAAGTCGGAAACCAAAACCACGAAGGAAATTAAATACAACATGAGGAGAATTTCATATAAATATTTTAATCACGCAAATTGCTTACCTATCTTTTGGACTTTAGCCTATTAGTTTTTCATGTAGGTTCATTATTTCGTATTCATCATGACTGCAGAAGGAATTCATTACCTTGGTTAATTAGAAGAACGGTTTTTCTAGTGCAACTTTAGGAAGATCAATAGGTTAAACCTATGGCCCTTCTTACTCTTAGGAAGATCAGTAGGTTACTCTGTTTCATTTGATTCTAAAGCCTGAATTTCTTTGTCTACGGAATCAACCCGACCTGGACGATCTTTAGCTTTCTTATAGGTTGATGGCTCAAGACAAACCATCACATTTGAGATGAAAGAACAAAAAGTAGGATTTGAGTTTAAAAAAACATAAAATGAATGAGAAGAGGAAGAAAATGTCTTCTGGTATTTGTATTTATCTAAGTCTTACGACAGGTATAGAGTGGACAAAATCATTATGTTTGGAAGGTAGTTTAGGAACACAGGAAGAATAACAGGTACAAAAATAGGTAAGTTTGAGTTGGAAGATGAGGAAAGGGTGTGATGTGGACAGGAAACAATAGGAGAAGAGACATTCAAATAAATGTCTTGGGTGAACACCTATCCTTCTGTGCTCCTGTGAACACCTCTACCCTACCCTATCCTAGGAACACCTATGCTCCTGTGATTCACAATGTCCTTACCTAAAAACAGAGACCCACGCTGATGATGAAATATTCGGTTCCATAATCAAGATCTAAAATAGTTTACTTTCTTGTGAAGTGTCTCATCATGCTCCAAAAAATCTAAAATAGATTATAACACCGGAAACTTACTAGGCAACAAGTCAGTCCAAATAGTATGTATAACTTTGATCTAACAACCAATATCTTGTTAGTAGTGTGGTCCTCAAATAAGCATTCTGTGGAATTGAATGTCATCACTCATTACTTATTATTAACATCTCTCATTATCAACAACCCCTTTCCACTCCATACATCACCTATCTCCCTAACAAATCAGAGATTGACCGTCACAAGAGCAGTCATTGTTATTTTAGAATAGATACGATCAGTAACTTAGTCAATGATCTAATTGCTAGTATGCACATTACTTGTTTGCACTAGAATAAGTAGGGAGAGTTGGTAATGAACTTCATGCACGTTACTTACTTGTTAGTATAAATACAAATTGGTATAAACACAAATACAAATTAGTATAAACAAAGATTTGGCATGGAAAATCAGTTATAAACCAATGGTAATAGGAAAGCATAACGAATAGTCCCAACTGCTTATCATTACAAGCCATGAACAAAAAAATTATTTACCTGTGTGTAATCAAAAATTTTGAGCAACCTGAGAGACCAGCAACTGTTTGCAATTAATCCTAGTGTCTCGTCTGTAAGGAGGCGACACCATGAAAGATCCAAGAACTCGAGATTTTTGCAACGCCTAGCAAGATAAATGGCGGTATTCTGGCCAACCTACAGAAAATAGCATACTCTGAGAATCCAACTATAGATGGCTCCACCGTTCAGGCTTCCCAAGAACAGCAGGAGAAAGACAGACAGCAGGCATCAGAAAGAAGTTAGATTGATACCTTGGAGATGTTATTAAGACTTAATTCTTCCAAAGATTCTCCAGAACTTTCAAGGAGTGCAGCAATAGCATCATCACTGTCACAGAAAGGATGCTGAAATCAGGGGGATTCCCTCGTGATCAACCAAAAATGCTATTTTTCAGTTCATGAATTTTATTTGATTCCCAAACATCAAAACCATACAATCCATGAAAACCTAAATTCGATTCAATTTTTAACCCCCTAAATTCGATAGAATTTTGTAACCCCCTAAATTCCATTAAATTTTTACCCAGAAAGTCAATTTAAACCTAGATTGTATCACCAGAAAACCAAAAAGAAAAAAACAATTTAATGGGTTCGAAATTGAAATCAAAATGAACATGAGTATCATTTATCTATTGTTGAATACCATTGAAACCACATAGATGATTTACATAGTCAAGAAGTTCATACTGTAAGAATGAATATTAATTATGGATTAATATTAATTTCATTAGTTATAAAGAGCAGTAAGAGTATTTATTTGCAATTTATATAATATGACCATACTTTATATTGTAAGAATGAATATGTATGTTGAGAGAAGCAATCTAACCTATATCAGAAGCACACATTGGAGAACCAGACAATGTGATATGATGATATTATCAAAGGGTTCTTCGTCGTACACGCAATAGAGAGCTCACTGCAACTACACTTGGCGCGAAAGCTACAAAAGAGAAAGAAAGGGACAAATAAAGAGATTAGTCACATCACTTAATTTGTGAAAAGAAATTTCTTCTTTTCTTTTTACTCATTTGGACAAGAAAAAATTGATAAAGTGACACATTAGAGATTAGACATACTTGTCAAAAAGCACCAAAACTGTGTAACCTTTATTGTATCCCTAGCTTCAGCACAGATCCTGTCCAACGTTTGCTCCAAGCCTTTCCTGCCCAGGGTCTTGGGATAAGTGATATGAATTACGTTGATACGCCAACCTCTTAATTCAATCTTTTTAATGGATAAAATAGGCCCCATCAGTGAGAGACGATGACACTGCTCCTCACTCATTTCTGTGAGATCACCTCCAGGACCAATCATGCACTCTATGGATGACACAATTTTCTCCCTGATAGGATCAATGGGAGGGTTTGTAACTTGAGCAAACAGCTTCTTGAAGTACTGGAAAGTGATTTTCTCTCTGTTTGACATCACGGCCAAGGGAGTATGGAACAAGGGCCTAAGGTTAGGCTTTGCCTAACAGAACAGAATACCTATAAAAATAAACCTCGGGTTAAGTTGTTAACGCTGCAAGAAAAATAGAACAAACATGTTTCAAGAGTAGCGAATAAACCATGAATACCCATGTTCGGCATGTCTTCCTCCTGATTAGACACCTATAATAGACGAAAACAGAACCGCATCAGATCATCTCAATGGTAAAAAAAGAAGAAACTGATGCAAAGATTAAGAAAAGGTGAAAGTTGTCAGCAGTATCATCTCTAAGTGAAGAATAATAAGGTAGAGCCAATAGAAAACACAGGATGTAGGCTGGATTCCTGATGCTCGTGATTTCAGATTACTTTCATGTCGAGTTAAGAACCCGCAATTTAGCTAGAACAACAATGCTCCAATAATTTACTCTAATTATTTCTCCAAAACTTTTCAAACTACTTCGAACTATAGTTATTAACTGGGTAACATCTCCAACTTTGAAAAAGCCCAAAATTTTATTAAAAATCTCTAGTAACATCATACCCTCCAAACCCCAAAAATTTTATTAAAAATCTCTAGCAGCACGTAAGAAAGAGATGACCAACATCCATCTCAAATTTTAACCTATTGTAACATCAAATCCCTGTATATTCCCTATATCGTTAACAAGACTTATTAAGTCATATAAACATGTACTCCGAAATTGACAATGAAGGTAAGATAGAAAGAAAGAGAAGGGGTGAAAAACCCTTTAATTTGCAAGGCAATTTTTACCCATAACTAAAACGAGTGAGCTATTTGCAAATTCATTCCACTTGCATTCTGACTTGATACAAGCCATAGAAGCCTTTCCGCAGTGGATTAGTGTAAAGGAGTGAGAGGGAAGTAAGACAACTCAACTAATAAAGGGGAACAACCATATAAATTAAATTAACAAGCGTCCCTTCACTAATCCATCAAAGCTTAGGTATACACAGCTCAAAATTAATTTTTAATAGTGAATAATCAATTTTGTGTACTTGATTTCTTTTGTTTGAACAAAGCACAGAGCAACACTGGATGAAGAAGATGTAGTTAGTAGAAAAAAATAATCATACCATTTAATAGAGGATCAAGATACTAGATCAAGTTGTTCACCTCAAGATGAGAATCAACTAGGGCCACATGAGAGATTACAATTACCATTACCAGTCAAATTAGTGCTTCATTCTAACAAGGCCACCGACTAAGACAGAGTTGAAGGGGCAATAATATTTCCATAAGACCAGGAGAAAAAGATGGCTTAACCCACCTCACAATATTAAAAAAGAATCACTCCTGAACTTGGTCTTTCAACCTTCCATTACCTTCTCAAGTATTTCATTTCTCAACCTTCCATTACCTTCTCAACCTTTCATTTTTCATTTCTCAGCCTCACAATAAAAGGTTGCAGACTCAAGAAACAAAACTTCAGTCACATTCATCAAAATCAGTCCAAGTAAACTCCAATACCTAATTAAAGTAACAATAGTAACGCCAATTCCCTGAACATTAATCCCCTCTTAACGTACAAACTAAATAACTAGTAACTATTGTATCTTGCAAGACAACAGAAGCATAGTGATTGGTGACCGGGTACATGGATGTTTGGAAAAACAAGGACAACAATCTAAACCAATAATAAGGAGAAGTCTGGTCACCAGTAGCCAAACAAAACTTCTTGACATGAGAGCATCAGGTTTTGAAGAGGGTCAAGATAAAGGAGATAACAAGGAAGATGTCCAAGTACTCCCTATTGATTTCACTGAATTTTATATAATACAATTCCCACATAATACAATTCACAAATCCCAGCATTTCACAAATTAATCACAAAACTAAATCAACACATTAACATCATCGTCAACCCAATCAAGCATATACCGATTCATTTGACTAAGAACAAACAACTTTAAATTCGGATCTACACAATAAGTTGTATTATTTTCTGCCAAATTTCCTATACTTAAACTGAATTGAAAAAAAACAAATTAAAAACCCAATTGGACATAGCAAAATCGAATGATACCAAATATTAAAAGCGTAGACATATAATAATGTACCCAAATGATAACTCAACATTAATCGAATATGAAGTCAGGAGAAAGAAAGATGAGAGAAATCTACAGAATGACAAAGAAAGGACGAACATGACACTATTTCATTGTCGACAGACTTCAATTCATAGACTAGAACAAGATCTAGCACAAAAAGTTCAACTTGAACAAAAACCTAAAATACCCAACAAAATCAGAACATGGGAGACAAAATAATACCTTCAATTTTAAACCTCCAATCTTCGTTCAAACCTCCACTCTTCGTGAAAAAGGGAAAATAAACCTAAAAAATACACAAATAACAAATAACAAAAAATAAAAAATAAGTTACTCAAATCAAACAACTAATCAAAGAATTTGGAAATTGAGAAGAATCGAGAAAATGAAAAGGGTGCAAACGAAATCGGAATCAAGAACTGGAATAGCAAGACACGAAAATAAAATTGATTCGAGATGAATAATTAAATGAAAACACTAGAAATTCTGAAATTTAGAGGAAAGAAACTATCTAAAATTCATTATATGAGCAAGAAAGTTAACGAAATTACAAAATCACAAAAAAATAGAACATTGCAAGAAATTAACCAGGGGAATATGACATGAAATAGTTTAATTGGTACCTCCGAAATTCAAGTAGCACAAGGAAGGGAAATTGAGTACACAATTCATACAAAATTATGGGGTTAATCGTAGCTCTAACCCGTGTGGGAGATGATGAATTTTTAGGGTTTGAAAGTTATGGTGGTACGGGGTATGAAGGAGGCGGTTTTTTAAGTTTTATTTTTCATTGATGTGGACAAGAAGGGAAAGCTCAAACTCCGTATTCCAACTAAAGGGTGAACTGACATGTACACGTGCAAGGCACATGTTTCCGCGACGCTTTAAGCTGTCTAAACACACCTCGACTCCGAATAGCGTCGAGAAAAAGCGGGAGGGAATTTTTCTACTCAACGCCTGTACTCAAGCGTCGAGCTCTTGGCGTCTAAAAACCAAGCTTTTGTAGTAGTGAGTGCAATTATGTTTGACCACGACGGCCGTAGGTTCCCTTGTGATCCCTGGTGGTGGGGATCGCTCAACGTACACCCGCAGGGTAGAGATTGAGGGTTCGGGGGACTGTAACTACCGAGAGGAGTACTCGCTCTTCGATAACTCCAGAGGCAGGATATCCTTACTAGCTCAGCATAAATAATTGAAGGGACATGCGTTAACTATTAAACTAATCTGAGTCGATTTTAACAATATGCAACATATAGTACTAGATCGAGCGCGATTATCTGATTTAGATTGTTTTAAGGGACCTAGCATGATAATCCAATTTCCCAAAAATATCATATTTATTAAGCGTGATCGAACAATCAGATTTAGTTAGTTTAACAGTTCATAAAAGGGCAAAGAAAGAAATTAAACCATGGAAAAGGGACACATTACGACGCACCCTTGAGAGGTGCGTCACGGTTCTCAGAAAACTAACCACTTTGACTTTGCTATTTCTCCTTTTATTTAACGAATCTCAAGTTATGGGACGGGATACGTTCTGTTCGCTTTATGGATCGATTGCGACAGAACGCGTGATCAGTTTTACAGCGTGAGGCTTAGGCTTAGGGGTGTAGAGTCAATACTCAGAATAATAATTGTGTGTTGTGTGTCCTTTTCACGTCGAACTTAAGTCCCTATTTATAGAAAAGAGTTCGTGGAAAGATAGAATTGCAGAACTCTAATCCACGAGGATTTAGGAAAAAACACGTACCAGGTATTTTCAGCGCCCAGGCCTGGGCGCCGAAGATTTCGGCGCCCAGAGCCAGGCGTTGAAAATAGGATCTGGGCTTCTTAGTCAGATTTGGATTCCTAGAATCCGGAGTATTTGAGATTTGATTGAGTCTCTTAGTGCGTATTAACCTTGTGACGGGATGCGTCTGGGCCCGTTACGAACTCTAGGCTCGTTAGGATTTTAATTAATACGTGACTCTTACTTTCGAATCATATTAGGAATAGGATTCTCTCGCAATTTCTATCTCATTTAGGATTTATGTTGGAGTGCAACACCTAATTCTGACAGGTTTCTATCTTTTATGACTTGCCACTTTTAACAACTACCCATTACAGTGTATCTCATTTGTTGCAGAGGTTTAGTTTATCATACTTTGCTATTGTTAGCATCTTTTCTATAGAAAGCCTTTCGATGCAAGATGAAAAGATCTTTGAATATGTTTATAGAATGATCTAGTCTTTCATTGCTGTTAGAATGATTCTCATATTTAAAATAGAAAATCATCCAGATAGCAGACTTGTGATCAGCCTGAGTTAATTGAAGAACTCCCAATATAAACAATTTCCTTTTATTGCTTCTTAGGAAATAATGAATTCATTTCATTAAAGTAGAATGCAAATTATGCATCCCCTTTTGGAATACTCCAACCAGTTCACAGAGATATGGGAGATACATCTTTCAACTGAGAACTTGGAAACTAATCAATAATTGAGTTTCCCATGCATCACATATGGTTTTGAACCTATGTTACCACCTTTTAATCACGACGCTTAATTGCCCATGTATGTTTGTCGTTTGCCTAACAACCAAATCCAACTTTTGCTTAGCCAAATGCATGTAGCATCAAAATTTTAGTTCATATTCATTTTCTCTTATCAAGTGCTCATCTTGCATGTCCAAATGTACTGGATGTTCTTGATGTTATTCTAATGATCCTTGATTTTAGATCAAGAGAGTTTGGTATAAACTCGTCATGATTCAATATTTACGAGTTATCTTGGCGATCAATATATAACATCATACATGATTGATTGTAATGCAAATACCTTTCGCATTTTAAAATCTATCTATGTAACTTTTAGCTTATTCTGTTTCAAGAGATACTGAATCTTTCTAAAATCTTGGCATTTCCATGTGACATAAGGTGAAGGTTCTTCTTCAAGGTCCTTCATGTTTAACTTTAGTAATAATAACCTATCTTTATACTTAGTTAAAACATTCATTACTTAGACTTACTCATATGGGTTGAGAGTCTCTTTTGAGTCTCTCATTTGTGTTTGAGTTAGTAATTACTTTTACAGAATCCAAGCAGCGCTTTAGATCCTATCCAATAGATCTTTGACCCAATATGATCTAAGTTTCGCCATGGTTCTAATATTGACAAATACTTTCAAATCCTACCATTTAGAATTTAAATGTCATACTCAATAGAGAGATATGTATCTCATAAATAGAACCATTAAAGTTGACTTAGCTCCCACTAAACTCCTCATCTATAAGATGATTCATATTTTCACAAAGTTATGATTGCTCAATAGCCTTTGTCGAAAAGTATGTTCAAATTCCCACTTGCATGCATTAATCTATGAATAGATTTCTTAAGCTTGCTTCTTTATCTAGTATCCAAAACTTTTACATTGTGTAATGTACACAATTCCTTTCTACAAGTCCAATTGAGGAAGGTGTTCCTTTTTCCAATTGCCATATACAATGATTGCTAGATTTATCCAAAATAGTTCAAGCATTCCGACTTGATGAAAAAGATTTCAACATTATCAACGCCGTGAAGTTGTTGATAATCTTTAACCACCAATCTAGCTTATCTTTTATATGCGTATAAAATATCATCTTTGCATGTTTTGTTTGCAACCAATGGGAGTGATCCCTTTATGCAAAAATAACCAAATCATAGACTTGATTCCTAAGATGAAGATATTCGGATTTAATGGCCTCAAACCATTTAAGGATCTAATGGCCTCAAACCATAATCCATGTTTGGTAATATTTAATTTGTCGTAACTTACGTGTAAGTCGTATGTTCTTGAAGCTCTTCCAAAGTCTCCATAGGTTTCATTCCTCAAGATATCTATGTATCTATCTTGGTTGATTCTATTCCTTATACGATTTACCTAGGTATTGAACACCAAACGTTAGTGTCTATAAAGACTAGGGGTGAAAGTTTGGTAGCTAAAAACCGAAAATCGAACCGAACCGAACCAAACCGAATAAGAAATTCGGTTCGTTTTTTTCCTATTCGGTACGGTTTGGACTGAGATTTTAAAAAAAATTGGTTTTATGATTTGGATTGGACTGAAAAGTCTGAAACCGAATAAACCAAACTAAAATCGAATAAACCGAACTTGGCTAAAAAGTATAATAAGGGACCCGAAAATTGGCTAAAAACAGGTATACTATAGGCCCAAAAAAAGGGCCCAAATGAAAGGCCTATGAAAATTCGGTTTTATGGTTTGGATTGGACTGAAAAATAAAAATCCGGTTTGGTTTGGTTTGGATTAAAAGGTTATTTTGTTTGGATTCGGTTTCAAAAAATGAAAACCGAATTATTTCGGTTTTGATTCGGTTTGGGCCTTAATCCAAACCGAAAACCGAACTTTCACCCCTAATAAAGACATTACCGAAGTCCTTTGAGTGTTAGTATTCTCTTGAAGCACTTCTAAAGTCTTCCTGAAGCTCTTCAAAAGGCTTCTAAGTACGAAGCTCTTTCAAAGACTCCTAAGTATCCTACATTTGTTTGTTACTTGATTCGAAGTTCTTTTGAGGTCACTTCTAGGTCATTTTCCTCCCACTTCCTTTTTGGAAATATGGTGGTTTCCTAAAAGACATTATCTAGAGAAACAACCATATGTTCTCATATTTTTGGTGGAATCAATACCTTTTGTTTCTATGAGTCGCTCATGAAGAAACATATATCTATTCTTGAGTACGTTTGATGTAAACACCAACTCCCACTGGGTTTTACAACCCTAGATATATATACTGAAAAGATAACTGAACCGAAGTTCAATCCTTATGACATCTTATCTTTAGCTTTGATAACTTTATTTAGTGTAATAGTCACTTGAGAGTGTAATTAAAAATTATATATAGGAAAATAGTCGTGATTATCAATAACCGGATAGATTCTGATTCCTCCATTTGGACATTCCATATTCTTATGGAGATTCGATTGTTATAATGCCATATAAACAATCTTGATAATCATTCTTGGCTCATGCAAACATCACCTTGACCTAGTCTAGATGTTCTAAAATTATTGCCATGTTGATTTTATACTCTTTTGTGAATTGCATTGAAGCATTCACATATTTCACTTTGCGTAAATATAACCATATTTTCTCAAGTTATTGTGAAATAGGTAAGTCATAAAATCCATCTTTGGCCTATGAATGTAATTGTCTAGAACCTTCTAACAATAGTCCATTTCCATGTCATGTTCAACAAGTAAGACCCTTGTGTCTTAAATTGATCAACTTACAAAAAATCCATGCCATGAAATCTTAGAATGTTGTCTTGTTGATATGGTCGTATGACATTGCCAAAGATATGAGGAACACAAATCAAAACATTTGATTTGAACCTTCTGAAGCTTGAATTTCAAGAGATTTGCTTGTTTATTAATAAATCATACGACTCAATTCATAAATGACCATTTCATTAAATAAACACTCAACGATTGTTTTTGTTTACTTTGAATGTGAGTCTTCTGTGTCCAAATAGAAAATTGTTTATGATGATTAATGGAACTAAATGTTATTAAGCTTCAGCCTTTTGAAGGACTTTAAAACAAACAGATGACCCTACAGCTAATGTAGCATAACTTTCCTTCATTTTCCACTGGTAGTTCAACTACCAAACTTAGCTCCGGAATTTGAGTTCTTAACCAAAGTTGGAACCTCAAGCGGTAATCTGGTACCATAGGAGTTTAAGCCATTTCTCTTTAACACAAATTTCAAGGTAGAAATAGAATTTTAAATTCATTTCTTTCGTTCCCGTTTCCTATCCTTTCTAACACCTTTTCTTATAGTCCAAAAGATTTTACTCTTTGCTTGATCTTCTTACTTTTTTACGTTTACAAAGTCCCTTTCCTTTTATTCATTTTGAATGACCAAATCCAATGAGTCTAGTTCATTATTGAACCAAAAGGAATTTGGTTTTTAACCATTGGTAATACATGAGTCTTTAACTCAATACTTCATTATTCGAAAACTACCCAGTATTATGAATAGATGAGGTCCAATTGCTCTACCATTCAAGTTTTAGTTTGAAAACAACCATGAAGATTGATATGTGTGTTTTATATAGAGTTTTTACCCCCGTCCCTTAGTACTTTTTGATCTCAAATGAGCTCTTCGGAGCGATTTTTAGTACTAATGTGCTCCTTGTAGTGTGTTTGTAGTTTCAGGTTCATCATTGTAGGAATTAGCATATTTTTGTGCATTTCCTACTCATTTGAATCAATACAAGAGATTATGTACTTTCGAGAGCACAAACATTAAGTTTGAAGAGTTTTGAAGCAAAGCGAATAACGAAGGAAGTAGAAAAATGACTATAGTCCACTATTTTAAGCATAAATCAATTTTTACAACTCCAAATGAAGTAATTCTAATTGGGTTGGATTCTAGACGTCAATATCTTTCCAACAAGTGGTCACTCGCCTAATTCTGACGAATAACGAAGGAGATATGACTTTTTGAAGATAGAGGATCGTGCAGTTTAAACACGCGCCCGATCGGTCGGGCTTCGCCCTATCCGGATCGGGCGGTCATTCTGGGCGTTGTTCTGGGCATTTTGCAACCGCCCGATCGGGCGGAATTTCGCCCGATCAGGCCGACTATCGAGCACATCGCCCGATCGGGCGACGCCAACCTCCATCGTATTTCGCGAGTTTTTATTTTCGATTTTGGGCTCTATTTTGGGCAAACTATAAATACTAGCCCCTTATATTTCTAGTGACATCTATTATTTTAGTTTTGAATACTTAGTTTATTTCTAGTTCTCTTTATTTCTCCAAACACTTAGTTTTTAATTTTAATCAAAGATTCGAGCTTTATTATTTCATTGTTCTTCAATTCGGTATTGCTTCTTACTTTAATTCGTTTTATTGCTTTAATCATGCTTTCCATTATGTTAATTGCTTTGTTATTTATTATCATGAGTGAGTAGTTTAATTTCTAGGGTTTAGGGGATCCATGAATGCATGATTGGGATTATATGTGGACTTGATTAATTGATTGATTGATTATAATTTCTATAGCTTATTATTATTGCTCGTCAATTCTGTTCGGCCGGACTATTTTGATTTGAGTTTGATTAACCTTAGATATGCGTCGAGAGGTATAAATCTGATGTTTTTGGTCTTTGGCTATTAGATAGGAATTATTTCTAGTACGTAGCGAGAGCCCGCTAGTTGTTCTATCCTAAGGAATTCATAAGATTCGAGAGATGCATGTTTTCCTAGTTATGATTGTTAATTGATTGTCATTGTTCGTTGTCCAATCCCGGTCTGCATTTATGGTGAACCGCTGCCCTAGATTCCTTTAATATTGTTATTTTCCGATTTGATTATTTTATTTAGTTTAATACACAAACCAATCCAAACTCTTGTTACCAGTAGTCTAGATTAGTAATTTAATAGTAGAAAGAACGCATGTTTCCCTGTGGATACGATCCCTGCTTCCCTTGCTATATTTTTAGTTGGTGAACGTTAGGTTTATCTTTGATAGGAGTGCGTAGCCTGTCAAATTTTGGCGCCGTTGCCGGGGAAACGGTTTTATTTTCTGTTATTAATTTTTTTTTCTAGATTATTGTTTGTTACTTCTCAAGGGACTCCCGTTCCTTGAGACCGGATCTCACGACTGTTTTCTAGTTTTTGCTTGTTTATGCCCAGGACTGTCCATACTAGCGATCTGAATTCGTTCGATCCTGAACCTGAACGGACCTTTTGTAGACGGCGTAGATTCGTTGAACAGTTGAGAGACTATTCTGACTCTGAATCCGACTATCTGATTAGCAATCTATTCCATACAGATTCAGAGATGGGTGACCAAGCACCACCACCACCACCCCCACTTGTGCCAAGGCTTACAGACTATTCTAAACCAAGTCTGTCTATGCTTCCCAAGGCAATCATGCCTTCTATTGCGGTCGAGAATTTCAAGATCGAACCCCGGCTGATAAACATGATCGAGAAACACCAATTCGGTGGGGAAAAGGGTGAAGACCCTAATCTCCATATTCAGTCTTTCATTCAGTATTGTGCCACCATTAAGCAGAAGAATTTAACACCGGAGCAGACTATGGAGATAATTTTTCCATTTTCATTGAGTGGGAAGGCAAAGCTATGGATTAACAGTCTCAACCGCGCAGCTATGAAAATCACCAATTGGAATTCCTTAGCCCTTGCGTTCTATGTTAAATATTTCCCACCTGAGAAGACAGCTCGTCTAAGGGGTCAGATATTAGGTATCTCTCAACAAGCAGATGAGAGTTTGTTCGAGGTTTGGGAAAGATTCAAGGACTTGCAAAGAGAGTGCCCACGCCATGGTTTGGATGATTGGTTCCTGGTTCAGCAGTTCTATAATGGTCTGGGTAATGAGTCTAGGTGTCTTTTGGATTCAGCTGCCAGTGGAAGATTTATGCAACTGGAGGTGCCTAGAGCTTTAGAGGTGATTGAGGAGATGGCCATCCATAGTGCCCAATATGGGAATCCTAGAGGTTTTGCCGACCGGGGTGTTAAGCATGAGATGAATTCTATTGATCAGCTTACTGCTCAGCTAACTGCCCTACATCACAAGCTAGACAATATGCATATCGCATCTTGCCAATCCACCCAACATGCTAGTGTTGCTGCAATGAGTGCCCAATCTGCCAATGTCTGTAATAGTTGTGGAATGCAAGGCCATTATGCACAGGAATGCCGGAGCTCTATCGAACAATGCAATGCGTTCCAGTCCTACAAGCAGAACAATCCGTACTCCAACTCTTACAATGAGGGGTATAAAAACAATCCCCTACTATCATATAGGAATACTAATGTCCAGAACCCCCATCAGATTCAACACCCTCCACCACCACAACAACAGTACCAACCGCCACCACAACAGTCATACCAACCGCGGAGTAACTACAACCCGCAGCCTAGTGGACCACCTGGTTTTCCTCCACAACCTCAACCCACACAACCTGATCCCATGCTTGTAGAGATGAGGAATATGATGTTGGAATTGCAGAGATCTCTGAGCGAAAAGGATGCCAAAATCGATACCCTCACTGCTCATAACAAGATCATGGATAAACAGTTGGCACAAATGGCTACTACTCTTGCAGAGAGACCCAAAGGTCAACTCCCTTCACAGCCTGTGATCAGAGAGTCTGTAAATGTTGTCACTTTGCGGAGTGGATATGAGTATGATGGGCCGCCTATGACTATAGAGGAAGAGGTTGAAGTATCTGTCAGTGGTGTTGTGCCAAGAGAAAGTGAGAAGGTGGTCAAGGAGAAGGAAGCTGACACAAGGGTTGAGAAGAAAGTTGAGATACAAGTTCCACCTATCAAACTTCCCTTCTCTCATCGTCAGCTAAAGAACAAGCTAGACAAGTAGTTTGGTAAGTTCTTAGAAGTGGTAAAGAATCTGCAGGTAACGGTCCTTTCACTGAATTAATTACTCAAGTACCTGCATATGCTAAATACATGAAAGACATCTTGACTAGGAAGAGAGCATTTAGTGAGGTGGAGACTGTTGCATTTACTGAAGAGTGCAGTGCCTTACTACAAAATAAGTCTCTACCCAAGTTAAAGGACCCCGGGAGTTTCTCTATCCCGTGTAATATTGGCAACCTTTTTATTGACAAAGCCTTATGTGATTTAGGTGCCAGTGTTAGTGTCATGCCCCTGTCTGTATGTACTAAGTTGAACATGGGTGATTTAAAAGTTACCAACATAACTCTGCAAATGGCTGATAGATCTGTAAAATACCCCCTAGATGTTTTAGAAGATGTGCCTGTTAGAGTAGGTAAATTTTTTATTCCTGTTGATTTTGTTGTGTTGGACATGGAAGAGGACAGGCAGATTCCTATTATTTTAGGTCGACCTTTCCTACACACTGCGGGGGCAATCATAGATGTCAAGAATGGCAAGCTGGCCTTAAATGTGGGGGATGACAAGGTTACTTTCAATTTAACCTATGTTGCTAAGAGCCCTATGGTAGAGGAGTCATGTTTTGGAGTCAATGTTTCTAATGATTATTTTAATACTGAATTGACTCATACTAACTCTAATAACTCCTCGAAAAAAGCACATGTTTCAAATTGTTTTGCAGGTGGAGGTGATCGGAGTATGAACTCTTCGGCATGGGTTCGAAAGGAAGCACGATTTGATGATGCTGAGACCCGAAAGGCCGAAATCTCGGTGAACGGTAGGCACCGCATTCATGATAGGGGTCGTGATCTGTCACTTCCAGCACCACATAGCTCATCCAAGGCATTTGAATTGACACCAGATGGCACCATCTTTGGTGCCCCCATTCGATGAGTTGTCGTGGCTCTCATCCCCTTCCTTTCATTGTCTGCACATAAACTGAGATTGTGTAATGGGGACATTGCATCAATCTAATAGGGGATGAGTATTTCACTATTCCGTTTATTGCTTTTCGTAGTGTATTTTTCGCTTTCGTTTGTGTGTTTTAGTATAATTTTTGAGCAAGTGTGTGTTTCATTGTAGTTTTTTGTGTTAGAGAGGTGAGAAGAGGGTATTTTACGGTTTGGACGTTTAATGCTGTGCAGGTCTAAGGCTCCAAGTTTAAAAAAGTTGAATTCAAGCTGAAACGGAGTAGTCTGCGTTTCGCCCGATCCGGATCGGGCGAGGAGCGCCCGATCGGGCGCGTGTCGATTCAAGGAAAATGTTGGAAAATCGCCCGAACGGGCGTCGGTTGCCCGATCGACTCAAAGGGCGAGTCAAATGTCCGATCGGGCGAAATTCCGCCCGATCGGGCGGTTGGTGATGACGTCAGTTCGAGGGTTTGAGATGATTCTGGGTTG
Source organism: Spinacia oleracea (assembly GCF_020520425.1). Lineage (NCBI taxonomy): Eukaryota > Viridiplantae > Streptophyta > Magnoliopsida > Caryophyllales > Amaranthaceae > Spinacia > Spinacia oleracea. Next base: position 63,289,990 of record NC_079489.1, read on the forward strand.
GAAATAGTCAAAGAAAATGGGCATTGCATTTCTCCCGGTCCGGATCGGGCGCGCACAGATTCAACGAAAAGGTTCGAAATTCGCCCGATCGGGCGATCTGCTGCCCGATCGGGCGATTTGCGAATCAGCGACAAATAAGCCACGGGTTGCTCACTTTACTCATGATACCCCTTGAGCCAATGAGGACATTGTCTGATTTAGCTTGAGAGGGTGTTTCACTCACTTGTACATATTAGGTATGTTTTTCCTTTTATTTTGGCATTTACTTATTTTTGTGTGTTTAATGTTTTCTAGAGTAGGTTATTGCTTTGAAAAAGAAAAAAAGTTACAAAAATACGTTCCGATAAATACAAAATCATGCTTCCCTGTGCCCCTTGATTGGAAATTGTTTTGATTCTTGGTATTTGATGATGAGCAATGTAGATGTGTTAGCCATGATTTGATATTCGATTGCTTTGATGCCTTAACATGAGTCAACTCCGACTAACTATTTGTGGACTTGGTGCTTGGCTAGTTGACTTGGTTAGGAATGTGTGATAGGTTCCTGGTATGTCATTGATTTTGAGTATTGGTTTGCAACTGTTAGTAGTGTTTTATGACTCATATACATGCACATTGTGGAGGACGAAGGCATTTTTTTTCTATTTAGGTAGCCTTCAGATGAATTTAGATACGTTTGTTCCCTCTTTTTTCTACCCATGTTGTGCTTGTGCCCTTTATTCGGTGACTAACCACATTACAAGCCCGTGAATTCCCCATTGGTTACTAGTCCCAAGCCTAGCTTGGGGGAGCTAATAGTAGTGAGGTGAGGGAGTTGTAGTGTGCTACATTTTGAGCACATAGTGAGTGTTGAAAAAGGAGTTCGTCTTATCATGTTTGTTGTTGAATAGTGAGTTGAAAATGAAAGAGATGAGAAGAATAAAACAAATGTGAAGGTTTCTAAAAGAGAGAAAAAGGGGGAGATTGAAAAAAAACAAAAGAGAGAAAAATCTATTACTCTCAGAAAAAGTTCAAAGTATTGTTTCAATCAAGTTTTGCAAATTCATATCCTTATGAGTGATAATTGGTTACAATTGTGGAAAAAAGGCAAGAAAGTATGGTGTTGGCTATTTGTTGTTTTGTCATGTATTGAGTGGGAGAGTTGTGGTAATCTCTTGTGATTGATCATGGGTTTTGCTAGGATTTATGCTCCCCAAAGCCAAGGCTTTAAGCTCACATTTTACCCAAATTTACCGCACCCTTACCTAAGCCTAACATTTCAAGCTTTGAAGACCTTCCGACCTTTGTGCATAGAGTCGTACTAATATGAAAGTAGTTGTTTATCAATGCAAGTTATGACATGACACATTTCGAGTCGACTATTAGGTTGAGTGCATGTTCTTTTAGACACACGAGTGTTGTGAGTGGGGAGGGAATTGTTCACATATATGTTGGGAGGAGAGCGAACGGGTACATCTTTTACCCGCCACATAAATGAGTGACGAGTGTGTGAGCACTAGTCTTGAATTCCATTGTGCACTTGTGGTTCACTTTGCGTGACGATTGTTAGGGAGGATTCGTGGTTGGATAGATTTGATTGGTTGACATTGATGCATGCTCGTTGAATTTTGCCTTGAATTGTATCCATTGTTTTGAAATATGTTTGGGGTGAAGTTGATTCTTGTATTCATTAATGATTTCTTTGCTTAGGGACAAGCAAAGATCTAGCTTGGGGGAGTTTGATATGTGTGTTTTATATAGAGTTTTTACCCCCGTCCCTTAGTACTTTTTGATCTCAAATGAGCTCTTCGGAGCGATTTTTAGTACTAATGTGCTCCTTGTAGTGTGTTTGTAATTTCAGGTTCATCATTGTAGGAATTAGCATATTTTTGTGCATTTCCTACTCATTTGAATCAATACAAGATATTATGTACTTTCGAGAGCACAAACATTAAGTTTGAAGAGTTTTGAAGCAAAGCGAATAACGAAGGAAGTAGAAAAATGACTATAGTCTACTATTTTAAGCATAACTCAAGTTCTAAAACTCTAAATGAAGTAATTCCAATTGGGTTGGATTCTAGACGTCAATAGCTTTCCAACAAGTGGTCACTCGCCTAATTCCGACAAATAACGAAGGAGATATGACGTTTTTAAGATAGAGGATCGTGCAGTTTCAACACGCGCCCGATCGAGCACATCGCCCGATCGGGCGACGCCAACCTCCATCGTATTTCGCGAGTTTTTATTTTCGATTTTGGGCTCTATTTTGGGCAAACTATAAATACTAGCCCCTTATATTTCTAGTGACATCTATTATTTTAGTTTTGAATACTTAGTTTATTTCTAGTTCTCTTTATTTCTCCAAACACTTAGTTTTTAATTTTAATCAAAGATTCGAGCTTTATTATTTCATTGTTCTTCAATTCGGTATTGCTTCTTACTTTAATTCGTTTTATTGCTTTAATCATGCTTTCCATTATGTTAATTGCTTTGTTATTTATTATCATGAGTGAGTAGTTTAATTTCTAGGGTTTAGGGGATCCATGAATGCATGATTGGGATTATATGTGGACTTGATTAATTGATTGATTGATTATAATTTCTATAGCTTATTATTATTGCTCGTCAATTCTATTTGGCCGGACTATTTTGATTTGAGTTTGATTAACCTTAGATTATGCGCCGAGAGGTATAAATCTGATGTTTTTGGTCTTTGGCTATTAGATAGGAATTATTTCTAGTACGTAGCGAGAGCCCGCTAGTTGTTCTATCCTAAGGAATTCATAAGATTCGAGAGATGCATGTTTTCCTAGTTATGATTGTTAATTGATTGTCATTGTTCGTTGTCCAATCCCGGTCTGCATTTATGGTTAACCGCTGCCCTAGATTCTTTAATATTGTTATTTTCCGATTTGATTATTTGCTTTAGTTTAATACACAAACCAATCCAAACTCTTGTTACCAGTAGTCTAGATTAGTAATTTAATAGTAGAAAGAACGCCTGTTTCCCTGTGGATACGATCCCTGCTTCCCTTGCTATATTTTTAGTTGGTGAACGTTAGGTTTATCTTTGATAGGAGTGCGATTTAGCCTGTCAAAGAAAAATAGCATCCAAGGTACGCTCTCAGTCTCATTTTCTTTGAGAATTTCTCTCAAAATTAGTTACCAATCGATCGAGGAAATATCGCAGTTCTATTATCCGAACGCAATAAAGTTGAAGATTTACAATTATATGCACTCATATGCTTCCAAATTAAATATCAAAGAAAAATTTATCATATTTTAATAACTTGGAATAAAAGCATTCATGCAATCATTAAAGATATTAAACATTTCCTTCATGCATAATAAAAGATGGGCCATAAATAAATGAAACGAATCCAAGACCCTAAAAGTCTCTAAGTCTTAAGCATGCTTTAGCTTGTCTTAAGTCTTTTATGATTTTAGGTAAGAAGGCTTATGCTATTAATTCCACATTACTCTTGGTTAATAAACTAATGCCATAATTTATTCCATTGCCACAACATATACCAAAATTGTTTGACTTGAAACTGCAATAAACGTGTTACTTTGGGATACCTTAGTACCTTACCATCTAGGAATACTAAAATAACACCTCGCTTTGGTGGAAACCTACTACCTTAGGTTCGAAGATTTCTGTAAATGTTGATTTGGAAGGCAATTTTAAGCTCAATATTCCTTGGACCTAGTTGTTTCTATGTTGGTTTGATTAAATAGTGAACTAAATCCTTAATCAAACATACAAACAATAAATTCATGCATAATATACATTCATCAATATATAATAGCATAAATTATTTTTGTGAACTAGTATGGCCAAAAAACTTGGTCTTGAAGCATCCAAACTTCCCTTCACCTTGTTAGCTTGGCATTATCTTGAAATCCATCAAAAGCTAACTTAAAATTTTAAATAATCTAGAATAAATTGAACCTAATAATCTAATTATTACATCAAAACTTCAATGGTAAGCATACCATATTTAAAACTTTACATTCAAAGATAAAACGGTACGCATACCGTATTTAACTATCCTAGTTTGGCCATATTAGTCACCTTCAATACCTGCAATACATAATAATAATAATATCCATGCATTCATCCATTCGTGTACTAAAATGAATTGCCCAAGTAAAATATGCAAGTATTTACATGATTAATTAAAATCACGTTCATATAAACGCGTCCTAAAAGATTAATCAATTCTAAATTACCAATCCTTAGAATTATTCATCAGAAATTAATTTAATTAAAATAAAGTGTCCTACGAAAAATAATTATTTAAAATAATTTCATTTAAACAGCTCCAACTTAAACCAATATTTCATTTAGACCTTTTAATTTTAAATATTTAAACTTGCGGCCCGGCCCAAGTCAAATGAAATAAAATAATGAAAAAATCCACCGTTAGCCCCTTCGTGCAAATATAAGCCCAAAGCCTAAAATTAGGCCTCGGAGTTAGAACGAAGCAAAATTGCACAAGTTGATGCATCGCGGGCTAGGCCAATGCGTTGTGTATCGGATCAACGCATCAACGCGCAGGCCACAAGGCCCATGACGTCGCACAAGACCCTAGCAGCAGCGCACAGGGCACGCTGATGTGCCCCTGTGCACGAGCGCAATGCTCGACGCTGCCCCTGCTCCTTCGTTGCGCTTGGCAAGCACGTGCTGGCACGCCGGCTCTCTTGCTGGTGCAGCGTCGCTGGCCCTTGCGTGTTGCGTGCTACGATCAAGCCCGTAGGCTTCCCCATCTCTGCAAGCTACTCGCATCACCTAGCGTAAGACCACTGCACGCCCAGCAGCGCCTGCGTTCCATCACATGGGTGAGTGCGCGCTGGCTCGCCAAGCTCCCTCGCTTGCTTGCCATCGCTGCTCACTGGTGAAGCATCCCTCGCTGGTGTGCGGGATCGCTCCCTAGCGTTGCGTGTACACCCTTCACTTCGTCTCGACCAGCTCGCACAGCAAGCAGCCCATGGCCCTCGCTTGTGCGCTGTGTGCTATCAAACAACAGCGCTCGCCCAAAGGCGATGTGTTTATTCGTCCACGCCAACCAAAATCCAATTTGTTTCCGAGATGAAAAACTATACGAATTATAATTTCATAAATTTAACAAATCCAATCGTGAAAATTACGAAAAATAATTAAAATAGGGTGATTTATTAAAATTCCACACAATCCAATTCATGAAACAATAAATATAGGCTAACGAATATTCAAATTTAACGAACTATGAACATTAATAAAAATTTGAATATTTTTGATAATCAACCCAAACATTTAAATTTCAGATTTTTATCAAATTTGGTTTAGGTGAACGATTAAAATTAACGAATCCAATCAAAATTTTAATCCATGAATTTTTAAATATCCCATTTAAACATAAAATCATATTGCCCTTCTCACCTAAATAAATTTTAGATCTAACCAATTAATAAAATAAATTTTCGATCTAAAATCCATTAATCTAGGTTAAATTAAGATTAGGGTTTTTAATCAATATTCATAAAACAAAATATTACCATATATATGTTCATAATATTATTAATTAATGAAAGTAGGACAAAATTTCAATTAATTACGAGTTGATTTGGTCGAATATTTAATTGAAAAACATACCAAAATTAATGTTTTAATTCATTGATTAACAAAAAACACCCAAAATATCATACTTTGTGGCCTGTTTTTGAGATTATGTTCTCATGAGTTGATTTTAAAGCGCCATTTTCAATCAGATTAGGGTCAGAAAAGTCTACATTTTGACACTTTATGTAATGCCCCGAATTTTTAAAACTTGATTAATTATGCTAAATTATTTTTATTTAGCTAAAATCGTTTTAAATCCTAATTTCGAACTTTAATTTTAATTAACAAAGTTTAATTCCGCTTAAAATTTTAATATTGTTACGCGATTTATATATTTTTTTTTTTTAGATTTTATAATTTAATTTCAGATTTACGAGCTCAAGTTACTTTTTAAATCTTAATTGTTTCATAATTTCGGATTTCTGATAATTTCGAAACGTTCTTATTTTATTCGAAAACTAAATTTATTTTTCGTTAAACGATATTTTATAAAGAATTATTTCAAAAACTTAATTTTAATTAAACATTTATATTCAAATGAATTTCCTAAATTAAAAATGGAAGTCAATTTTCTGAATTTTTGGTCTAACTAAAGTGAAATGACAAACAAAAGAAAACAAAATACTTTAAAAGAACCAAAATTTTATCTTGTTCTCTTTCTTTGCTCTTCACGTGCACCAGGAAGAAGGAAGAAATTCTCTCCTTCATCTCTTTTCCTCAATTCAGTCTACATTCAACCTTGTGCCCCAAGCAAATTTTCCTTCTCATTTACTCTACTTGACTCTACAAATCAGACACAATTTCAACTAAATTCCAACCAAAAACAAAATCAAAATTCAATTTCAATTGTCTATGTTTCTTTGATTCGAACCATCTCCCACCACCATCAACCACCACCACCTGCTGCCTCCATCATTCCCAGCCACCCGCACCCGCACCAAACCGATCACCGCCTCCGCCTCCGCCCAGAACCAACCGGAAAACACCTCTCCAATCTCCCATGTTTTTCCCCTGTTTTGTGCGACCGCCACCCCCTTCCCTGACTGTTCCGCCGCCGCGGAACCACACCACCACCACCACCGTCTCTCCGGCGCTTCCCTGTTGCGTCGCCTCCCAATCCGCCCAGAACCTCCGGTCACCATCACCCCTCTCCTCCCCTGATTTCTCCCCTGTTCGCGTCCCTCTCCCTCTTCCCTCGCCTGTTTCTGCCGCCTCAAACCACCATCACCGTCGCCTCTCGTCGCGGTTTCGCCGCCCAGGCTGAGCCCCCAGCCTCCCTCCTCTCTTCCTCCTCCTCGTGTTTTCCTGTTGTGCCCCCCCCCCCCCCCCCCCTTGCTGCTCGTGCCCTTCAATTTCAGAAACAAAGTTTCTGAAATTGAAACTTCTTTTATTCCTCCTTATTTAAGTTGGGCCAATCAACTGGGCTTTGGGTAAGACAAACCTGAATTTCAGATTATCAATTCCTTAATATTCATGTTTTAATAAATTTTATGATATAATTATTTACTAATGAATTGTTATTATTTTCAGGAAATAAATAATTTTGATTATCGAGTTTAAGAAAAATAAATTACCGTACTAAATTTATCAAGGACATAATTAAATAAATCTTGTGTAAATATATAAGTATATATATACATATACTTCGATTGAAATTTCCATAAATTATATTTATTACTAAAATTGGTGTTTAATTATATTTTCATTAAAACTATGAATTTATATATTTCTAACTTTATTTTTAGAAAATTCGTTATTTATAATAATTCGAAATTTCTAAGTTAAATTATTACCATATTAATAACTAATTCAATTATTTAATATTTTGAAAGAAATTGGACTCAGAATTCGGGAAGAACGATCCATCGAACAGGAAGTATAAACTACGGTTGAGGTAACATCTATTGCTAACACCCACAATCCCCTTATGAACTGTGTTTTATGAATTTATGAAATATGTTTATAATGATATGTTTTAATGGATTGTGGGATATGAATTGTGTTTATAAAGTGTGTTTTATGCATGATGATATTCAAATGTGTTTATGAATGATTTTATAAGAATGATGAGTTACGAATAAGATACGAAACATGATAAATAAAAGTGTAATCGATTCTGGCAGTTAGTGGGGTTACTATTTTTAGGTCGTGCACGTACTGCCGTACCGCGGGACACCCAACAAGGGAGAGTGCTCCTTGAGGGTTACCGCAAGCTAAAAGAGAAACTATTTAGGTACGGGCGTGTGTCCAACAAGGGAGAGTGCTCCTTGAGGACTATCGCAAGGTGGGAGACGTCCCGCAAGGCTAACTCGTCAGTTACCAAGAAAAATGAAGGTTTTAAGAAAGATAATGGGAACTATTAAAGTTTCAAGTTACAAATGATGTTTTATTATAATGCATTTATGAAAGTGTTTTACTATGTTCTATTCTTCCTGATTGCAAAGTAAATAAAATGAATTGAAATGAGTTTACGCTGTTAGGGTAGTATGTTACTGGGCCTCGGCTCACGATGTTGCTCTTGTTTTAGGTACGAAGAAGATCAGGGGATGCCTTAGAGTGAGGATGCAACCATCAAAATTCACGATCGATGCTTAATAAAAATAATCATGTATCACTAGTAATAATGGATGACCAAATTAAACTCTAAGTCAAATTTTAATTATTGAGTTGGATTTTAATATTTATGTTTAATCAAGGATAGGAATATTTATTAAATTTCATTTAGATTTCGATGTAAATATTAAAGAATTAATCGAAGTGAAGTATAATTACTGTTACTCATCAGTAGTCAGTAAATGTAAAAAGGTTATGTCGCCTTGTATTTCCCACTAGGGAAATACGGCATGTGACGCTCCGACTAAATTAGGGTTTCCGCTGCTAATTAAAGATAATTAACCTAATTAATGGTGTTTAGAAGTCGGGGTGTTACACTTTACAAACACAATAGTTTTTCAACGATTCATCCAATAATCAAGAAAAACATTCTAAAAGTTACAGATATATTCAGAAAATTTCGACAACAATACAAACATAATAATAATTACTTTAATTACATGAAGCTCATGATACCACTGTAGGGGTTTACAGTTAAATACATAACATGATAGCGAAATAACCTCAAAGCCAGGAAGCATGTATAAAGTACATATTAAGCATAACTTACATGTGAAGCGTATTTTCCCCTTTAGCTCGACGAACACGAATAAGAAATCCAAATGTCGTTCCTCTACTTGGTTCACCGACACGTTCAGATCCGTCTTGAGATTGATGTTTGAGACCTCCTTCAAGATTGTTTAGCTTTTGGGATGTACACTCTAATGGAGGCACATAGAGAATTAGGGTTTTCTCTTGCCTTAGGTTTGAATAGAATGTTATGTTAAGTTGGAAAACATGTAGAATAGGTTATTAAAATAACCTTTTCATTAAGCCAAGCCAATCGGCCGAGCACAAGGCTCAACCGGCCAGCAAGGCCCACGACCGCATGCACACACACATAGCGCAGCCAGCTGTTGGGTCCTGGGCCGTCATTGCTGCTGTTGCTGCTCTTCCTTGCGCGCGCGCCAAGGCAGCCAAGGCCATGGGCCAGCGCTGTGCCCATGGGCCTTGCGCCTCGTGTGTTGACTCGTGGGTTTGCTTTCGTGTTTGCTATTAAATTATCATTCGATAATTTATTTATCATTTCGTAATTGATGATCCATTTTCGTACGATACGATTATTCGTTTTGCCTAGCTTACGAATATACGCTACATGATATACAATTTTACGATCCAATGTTAAATCGTATAATATGTTTTCTGAGCTAATATCCCGAAAAACTATTAAATGAATTTCCCATTCATTTAATCCGATGATCTGTTACATGCCAATGGTGTGACCTTATAGGTTCAGTCAAGAGTAAGCTGTGAGTCTAATTAGTATTAGAACTCACTGATCGGAAAATTGCTCCAGCCAGCTGTTCCGATCACTTGATCTCACTGAATTAATTGTTTGTAATTAATCTAAACCTTGGTATTTGACCAATGTACCTTGGGTGAAGGACATATTTCCTTCAAGGACATAAAAGGTCTTCTTGCTGGTGAGTTTTCATTTACTGGAAGTTTTACATTTGAGCTTTCTTCTTTAAAGAAATGTGGATCATTTTAGTTGGCTGATGTATTTGTGGTTTCTTTGCAGCTTTGCGTCGAAGTAAGAATAGAGTATGTGTTTTTATTACTACTGAGTTGCCTTTTCTTTGTTAAAAGCATTCCCTCCCAGCCAGGAGATTGATCCTTATGCTATGAAGGTTTCTATTATCAATAGTGATATATGTCTCTGTTCTTTTTCAATTTTTCTTTCTTTAATTAATTGTTTTCTTTTGAAATTTTGTTGTTTGGTTATTTTAGTTTCTACTTGTGGTTAAGATAGTATAGAATAAAACCTATTTTGGATGCTTTGTTGACGTTTAGAGGGTAAAGAAAAGGGTATATGTAAGAAAACTAGAGTTGGGGTTTTGAAAAAAATGCAAAGAGTGAGGATATCTTCAAAGCATTCACCAGTTTTAAATCCCCGAGAAGTACTAGCAGCAGTCTGAAAACCCTAAGCAAAAGTGTCTGCTTTGTCGCTTAAATATAATTCTTTGGAGGGCAAATGATGTAGTTTATAGACTAGCTGAACTGGATAGAACAATGCATGTGGAACGAACTTATCAGTTATCGCTTCTAACCTCCAGAGTGCGTTGCAGTTTGCTATCAAAAGGATCGAAGCTGCCTACAACTGATGAAGCTTAATATTGGTTTATTCTGTGTATGATCCTCAATGCATTTCTTGTTTGAATTCAGGAAAACTTTTAATTACCTTTTGTTGTCAATAAACTAAATTAAATCCCATTTTCTTAGGTTTAATTTGCAGCAATGGCTTGATGGTTTGATTTGAGTGATGAATGTTGCTAGAGATATCAAGTTGGATGATTTGGTGTGTTATTGGATTTGCAGGAAGCAGTGATGCTCTAGACTAATAGTTGATTGAGCGGCCTGCATCTCTATGTTTATTTAAAGGCATGTTAAGCTGGCGGTCGCGACTGCTTGAAGGGTTTGCTGCCGGTAATGGCAGCGGCAACAGCAACAGCAATGGACATGCTGCTAATGATCCGGTAACGCTCCGTGCTGCCAGATTCGTTATGACTTCTATCTGTTATGAAAATTTGTAGATGTTTTTAAATAGAGATGATGTCTAATTTTTGTTTAGATGAACTTTACGGGAAAAAAATCTTGCCTATTTATTTGTAGTGATTAGTTGCAATTAGGGCTGTCAATTCTCAACCCGAACCGTTGAACCCGCTGGGTTAATCCGTATCGTTAAGAACCCGAACCGTTAATAACCCGTTAATTGGAACCCGAAACTAAACCGAACCGATAATATTCAACCCGAACCCGAACCGTCTCGAAAACATTAACCCGATTAAGACCCGATACCCGATAACAAACCGCTACGCGTCAACCCGAACCGTTCCTACCCGAACCGAATGGACCCGAAAACCGTTAATGACCCGATTTATTTCAACCCGAACCGTTTCGACCCGTAAAAACCCGTTCACAACCCGAACTGTATCAACCTGAACCGTTTACAACCCGAACTGTTTCAACCCGAACCGTTTACAACCCGAACTGTTTCAACCCGAACCGTTTACAACCCGAACCGTTTACAACCCGTAACCCGTTTACTACCCGTTTACTACCCGTTTAATTCAAACCGTTTATAACCCGCCTCGAAAATAAGTTTTAACTTGAAATGTTTTCCGCCATACCAAACAGAGCCGAAATGCTAAGATATCAAATGAATTAAACGAATTCATCAGCCAATTACTCCGTATTATGAAGTCCTAATTACGAGTTTTGTCACCAACTTGCAAGCTCTTTATTGTGTTGCTGCACTTAGAATGAATATTTTTATGTCTTAATTCCTAATGCGAGATAATTATATTAATAAAAACAACTAAATTAAAAATCAAGGAAAAAAATAAAATTATGATGATTGGAATTAAAAGATTACAGTTTACAAATTTCTTTTACGTGTTATAATAAAATTATTAGATTTTGTTTCTTTTACGTGTTAAAATAAAATTATTAGATTTTGTTTGAACGGTTGTTAATCAAACGAGTAACTGAACATATATTTCCAATAGGACATATTACTGTATGGTAGGGATGTTAACAAGCCAAACCAACACCGAACATGCTAAGGCACGGCTCGGCTCGAAACTAGTGGATGTCAAGCACGACAAGCCTCCAATATTTGGACTCGACTTGAGTCCAAGCTGGGCTTGAGTCCCGGCTCGAAACTTAGTTTGAAAAAGTTGGGCTTAGGCTCAAGTCAAAAACTAAAGCTACCCACCATATGCTTTTATAATTTGGTTTCTCTCTTAGCATTGCTATGTTTTCAATGTGGGACTCCATGTTTTGTTTAAGTCATCCTACATACTTCATATGTTTTTATAACTTGGTATCCCTCTTAGCATTGACTAAAATTTTGATGTGGGACTCCATGTTTGTTTAAGAGAAAAATTCGAAGTTACAATGTGGGACTTCATGTTTATTTAAAAAAATTCAAACAATGAAATGAAATATTATTATAACAACAAGACTCTAAGTGCATTTAAATAGTAAATTATTAATTAGTTTAATTCAAGAATAATCAAATATTTTAAAATATACTTCATTCCTTTTGTGAAGAAAATAGAGTACAAGTTTTTTTTCCAACCAATGTGGTACAAAATCAAACTCTAAGCTGAGGGGAGGAGTAGTAGCTATTTATAAAGAAAATAAGATTGGTGCTTGTTTTCTTAACCAATGTGGGACTTTAGTGTATAGTGGAGTATTATTTAAGGTCCAAGTTGGATTACAAACCGAATCAACCTTTGACCAAGCCAAATCCGAATAGTTTGCTAGCCGTACTGGCTCGTTAGCACCCCTAACTGTATAGTTATAGTCTTGTACAATTAAATAGATGTAAACGGATCTATAGTCTCATAAAGTTATTTATATATTCACATAGTTATATAATTACTGTCATACATAGTTATATACTTGTAAACTTATAATCTCATAAATATATAGAATTAATTAGATAGTTCTAAACTAATAATCTCACAAAGTTATATACTTATATAATTACACTATATCGTTACAGATTTATATCCTTACATAGTTATAGTTCTGTGGACTTTTAGTTCAAAATAATTATAATCATCAATTCATCAGTTATTAGCTTATTAGAGTAATAAAATATAGAATGTTATATTCCTTAATTCTTGACAATGTTATAAAAGTATAAAACTCATGAATTTGTATTGTTTTATTAGTCTTGCACTCTTTTATTGACTCGTATTCAACTGACTAATCGTCTAATCGATCATTAAACTATATTGATCTAATTCAATACCAGCTTATGAGCTTATAACCCAAGAACTAATACAAAAGGTATGTTGTTTTAATTGAATCGACTTAATTCATTAACAATTGAACTTGTTTGTCTCGTTCCGTTGTTGAACATGTTAGGCTCGTTGCTGTTTAAACCAATATGAATGTATGACAAACTTGTATTTACAAAATTTACAAATTCATTACGTATTAATTCATCATTGTCCATTATTAATTACTACGTTATTAGTATTTAGTTCATCAATACATGTTTCATAATACTTTGACATGGTAGGGGAGGGCATAGATGATTTTGATTCCATTTGAATAATATGATTGGTAAATACTACAGGACATAATAAAAGACATCGACTGACTTTTCTTAATTAAGTTTATGAAATTAATTGGATAGTGAACATTACTACATTAGTTGTTCGTCAAAAAAGAAAATAACATTAGTTATAAATCACGTAATCAAATTGTATGGGCTCTTTTACCTTTTCACTTTGCTTCAATAATGTAGATATTATAATATAAGCGCATTGAAAATTGTGATTTTAATAATAACCCGACATTTTTTGTAATTTGTATCCGAATTGATCTGCTAAACACGAACCCGGCCCGATATAAACCCGGCCCGATATGAACCCGACCCGATATGAACCCGACCCGATTACAATCCAGCTAAACCCGTTAACGAACCGAACCGAATTGACCCAACCCGACTACAATCCGACCCAATCTGACCCGATCCGATATGAACCCGACCCGATTATAACCCGAACCGATATGAACCTGAACCGATATGAAACCGACTTAACCCGTTTTTGACCCGACCAAATATGACCCGACCCGATATGAAACCGACCCGGCATGAAACCGACCCGATATGAACCCGACCCGGTATGAAACCGACCCGATATGAACCCGCACTACATAACCCGAACCCGAACCGAACCGTTTAATTTTCAACCCGACCCGAACCGAACCGATAGCAAAATGAACCGGTTTCAACCCGAACCGATGAACCCGAACCGAAACTGAACCGATGACCCGATTTGACACCCCTAGTTGCAATCACTCAAATTTACGTTTTTTATATAATCTCGCGCGCAACGCATGCATATAAGACTAGTTTGACAATATCTGAGCATATTTTGTTTATTTTATTGGGATATTATTATATTTATTGCGCAAATTATCAAAGTATACTACGCGTTTAAAATATCTTAAACCATTGAGTCGACCTAAACTCGGATGTTTTAGGTCACAGACAAACATTTGTTAACCCGAACCTAAAAATTAACAACCCGAAAGTAATTGTTATAACTCAACCCGACCCGACCTGTTAAACATGTCTACTCCACATAAAAAAGAATCACAATTTGCATGACGTGTCAAAAGCATAAACATAAATCCAATTAGTACAAAACGGAAGGTAGTTTATTTGGGCCCAAACCATTTGGACTACCTTAGAATATATGGTGTATTTTAAGTGCAAACTACCTTAGCTCATCATGTCATGTTTTTGACAACAGAGAAGGAGACTATACCTTATCCTTCCTTAGCACCCCGGACCCAATACGGGTCCACACGTTCGGAAAATTGGCCCGTTTTATAGATCAACCCATCACACTATGGGCCCACCTCTCTTCTTTTTGTTTCTGTCTCGATTTTGTTATTTTTCCAAATTTCCCCCTTCCACAAGTATATTATCAGAACATTAAAGAATTTATCACTTTTTTTGACAAGAAGACATTAAAGATTGTACACTAATGATAAAGCAATTATGTCAGAATTATGCCAAAATGTAGGAAATATGTTTCTAAAGATATTACTGACAGAAAAGAAAGGAAAAAAAAATTGTAGTACAAATTTAGTTTCACTTAGTTACACACTTACACACAAAAAACCTTCATTCCTTTTAGACAACCAAAAAAAAGTTACACCCCAAATGATTCATGGAGCGATTTCCTTTAATATTGCTTAAAAAACGTTAAATTTCCAAAATACGCCACTTTATAACATATTTTTCATCATACCGTCCACGTCAGTATGGAAGAAAGAAAAGTATTTTTTTTCCCGGTTCAGCACAAAATCGCCAACTCAAATGGCGGTATTGTTTTAAGCAAACCGTCATTTGAATTGGCGGTTCAATGATATAAACCGCCAACTCAAATGGCGGTTTTCTTTAAAACAAAACCGCAATTCGAGTTGGCGGTTTTATATGCATCATACCTCACAACCTGCTGTTTCCAGTTTGCAGCCATAAAATGGTTGAAATCTAAGTCGCTAATTGAAATAGCGGTTTAGTTGGATCAACCGCTATTTCAGTTGGCGGTTTAGTACCGATTGATAAAAATAAAAATAAAATTAGACCAGTTTTGATGCTGACGTGGACGGTATGGTGGGAAATATGTTATAAAGTTACGTATTTTGAGAATTTAACGTTCTTTAACCAATATTGTAGGAAATCGCTCTGATTCATGACCAAAATCTTATAGATATTTTATTGTAATATTATAAAGAACAATTAAGATTAGAGCGTTGTTTTAATTTCTAGCAATTATCTTTTTTTTCTTTGTATATTTTATAGGAAAATTTGCATATTACTACCTAAGACCATGTTTATCAAACAACTAGTTTTGGTGTTCAAGAGAGAGAAGTGAATAAAAAATAATAAAAGAGGTAGAGAGATGAGAAAGAAATGAAGAGAGATAATGAAACCAATCAAGAATTGGTGTTCATGAACACCAAACGAAAAACCAATTTCTTGTTGGGAGAATTTCACATATGGCATATTGGAGGACCAAAAATATTGTTTATCTTTTTCTTAATTACAAAGTGATTTCAATGACATAGATTTGTTGTGTTATTTAACCATTGCAAATTCACAATACCCATAAAAATAATATTACAACTAAAATAAATAAAATAAAAATATGAATTTTGTTTTTATACCAAAATTGACACATTTTAGATCCAAAAAAAAAAAAATCTTACTTTTCCTCCCTTGTTTTATTTTGTTTTTAACAAAATGGATAACAATTCATTTTGTATGATAATAACAATCCTCAATAGTATACCTTAAATTGGAATCCAATTCGAACTAAGGATTCTTGTGGTTCCGGAGGATTCAATTACAGGAGAACCAGGAACAGAGAGCTCTCCCCCCTTTTCCTCTCGACCCCCAAGTTATGTCTTACTTTAATCATATACCTTAACAAGTTCAGTTTTACTTTGTTTAATTTTAAATATATTTTTTTAATATTTATTAGCCGGTTATAAAATTTAATTAATAACCATCATACATCACTAACTTTATTAATAACGATTAAAAATGTCACTAATAATTTGATTATATACTTATCCATAACAATGTTATGAAAAATAAATGTAGGTGGGGGCATGGATGATGTAGGAAAAT
This sequence comes from Spinacia oleracea, assembly GCF_020520425.1. Taxonomy (NCBI): domain Eukaryota; kingdom Viridiplantae; phylum Streptophyta; class Magnoliopsida; order Caryophyllales; family Amaranthaceae; genus Spinacia; species Spinacia oleracea. The sequence goes on from NC_079489.1 coordinate 63,306,393, forward strand.
GTAATATATTTGGTGTTTGATAAATGTTGTTAAATGTTATTGGTGTTGGGTTTGGTGTTGGAGAGAGAGAAAAGGTAAAAGATTATATTTTATTAGATTGAAGACCAAAATCTTGGTGTTTGATAAACATGCTCTTAAGTCTTTAATGACTTTGTAAATGACTAATTATCTTGTTAAAATGTTGTCAATTAATATCTAGGTGTTAGTTATTATTGGCAATTAATACCTTAGCCCATATTCCTGCCAATTAGTCACTAATCATATCATAATCAACCGTTAATAATACTTTCATTTTTTTAATTTAATAAAACTAAAAATTTTAAAAAAAATTAGTGTTAAAGTATGACTTACGGTTGATTATAAAATATTCATGGAAAAAAACTTTTGTAAAATTAATTAATAAAGTTAAAGAGAAAATAATATTTTTCATCTTTTTTTAAAAAACAATTAGTAATTAATTAAAATAATTAAAGTATGATTTATAGTTGATTATAATATGATTAATGACTAAGTGACCGAAATATGCATGAGTTAAGGTAGTAATTGACAATAATAATTAAACACCTAGTTAGTTGACAACGTTTAACAAGTTAGGCAATAAATTGCAAAGTCACTAAAAATCTAGGTAGTAATTTGCAAATTTTCCTACTTTATACTAGATATGAAATATAGCCTTGCTGTCACCCATGTTTTCATGCACACTGTACCCGCGTCGGTATTTTTATTTATTTATTTAATTTCACTAAATTTTTAATTTTAATTATTTTTTCAGTACTAACTAAACTAGTGTAGAATATAACCAAAACTAATAAAAGCATAACTAATTGAATAACAAGATAATTATAGTACAAGAAAAATATTTGCATTTATGAGTCGAATAGTTATGATTTTAAAATAAACTTAGTATTAACTAAAAAAAATTAATCTTAACTAAAACGAACTTTTTTTTAACTAAACAAAACTAATTTAGGATAAATTGACTTTTACCTCCTAAAAAATACCAATTTGTTTTGTTCACCCACAAATTTTAAATTTTGATTTTACCACCCAAAAAAAACATGGATTTTACCACATTTAACGGAATTGTTTGTGGGCCCACCACAACGGCTAATTAGGATTGCTTGTAAATTTCTACGATTTTAGCCATACAACACAAAGCTATGGGTAAGAATAAGTATAAACGTAAAGTAGAGAGGTTGATTTTTGTGTGTGAATTGATGTTAAAGGAAGTGAATTAAAGTGAAAGAAGGGAGAAAAGAAGAAAAATCATGGAAAACAAGAAGGATAAATGAAGATGCAGGCCCAAACTAACGGATTTTTGGACATAATCTGTTTGTGGCAAATCATTTTTTTTTTTAACTTTTTTTTAGGTGTTAAATCAAAATTTTAAATAACTAGTACTACATCCGCATTATAAAGATATATTTTTTTTTTGGTAAATAAGATATATTTATTATCAAAAGGTAGAAACCACACAACATTCAACCAAACGAAACAAGAAGCAAAGGGCGCACAAACCCGCAACCTAAGCTAAAATGCAAAGCAACAAAAGAAAAAAAAACAGTCAAAACTACAAGCCCTCCGCAACCACAATAAAGACGCAGTAGCAGCAGCAAAGAGTAGCAGCAGAGCCTAGCAGAGAAAGCAGCAGTGCAGCCAGAAAAGGAACAAAGCACCAGAACCACGCAGCAGCAAACAGAACAGCAACACAGCAGAGAAGCATAGAACAGAACTTGCAACAGAGTTATGTTGCAGAAAGCCTGCACAACAGGCACACAACCAGGCAGACTGTAGGTCTGACCACAGGCCAGCAGCTCAGAGCACCTGGGGATGAGCAACCTGCAAGTCCAACAAACAAGGATAACTTGCATCCCTTTTAACAGAGAGTTGTTATTCTGCTTCTTCTGTTGGAATCTTCTATAATTCCTCTCCCTCCAGGCGCAGTAAATCACAATACTCAAAGCCATACGGTAAAGCTGATGCAAAATCTTGTTCGAGTTGAACTTGGTGTATGCAACATGCAACTCAGTCATCCAATTACCAGGCATTCTTACAATACACAACCACTTCAGCATCTGTTGCCATAGATCATTGGTGAAAGCACACTCAAAAAAAAGGTGAGAAAGCGTCTCATTGGTACAGTCACAGAAAATGCAAACCTGATCACAAGCAACACCAATTTTCTGTAAGTTCTCACATGTAGCAAGATGACCTTTGATAGCTAACCAACTTATGAAAATACACTTAGGAGGAGCTCTATTGTTACAGATTAGCTTACGCCAAGGCACTTTAGTTGCACCACCCCTTAGTTCTTTATACACTGCATGGATAGAAAACCTTTGCTCGTGCAAAATACTGAAGCCACTGTGAGTTTGGCTAATAGTATTGATAGAAGCAAAGATCTTTCTCACAACCCAAGAAGCTTGAGGCGGAGCTTGCATGAGTGTGAGGCTTTTAGCCTTAATATAGTAGACATGGATCCATTTAAAATACTATTAAATGGATATTAGCTTGCATGAGTACGTGTGAGGCTTTTAGCCTTAATATCATAAAGATATTTACAGTTACTATTTGCACAAATATTAACACAAAAATGAAAAAGTTGGTTGAATATAATAAAATATGGATAAAATAAGAGAAATGTGTAAAAAAGGTAGGTGGGTGTAAGAAAAAATGAATAAAGTAAGAAAAAGGGAGTGGAAAATTGTAAATATTGCGGGGGTAACAAAGGTGAGGTAGTAAATTTTCATATCCCAAAAGGCCAAAATATAATAAAACAAACTTTAAGAACGTTATGAAACGAAATAAAACGAAAAATGTAAAGATCATTTTGAAACAGATGTAGTAGTAAAAAACAAATTTGTGTTTGTTAGGTGGTAAAAGTCAATATATCCTTATTCTTAACTAAAATAAATTTAATTTTAACAAACTATGAGTCGAATAAATTTGGATAAGATTAACACAACGCACGAAAACATGAGTAACATCGAGGTGGTCTTATGTATAAGGTTGTCTCATGAGAAAGTTATCGTTCCTAATTACGGACATAAGATTGAGAAAACAAAACTACATAAACTTTTTAGAAAGGCCGATCTACGATAATATGTTGTGTAGCGGCCCAAAAGATGAAGGTTTTTCGCACATGTTCTGTTCTTTTAGTTACCCTTTTTGATGTTATTAGTTTTCTTTATTGTAATTATAAGTTACCTTATTTTCAATGCTATTAGCTCAAATGAGAGAGCAATGTACAATATTGTACATGGTGTGGGTTCAAGCCACAAATAGCCTATTACCTATATTCGACTTGTGTATTGGTGTATTCTCATTGTTGGTGTTGTATTAGTCAATAGTTATAACTTTTTTTTTTTGACAACACAATAGTTATAACTTGTAACAACCATATCACTCTTGATCAGGGTCACTTTATTGTTTATTTTATTAGGGTCACATTTTTTAATGTTAGGGTCACGTTTATCTTTAAATAAGGTAACTTTATTCCTCAAATAAAGTCACTTGTATATTTGGTCGGATACAGTTTTATATTTGGTTTTGGTCACTTTTTACCTTGAGTGAGTTCTATTTTTCATTTTTACGCGCTAAGTTGGATGTACAGTAAAATACCATAGACCGGAGGCACACAAGAGTTTTTGACAACACTATTGTTGACATCCGTATTTTTGCACTTTTTTTTGGTTTGACATTGGTGTTCTAGCTTGCACCGCAATTTGATTCCTTTATAAGCATGAACTGTATTTTCTAGTGTTTTAAGAAAACAATCCTAAAAAAGTACTCCCTCCGTCCCTTGATACTCCCACCGCTTTTTTTTTCGAGTCGTCATTTAATATTTGCACCGCTTCTATAAATTGAATTTTTACCAATATTATATTATTTCTCATATTTACCTATTAACCCACCTACAGTTCTACTCTCTACAAAAAATCATTTAAAAATTCACACCCACCACTCCCCACTCCCCACTCCTTCACATTTCTCACTAACTATATTAAAAAAATACATAATTATCAACTAACACCCATTAAATTAATAAGTCAATTTAAGTTCTTAAACTCCGCACGGTCAAACCGGTGAGATTATTAAGGGACAGAGGGAGTACGCCGTACGTACTCTGTATTAATTTGTGTTATGGTAGTAAAATGACGAGAAAAGGGTCGGATCAGATAAATGTTTTATATGGAGTATTTTAATAGGTAGATGATCGATTTATTTTACTCGGTTCGAGCCGTAGTCATAAAAGACTATTGCCAAGGCCAATGGTTGTCAACACATAATTAGGGTGCGTTCTGTTCAACTTATTTGACCTGAACTTATCTGAATTTATCTGAATTTATCTGAACTTATCTAAACTTATCTAATCTGAACTTATTTGAACTTATTGGAACTTATCTGAAATTATTTGAACTTATTGGAACTTATTGAAACTTTTAATAGTAGTAGTAGTAGTAGTAATAATAATAATAATAATAATAATAATAATAATAATAATAATAATAATAATAATAATAATAATAATAATAATAATAATAATAATAATAATAATAATATTAAGAATAATAGTTATTATTATTATTATTATTATTATAATAATAATAAATAAAAATAATAAAAATAAATAAAAATAAAAATAATAAATAAAATTATTATTAGTAACAATAAAAAAATTATTTAAATAAATAAAATAAATAATAATAAAAATTAAAATAAATTAATAAATAATATTCCCTCCGTATTTATTTAAGAGATACACTTGACCGGACACGGGTATTAAGAAGAAGAATTGAATGAAATAAAGTAATAAAACAAGTGGGGTTGGTTAGATATTCTAATAATTAAAACAAGTGGAGACCATGTCATTTTAAGGGGTGGAGGGTCGGAGTGGGGTGTAGATAGATTATTTAATTAGATGGTGGGGTTGATAAGTTACTAAAAATGGCAAGTGTATCTCTTAAATAAATACGGCCGAAAAGGCAAGTGTATCCCTTAAATAAATACAGGGGGAGTAAATAATAATAATAATAATAATAATAATAATAATAATAATAATAATAATAATAATAATAATAATAATAATAATAATAATAATAATAATAATAATAATAATAATAATAATAATAATAATAATAATAATAATAATAATTGACTTGACGGGATCTTCTCATTTGACACAGTCTGGGTTGTCTGGCTTTGTCTCGGGCCGGGTTGTGACTGATGCGGCTATTCGGAAGCGGGTCAAGTACGAAGCACGCTGCGGGGCCATTGGTTATGGCTTTCTTTCGTTCTCTTTCTCTTCTTTGGGGGGAGCTGGATAAGGATGATGTTGCGTTGCTGAAGCGAATTCAGAAGTTTTCTAGGACGCAGGACATTGGGGCTCGTGCTGCTGCTCATATTTTCACTAGGGTAGGTTTTGCTATAGTTAGAGGAGTGGGGGGCCCAAATTGTATCTCGGCTTCCCACTAATTATTTGTAAAATGTTTGACTTTGTTAGCACTTGATTTATAATAATAATAATAATAACAATAATAATAATAATAATAATAAAATAATAATAAAATAATAATAATAATAAAAATAATAAATAATAATAATAATAATTAATTAATAATATATATATATAAAAATAATTAATAATAATAAATAACGTTTTCATATTTTTACGGGTACGGGTTGAAACGGGTTCGGATTTTAACATGTTCGGGTTTTAATGGGTACGGGTTGAAACTGTAATACCTCGTATTTTTATAATATTTATAAGTATATTTTATTATATTTATAAAGTATTTTACGATTTATTAGCATTTAAATAATATTTAAATGTACTTTATTTAATGAAGCTTAATTAATTAGAATATTTATTATTTTAATTAATTACGAAACGAATTTAATTCTTGAGTCGGGAAATTAAATGAGTTGCAAATGATTTTTATGTGCTTCGGGTTTTAAATAAAAAGTCCAATTCGTTTTACTAAACGAGCCCAATCAAAAGAGTTTAATTTAAATCCTAAGCTAGCCCAATCATTTATTTCCTAAGCCCAACTCAAATCTCCTAAGCCTAGCCCATCAAGGGATTAGGGAGCCTATAAATAGGACTCCCCCATCATTAAATGAGCCCCTAAAATTCATAAACCCTCTTTTCTCTCTTTCTTGCCCCTCACTCCAACTCCCTCTCCTCTCTCTTTGCTAGGCAGTCCCGCACGCCCAACACCACACTCGCCTCGAGTGCTGCGTGCCTTGTGCCGTGTGCTCGCCCGTCGCCCACACACACACTCTCGCCCTCCCTTTTTTTTCTCGCAGCCCGCCCAGCCAGCACGCATCGCTGCTGGTGTCGTGCTGCTGTGTTGTTGCTTCGTGTGCACAGCACACACCCCTGCTCTCGTCTCCCTCTTGTGCGCCCTCGCGCCAGCCCCTCGCGCCAGCCCCTGTCGCGCCCTCGCGCCAGCCCCTGCGCGCAGCCCTTCTCGTCGCCCCTCTCTCCCCCGCGCGCACACACGGACGTGTGTGTGTGTGTGTGTGTGTGTGTGTGTTTCGTGTTCGTAATTCAATTCTTTTTCGCCCAATCACCCTAATTCGTGATTGTTCCGTGCTATAGGCCGGATTGGTATAATTCTCTTCTTCCTTACCTATTCTATTTAAATTCCGTATTTTAAATTCTAATATTAGTATTGTTTTGAGTAATTAAATGCTGGGAACCGGTTATGAATACCGTGGTTTGAGGATTTGCGTGTTGTGATTCATTAGGCTTGTTTTAATTATTAAAGGACGAATTTTCAGATTTGTTTATTGAATAAAGCATTGATTTTTATGATGATAAACTAGTTTTATTTGGATTTTCAAGTTAGGGTTTTAACCTAGACCTAATGAGTCAATTGATTAGCATAATTAGGTGATGATTTTAATTATGATAATCAATTATATTTTCAGATTTGAATAAAGGTTTAGAGTGTTGATTTTTATTGATTTTAAAGGCGGAAAAAGTATGTTTTTGTACTAGGGATTGATTTTGCAAATTGAGACGATTATATTATTGAAAAACGATTGAATTCTAAAGTTTAAAGGAGGTTTTAGATTTTATAAAGTTGCTGGAAATTTAATGAACATGGAAATAATTTAAGTTTCATTATTTTGATGATAGGAGGTGATTTCTAGTTGAGTGCTCGTTATTGCAAAGTGGCCCCTACGCTTAGGTATTCAAGGTACGTACAAGTCTAGGGCGACCACACCTTTTGTCAATGACATTACATGATTGTAGATGATGTGAATTACATTATGTGGAATCATGTTTATTTTGGTAAACGAGCATGTGATTTGTGATGTTGGATTTATTGGATTAATTGTTAAACAAGCATGTTGGAATTATTATGAGTATGGGTTTTATTGTCAATCATGTTGTTCAATATTTATGCATGTATGGTTTATTTCACATGCAAGGGATGGATTATTTATTTGTATGCTATTGTACGAGATGTCTAGCATACTTTGAGCCAATTATTCGTACTTCGTTGTACTATTTATTTTACCACATGTGAAGGGTTAGCTCACGTAAGCCACCGCACATGCATGTAGGGTTCAGTTGGGAATATTATGTATGAAATGAATTAAGATTTGTCGTGCAAGGGCACAACCCTCATGTTAATGTGCATGATGTGGAATCTCACCTTGGTGAGGAGGAACATGGTAGTAATATCACAAGTGTTTTTCCTTGTTGATCACAAGTCCTAAAGCATTTAAAATAAGATTGTTTTGGTTGTTGTTTATTAATTGTATGTGTGCATGTTGGTGAGTCTTGAGTTCGACTTTAATAAAATATTAATAAACGTAAAGTGCAACCAGAACAAGCTTCAAAACTCTTGGAACGTATATACCTTTAGTATGAACAATGGGGGGAGTCTTGCCGGAAATCTCGTACTCCTACTAATGATACAAGACGTTGTTTCATTTATAATATGCGCAGGAATTCCGTCGGTATGACCCGACACTCGGTATGGCCCGATTTTATTATTTATTATTTGGTGTATGGTTGGCTCCCATCACCTTTTCCTTTATGGAACTTTCTTTTGGCCCTTTCGAAGCTTATTCTAATTAAATTGTGAGTCAAGAGTCGAGTCAAGAGTCGAGTCTTGTATCTCATGATTGGTTGTTAATTATAATATGGCTTTTGCAAGTTGATTAGTACTTAGTGAGTGATGCATGTTTTAGTTTCATTTCACTCTATTCTTGTAAGTACTCAGCTTTTGCTGACTACGTGCTTTGTGTGTTTTGGTCATGGCCTTTGCCTTAATGTGAAGGAAATAATGCCCTTGGTCCAAGTATGCATTCTATGTTAAGTCTAATAAATGCGGTTCAGTATTAATTAACAAGTTAATAATTCAGTGAGATCAAGTGAGCTGAATGCCTAGCTAGAGGCCGCTTCAGTTCAAGTGGAATTAATGATATTAATCCACAGCTTACTCTTGACTGAACCCGTAGGGTCACACAAATAGTACGTAAACGGATCAAGTATTTAATGGCATTAAATACTCTATCTATGGATATTCGGAACCGACGGATCTTGGTTTCAGTGGGAGCTGAGATCGTCACAGGCAAGAAATGAATACTCCGGAAACGATGATATTACCGGAAACGGAAATATGGATCGTATCGGAAATATAAATATTATCCAAGTCGTAGATGTTGCCGGAAACGGAAACATGGTACGTATCGGAAAATATTATCGGAAATGGAAATATTACCAGAATCGGAAATATTGCCGGAAACGGAAATATTGTCAGAATCGGAAATATTACCGGAATCGGAAAATAATTCCGGAAACGGAAATATTAAATATTTGTTCGAAACGGAAATTAATTCCGGAATCGGAAATGTTAAATATTGTTCGTATTGGAAATGAATTCCGGAATCGGAAATTTAATCGGAAGCGTATCGTACGAATAAGCATCGGACGAGGCCTGCCGGACGAGGCCCAGCACGAAGCCAGGCCATCGCCCAGCAAGCCAAGCGCGCCGCACAAACAGCCACGCCAGGCCCAGCGCAAGGCCAGGCCCAGCAGGCCGTGGCAGCGCGCACAGCGCGCGCAGCGCGCGCGGGAGCTGCGTGGGCTTGCAGCTCGCGCAGGCCTCGCTGCGTGGGCTGCTGCTCGTGCGCACGCATGGGCGGCCCATCGTGGCTGCCGTGTGTGCGTGTGTAAGTGTTTGTGTTCGTGCACGTTTCCTAAAACGTGCAGAGTTCGGTTAATGATTAAATTCCTAATTCTATTTGATAAATTAATTAAATTAGAGTTCTTGTAGGATTCTAGGTTTAATCAATTTGTATCTGAATAGGATTCCAATTCCCTTTCCATACCCCTATAAATATGTGGCCTGGGTTCACAATTTATAACGAGTTTCAAAGTATTCAAAGTGAGTTTTTGAGAGAAAAATTCAGCCACACATCTTGCTCAAAAGTGCCGAAAATTCTAGTACCTTAAGGGCGATTCTAGTTGGTCAATCTTAAGGCGGATCCGGACGTGCTGTGGACTATCTACGGAGGGACGACACTTGGAGTCCTAAAGACTTGTTCTGGTTCGGTTCGGGCACAGCTAGGGAGGGCACGCAACAAAGAGTATGCATCTAAATTATGCTATATGATTATGTGTAAATAATATGTAATCTTGGGTTAATGGTTGTTTCCGCATGATTTATGTAATATCATATGTATCATAACCTAACAGTGGTATCACGAGCCCCTTATTATTTTCATAATCTAATTTGCATAAACATGGTTAAATATTACAAATTTGCAAGAATTAAAAGGGGTGATTAATTTTCGTAATTGTTAATTAATTGCAAATTGCGTTTATTTAATTATACGTACGCAGCTTTTCGGCAGTTTCTTCGTTACTCATCCAAATCGAGTGATTTTTGTGTCAATTCCGCATGTAAAAGGCATTCTAAAATTTTGACAAAAAATAATATTTTTCTGCCGAACCCAGAATTCTCAAATTCGAAGCCTAACTATGACTTTTCGAAGGTTTTAGTTTTTCGAATGCAAAATTTCGTAAATTTAAGATGTTAAATTAAATATTTGCGATTCTTGTTGATAAATCTTGAATTTTTGATTGACCTACTGTATATGTTTAACAAGTTTGAATGCCTAACCTTGTTAATTATGCAATCTAATTTGTAATTATGATTAATTTGTTGAAAATTAGAATAATTTAGAATTAATTTGATTTTCATAATTAATTATAATTTAATTAGAAACCTATGATTAAAAACCACCATAAAAATTGTAAATTTATGATAAATTTTAAATTTTTATGACCTAGACTTGAATCCATAACAATCGGAAATCAATTGAATAATAAATTTTCGATTTTTCGCCCTAAAAATTATGAAATTAATAATATTTATTAATTTGTCATTAATTTTATAAATTTTAAATTTTTTATGCGATTCGTTCATATAACTTGCACGCACAAAGCAATGGACGCTTCGTGTTACCCTTAAGGGGTGTTGTATAGTGCGGGCATGCGACGACGAGCAAGGGAGCTCGTCGCCCGTGCGGCACGAATGCAATGAGCAAGGCATGGTGCACGTGCACAAGGCAGCAGCCCTGCCTTGTGTCGTGGGCCACGAGCAATGGACGAATGGGCATGGGCGAAGGGCGAGCCAAGGCAGTCGCGTGTGGGCAGCAAGCGAGCTGCGCCACAACGCGCACTGCCTCGCGCAAGAGCGCGCAGCCTCGCGCGCGGCGAGCGCAAGCTCGCGTGCCACGAGCGCTGCGCCCAGCGTTGCTCGCGCGCACAGCGAGCGATGTCGCGCGCCCAGCGAGCGATGGCTCGCACGCACAGCGAGCGATGTCGCGCGCCCAGCGAGCGATGTCGCGCGCACTGCGAGCGATGGCTCGCGTGCGACGAGCGCTGGCGCGCGCGCAGCGTGCGATGGCTTGCGATGGAAATGCAGCAGCTATGCGACGAGCGCATGGGCTGCGCGCACATGGCCAGCGATGGCTGTGTGCGAGCGGCCCATGGGCGTGCAATGCGTAGGGTGTTTGCGTTACGATTAGATCGTTTTGAATGTTTAATTTGAAAATTTCAGTTCACGTAATTTTAATTAATTTTAAAATTAATAATTTAAATTATTTTCTTGGATTTTAATTTTGAATATTGTAATTATAATAAATGTTATTTATTCTAATTATTTTACTAAAATTAAAATCATGAATTAATTTAAATACGACTGAAATTAAATTAAACTTTTTGGATTCAATTATAAATTTATATGAGCTTTAAATTTTAATTAAATTTGTATGTTTCCGGTTAGACTAGAAATACATTTTTATGTTTAAAATTAGTAAAGCATATGAATTTATTGGTTTAAGTGGGAGCGCTTTTAGTCATAAACTCTTGATTAGGTCTACAAATCCTTAAGGTTAAAACAACTTGATTAGAATTAATAAGGACTGAATAATTGGTAGATTATTGGTGCCCTTGATTAATTGCTGCAAATGTTTACGTGATGCATAATGTGTTTTACTAACCAGCTATGTGGGCCATTCATGATAATGAATGGGTGAATGGTATATATATTGTATATGTACTGTTTTGCAGGTTATGAAGTGACTAGTATGGCCCAAATAGGATAGAAAATATGGTCTGCGTACCATTAATTTGAATGTAATTGGTCTGAAGTACCAAAGTTATTTTTCAATTCAAATATGGTCTGCGTACCATCAAATAGTTGTAATTAGTTATAGCTTATCCTATTTGAAGAAAATGGTGCCTCCCACGGAGATTTTCAAGACGGACTTTGAAGTTAAAGCTTCAAGATGAAGTCGGGCCATACTAGATCACAAATATCTTATGCATGTTTTAAGTTATTTATTGCTTTTAAATATGTCTTAAAATGCATGAGATCAAAAGCTTGATTATGTTGCATGATTAAGGATTTTAGTTCACTTAAAATCTAACCAACATAGTAAGAGCCTTAAGTTCCAAACTTAAAAATTGAGTTAAAAGGTGTCATGCCAAAATATACACTTGCTTGGATATCCTTTACATCAATCTAGTAATAGTTTTCGCTCAGCGAGGTGTTACTTATTGGTCCTAAAGGGGCAAGGTACACAAATAATTGTGAGTACATGTTAGTTTTGGTGAAACTCAACGATATAAGTAAGGAGTCCTTTTATGTCGTGGCAAATTCGATAGGTTTACCTAATAAGTTCTTAGACGTACCTATCAACCAAGAATAGTTTCTAGACTATTAGCAAAAGGCTTTTGCTTACCTAAGATGTTCTAGGATTAAGTCGACAAACTGTGCTTAGTTCTTCAATGATTTTAGGATCTTGGAATCATTTTATTCACACCTGCCGGAACACATAATTTGAATAAAATGCTTAATAAACATTGAATTATGCATGTATGCTAGAATTTAAGTTTATTAAGAGAAACTGTGAATGGTTATTTATTTGTTTATTCTTTTCAATTGTAGTTTTTAATATGGCAAACAACAATTCATTCAACATTCGATCAATTCTCGAAAAGGAGAAGTTGAACGGGAAAAACTTCCTTGACTGGCAAAGGAACTTGCAAATAGTTCTTATGCAGGAAGAAAAGGAGTATGTCCTAGATGAGGCGATGCCCGAAGCTGCAGGCGACGGGGTCACTCAGGCAGCCCTCAATCGTTGGATTGATGCCAACAAGGATGTGAAATGTCTAATGCTCGCCACCATGAGTGCGGATCTGCAGAAAACGTTCATCAACTCAGATGCTTTCACAATCATCAGTGAGTTGAAGAACATGTTCCAAGATCTGGCTCGAGTCGAAAGATTCGAGACTCATAGGCAAATTCTTGAGACCAAACTTAAGAAAGGCGAGCCCGTAAGTCCACATGTTCTCAAAATGATTGGACTCATTGAGAATATGAGTCGGCTGGATCAGCAATTTTCTCAGGAAATGGCTATAGACACCATCCTCCATTCTCTTCATAGCGGGTATGATCAGTTCAAACTGAACTACAGTATGAATAGTCTGGACAAAACGCTCACTGAGCTTCACGGTATGCTGAAGACCGCTGAAAAGACGCTCAAAAGTGATAAGCAGGATGTGCTTATGGTGCGTGGGGGCAAGTTCAAGAAATCTGGAAAGAAGAGGAATGCTAAGAAAGGTGGCAACAAGGCCAGCCCAACTAAGCAAACTGGCGCCAAATCTGCAAAGAGGAAGGTCAGTCAACCCACTTCTGAATCCGAATGCTTCTACTGCAAGAAGAAGGGGCATTGGAAAAGAGATTGCTTGAAGCTAAAGGAAGATCAGAAGAACGGAACAGTCGTTCCATCTTCAGGTATTTTCGTTATAGACTGTATACTTGCTAATTCAACTTCTTGGGTATTAGATACAGGTTGTGGCTCACACTTATGTTCCAATCCACAGGGACTAAGAAGAAGTAGAAAGTTAAGCAAGGGTGAAGTCGACCTACGAGTGGGAAATGGAGCACGGATTGCTGCATTAGCTGTAGGAACTTACTATTTGTCGTTGCCCTCCGGGCTAGTTTTGGAACTGGAAGAATGTTTCCATGTTCCAAGTCTTACTAAAAACATCATTTCAGTTTCTTGCTTAGATGCAAAGGGATTTTCTTTTTTAATAAAAGACAATAGTTGTTCGTTTTATTTTAAAGAGATGTTTTATGGATCTGCTAGATTAGTCAATGGACTTTATTTATTAGATCACGACAAACAAGTATATAACATAAATACCAAAAAGGCCAAAAAGAATGATTCAGATCTCACCTATCTGTGGCATTGTCGATTAGGCCATATAAACTTGAAACGCTTAGAAAGACTTCAAAAGGAAGGAATTCTAGAACCATTTGACTTAGAGGATTATGGTAAATGCGAATCATGTTTACTTGGAAAAATGACAAAGCAACCTTTCTCTAAAGTTGGAGAAAGAGCAAATGAACTATTGGGTTTAATCCATACAGATGTATGTGGACCAATGAGTACAAATGCTAGAGGTGGTTTCAGCTACTTTATCACTTTCACTGATGACTTCAGTAGGTATGGTTATGTCTACCTAATGAAGCATAAGTCTGAATCCTTTGACAAATTCAAGGAATTTCAGAGTGAAGTAGAGAATCAATTAGGCAAGAAGATTAAAGCACTGCGGTCTGATAGAGGCGGTGAATATCTGAGCTATGAATTTGATGACCATCTGAAAGAATGTGGAATTCTATCAGAATTGACTCCTCCTGGAACACCACAATGGAACGGTGTGTCGGAACGGAGGAACAGAACCTTGCTAGACATGGTCAGGTCAATGATGGGTCAGGCCGAACTTCCATTAGAATTTTGGGGACATGCACTAAATACAGCTGCACTCACTATAAATAGAGCTCCGTCTAAAGCTGTCGAAAAGACTCCATACGAATTATGGTTTGGAAAGCCTCCAAATGTGTCTTTTCTTAAGATTTGGGGATGTGAAGTATACGTCAAACGATTAATTTCAGACAAACTTCATCCAAAATCTGACAAATGTATCCTTGTGGGCTATCCAAAGGAAACAAAGGGGTATTACTTCTACAATACATCTGAGAACAAAGTGTTTGTTGCTCGAGATGGTGTCTTTTTGGAGAAAGATCACATTTCCAAAATGACAAGTGGGAGAAAAGTAGACCTCGAAGAAATTCGAGTCGAACAACAAACTCTAGAGAATGCTCAAGATGACATTCAGGATGAAACTCAGAGATCTTTAGAAGAATCTGGTGAGAATCATGGTCAATCTAGAAATGTTACCCCGCGTAGATCGCAAAGATATAGATCTCAACCGGAAAGGTACTTAGGTATTTTGACGAACGAGAGCTATGACGTTCTATTACTTGAAAGTGATGAACCTGCGACTTACAAACAAGCTATGACGAGCCCTAGCTCCAAGCAGTGGCAAGAAGCCATGCAATCTGAATTAGACTCCATGTCTGAAAACCAAGTATGGGATTTGGTCGATTTGCCAGATGGCTACCAAGCCATTGGAAGCAAATGGGTTTTCAAACTGAAAAAGGACAAGGATGGGAAACTTGAAGTTTTCAAAGCTAGATTGGTTGCAAAAGGTTACAGGCAAGTCCACGGTGTGGATTACGATGAAACCTTTTCACCAGTTGCAATGCTAAAGTCTATTCGAATAATGTTAGCAATCGCTGCATATTAGGATTACGAAATATGGCAGATGGATGTCAAAACTGCTTTCTTAAACGGTGTTTTAACAGAAACTGTGTTTATGACACAGCCTGAAGGTTTTGAGGATCCAAAGAATGCTAAAAAGGTATGCAAGCTAAAGAAGTCAATCTACGGATTGAAGCAGGCATCCAGGAGCTGGAATATACGTTTTGATGAAGCAGTCAGTGACTTTGGTTTCATCAAGAACGCAGACGAATCTTGTGTATACAAGAAGGTCAGTGGGAGCAAAATTGCTTTCCTAGTATTATATGTCGACGACATATTGCTTATCGGAAATGACATTCCTATGTTGAACTCTGTCAAGATTTGGCTTGGAAAATGTTTTTTGATGAAGGATCTAGGAGAAGCACAGTACATATTGGGCATTAAGATTTACAGAGATAGATCTAAAAAGATGATTGGACTTAGTCAAAGCACTTATATCAATAAGGTGCTTGATAGGTTCAAGATGGCGGACTCCAAGCGAGGCTACCTACCCATGTCTCATGGAATGACTCTAAGCAAGACTCAGTGCCCAAAAACACTTGATGAGCGTAGACGAATGAATGGGATTCCATATGCATCATTGATTGGTTCAATAATGTATGCTATGATATGTACACGCCCGGATGTTGCGTACGCACTCAGTGCTACGAGCAGATACCAGTCAGACCCAGGAGAGGCGCATTGGACTGCTGCCAAGAACATTCTGAAGTACCTGAAAAGGCACAAAGATGACTTCCTGGTCTATGGTGGAGATGATGAATTAATTGTTAAAGGCTATACGGACGCAAGTTTCCAAACCGACAAAGATGATTTCAGATCACAGTCTGGGTTTGTCTTCTGCCTCAACGGAGGAGCAGTAAGCTGGAAAAGTGCTAAGCAAAGCACCATTGCGGATTCTACAGCTGAAGCGGAGTACATTGCTGCACATGAAGCAGCAAAGGAAGCTATATGGCTAAGGAAGTTCATAGGTGAACTTGGTGTAGTCCCCTCCATTAAAGGACCAATAGCCCTGTATTGTGATAATAACGGAGCTATTGCACAGGCAAAAGAGCCTAGACACCACCAGAGAGTCAAGCATGTACTTCGTAGATTTCACCTTCTACGAGAGTTCGTTGAAAGAAAAGAAGTCGAGATAAGCAAAATTGGAACTGATGACAACATATCAGATCCATTAACTAAACCTCTGCCGCAAGCGAAGCACAACTCGCACACTGCAGCTAT
Organism: Spinacia oleracea; assembly: GCF_020520425.1. NCBI lineage: Eukaryota > Viridiplantae > Streptophyta > Magnoliopsida > Caryophyllales > Amaranthaceae > Spinacia > Spinacia oleracea. The sequence goes on from NC_079489.1 coordinate 63,322,818, forward strand.
GGGAATCAAGCATATTGGAGAATGGCTTTGATGTCTCTGTTTAATGTTTTAAAGTTTTAGAGTTTAAATCTTTGTAAAACATTATTGGTTAATCATTCACAATAAATGAAAAGAATTCATTTTTCCATTTAATTTGTGGTTTATTAAATGATGAGTCCCTTCAATTTGACGATATATTCAAGATAGACTGTCAGGACCAGTCCTGTGACTAAGAAATGTCTATCAAGTGAACTTGAATGTCAAAGGTTGAAAATGGTCCCTAATCGGAGTTTTCTATAAAATTGGACGCATAGAAAACGTTAGACGATTAGAATGCAAGATGACTAGTAGTTCTGTTTCTTGAACTATGTGGACATGGCAATGTCATAATCATTTGCATAGATACTTACTTTGGGAAGACTAGTATCGGACAAGACCTATGAAACTTTACTGTAAGAGATGAAAGTCTGTCATAAGTAAATTTCATTAAATTATTAGACGCTAAATCCTCAATACCTGAGTGATTTGAGATTACTTGTTTGAGAACTGGTTGCTTTGACGTTGACCAACCGTCGCACCGTAAAAGGAGGCTATAAAGGCAACGCTCAGGTAATCACCTATCAAACGAAGTCTAATCTCAAGATCGCAAGACTGGGATTGTCCTCCCATAAATCGGGATGAGATGCTTAAAAGTTGTACAAGGCCACTCGGAGAGCTAGAAACTGTGAAATGCATGGCCGTGCTCGGATGAATCATAGGCTATGATTATCTGTTTATTTGATCAGTTGAACTCTGAAACCGAGGAACACCTCTGGACATAATAAGGATGACAACTCTTACCTTATGTTCAAGAGCAAGCATCGAGCGACAAAGGAATTAGGAAATGCACACTTGTCCCTAAGGACAAGTGGGAGACTGAAGGAAATAATGCCCTTGGTCCAAGTATGCATTCTATGTTAAGTCTAATAAATGCGGTTCAGTATTAATTAACAAGTTAATAATTCAGTGAGATCAAGTGAGCTGAATGCCTAGCTAGAGGCCGCTTCAGTTCAAGTGGAATTAATGATATTAATCCACAGCTTACTCTTGACTGAACCCGTAGGGTCACACAAATAGTACGTAAACGGATCAAGTATTTAATGGCATTAAATACTCTATCTATGGATATTCGGAACCGACGGATCTTGGTTTCAGTGGGAGCTGAGATCGTCACAGGCAAGAAATGAATACTCCGGAAACGATGATCTTACCGGAAACGGAAATATGGATCGTATCGGAAATATAAATATTATCCAAGTCGTAGATGTTGCCGGAAACGGAAACATGGTACGTATTGGAAAATATTATCGGAAATGGAAATATTAACAGAATCGGAAATATTGTCGGAAACGGAAATATTGTCAGAATCGGAAATATTACCGGAATCGGAAAATAATTCCGGAAACGGAAATATTAAATATTTGTTCGAAACGGAAATTAATTCCGGAATCGGAAATGTTAAATATTGTTCGTATCGGAAATGAATTCCGGAATCGGAAATTTAATCGGAAGCGTATCGTACGAATAAGCATCGGACGAGGCCTGCCGGACGAGGCCCAGCACGAAGCCAGGCCATCGGCCAGCAAGCCAAGCGCGCCGCACAAACATCCAGGCCAGGCCCAGCGCAAGGCCAGGCCGTGGCAGCGCGCACAGCGCGCGCAGCGCGCGCGGGAGCTGCGTGGGCTTGCAGCTCGCGCAGGCCTCGCTGCGTGGGCTGCTGCTAGTGCGCACGCATGGGCGGCCCATCGTGGCTGCCGTGTGTGCGTGTGTAAGTGTTTGTGTTCGTGCACGTTTCCTAAAACGTGCAGAGTTCGGTTAATGATTAAATTCCTAATTCTATTTGATAAATTAATTAAATTAGAGTTCTTGTAGGATTCTAGGTTTAATCAATTTGTATCTGAATAGGATTCCAATTCCCTTTCCATACCCCTATAAATATGTGGCCTGGGTTCACAATTTATAACGAGTTTCAAAGTATTCAAAGTGAGTTTTTGAGAGAAAAATTCAGCCACACATCTTGCTCAAAAGTGCCGAAAATTCTAGTACCTTAAGGGCGATTCTAGTTGGTCAATCTTAAGGCGGATCCGGACGTGCTGTGGATTATCTACGGAGGGACGACACTTGGAGTCCTAAAGACTTGTTCTGGTTCGGTTCGGGCGCAGCTAGGGAGGGCACGCAACAAAGAGTATGCATCTAAATTATGCTATATGATTATGTGTAAATAATATGTAATCCTGGGTTAATGGTTGTTTCCGCATGATTTATGTAATATCATATGTATCATAACCTAACATAATGACCCTATGATGATCTATCATTTGCACTTGCATTGATGGGGAGTAGAATAAAATAGCAGGTTGGTAGATCGGAATCATGTGGCTTGGGATGATCGAGAGAGTTGCATGTTTTCGTACTTTGAAACTATTTAATTATACTTTAATTATGTTTGAAATGTTTGAACTACTTATGTTTTGGTTTTTGGGCCGTTATGGTCCCAAATTGTAGGAGGCCTCAATATTTCATTAATTATGTTTTTAAAAGTTAGTTGACATTTAATTCCGCTGCATAATTCTGGTAATAGCCTTAACCGTTATCACGGTGGCGGTAATGCTTTAGTAATTCCTTTATTTTAAGTTGGAAAATGGTTTTATAAAAGCAAGGAATTATTAGGATGTTACAGAAACGGGTTCGGATTTTAACGGGTTTAGGATTTAACGGGTATGGGTTGAAACAGGTTCGAGTTTTAACAGATCCTGGATTAAACGGGAACGGGTTGAAACGATTTCGGGTATTAACAGGTACGGGTTTAAACGGGAACGAGTTGAAAAGGGGTTGAGTTTAAACGGATTTGAGAATCATATCAGTCATCTTCATGTCAGATCGGGTAAATCGGGTTTGAATGTAATGGGTCAATTTCCGCCGAATTCGGGTTCTTATCGGTTCGGGTTAATATCGTGTCGGGTTATTTATAATCATAATAGTAATATATCACTAATAATAATAATATTAAGAAGAAGAAGAATAATAATATAAGAATAATTATTTAATTATTAATTATTATTATTATTATTATTATTATTATTATTATTTATTATTATTATTTATTTATTTATTTATTTATATTATTTATTTATATTATTTATATTATTATTTATTATTATTATTATTATTATTATTATTATTTTTATTATTATTATTATTATTATTATTATTGAATCTTATTGGAACTTATTGAAACTTATCTGAACTATCTGAACTTATTGGAATTGAAACTTATTTTTTAAAGGTGAACAGAACGCACCCTTAGTTGTACTACAGAGACCGGAATACTCCCTCTGTTCCTTATTACTTCTTCTGTTTTTCTAATCGGGCGTCACCTAATATTTTTCATGGTTCTACTTTTAGTCATACACTTTTCTCACTTTTTCATATTTTTATTTTCTTACACAAAATTCCCCAACCATTTCCACATCCATTATTTCGTACTTTTAGAGCATGTACATTGTGGCTCTTGGAGTGACTCTCCAATTAGCTCTCCAAGTAGCTCTCCAACAAGAACTAGCTCTTGGCCAACATTGGGGCTCTTGAGTGGTTCTTGAGGAGATCTTGAGTAGCTCTTCATGGAGAGCTACTTCAAGATAGCTCTTGCCCAAGAGCCCTCCAAGAGTTGGTTCTTGTTGAAAATTGAGGAGTAACTTTTTTAAAAGTATATATTACTTTGGGTAAAAATACAATTAAGTAGTAACTTTTTTACATTTTATATTTATGATTCAATATAATGAAAAAATAATATGTTTAATATTTTTTTACGGTAAACCTACAATAATGGTTACTTTTTCTTTTTTCCTTCCCTATTTAACAAGCCTAATATTGGGCTATTTATTTGCAACTAAAACTATTTTGTCTTCTTCAATTTATCAGTTATGATTATCCTTTATAGCTATAATCTAGGAGATAATACCAGTTAATTAGTACAAGATGTTATCAATGTTTTATCACCAATAATATTTTCTTTTGAAATCTAATTATTGTTAATATTGCAGTAACCTAAAATTTTCTATCATAATTACTTAACTTATTAGTTATTACCAATAAATGAAGAATTTACATGGGACCACCAAATGGTAAAAAAAAAATTGGAGAGCTCATTTGAGGAACCAACCAATGTTGGGTGTTTTTAGGAATGAATTTTTGAGTGTATCTTGTAGAAAGATAATGGTAGAGAGAGAGTGGAGAGCCCTTTAAGAGCTCTTTTGAAGAGCCAACCAATGTACGTGCTTACATTACACAATTATTTACTTTCTCCCATTCTCAACAAAAGTACATAATAATGATTGTTTTTCTTACACAAATGTATTTTTTAATGCCCATATTTTTTTCCAAACAGGAAAAAGTAATAAGGAATAGGGGAAAAAAATGTTTAGTGCACTTACAAATTAAACACTACAAGAAATTGTACTATTAACGACGGGAAATCCCGTCGCTAAATGCCAATAATCGTTGATTAATGACGGGATTTCCTCTCGTGAATCCGTCATAAAAGAGGGACGCCATAAATGAAAAGTCTCGTCGTTAACCCGTCGTAAAAAGACACTTGCGACAGGTGTTCTCGTCTTTGTTTGGTTGTTAGCCCTGTTAAAAAAACTTGACGGAATTTTTGACCCATCGTAATTAAGTTGTCATTAAAAATACAAATTCTTGTAGCGAAAGAACGCATGAGAATTATACTTCCTACTTGTATGTAGCTACGTATTGACAATATATAATGCACTTAATGAACACATGAAAATTACGTCTTTCTTTATTTTCCTAATACTAAATACGACAAAAAACAAATTTCCTTTTAATTTCTTCATTTTATTTTATTTTATAAAAATATCCTCATTTCCTGTACATTTTGATGGTCCCGATTAGTAAACAGGAATGATAATATGAAACGAAGGGAGTACTTATAAAGAATACATGAGAGTTGTTTATTTGTTTATTATCCTAATATTACATATAACTTGTTGGTCTTAGTATAGTGGTTGTTTTATTTGTCTATTAACCAATAGGTAGGGGGTTCAAATTCCAACCATTGAGAATGAAAATAGATTATTGACCGACCTTTTACCTATAATTGGAACATACAATCCGAGTGGGTTCTTCACTGTTGTTTTGACGGTAAACAACTTATTATACCAAAAAAAAAAAAACAATTTGTTGGGACAAAATTCATTTTTAATTTCTGAAAATTGAAAAACGGAAAAAATAATTCCCCATTTCCCCTACATGGCAAAGCAGAAGAAACCACAGAGATAATAATGGCATATTAAAAAAAAAAAAAAAAAACTTTGATTATAGTAATATTTATTTTATCAACAAGTGAGACGATTAGAAAGAACAGGAATACCCCAAGTAGTAGCAAAGATAACACTATTACCATCTAATTCAATCAACCTCTTTACAAAATGACTATAAATCCTAGAAATCTTTCTTGGGAAAACAACCCATGAAAACCTTTTCCAATTAACAACTCTTCTACACCTTGATATCTTCACTCCTTTAATTATTTTCTTTCCATTCATTTTCTTCACCCAAAAGCACCTCCTCCTTAAACTTGTTGATGATGATGATATTATTAGCTTCTCTCTATCATCATCATATGCTTCTTCTCTTATCATCTTCTCGTACCGATGACGCTCTCGTATATCTTGAAGCTTCATTTGCTTAATCATATATGAACTTACTTAGCTTGCAAAATTGATGATGGTGGTGAGGAAATACAATAGTAGTTAATCTTGACAGAAAAAAAATTGTTTTTATTTTTTTAATAGAGATGAGAAATATATATGCAGTGTATGATTGTGATTTGGTTTTGGGTGATATATATATGGAAATACTGTTATAAGGAGACAAAAGGGTAGTCAGAAAGGAGCTGGTTATGCAGTTATAAGCACAATTATTTTATTTTATGTCAATATTTTTAATTATATATCTGTAAAATTATTAACATGAAAATTTAATTTAATTGCCACTTTAACTAATTTTCTTCGTTCCATTAAATTGTCGATTTTGGATTATCAATGTAACTTCACTTTGATAATTTTAATTAATGCACTAAAATATTGGTCATTATTGTAAAATTAAGTAAAAAATACTCGTATAAAATATGTTTACAAATTATGGGAAATTTGGAGTATTTCCGAGATAATTTAAAGAGAAATACTCCATACTAATTATCTCCCAAAGAATTTCAACTATTACAATATTTTGGAAGTGATATCTTCAATAAATGCTACTCCATCCATCTTTTTTTTATTATTATTCCTTACGTAATAATTTAAACGTGATTTAACAACTAACTAGTGTGTAGCCCGGGCGTTGCCCCGGGTCTTGACTTTTATTCGGGATATTTTTATTTATGTTCATGTAGAGATGGTGTCATCATCAAATTACGGTGGTGACATAAGATTAGTGGCCGATCAACAACCTCCCAGATCTAAAACCCCACATCCAAAAATCTAAACAAAGCCGGATCCTTTTCTTCAAATTAATAACTGTACATTTATAAATAAAATAATCATTTCCTTTTTTGCATTCACTTTTATTCAATGTATTGTTTATTGTAAAAAGAATATATTTGCTTATATAGAAAGATATTACATAAGTTGTATTGGGTTAAGATGGTAAGAAGTGTAACTTTTAACAAAGAGGTCTTGTGTTCGATCCTTATTAGATGTTTTTTTGTTGTAATGACATGTCATGATGCTAATTAGTGGTGACGTGGCATAATAAGGAGAGGTATACGTGACACGTATACGTTCTTCAAAACGCCTTTTAATATATTAGTATAGATTAATGTTGATAAATATTCCTCCTTTTTTATTAAAACAATGTAAATTGCGTTTATTGATAATGTTTTCAATTTTATCCAATATATTACATTAGAAAAGTGTAATAGATGTAATTTCTTCAGCGGAAAGTGTGAAAGTGTTATATAGTGACCCACTAGTTTTAATTAATTAAATAATCATTTCCACGATTTTTGACAGAATATTAAGAACGTTTATGATACAGTAAAAAATGAAATGGGACATAAAAACGGACAGAATGAGTACTTTATATTAGTTATAAGACAAATAAACATCAATTTTTCTACCAATTGAGGTTGACATGAGCGGTTAAGGGTCTCTTACTCCTTAACCAATGTCTCGGGTTCAAGCTTTGGGTATGGAAAAAACCTCAATTTGGAAGGATGCTGCCCATCGAGATACCCATGCAAACTCACGCGGGGGATTAGTCTATTTGTCGAAGGCGGTGGAGACTCCTCGTACGTAGTAGAACAAAAAGAAGCATCTATTTCTCTCTCTGCGGGAGATTAGTTATTGCGCAAATAGTAAAACGACAATTATTTAGGAACAGATAATGTGGTACTGTACATGATTTTAGGGTGGTTGATTTAGGATTAGTATTAACTAATCTGTTTAGGGAAAAATGAAAGCATACTTTATTTGTTGAAGTCCTTGCTTGTTCCTATCCACAACTTCCCTTGTAATTTAAGTTCTATCATACTCGTTTTCTAATTGTTTAAGGTCCTTGTTTGTTGGAGTACCCCGCAATAGTCCTTAATTCCTTATCAAGATATGAAAGATTTCATTTAAATCGTACCAACTCCGTATTATCTTTGTAATTTAGAAGTGATTAAGTTACAACATCCGGCTATTTTAAGTCGGCCGGATACTAGGAACACTTGTTGTTTTGGTTGTTCCCGAATACTTGCAACCCTTATATCTATGGTAAGGACCACACTCATTTTATTATTTCTCCACTTCAATGGTCCTACTGATATTTAGTAAGTTGTGTAACAATAATACTCTGTAAAAAAAAAAAAAAAAAGTACCCCAAACAAGCCCTCACACCAACAAAAGTAAATGACTCATTCATTGTCCTTGTAAATTAATTAAAATTACCTAGCCTCCACTAACCCACTTACAACTTAAATTATTTATTTTCTTGTATATTTGACTCTCCTTCTAAAATTACTTGTCAGTTAACTGTTTGCTATTATTTTGAAACAGAGCTAATTGCTAAAGAAATGTCTAATTATAGTGATAAAATGAGACAAAAAGAAAAACGTAACATAAGATTGTTTGGTATATAACGTAACACATAACAGTATCACACATGGGCTAAGGTGAGTAAGGTCTGGGAATGTTAGAAGGGGCAGACGACATTGGTGTAAGAAATAAGAGCATGGGAATGATGCCATGCACTGTTATGTTGTGGAAGCCATGTGTTACTGTTAGAGGACACTCTTTAATTTCATTCTCTCTCTTCTAAGTTCTAAGATCTTCTTTTATTGCCAACTTGTGATTAAGGGAATGATTAGCAATAAGATCGATGGAGAATAATATTTTGGTGCCATGTGCAATCATTCATTTTGCTAAACTATATCATTATTAATTGTGAGCTTGAGATTTTGTCATTTTCTTCATTCTCTATGATCAATTTATTAAAAGATGATTGTTGTGTTATTGAATTGTACTGTTTGATCAAGGATTGATACTTGATAGCAACTAGCTAGCATGAATAGTTAGTTAACAATCATTAGCAAATCATTGTAGCCCCTATTTCCATATATATATATACTCCGTAGCTTATAACTAGGAATTCAATTTTAAATTTTGAATAAAGAATTTAAGGAGAAAATTATTTCATCTTCACTTTAATTTCACCTTAAGTCCTTTATTAAATTCTCAATTCAATAGGTGTTACATTATTAGGGAAATCAATTAATCCAACACCAACTATGATCGAATTCCCAAATCTTGAAAAATGTGACATACAGAGTATTAGTTTATTAGCCGATAGATACAAATATGTCAAAAATCGGATATTTTTAAGCATTAACGAGATATAATTACGATGTAACGACAAAGTTTTGAGTCTTTATATCATTATACTCTGTAAAAATAGAAGTTCATTTATCAATGATCATTGACGACTATATATTATGTTCTATGGCGTCCGAATATTTATTTAATTATCCTCTATTTGCTTCAACTTAAAATGAGCCAATTAGCAACATACCTCAAGTTACAAAGTTACAAAACTACTTCTAAAGAAAGATTATTCATAACTATAATAATAATTATTATGGTCAATTCCATAAATCAAGTAGTCTCTACTTTGTCCATTTTGGATCAAGACACATTTACTTGATTCTCTAATGAAGTTAGTTAATGATCATATAAAGGAGATCCATCTTGCATATCCAATGAATTAGACGAAGACTACTAGCCCTCTTAGGAAACTAATTAAATTAAATGCACCTAAGTCACTAAGGACAAACTCAAAAGATTTCAAATATTTTATTATATTATTAATGGTAAAAAACATAATTTATAAAAGTTTATAAGAATAATATGAATATCAAGTATCAATTAGAATCGTTGTAAGACTGCTACATTCTTGGACTATATCTAGAAACGGCCGAAAGAATAAAAATTTAAAAAAAGTTAATCATAAATATATGTGGCCATACCTAATCTAAAGGTCTATCCTTGTTGTAATTATATTCTTCCATAGGTTAGCTTATAGTGAGCATGGTTTTGGAGTGATGCCTAAATTCTTGTTGCAAAACTATGTCTATGACAATGACCTTAATGGGAATATGCCTCACACAATGCATTTACAGGCGATTTATACAAAGAGAAATGAACTATTAGTCTACTACTTCCTCCGTCCCGGAATACCTGAACCTCTTTAAGCGGTACAGAGTTTAATACAAAGTTATTGACTTATTATTAAATATATGGTAGTTGATAGTGGAGTATTTTTTAATATAGATAGTGGGTATATATCAACTTTTTAAAGGAGGTAAGGGGGAGGGGTCGGGTGCATGAGACCACAAAATAACATGTGAAGGAAGTAGTTGATATAATATTAATAAAAGTTTACCATTTATAAAACAGTGCAAGTAATCCGGGACGACTTTATAAGAAAAGCGGTGCAAGTATTCCGGGACGGAGGGAGTACTAACAAGTCTATACGTACTACGTGGTGTAGCATTGCCGCATTATACGTCGACATGTTATTTTTATTTATTTTCTGACATAGGTTTGATATGCATTAATTTAAGCGGAGTTTATAAAAGTGTTTACAAATAGACATGATAAATTAAATTCAAATTACACTAATAGCTAGGGCATTTAGTACTGGTGATTTCAAATTGTCAAATATTGTGCAATCTCGTATCATTCTCATTAATAACACACGTATATATAGTACAACTCAGTTACCTAAACCCTAGGTACACATTAGGTAACTTACCATAGTTAGGACTCTACAGAATATTCACAGAATAATATCTAATATCTTAACATATCTTAACATCCCCCCTCAAGGTGGAGCATGTAGATCTCGAATGCCCATCTTGTTCAAAAAAAACTCAAATTGCGCCTTCCCCAACGCTTTGGTGAAGATATCTGCTAACTGAACCTTCGTCGACACGTACGACGGACTGATGATCCCTTCCTTGATTGCATCTCGAATGAAATGACAATCTGACTCGATGTGTTTTGTCCTTTCATGGAACACCGGATTCTGTGCAATATGCAACGCAGACTGACTGTCGCAATACATCCTCATGCCTTGGTCGTGTGTCACCCCCAAGTCGCGTAGTAGTTGTTTCAACCACTTCAACTCACACGTCAGAGCTGCCATCGACCGATATTCTGCCTCAGCAGACGACCGAGAAACAGTATGCTGTTTCTTGGTCTTCCAAGAAACTGGCGACATACCAAGTGACACAAACCATCCAGTCACCGACCGACGCGTCATTGGACACCCTGCCCAATCCGAGTCGCACCACCCCTCCAACTGCAACGCACTGTCCGACCGAAGTAGTATACCTTGACCCGGACACTTCTTCAAATATCTCACTACTCGCAAAGCTGCTTCCCAATGTGTCTCCTTTGGTGCTTGCATAAATTGAGATAGGACATGTACAGAGTAGGCAACGTCTGGTCGCGTGACAGCCAAATAAACCAGACGTCCGATCAGACGCCTATACTGCTCACCGTCCGACAGGTCTGGCCCGTCTGCCAATGCCAACCTATGATTCTGTTCCATGGGAAAGTCCACAGGCTTTGCTCCCAACAATCCGGCCTCTGAGATGATGTCGAGGGCATATTTTCTCTGACATACATAGAACCCTTGACTACTTCGTGCCACCTCTAACCCAAGGAAGTACTTCAGAGCCCCGAGGTCTTTCATTTTAAAACACTCCTTCAAGTATGCCTTAAAACTCTCAAGCGCAAACTTGTTATTGCCCGCGATAATCATGTCGTCCACATAAATGAGCACACTCAGCTGCAACGTACCTTTAGACAGAGTAAAGAGCGAATAATCGGACAGCGACTGTCGAAATCCATAGTGCGTCAATGCCGTCGACAACTTCTGGAACCAACATCTAGGTGCTTGTTTCAACCCATACAACGACTTTCTCATTCGACACACTTTGTCAGAGTGATTCTTCTGGAATCCAGGAGGAATCTTCATATAGATCTCTTCCTCCAAGTCACCGTGCAAGAACGCATTGTGGACGTCCATCTGATGCACGTCCCACTGTTTGACAGCTGCGACAGCTAGGAAAGTTCGAACTGTCGCCATCTTCGCGACGGGAGCAAATGTCTCATTATAATCCAACCCTTCCTCCTGATGATTCCCTAAACATACCAATCGAGCCTTCAGTCTCAACAAATTCCCATCCTCATCACGCTTCTCAGTATACACCCATTTACTCCCCAGTGCTTTCTTCCCTTCCGGTAAATTTTCCAACGTCCATGTCCCCTGTTCCTCCAACGCGTCGATTTCAGCAGCCATTGCCTGACGCCACCCCTCATGCTGCATCGCTTGTTTAAAACTCTTAGGAACTTGCCCTTCTTGCAATGCTGCTATATAATGCCTGTGCTTTGACGAAAAACGCTCATAATTAACAAAATATGTGATAGGATAAGGAGTACCTGAGAGTGATGACGCCGTAGGTGTTTTGTCGGAAGTACTATATTTTTCCCGTATTGTATGTATCACACAGTCTTTCAGCTTTGTCGACGGAAACTTCGCACGCTTCCCCCTTCCTAACTCCGTATCCTCCACACACTGCCTTGTCTCACTCTCGTCACTACCCGTCGTCTCCTCTACACCTGTCTGTGAGGAGACGACGTCTGAATCCACTCGACTAGGTGTTTCATGTTGTTGTTCCTCCCTCACAGGCGACAACACTCCCCTGTCGTCGCCACTGGTCAATGACACCCCCTCATCAGCTCCCGGATGCGACAACACTCCCTCAGTATCACCTGTAGGCGGCGACACCCCAGCAGTATCACCTGCAGGCGACGACACGGTCTCAGGACCCGTAGTCCCACTCTCATCCAAACTCCAATGGTCAAGCCCCCCATGACCATCATGCACCAGTGGCAACACATCCGATTCGTCTACAAAAGGAAACGTCCCTTCATGAAACTTGACATCCCGTGAGACGAAGAGCTCATGTGTCTCTAGATCATAAAGTTGCCATCCCTTCCTGCCAAACGGATAACCCAAAAACACACATCGGCGACTCCGAGACTCAAACTTATCCCCTTTACACCGGAGATTATATGCATAACACAGACACCCAAACACGCGGATAGGCACATACGATGGTGGTTTACCAAACAACATCTCATAAGGTGTTTTATTGTCAAGGATCGGGGTAGGTGTACGGTTTATCAAGTAACAGGCGGCCAAAATACATTCCCCCCAAAATTTTATTGGAAGATTTCCTTGAAAACGTAACGCCCTCCCAACATTCAAAATATGTTGGTGTTTTCTCTCGACTCTCCCATTTTGTTGAGGCGTCCCAACACACGAAGACTCAAACAGAATCCCATGTTGACGAAAATAATTTTGTAAGCAATTGAATTCAGTACCATTATCACTGCGTACTACTCGAAGGGATCTATTAAACTGACACTTAATCATGGCAACAAAATTAAGAAATGTCGATGCAACTTCCATTTTATTACTCAGTAAATAAATCCACACACCTCTAGAATAATCGTCAACAATGGTAAAAAAATACTTTGCCCCACAAGACGAGGGAGTCTTGTAGGGTCCCCATAAATCAAGATGAACCAATTCAAATGTGCGACTAGCACGACTAACACTAACTGGAAAACTCTCCCTACATTGTCTCGCCCGCGGACATACATCACAAATTGTTTTATTCTTCCTAATCTTATGACTCACATGAGGAAGTAACTGCAACACTTTTTCCGACGGATGCCCCATCCGTTGATGCCACAAGTCGACCACACACTCCACTGCTAGCACACGAACCTTTGGAGCCCCACGGAAAAAATATAGTCCTTCCTGTCGATCACCTACGCCAATCACCATCCTCGTCGAGCGGTCCTGAAGAACACACATTTTGTTAGTAAATTGAGCAGCACAATGTAATTCGTCACTTAATTGAGTTACAGAAATTAAATTGCAGTTCAATTTAGGCACAAATAGAACATTATCGAGCACGAAACCATCCTCCAAGACCACCGAACCATATTGGTTTGAATTTGCAGGTTGACCGTCCGGCAACACAACCTGTTGATTTCTTGATGTCTTGATATTTCTCAGGATTGAAATATCACCCGTCACATGACGTGATGCCCCGCTGTCAACAATCCAACGTAAATCAAGATTACCTTGCAACTTGTTTGAAGGTCGTGACAAGATGTCAACTATTTGCTGGACTTGCTCCTTCGTCACCCCAACAAGCTCATGATTGGTTGTCGTCACTGCACCCTGCGATCCGTCTCCACTCGTCACAGTGGTTGTCGCCCCTCCTGTGGCATTGCTCACGGCATTGGCACGAGCGACACCACTGGTCGACGACGCTGCCCCGCGAGCTACTCTGCCTCCTCTAATCGACGTCCTGCCTCCTCGACCAGGCCCTCGTCCACCTCGTTTCTTCTCATCCCACCATTCAGGAAATCCAATCAGCTGATAACAAGTTTCTTCCTCATGACCCTCACGATTGCAATGACCACAAAATCTGCCACTGACATCTCCCGACCTCGACCGAGCCTTAGTCTCGACCTTGAACGCCATGACACTCTCCGGACCTCTCGCAGCCTTGGCGCGCATGGTCTCGGTATTCATAACCGTCTGGTACGCCTCGTCGAGTCCTGGCAACGGCGATCGTGCTAACAGTTGTGCACGAATGGCTTCATAGTGATCATCCAGGCCAATTAGGAAATAGTGCAGACGATCTTCATCGTGAATGTCCCCCACCTGCTTCGCTATATTACACGTACAACCCGCACATACACACCTGGGAACTCGTGCATACTGTACGTACTCCTTCCATACTTTCGACAAGCGGCCATAGTACTCCATGACGCCCTCAGACGTGCCCTGCTTGCAACCACTCAGAGCCATCTTAATATGGCAGACCCTGGTGCCCGACACGACGCAGTACCGCGTCCTCAAATGACTCCACAACTCGTGAGCAATATCAAAGTCCTCCAGATTCGAACGCAAACTCTCGTCAATGGTGTTTGTGATCCAAGACACCACCATCGAATTGACCGCAATCCAATGTTTCATCTTCGTCTCGTCCGTAATGGGCTCCTTCAAAAACCCATCAAGAAAACCAAATTTGAATTTTGAAATCATCGAGCGACGAACCGCTTTGGCCCACTCATCGTAGTTCGACGCTCCTCGAAGTTTTACAGGGGTGATGACAATACCGGGGCCGTCACCTGACCCAAGATAGTAGTCCAGATCGACGGCGGCGGCGATTGTCTTTTGTGGTGGCTCCTCGTCATTACCCATTGTTATGCCCTAGGAATTTGTAACTCCTCAGAACGCAGTACTCAACAAGCGAAGGAATTCGCTGTTCTCAAACTCTCTCAAACTCGTGCGGAAAAAAAATCTAGGGTTTTTAACCTAGGCTCTTGATACCATGTCAAATATTGTGCAATCTCGTATCATTCTCATTAATAACACACGTATATATAGTACAACTCAGTTACCTAAACCCTAGGTACACATTAGGTAACTTACCATAGTTAGGACTCTACAGAATATTCACAGAATAATATCTAATATCTTAACATATCTTAACACAAATCAATAACTGTTATTGATGAATAATACCACTAATATGCTTGTTTGTTTGTTTGTTCATTTAAACTTAATTTTTATTCATTTAAGCTTAAGCTTTATTCATTTAAGATCAAGTTTGAGTTATTTAATCTCAAGTTTTATTCATTTAGTTCACTTTTTTCGTTTTTTTATTTTCACTTTTTTTTTCTTACCGATTTAATTACCAAAAATGTAATATTATTAACACTATTCACAAATTAAGTTATTGGTTTTCAGTTTCCTCTATAACACCCTTACGCAACATAAACATAAACTAATAAAATGAGATTTACTAGCTCTTACAAGCCATTTTGTGGACAAAGCAAAAACGCTTGTAAGGATAAGCTTATCCTCATACTCGGCCTCAAACTCCAGATATTTTCGATCAACTTTCTACTTACTTTTATCTATTGTAGCATGATTTGATTTAGTTGGAGAAAAAATAGAGTGTTAAGTGAGTCTTAGATTTCAAACCTTAAACCTTAATGGTGAGTTTATCCCTCAGACTCAACCCCTAACTTCAGATTCCGTCACATCAGATTTCCACTAATTTTTACCAATTTTTTCATTATTCAGACTCACACAAGACTCTCTCTATTTTTACACATTATCTCCAGACTCGCCCAAGACTCAACTAAACTCCTAAAAAAAATAATTAAATAGGATAAAGTATAATGATGTAATATAATTTGATTTGATTGGAGAAAATGTGGAGTCTTAAGTGGATCTTGGATTTTCAAACTTACTTCAAGATCTGTCGTAATGTTTTATCATATTATCCCAAAACTTAGACTCCAGACTCAACTCAAAACTCCGCTGCCAAAACAGAACCTACATATGCAAAAAATCGTAGTCATTCCCGATAGTTGGCAATGCCTTTATTGTAGAAGAGCGAGTGAAAAATCGTTGGATGTGTTGTAGTATGTCGTGTTTCTTGACTGACACATCAAACTACATGGAAATGCAATTTTTTGGCAGTGTAACTTTAAGAAATTGTTTGTTTAGTTTGAACATATACAACAAGTGCAATTTAATAGGAAATTCGAAAAATAGGATATTTGCAACAAATTGACTATCCATGTAACCAATTTTAATATTTATATTCCGTAATTAATTATTTATGGTCGGGATGATGCCCCAGGTCGTTTAGTAATTTGAGAATTAATTTTTATAAATATTATGATAAATCTAAAGTTTGAGATTAAAAATTATTAAAGTTAGTACAATATATAGTTTAAAACAAATACATTATTTGAATTACTTAAAAGTTTATATATTTTGTATTTTTGTAAGTGTGATTGAATACAAATTTTGGTTAATCATCTTAGCAAATCATGTATTGGAGTTGTTTAATTGATTATTGGAAGAGTGAATTTTTAATTCCCTGTTTATAAGAAATTCGTATACTACAAATGGTACATTAAGCTAGAAAGTCATATACGAATCGGAGTATTTTATAGCTAACATTTTTTTTTGCTTAACCAGAAAATAAAAGTTACAATATTGTTCCTAACTTCAATTTCTTTTAGCTTTAGATAATTATAAATAAATAAATAAACATACGCTTTACTATTCATAAGAAAATAACCCTTATGTTATAAGCATTAAAGTTTCAAACAATAAGTATAACTTATATAGACCTAGTCGGTGAGGTTGTTAAATATATTAAGTGGCTAACTTCTTTTTTCTCTTATATTTCTTTTAGTTTGCAATCTTCTCATTTTATAGTTTGTTATTCAAATGAATGTGCTAATATATTATTGTATTTGACATTCTAGGGGGCGTTTAGTTTGCATAGTGGTATGGGGTTGAAATCATAAATGATATCAAGATGGTATGGGTTTGGAACTTGATTCTTATACAATGTGTTTGGTTCATATCGAAATTGAGCTTTTTTCTTTCATGTGATACTATGGTAGAGGTATGAGCCAACACCACCTCCCCCAAAGTTTGTAAACCCCATAACTTGAGGGTTTGATGTATGTGTTTGAAACTCTTAAGGGGGCGTTTGGTTCGCAAACTGGTATGAGGTTGGAATTATGAATGATATTAAGGTGGTATGAGTTTGAAACTTGATTTTTAATACCATGTGTTTGATTCGATTTGGGGACGACTTTTTTTCCTATTGTTTGATACCTGGAGTAAAGGTATGAGACATACCCACCCCTTAGGTTTCTAAACCCTATACCTTTGGGATTTGAGGTATGAGTTTAAATCTCTTAAAATTTTCAACCAAACACATGGTATGAGTTTAGACCATTCTAAACCCATACCTTATACTTAAAATCTGCGAATTAAACATTCCCTAAAAGTACCAACCAAACAAATAGTATGAGTTTAGACTATTCTAAACTCATACCTCATGCTTAAAGTTTGCGAACCAAACACCCCCTAACATATAAAAAGTAGGAATTTAAATTAGAGCGACCAAATTGTATTTGTTCTTGTTTAGGAATCAAGTTTAATAGTTTCAGGTCATGTGGAAAAATGGTCTATACAGAGTTAGTTTATCTATTTGACTATGTACTCATACGACTATACGAGTCATTCAAATCGAATGTGTAATTTATTTTTATATTTCAAATCGATTGCGATGGAATGAGTCCGTTTCTGATATTTTTAGGCAGCCTTCAAGGAATCTGATAAAGACCCAAGAAGTGTTTTGGACTTAATTTCTATGTATTTGGGCCTTAAGTGGACCGCAATTATTTGGCTTTGGGATCTTTAGCGAATTGGAAAACAATTCCACTTGTATGGACCCGGTCCACCATAAGATTACCATGGACCAGGTTAATTAGGTAATTTTAACTGGGAGTAATTATGGAAACTGTAGGTTCTGTAAAGTAACTATATCTCCAGAATAATAACTATGAACATAATAATGATAAGAATAACTATTCTATCCAAAGAGTAACTATATCATATAGAAAAGTAATTTTAACTGTAAAACAATTACTACTATATATTCATTCTTGCAGACAAAAAGAGTAAATTATAGAAACTATAGGTTCTGTAAAGTAACTATATTTTCAGAATAGTAACTATAATAATAATAATAATAATAATAATAATAATAATAATAATAATAATAATAATAATAATAATAATAATAATAATAATATAGTAATTTCGATGAGAACAATTATTCTATCCAAAGATTAACTATATTATATAGAAAAATAACTATAGCTGTAAAACAATTACTATATTATAAAAATAAACAATATGATATAGATGGTTTAGAGGTCATATAGTAATTTTTTCTATTATATATCACATAATTACTGAAATATAAAAGAGTAACTATATCAAAAGTAACAGTAATTATAACTCTTGAACAATAATAAAGAAAACATTAACTACTTGGTTAGTTGTTTTAGCTACGACATTCTAATTCTTTGCATCTATTAAATAAACCATGTTAAACTCAAATGTTTTTTGAACTAAAAAATACTAATCGACACGTCCACGTGGACCACGTCTCTTTTTTCCACCAACACATCATGTGCTTCCTCTACCACGTTCTTGGTTTCCATTGTTGTCAGGGTTTTCTTCTTCTCCTCCTGCTTTTGTTTTCCTTGCAGAATTTATTCTTTGCACGATTTCAATTTTGAGTGCATCATCTTTGTATTTCTGAATCAATAATATTTAAACTAAGTTAATAATTTAACATTTAAATATGAAAAAATAACATAATAACTATGTAAAACGTGTAGTTTCTATTATGCATCATATAGTAACTCTTACAATTAACGATTGTAAAATACTTGCAGAATTGCATATATAGTTATTGTTATTGTTATAGTCATATAGTTACTGTCAAAATAATATAGTCACTTTTATTAATAATAACATGGAGTACAAAGAAAGATCATTAAAAGAACATAATGATAAGATAATAACTATTAAAAATATATAGTTATTATTATACATGATATAGTAACTCTTAATATTAATGATAGTCATATACGAGCAAGGTTGTAGATATAGTTATTGTTATGATCATATAGTTGTTGTGATCATAACATAGTAACTCTTATTACTAATAACATAGAAGATAGAAGACAACAAAGAACATAAAAAGAACATTATAATATACACAAAAAACTATACCAAACATATAGTTATTATAATACAAGATATAATACCTATAAATATTATTGATGGTCATTTAGTCACAGAGTTGCAGACATAGTTGATGTGATAATAATATAGTAACTCTATCCATAATATAGTAAATATATCATTAAAAATATAGAATAACATAAAAACATGAACATAACATAATAAACTAACATAGTACTTATTTCAAAAATATAGTAACTATATGCAACGTACAATAACTATTAAAGAAAATAAACATATGGTAACAAGTCATGATAAAATAAACATAATATCTATTTCAAACATATAGTAACTATATAAATAATATAGTAACTATATAAATAATATAGTAACTATTGAAGAAAATAAACATATGGCCGGTAACAAATCATGATAAAATAAACATAGTACCTATTTCAAACATATAGAAACTAATATAGTAACTATTGTACACATATAGTAACCATTATAATCACACAACAACTAGCTTAACATATAGTGACTATTATTATAATATAGTAACTATTGTACAAATATAGTAACCATTATAATCATATAGTCACTATCTAAGAAGCAGACACAAATACACTCGAAATAACATAGTACATAATGTAATCGTATAGTAACTATTATTTATCAAAAAGTCACTATAAACTGTTCTTAACATAGTAACTATCTTAAACACATAATTATTGTTTTAAATTTATAATAACTTTCTAAAAAATATAGTAACTATTTTAAACACATAGTTACTGTTTTAAAGTTATAGTAAATTTTTAAAAAATATAGTTACTCTAAAAACTACTACTAACATAAACACAACGAATATTCCAATGACTATTAAAAACATTATTTCGCAACATAAATTAAAGGTAACTATATCATTTATATACTAACTATATGAAACACTAACCCTAATTTCACCCAAACAACAAACACTATTTCTACCTCTTGTGCTCTGCTGCATCAATTCTTAAAGTTCACAACCTTTGTCTCTTTTTTCTAAATTTAAGGCATTATTTCTTCTTATACAAATGATATTGTAAAGTATTTTTGGAGATTCGTCACTAGATAGTGCAACTTTAGGACCTGGAATAACATGTGATTGATACTTCGTATTCTTTTCTTATACAAATATCAAATATATAGTAACTATATAAACCATATAGTAACTATTATTAAAATATAGTAACTATTGAACACATATAGTAACCATTATAATCATATAGTCACTATCTAAGAAGCGGACAAATACATACTCTAAATAACATAGTACATAATGTAATCGTATAGTAACTATTATTTATCAAAAAGTCACTATAAACTGTTCATAACATAATAACTATCTTAAACACATAGTTACTGTTTTAAACTTATAATAACTTTCTAAAAAATATAGTGACTATTTTAAACACATAGTTCCTGTTTTAAAGTTATAATAACTTTTTTTAAAAATATAGTTACTCTGAAAACTACTACTAACATAAACACAACGAACATTCCAGTGACTATTAAAAACACTATTTCGCAACATAAACTAAAGGTGACTATATCATTTATATACTAACTATGTGAAACACTAACCCTAATTTCAACAAAACAACAAACATTTCGAATCACTCAACAAAATAATAACTATTGTAGACATATAATAACTGTTGTGCACATATAGTAACCATAAAAATAATATAGTAACTATTGTACACATATAGTAACCATTAAAATTACATAGTACCTCTTTAAACCATATAGTTACTGTATTACTCATATAGTTACTATTTAAAATCGTGAAGTCACTGATCGAATTCGCGAAGTGAAAACGATACTTCGGTAAAACACAAACATTAATTTCTTCAAAACAACAAATATTTTCAATTTTAAGTAAAAATAGACTTAAAATTCTTTAAAAAACAACAAACCGAGATGTGATCTCTAAAAATTCTTGCGAAGATTTGTAGGCGAGCGCAAATTCTTCGATTCGATTTCGGCAACGACGAACCTCCTTCTTGATCTACTACTTCCTCCAATTTTTCCTCATCTAATAGTTCCAATCATAAGAACTATAAGATAATTACGAAGAAAATCGAACAAAACCTAGAAATTCGGGCTAAAATTTGAAAAGCATAGAGAGAAAATGAAGAGAGAGAAAATGAAAGAGAATGAACAGATTGTAGATCTGAAATTTTGAAAAATAAAAAAGTTTAAAATGTATATAAAGTGGGCTAGACACAAATCGCATTAAAACTCTTCAAAACACATAGTTACTCTTTAAAACACATAGTTACTGTAATACGCATATAATTACTATTTAAAATTACAAAATAACTGTCACGTGACAGTTACATAGGTTACCCATAAAAATTACTCCGTTGCCCTGGTCCACGCTAAGTTAGCATGGACCAGGTTTATATTAGTGTAAATACATAAACTACGTGACTATGTGCGCGTGTTTAAAGATTACAGAAATTTATGTGTCATGTGGCGTGCTTCTTATGAGTATTTCACTTTATGTTTAAAAATTTAGAAGTGGAGCATATATAAGGCTTGAACTTTCAACGTTTGAAGTGTTTACCATGGAGTGTAAATTGTTATATGTTATCATTGTCAAAATTAGGGAAAAAAACCAGAATACTCATAAATATAATTTAAAAGGAATTGATTAATAATGTTTTTAAATAAAAAAGTATAAATGTTACAAATGCAGTAACCTGGGGCGTCATCTGAACCTAAAAACTAGTTAAAACTTAAAACATGAAATTGGGCATAATATCATAAATACTAAAATACGTAGTATGTGACAGTAATCGACTATAAAATTCAGCATGAGAAATAAACACAAACAAATTATTTTTCCGAGCGATGTCCCGGGTTAGTTACATGTAATTTGATTTTTAAAATTTTTCTTTAAATATAATTCAATGTTGCATTGTATTACTTACATAGTTTAAGAATAAAAACTCGTTAATTAACCATCAATAAGTAAACCAAACTTTAATATAGTTTACTTGATTTGTATAAATCTTGATTTTTTGTACTTTATTTACAACTTACAAGGAATTTCGTCACTGATAAATGACATAGGTTAACTTTTAATTTTACGACTTGAGTAGCTCCCGATGCAGATTGCCAAGTCCATTTTGGATACAAATAGTAAGAAAGTCGTTCGACTTAATCCAAATATACAAAATAAATGAAAGTGAGTTAGGAATGGTTTCAAGAGTCAAGTGTTATTTATTTATTATGTTAATATGACATATGGAAGCGACTTTTGCATGTGACCATTTGCTATTTAATTTTGGAGCGAAGCATGTTAGTCTTTTTTTTTTTATTTGAAAGAAAAATTAATTCATTAATAAAGAGTCATATGACATCTACAAGAAAAATATAGATTTAACAAATACATGACAAATTGAATCAAATAAAGGTTTCCTTCATCAAAACTACGGTCGTTGAATAAATCTTGCACTGTAAAACGTCTCTCGTATATAACGTAGAATATGCAGCCTTTTCAGAGAGAGGGTATAACGATTTGTTGTAGCCGCTGTAGACACCTACTTTTGTCCCCATTCCCGAAAGGGAAGGTTCGATGATGAAAACATAAATCTCCACTTGACAACGCATCTCCTATAAAAATAACGAATCTCAATTTCCCTTTTCATTACACCCGAAACCTGCTATTTATAGAAACCTGCTATTTATGGAAACCTGCTAAAAATAGTAACTGCCGTAATGGGTAGTTGTTAAAAGTGGCAAGTCATAAAAGATAGAAACCTGTCAGAATTAGGTGTTGCACTCCAACATAAATCCTAAATGAGATAGAAATTGCGAGAGAATCATATTCCTAATATGAATCGAAAGTAAGAGTTACGTATTAATTAAAATCCTAACGAGCCTAGAGTTCGTAACGGGCCCAGATGCATTCCATCATAAAATTAATACGCACTAAAAGACTCAATTAAGTCTCAAACACTCCGGATTTTAGGAATCCGAATCTGACTAAGAAAACAGCCCAGATCATATTTTCAACGCCTGGCTCTGGGCGCCGAAATCTTCGGCGCCCAGGCCTGGGCGCTGAAAATACCTGGTACGTGTTTTTTCCTAATTCCTCGTGGATTAGAGTTCTACAATTCTATCTTTCCACGAACTCTTTTCTATAAATATAGCCCAAGTTCGACGTGAAAAAACACACAACACACAATTATTATTCTGAGTATTGACTCTGAACCCCTAAGCCTAAGCCTCACGCTGCAAAACTGATCACGCGTTCTGTCGCAATCGATCCATAAATCGAACAGAACGTATCCCTTCCCATAATTTGAGATTCGTTAAATAAAAGGAGAAATAGCAAAGTCAAAGTGGTTAGTTTTCTGAGAACCGTGACGCACCTCTCAAGGGTGCGTCGTAATGTGTCCCTTTTCCATGATTTAATTGCTTTCCTCGCCCTTTTATGAACTGTTAAACTAACTAAATCTGATTGTTCGATCACGCCTAATAAATATGATATTTTTGGGAACTTGGATTATCATGCTAGGTCCCTTAAAACAATCTAAATCAGATAATCGCGCCCGATCTAGTACTATATGTTGCATATTGCTAAAATCAACTCAGATTAGTTTAATAGTTAACACATGTCCCTTCAATTATTTATGCTGAGCTAGTAAGGATACCCTGCATCTGGAGTTATCGAAGAGCGAGTACTCCTCTCGGTAGTTACAGTCCCCCGAACCCTCAATCTCTACCCTGCGGGTGTACGTTGAGCGATCCCCACCACCAGGGATCACAAGGGAACCTACGGCCGTCGTGGTCAAACATAATTGCACTCCCTTTATGTCACGATAACTGGGTTTTGTCAGTTTTTCTCATTGTCGTTAAAAACTGAATGACGATTCCTATATTACTAGTCAATTGGGTGTAAACTCACAGGAAATCCAATTACACTTGATTTGACAAAAAGAAGCGTCACACCCACGAGGGACGAGGTCACGCATTAGCCTCGTGCTTTTTCGACCCCCTCACAGTGGCGACTCCACTGGGGATAGTGAAGGAAATACTCGTGCTTGTAGGTAATCAAAATAGCCGAAGGGTGAAACGATCCTACCCCGCGTTTATTTCCCCATCAAGTTGGGACGACCTGAAAATCAGCATATTAATGTGAACGGGCAGAACCGCATAACGAATCTTGGCTCCCTCAGGGAGTTAGGACTAAGGATACCCATCGCCAACCGGGGGGTGCATACGCTTCGAATGTTTTCCACTCGGCACTTTCGCTAGTAGTACACCCGTCCCAAACCCAATCGCTCGTCCATTAGGTCCCTCTCATTGGTGCATGTCCCCTTGGCTTACATCGTGATTGGCCTCTTGGGTGAAATTCGTCTGTTGAAGACACTACCTCGACCGGGGCATGTGTTGGATCTGCGATAGAAGCGGTACTAAGCCAGGCGCAAATACTACCCATAGAAACCTATCATAAACTACATGACATATTATTATTGCCTCATGATGTAATGTTAGTTATGTGTAGCAAAATATGTGATTGTGTGTGACAAACAACGTTAGAAAACCAACGACCTTAAAAATTGCCCAAACATTCATAAACCAATTGGCCAAAGAGTTATACCAAAATACGTGTTCCGCAAACCTGAACGATCGCCACAAAAATAAGCGACGCTCGGGATGGCCTGTAACGAATCCCACAAACGCTGCACAACGCGTAAAGGACATTATTAGGCAAGCACGCAAAATCGAAGTCGCATAAACAAAAGTAGACGCAAACAGAAAACGAGAACCAGCCAGGGACGCATTTTCAACGCCCCTGGCTGGGCGCTAAAATTTCTCACGCCCACCGCTGGGCGCTGAAGTTGCTGCCTGGCCTTTTGGTCAGGCGCAGCAGCCTCGGTGCCCGCGTAAAAAAAATACACGTAGCAAAAAAAAACCTTTCATAAAAATTGCTGCAAGGGCGTATGAAAAGGCACTCGATTCTAAAAGCGACTTGTAAAAGAATAAAATAACTCTTTGTGTCGTTGTTAGGCCTCCTATGACGACAATGTTCGGCTCCAAAATCGAGCACGCTAATCGAAATAACCTTGGATGTCACATGGGCAAAGTATTCAAAAAATAATGTTCAAATAGAGTCTTTAAAGAAAAATAATGTTCGAATAAAAAAATAAATCCGAGTCTAGACTAGGCTATGCCAAAAGTACAATCTAAATCCTAAGTCTTAGTTGTCTTATCCATAGAATCGGTCCTAATGCTTGGTGTCGTTCTGCAAGTCAAAAGGTTAAACCATATTGAGTCTCCCTTCCTAACATTTAAATCAATAAGCACCCATATGTAATAGTCATCCCTTGCTAAGAGTCTACGGCCTCAATACTCTCTCTCACCCATAAAAAGAATATGTTATGTATTTGCAAAATGGAAACGGTCACATTCTGAAAATCATTCCCCCATAGTCGCACAACCCCCAAAGTGAACCTAAGGTGTCAATACCATTGGCAAAGAAAAAATTAATGGCCTCAAGGCTTATAATCACATTGGGTCACGACTATCATAGTCCTCTCGAGTCACTCGCTCCTTGAAATACTACTAAGTACGGACTAAAAGATTTTCCATGAATGCAACATGACCAACCATGAAAATACCCAAATCGGCATACCATAAGGCTACCATTGGGGTAAAGCAATACACACTAAGAGAGAAGCCGCACTAATGATTCTAGTCTTGCAAAAATAAAAATTCGATCTCCCCAACTAACTACCTTGCCAACATTAAGCAAAATGGCGCATGACAAATGAACACCCAAGGGTTAAAATCTAAAGTGTCAACCAACCAAAGTTATGGTCCAATTAGCCTAAGTCTTAGAGTTGCTGGGTCAAGTATTATAGGCTTAAGCCACGTCATTATTTTGAGTCTAGGCCACCTCCTTATATTCATACCCGGGTTATAATCAGAAAGATTAATGAAAGTTCGAGTCTAAATCACAACTTCCAATTAAATCCCGTAAAACCGGAATCTGAAAAGAAACAAAAAATTATTTTCGATGTAATTCTTTCGTTAAATTTCAATAAGGTAAAAACAACATTTTGAATCTACGCTATTTGCACACGACTAAATACGCTTGCAAAGTAAGACAATTTAAAGGTCCACCCTAGGCCTACTAAAGCTAAAGGTCCACCCTAGGCCTGCTAAAGTTAAAGGTCCACTATAGGCCTACCGAACGAGGCTCACTCAGTCTCGCCTCGTGACTCAAAGACCACAACCATCTACCTCTTAGCCCAAATAAAAAAAAATTTGGGGAGAAATCCCAAGCAAAAAGAAAAAATAGAAAGAGAAAAGGGAGAGCGAAAAGAGCAAGCCATGAAATACTTAAAAAGAAAGAGAAAAGGGAGAGCGAAAAGAGCGAGCCATGAAATACTTAGCCCGTACCTTCCAAGGTGCGGAATTTACCAAGGTGAACGAAGGAAAAGAACTGAGTCAACCAATCCAAATTATGCCACAAAAGCTACATAAAGTTCTACGATGTCTACCCTTTCCAGTCCTTATGTTCTTAGACGCCTTCGCTCTGGGGCCCCTGTTCAGCTCATTTAACCCATCCATGTTCTCATCGTCATAACCCAAGAAACCATTACCTCGACTCTTGTTCTTGAACTTGTTGTCAACCGCAAACCACGCACGACCATTGACACGTGCGTCATACCCATTATCTCCAAAGCCCAAACCTGTTCTTACACCACCATTAGCATAATGACCATATAACTTGTGTGGATACATCCTGTTGATATACCCTTGAGCCGTCCCCATGTTACTCATTTGCCTTGGTTGATGTAAACTCATGACACTAGCTTGAGGCTGCAAATTGTGAGTCCTAGAAGATGTAATCCTTATGCTTGACCAATACCTATACAACTTATCCAATCTCATTCAACCCATCTTTCAAGCCGTCTTGGGTCACAAATAAAAAAGAGACAAAAGAAAAGTACATTCTACGCCCAACGTAAGAATAAAAAAAATAAAAAATGTAAAAAAGAAACTTTGCAAAGCGCCTCTAAAGAAAAAGAAGCATTTAGCGCACCAAAAAAGATCCGCCCAGAAGTCATTTTAGCGCCCACAGCTGGGCGCCGAAATCTTTAGCGCCCCAGCCTGGGCGCTGAATCTCTCTGCTTGCTAAAATTTGTCCAGAAGTGCTCGTCATTTTATCCGCACATACACGGAACAATAACGAACACTTGGGGGGTACAACACGTATTCAGACATACGTACCACCAAAAAATACATGTACTCAAAAAAAAAAAATATATAACAAATTTTTGGCTTACGGCAAGGCAGCAGATTAAAATAATAATAAACTTCACTTATTCTACCGTTTCAAATAATATGTTTCCACCTCAGAACGTACTTGTTTAAAATCGGCATTCTAAGAAACCATTTTCTAGGCTAAGAACTACGCAAGACCTGATTCCAAATTAAATCTATTTAAGGCGGATACGTAGGCAATCCATGATTCGGTCCAACCAATTTGCAAAAATGTTAGAGCCTATAGAATAACAAGAATAAGAAATAGAGTCCCTTATTGAAATTTAATTACTTGCAATCCAAGTCGAAAGAAAAATTTAAGTCAAAGAAAGAATCCAAGTCGTCAAGATGCCAAAATGAGCACACATCGAAAAATAATAAAGGGCACGTACCCTTGCCAGAAGGAGCACTCACACTCCTAGGCACTTAGCCAAGACTCAAAAGACCGCTTCGCCTCAATTGAATGGGGGCTAGCGCAAGCGTCCATGACCTCTAAAATACTCGACTTGACCCTCCCCAAAGCGAACTAACTCACTTAAAGACCTTCTTTCACCACTAGACATAGTCGTTCGCTTAAAGACCTTCTTTCACCCCTAGACACAGTCATAGTCGCCAACAAGTAGTAAAGGAAGTAAGCTTGCAATAAAGAGGATTGTTCTACGGCATCACCCCAACGTTTCTTCGAACTCAGGTCACCCGTTCATGGTAATTCAAATGCTTGCTAATCCCCTTTGGAAAAAATAAGACATTGTCAATAGGACTTGACACTTAACCGAGGCTCACCCTACTCAGACATGTGACACGGGCACCTAAAATCGAAATCTGAAAGCACTATTAATGGGAAGACATAACAACAACTGGGGGCTAAAAATTGAAATGAAAGAGCTAGGAAAAGAACTAAGTATACCTTGACCTTTTGTGCAGACATACACCAAGTAAATCTAAGTCAATTTGAAAACGGTTTATATTCCCGCAATTCTGGAAAAGATGGCCCTAAAAGCCTAAAAGCATATGCCAAACGGGCACAAGTAATATCTTGACACCTGCACCCTGGCTTCCAGCAAATCCTTAGACAACATTCAAAAAATCGTAACAGTATTTTGATTCACTCATATAATCCTGTACGAACCTTTCTATAAGTCAACTTACCTAGGACACCTCGGGTTGTACACAGTAGGACTCGGATTTTAAATAATTTTCAAATGATTTTCAAAGACCTCTTCGAACATAATAAAGTGTCGTTGGTTTAAGCTAAGTATGCGTTTATCTCAATGTTGCAAGTGAGTCGAAAGATTTCTAAATATGATTATGGGTAAAGGAAGGCACCTAGCTTTTGGACAAGGCACACTTCAACATGTGACTACCTTGACCATGGCAATATCGCACAATACGACATTTACAAGAGAAGTAGCAAAATTACTACTCGAACGTTTCTCGCACTAAACGAGTCTGGTTCAAACTATTCATGATCCATGCCACCATGAATGCATAAAAACGTATGCCAAGCATTATAGCACCAAGCCAATCCCGTAGCTACAATTGGGGGCTTGAGAAAAACACTCTAAAAATGCTCGAAATGACAATTTTATCGCAAATTCTCGACGCTAATGCTATACATACATCATAGGGGCTCAATCCTAAGCTTTAATCGTGTAAAACGAACCTTAGAATGGCTACAACCCCTCCCAAATTCTAAGCACTACTTAGAGTATATAAAGTCGCCCCACTAACAAGGGTAACTGAAAATCGCGAGTCACCAAAACTCCGATCAAACCACTGCACATAACGCTCGCCCTATAAAGCGCCCGTTACACAGTCTACATCGTTCCAAAGCAAAAGCGAAAGAAAAAAAACAAATCAAAAAAAAACTGTCAAAATTCTGCCCAGAAATCATTTTCAACGCCCAAAGCTGGGCGCCGATATCTTTAAACGCCCCAGCCTGGGCGCTGAATCTTTCTGCTAGCCATTTTTTGCCCAGATATAAAAATAAGAAAGAAACACCAATGAATCCTCGCATCGAACGAAGTAATAAGCCGTGCAAACCCACGCAGAAGGTGCTACACTTGTTCGAGCACCTGAACGAGGCGTGATGAAGTACTCCAATGCAAAAAATAATAATGATATCCCAACACCTGGAGAAATGTTCTAAGACACGCCGTTAGGCCACACAAGCCTACGTCGCACCACAAGTTCAACCATCCCACGGTACAGGTCTAAAAAAAGAGTAAGGCATATTGCACTAATGCAGGCACGACCAAGAGCATGTGTAAAAGAGGCAAAGACTACTTATTGCCCAAATTCAAAATGCAAGCCACGCGACTTCTACATTAAGGATTAAAGGTAGCAAAATATTACCTACCACGACAGGGATAGCTCGCACCTACACGAGCGGAACCCCAAGGCATCTTTCTCGAAAGAACCTACAAAAATCGTACGCCGAAAGGAAGCATCCCAACATGCATACTTGGGGGCTCCAAACAACACTTTCAACGCCCCACCTGGGCGTGAATTATTTCAACGCCCAGGCCTGGGCGCCGAAAATGAACCCAGGCTCAAAAAAGGCCCTAACTTCTATTGGGCCCTGCCGCATCCATTCGACTCGAAAATTGCCGATTTCCTTACTGAAAGTCGCACCTCACGACTTTGTCAAGAGTAGCACACCACTACAAAGATCGCTAGCACTTACGAGCACAATCCCAAACACGATCAAGGACATTACAGAATGCGTATCCCCAAGGAATGAGATGACCGTCAAGCACGAGTGCTTGGGGGCTCGAGAGAAAATATATTATGCAAAGTTAAAAACAATATTCCCAAACTACGCTGTACGAAGTCCCGTGTTTGGATGTCTCAAAAGATAAAACCGGTTTACGACCTCAAGACAAAGGTCGCCGTTGATACTTATGCATAGTCCCCTAATCAAGGACCCCAGTAGTGGAAAAATTGAGCCGAAAAGACTAGCTCAAAACCATGAAAGATGATGACCACAAGACAATGGTCCATCTAAGCACGTTGTCAACCCACATTCAGGTTGCAACTAAATCCGAGCATCCCTCGAAAGAATTCGCTCTTACAAGAATGAATAAAAAGAAATTCTCAAAAGAAATCACGATGAACAAAAGAAATAGGGACTTGCCCACCTCAATTGGGCAAGATCGCGCCACGAACCACGCGAGTTCCAAATCGAAAAAACGAATTCAGGGATGTCCACCCTCAGCGGACAGGGCTCGCCCACCTTCAGCGGGCGGGGTTTGCGTCACTAGCCGTGCAGGTCCTCAGTTTTCGAAAAATAGAATCTTCAAAAAACAAAATGAAACAGGCTCGCCATCTTCAGCCGGCGGGGTCTACGTCACAAACCACGTAGGTCCTTATTTTCAAAAAGCACAAACAAATTTCAAAATAGATTCGTCCACTTCTATCGGACGGGGTGTCTACCCTTACCGGACAGGTTCGCTATCTTTAGCCGGCGGGGTCTACGTCACAAACCGCGTAGGTCCTTATTTTCAAATTTCAAAAACAGATTCGTCCACTTCTATCGGACGGGGTGTCCACCCTTAGCGGACAGGCTCGCCATCTTTAGCCGGCGGGGTCTGCGTCACTAACCGCGCAGGTCCTTAGTTGCTGCAGCAATAACTTCTTTTGGTTTTCCGTTTTTCCAAAAAAAAAGAACGATGTGAGTAGCTTTTGGTTTTCCGTTTTTTCCAAAAAAGAACGATGTGAGTAGCTTTTGGTTTTCCATTTTTCCAAAAAAGAACGATGTGAGTAGCTTCCCTTTTTCCAAAGATTGGTTTTCCGTTTTTCCAAAAAAGAACAATGTGAGTCGCTTTCCCTTTTTTCCAAAATTTAAATGAATGGTTTTTCGTTTTTTCCAAAAAGAACGATGTGCTGGATTTTCCTTCGTTTTACGTCCCAAAAAAACAAGGGGGTTTTCTCGTTTAGCTAACCCTGAAAATGAGAATCTTTAAAAACAATTTTACCTCGTGATTGGGCTTGGCCAGGCCCAATTACACTTTATAGCTTTGATTTCGAAAACATCTGTAGCTACTCCCAATGACAAAGTGAGGGAGTTTCTACGCACCTTTAGATCCTTCCAATGACAAAGTGAGGAAATTTCTATACTATCAGTTGACAAATCCCAATGGCACGTGAGGGATATGTCGACACTTCAAGTGATGACCCTTAAGTCAAATGTTATCACTCGGGGGCTCGTGAGACCCTCGCCAAAACAGGTCACCATGGCTTGTGCGACGCACTCCGTCTAATACTTTGACCATCGTCTTACTCCAAGACTCAGTCAAAGTGGGGGCTAACTATAGACACCTACTTTTGTCCCCATTCCCGAAAAAGAAGGTTCGATGATGAGAACATAAATCTCCACTTGACAACGCATCTCCTATAAAATAACGAATCTCAATTCCCCTTTTCATTTCACCCGAAACCTGCTATTTATAGAAACCTGTTATTTATGGAAACCTGCTAAAAATAGTAACTGCCGTAATGGGTAGTTGTTAAAAGTGGCAAGTCATAAAAGATAGAAACCTGTCAGAATTAGGTGTTGCACTCCAACATAAATCCTAAATGAGATAGAAATTGCGAGAGAATCCTATTCCTAATATGATTCGAAAGTAAGAGTTACGTATTAATTAAAATCCTAACGAGCCTAGAGTTCGTAACGTATTAATTTTCCGTTTTTTCCAAAAAGAACGATGTGCTGGATTTTCCTTCGTTTTACGTCCCAAAAAAACAAGGGGGTTTTCTCGTTTAGCTAACCCTGAAAATGAGAATCTTTAAAAACAATTTTACCTCGTGATTGGGCTTGGCCAGGCCCAATTACACTTTATAGCTTTGATTTCGAAAACATCTGTAGCTACTCCCAATGACAAAGTGAGGGAGTTTCTACGCATCTTTAGATCCTTCCAATGACAAAGTGAGGAAGTTTCTATACTATCAATTGACAAATCCCAATGACACGTGAGGGATATGTCGACACTTCAAGTGATGACCCTTAAGTCAAATGTTATCACTCGGGGGCTCGTGAGACCCTCGCCAAAACAGGTCACCATGGCTTGTGCGACGCACTCCGTCTAATACTTTGACCATCGTCTTACTCCAAGACTCAGTGAAAATGGGGGCTAACTGTAGATACCTACTTTTGTCCCCATTCCCGAAAGGGAAGGTTCGATGATGAAAACATAAATCTTCACTTGACAATGCATCTCCTATAAAATAACGAATCTCAATTCCCCTTTTCATTTCACCCGAAACCTGCTATTTATAGAAACCTGCTATTTATGGAAACCTGCTAAAAATAGTAACTGTCGTAATGGGTAGTTGTTAAAAGTGGCAAGTCATAAAAGATAGAAACCTGTCATAATTAGGTGCTGCACTCCAACATAAATCCTAAATGAGATAGAAATTGCGAGAGAATCCTATTCCTAATATGATTCGAAAGTAAGAGTTACGTATTAATTAAAATCCTAACGAGCATAGAGTTCGTAACGGGCCCAGATGCATTCCATCATAAAATTAATACGCACTAAAAGACTCAATTAAGTCTCAAACACTCCGGATTTTAGGAATCCGAATCTGACTAAGAAAACAGCCCAGATCCTATTTTCAACGCCTGGCTCTAGGCGCTGAAAATACCTGGTACGTGTTTTTTCCTAATTCCTCGTGGATTAGAGTTCTACAATTCTATCTTTCCACGAACTCTTTTCTATAAATATAGCCCAAGTTCGACGTGAAAAAAGACACAACACACAATTATTATTCTGAGTATTGACTCTGAACCCCTAAGCCTAAGCCTCACACTGCAAAACTGATCACGCGTTCTGTCGCAATCGATCCATAAATCGAACAGAACGTATCCCGTCCCATAATTTGAGATTCCTTAAATAAAAGGAGAAATAGCAAAGTCAAAGTGGTTAGTTTTTTGAGAACCGTGACGTACCTCTCAAGGGTGCGTCGTAATGTGTCCCTTTTCCATGATTTCATTGCTTTCCTCGCCCTTTTATGAACTGTTTGTTAGGTTATGATACATATGACAATTGATAAATCATGCGGAAAAACCATTTAGCCAGGAATACATATTATTTACACATAATCATATAGCATAATTTAGATGCATACTCTTTGTTGCGTGCCTTCCCTAGCTGCGCCCGAACCGAACAAGAACAAGTCTTTAGGACTCCAAGTGTCGTCCCTCCGTAGATAGTCCACAGCACGTCCGGATCCGCCTTAAGATTGACTAACTAGAATCGCCCTTAAGGTACTAGAATTTTCGGCACTCTTAGGTAAGAAATATGACTGAATTTTTCTCTCAAAACTCACTTTGAATCTTGAATTAATCTCTGAAAATATGTGACCCTAGGCACGTATTTATAGAGTTATGGAAAGGGAATTGGAATCCTAGTAGGATACGAATTAATTAAACTTAGAATCCTACAAGAACTCTAATTAATTAATTTATCCTTTTAGGAATAGGAATTTAATCATATACTAATTCTAATAGTTTTAGGAATCGTGCATGAAACACAAACTCACACACACACGGCAGCCACGATGGGCCGCCCATGCGTGTGCGTGCGAGCAGCAGCCCACGCAGCGAGGCCATGGCCTTGGCGCGCGCTGGGCCTGCCTTGCGGTGGGCCTGGGCGCTGCCTTGGCTGGGCGCGCGTTTGGCTTGCTGGGCGATGGCCCGACTTCGTGCTGGGCCTTCGTCCGGCAGGCCTCGTCCGATGCTAATTCGTACGATACGCTTCCGATTAAATTCCCGGTTCCGGAATTCATTTCCGATACGAACAATATTTAATATTTCCGATTCCGGAATCAATTTCCGTTTCGAACAAATATTTAATATTTCCGTTTCCGGAATTTTTTTCCGATTCCGATAATATTTCCGATTCTGACAATATTTCCGTTTCCGGCAATATTTCCGATTCTGGTAATATTTCCATTTCCGATAATATTTTCCGATACGTACCATGTTTCCGTTTCTGGCAACATCTACGACTTGGATAATATTTATATTTCCGATACGATCCATATTTCCGTTTCCGGCAATATCATCGTTTCCGGAGTATTCATTTCTTGCCTGTGACGATCTCAGCTCCCACTGAAACCAAGATCCGTCGATTCCGAATATCCATAGATGGAGTATCTAATGCCATTAAATACTTGATCCGTTTACGTACTATTTGTGTGACCCTACGGGTTCAGTCAAGAGTAAGCTGTGGATTAATATCATTAATTCCACTTGAACTGAAGCGGCCTCTAGCTAGGCATTCAGCTCACTTGATCTCACTGAATTATTAACTTGTTAATTAATACTGAACCGCATTTATTAGACTTAACATAGAATGCATACTTGGACCAAGGGCATTATTTCCTTCAGTCTCCCACTTGTCCTTAGGGACAAGTGTGCATTTCCTAATTCCTTTGTCGCTCGATGCTTGCTCTTGAACATAAGGTAAGAGTTGTCATCCTTATTATGTCCAGAGGTGTTCCTCGGTTTCAGAGTTCAACTGATCAAATAAACAGATAATCATAGCCTATGATTCATCCGAGCACGGCCATGCATTTCACAGTTTCTAGCTCTCCGAGTGGCCTTGTACAACTTTTAAGCATCTCATCCCGATTTATGGGAGGACAATCCCAATCTTGCGATCTTGAGATTAGACTTCGTTTGATAGGTGATTACCTGAGCGTTGCCTTTATAGCCTCCTTTTACGGTGCGACGGTTGGTCAACGTCAAAGCAACCAGTTCTCAAACAAGTAATCTCAAATCACTCAGGTATTGAGGATTTAGTGTCTAATAATTTTAATGAAATTTACTTATGACAGATTTTCATCTCTTACAGTAAAGTTTCATAGGTCTTGTCCGATACTAGTCTTCCCAAAGTAAGTATCTATGCAAATGATTATGACATTGCCATGTCCACATAGTTCAAGAAACAGAACTACTAGTCATCTTGCATTCTAATCGTCTAACGTTTTCTATGCGTCCAATTTTATAGAAAACTCCAACTTGGGACCATTTTCAACCTTTGACATTCAAGTTCACTTGATAGACATTTCTTAGTCACAGGACTGGTCCTGACAGTCTATCTTGAATATATTGTCAAATTGAAGGGACTCATCATTTAATACTAAACCAAGATTAAATGGAATATGAAAAATTTATTTCATATATGATAAATGTTCAACCCCAACGTTTTACAACCATGGGCCTCAAACCCATCTTTAAAACATTTCATGGAATTCAAAGCTATGCTTGATTTCCAGTGCTACAATGTGAGTGTTGCTTTCTCACTTGTTGCATAGGTTTAGTTATCATGCTTTGCCAATCTTAATATCTTTTTCATTGAATGATATTCGAGATAGGATGATAAGATCTTTTGAGTTTGTTTATTATGTGATCTAGTCTTTCTTACTTCGATAGTGGTTCTACGCATTTTGCAATGAAGAGCCATCAAGTTAGCAGACATGTGATCCACCAAAGTTCAATGAAGAACTCATTAATATAAACAATTCTGTTTTATTGCTTCTTAGGCAATAAGTACTTTTACTTCAACTGTTTAGGTTGCTAGTGATGCTTTGTTTGGATTTACTTATCCAAGCAGTTCACAGACATGTGGAAGACTTTCCAGCTGTATCTTAGAACATAGA
This sequence comes from Spinacia oleracea, assembly GCF_020520425.1. Taxonomy (NCBI): domain Eukaryota; kingdom Viridiplantae; phylum Streptophyta; class Magnoliopsida; order Caryophyllales; family Amaranthaceae; genus Spinacia; species Spinacia oleracea. Next base: position 63,359,067 of record NC_079489.1, read on the forward strand.
AATTAATATTTTAATTTCCCACGCAACAACTCATGGTCTCCAACCCATGTTGCCATTTTCAAAACACGATGCTCTATAGCTCGTCCTTATCAATGGTTAACTCCAAAGGGTCTTGCTTGATCCTTTGCCAGTGTTTATGCGTGTAGCATCAATATTTAGCATATCTTTATTTCCTTGAATCAAGAACTATTCCTATGTACCTTTTCAAGTACCATAAGTATTCTTGATCTCAATCTAGTTGATCTTTACTTAGATCAATAGAGATTGGTATATGTTCGTCATGGCTAAAGTCATACGATACGTTTTTGGTGATCCTCATATTATATCATACATGATAAATTCTTTTGCAGAATAATTCCCAATTGAATTCTATTCATGTAACTTTAGCTTATCTAGTTTCAGTAGATACTAAATTCAGCTAAATTCTTTGACGTATAATATAGGTTAAGAATCTCATTTAGACTCTTTGATGTTTAACTTAGTAAATGCTTATACATAGTTCAAACATCCTTTACTTAGATTTATTCACATGGGTCGAATATCTCCAATGGAGACTTTCGTGTTTGATTTAGTAAATGCCATTACTTAATCCAAAACAATATCATAAGATCTTTGTAAATAGATCTTAATACCCAGTATGTACTAAGTTTCGCCATGGTCCATCATTGATGAATAATCTCAAATCTAAGTCATTAGCATTTGAATGTTATTTTACAATAGAGAGATATGTGTGTGATACACATAGGACCAATTAAGTTTTTATGTACTCCCACTAAACTTCTTATATATCTATAAGAATCATGTATATTTTATGAAACTAAAATACTTATTAGCTTCATTAAAATATAATTCCAATCCCCAATTGCTTGCTTAAATCTGTACTTAGATTTTATAAGCTAGCTTTCTCTTTCAAGCATTTATTTGGATCCACAAATCCTATGACATACCATGTACATAGTTTATTCCAACATTTGATTGAGGAATACGTTTTGTCATCCAATTGCTATATGTACCAATATGCAATCATTGCTTGAATTATAGACTTGAGCATTACGATTATGCATGAGGTTTCAACACAATTCACACCATGAATTTGCTTGTGACCTTTAGCAACTAATCTCGCTTTGTGTGTGAACACAAGTTCATGTTTGATGGTTTTTATCCTTAAAACAAACTTGCAACCAATAGGTGTGAACCTGTTCTTGCAAATCAACAAAATTTCAATTTTGTCATCAAAACATTGAGTATGTTTTATGGCCTCTAACCATTTAAAACATTTGAGTCTATATATGGCCTCTAACCATTTTAGGGAATCTAGGTTTCGTCATAGGTTTCTTACAAGTCACAAACTCATTAATCTACATGATAATAGTTTGACTGCAAGTTGTAGGTTTCTTCACTATTTAATAGAAGAATCTCATAGTTTCATTAACCTAATCTCTATGTTTCTTCACTATCTAATAGAAGAATCTCATAGTTTCAGTGACTTGAATTCTATGCCTACTTGGGTATAGAACATCAAACAATAGAATATCAATAGGCACTTTGAGAGTCCTTTGAATATTCTATTCTCTTTGAAGCACTTGTACAGTCTTCTAAGAGATGTCTATTCTTTAAAGCCACTTCTAAAGTCCTTAAAGAATAAGTTCGGATTTTCTGAAGCACTTCGAAAAGCCTCCGGAATGTCCGTTTATGTTTGTTGTTCGCTTCGAAGACTTTCGAGGTCTATTTTCTCCCACTTGTTATTTTGGAAACGAATCTCCAAAAGGACATTATTTCGAGCAAACAAACATTATGTTCTCAAAAATTCGTGGTAGAAACAATACCCTTGTGTCTCATTTGAATAAATCACAATGAAACATATATCTAGACTTGGGCCTTAGTTTGTTGAATAACAAACACTAAGCTCCCACTGAGTTTAGCAACTCTTTAGATATATATAATTGAAAAGATATCCTGAAATTACTTTTCAATAGCTTTGACGAATTTGGTTTAGTTTGGTGGTAGTTGAGCATTTTGTTTTAGAAATTATAGGAAAAGTCTTTATGATTCATCATTGATCGAATCAAGTACTAATTGACTTCGATCATTCCAACGTAGATATGCCATATCTTATGGAGCTAGATTGTGAAATTACAACACACAATCATTGATGATCATATTTGGTCTCAAGTAATCATCAACATGATCTAACCTAGATCTTTATGATTTCTTGCCAAGTGGTTTTTATACTTCTGAATCTTTGAACTAGCCAAACAGATTCAACTTATATCACATTTTAGTAAATAAACCTATATTCACTCAAATCTATGTGAAATAATAAAGTCATAAAACTTTTCTTTAGCTTTGAACTCTATCGTCTAGGCGTTCTAACAATAGTTCATATTCTTTGTTACTTTCAACAAGTAAGACTAGCTTGTCTTAAGTTGATCTAGAAATCAACCAACTTTCAAAAAGTCCATCAAAATAGAGCTTGTGAATGTTAACTTGTTGATATGGTCTAAGCAACAATGCCAAAGATTAATGGAACTCAAATCAAGGGTTTGATTTGAACCTAGTAAAGTTCTTTAAAGAGTTGTTTGTTTTAATCAAGCATATTGACTCAACCTGTAATTGACCATTTCATTCAAATAAACAAACAAACAAGCATTGTTTTTGTTCTTCTGAATGTGAGTCTTTTTGTGTTTGAAGCAGAAATTTAGGTATGCTGATTATGGAACAAAATAGCCATTAAGTTCCAGCCTTTGAAAGGACTTAAAACAAACTAGATGACCCTACAACTAATGTAGCATTGCCATGCTTCATTTCCCACTTGTAGGTCATTAGTGTATCCTAGCTTCCATTGTTTGAGTTATTACTGAAGTAAGAACCTCAAGCGGTATATGATACCAAGGAAGTTTGATTGCTAGGTCACTTCTCTTTAAACATAAACTTATAGGTAGAAACGGAATCGTAAATTCCTTTCATTTGTTCCTCGTTTTCCTATTTCTTGTACCATTTCTTATAGTCTTAAGAATTGATTTCTTTAGTGTTGACTTTTAGACATGTCCAATGTCACTCCAACAAGGTTCTTACCATTTAATTTATGTTGAATATTCTGTTTCAACTAGATGATCTTACCAGAAGCTTCTAAAGTTCTCTAAGTATCGATCTATTCGAATGTCTAGGGACTAGACTCATTCGAAAATTAAATGGACAAAGATATTAGGTTGTTAACCATTGGTAAGGCTGAGCGTTTAAACTCAATGCTTTATGATCTCAAAACTACATTGTATTTTGAATTCACAAGCACCAATTGGTTTGCCATTCGATTTTGATATTCGAAAACAACCATAAAAGTCGATATAAGAAACGTACATTTTAAATTGCTCACTTTCTCTCTTTTCCGTGAATCGTTCTTGGATTCACTACCAATCGAGGAAATTTATTGTTACCTTTCTAAAAGGATTTATTGCAGTGCAAGATATTTAATTATAAACAATAATTAAAACATTCATTGAAGCATGCAAAGTCTAAACATTTATCATGAATAATAACTTGAAATTAAAGCAACCATGCAATTCAAACAAGTTATTAGCATTTTATTCGATTTTATTGTTCGGGGAGGTGAGAATAAAATGATTCCAAGATCCTAAAATCATTGAAGAACTAAGCACAGTTTGTCGACTTAATCCTAAAACATCTTAGGTAAGCAAAAGCCTTTTGCTAATAGTCTAGAAACTATTCTTGGTTGATAGGTACGTCTAAGAACTTATTAGGTAAACCTATCGATTTTGCCACGACATAAAAGGACTCCTTACTTATATCGTTGAGTTTCACCAAAACTAACATGTACTCACAATTATTTGTGTACCTTGCCCCTTTAGGACCAATAAGTAACACCTCGCTGAGCGAAAACTATTACTAGATTGATGTAAAGGATATCCAAGCAAGTGTATATTTTGGCATGGCACCTTTTAACTCAATTTTTAAGTTTGGAACTTAAGGCTCTTACTATGTTGGTTAGATTTTAAGTGAACTAAAATCCTTAATCATGCAACATAATCAAGCCACAATCTTATGCATAATTAAGACATATTTAAAGCAATAAATAACTTAAAGCATGCATAAGATAAATGTGATCTAGTATGGCCCGACTTCATCTTGAAGCTTTGACTTCAAAGTCCGTCTTGAAAATCTCCGTGGGAGGCACCATTTTCTTCAAATAGGATAAGCTATAATTAAAACTAATTACAACTATTTGATGGTACGCAGACCATATTTGAATTTGAAAAACAACTTTGGTACTTTAGACCAATTACATTCAAATTAATGGTACGCAGACCATATTTTCTATCCTATTTGGGCCATACTAGTCACTTCATAACCTGCAAAACAGTACATATACAATATATACCATTCACCCATTCATTATCATGAATGGCCCACATAGCTGGTTAGTTAAAACACATTATGCATCACGTAAACATTTGCAGCAATTAATCAAGGGTACCAATAATCTACCAATTATTCAGTCCTTATTAATTCTAATCAAGTTGTTTTAACCTTAAGGATTTGTAGACCTAATCAAGAGTTTATGACTAAAAGGGCTCCCACTTAAACCAATAAATTCACATGCTTTACTAATTTTAAACATAAAAATGTATTTCTAGTCTAACCGGAAACATACAAATTTAATTAAAATTTAAAGCTCATATAAATTCATAATTGAATCCAAAAAGTTTAATTTAATTTCAGTCGTATTTAAATTAATTCATGATTTTAATTTTAGTAAAATAATTAGAATAAATAAAATTTATTATAATTACAATATTCAAAATTAAAATCCAAGAAAATAATTAAAATTATTAATTTTAAAATTAATTAAAATTACGTAAACTGAAAAATTTCAAATTAAACATTCAAAACGATCTAATCGCAACGCAAACACCCTACGCATCGCACGCCCATGGGCCGCACGCACACAGCCATCGCTGGCCATGTGCGCGCAGCCCATGCGCTCGTCGCATAGCTGCTGCATCTCCATCGCAAGCCATCGCACGCTGTGGTGCTTGCTGTGCGCGCGCCAGCGCTCGACGCACGCGAGCCATCGCTCGCTGTGCGCGCTCGCCAGCGCACGCTGCGCGCGCTCCATCGCTCGCTGTGCGCGCGAGCCATTGCTCGCTGTGCGCGCGAGCCATTGCTCGCTGTGCGCGCGAGCCATCGCTCGCTGTGCGCGCGAGCCATCGCTCACTACGCGCGAGCAATTGCGCGCGTTCAACGCTGGGCGCAGCGCTCGTGGCACGCGAGCTTGCGCTCGCTGCGCGCGAGGCAGTGCGCGTTGTGGCGCAGCTCGCTTGCTGCCCACACACGACTGCCATGGCTTGCCTTTTGCCCATGCCCATACATCCATAGCTCGTGGCCCACGACACAAGGCAGGGCTGCTGCCTTGTGCTCGTGCACCATGCCTTGCTCATTGCATTCGTGCCGCACGGGCGACGAGCTCCCTTGCTCGTCGTCGCATGCCCGCACTATACAACACCCCTTAAGGGTAACACGAAGCGTCCATTGCTTTGTGCGTGCAAGTTATATGAACGAATCGCATAAAATTTTAAAATTTATGTTTAAAATTAATGACAAATTAATAAATAATATTAATTTCATAATTTTAGGGCGAAAAATCGAAAATTTATTATTCAATTGATTTCCGATTGTCTTGGATTCAAGTCTAGGTCATAAAAATTTAAAATTTTATCATAAATTTACAATTTTTATGGTGGTTTTTAATCATAGGTTTCTAATTAAATTATAATTAATTATGAAAATCAAATTAATTCTAAATTATTCTAATTTTCAACAAATTAATCATAATTACAAATTAGATTGCATAATTAACAAGGCTAGGCATTCAAATTTGTTAAACATATACAGTAGGTCAATCAAAAATTCAAGATTTATCAACAAGAATCGCAAATATTTAATTTAACATCTTAAATTTACGAAATTTTGCATTCGAAAGACTAAAACCTTCGAAAAGTCATAGTTAGGCTTCGAATTTGAGACTAAAACCATGGCTTGTGCGACGCACTCCGTCTAATACTTTGACCATCGTCTTACTCCAAGACTCAGTCAAAGTGGGGGCTAACTGTAGACACCTACTTTTGTCCCCATTCCCGAAAAGGAAGGTTCGATGATGAGAACATAAATCTCCACTTGACAACGCATCTCCTATAAAATAACGAATCTCAATTCCCCTTTTCATTTCACCCGAAACCTGCTATTTATAGAAACCTGTTATTTATGGAAACCTGCTAAAAATAGTAACTGTCGTAATGGGTAGTTGTTAAAAGTGGCAAGTCATAAAAGATAGAAACCTGTCAGAATTAGGTGTTGCACTCCCACATAAATCCTAAATGAGATAGAAATTGCGAGAGAATCCTATTCCTAATATGATTCGAAAGTAAGAGTTACGTATTAATTACAATCCTAACGAGCCTAGAGTTCGTAACGTATTAATTTTCCGTTTTTTCCAAAAAGAACGATGTGCTGGATTTTCCTTCGTTTTACGTCCCAAAAAAACAAGGGGGTTTTCTCGTTTAGCTAACTTTGAAAATGAGAATCTTTAAAAACAATTTTACCTCGTGATTGGGCTTGGCCAGGCCCAATTACACTTTATAGCTTTGATTTCGAAAACATCTGTAGCTACTCCCAATGACAAAGTGAGGGAGTTTCTACGCACCTTTAGATCCTTCCAATGACAAAGTGAGGAAGTTTCTATACTATCAATTGACAAATCCCAATGACACGTGAGGGATATGTCGACACTTCAAGTGATGACCCTTAAGTCAAATGTTATCACTCAGGGGCTCGTGAGACCCTCGCCAAAACAGGTCACCATGGCTTGTGCGACGCACTCCGTCTAATACTTTGACCATCGTCTTACTCCAAGACTCAGTGAAAGTGGGGGCTAACTGTAGATACCTACTTTTGTCCCCATTCCCGAAAGGGAAGGTTCGATGATGAAAACATAAATCTCCACTTGACAACGCATCTCCTATAAAATAACGAATCTCAATTCCCCTTTTCATTTCACCCGAAACCTGCTATTTATAGAAACCTGCTATTTATGGAAACCTGCTAAAAATAGTAACTGCCGTAATGGGTAGTTGTTAAAAGTGGCAAGTCATAAAAGATAGAAACCTGTCATAATTAGGTGTTGCACTCCAACATAAATCCTAAATGAGATAGAAATTGCGAGAGAATCCTATTCCTAATATGATTCGAAAGTAAGAGTTACGTATTAATTAAAATCCTAACGAGCATAGAGTTCGTAACGGGCCCAGATGCATTCCATCATAAAATTAATACGCACTAAAAGACTCAATTAAGTCTCAAACACTCCGGATTTTAGGAATCCGAATCTGACTAAGAAAACAGCCCAGATCCTATTTTCAACGCCTGGCTCTGGGCGCTGAAAATACCTGGTACGTGTTTTTTCCTAATTCCTCGTGGATTAGAGTTCTACAATTCTATCTTTCCACGAACTCTTTTCTATAAATATAGCCCAAGTTCGACGTGAAAAAAGACACAACACACAATTATTATTCTGAGTATTGACTCTGAACCCCTAAGCCTAAGCCTCACACTGCAAAACTGATCACGCGTTCTGTCGCAATCGATCCATAAATCGAACAGAACGTATCCCGTCCCATAATTTGAGATTCCTTAAATAAAAGGAGAAATAGCAAAGTCAAAGTGTTTAGTTTTCTGAGAACCGTGACGTACCTCTCAAGGGTGCGTCGTAATGTGTCCCTTTTCCATGATTTCATTGCTTTCCTCGCCCTTTTATGAACTGTTTGTTAGGTTATGATACATATGACAATTCATAAATCATGCGGAAAAACCATTTAGCCAGGAATACATATTATTTACACATAATCATATAGCATAATTTAGATGCATAATCTTTGTTGCGTGCCTTCCCTAGCTGCGCCCGAACCGAACAAGAACAAGTCTTTAGGACTCCAAGTGTCGTCCCTCCGTAGATAGTCCACAGCACGTCCGGATCCGCCTTAAGATTGACCAACTAGAATCGCCCTTAAGGTACTAGAATTTTCGGCACTCTTAGGTAAGAAATATGACTGAATTTTTCTCTCAAAACTCACTTTGAATCTTGAATTAATCTCTGAAAATATGTGACCCTAGGCACGTATTTATAGAGTTATGGAAAGGGAATTGGAATCCTAGTAGGATACGAATTAATTAAACTTAGAATCCTACAAGAACTCTAATTAATTAATTTATCCTTTTAGGAATAGGAATTTAATCATATACTAATTCTAATAGTTTTAGGAATCGTGCATGAACACAAACTCACACACACACGGCAGCCACGATGGGCCGCCCATGCGTGTGCGTGCGAGCAGCAGCCCACGCAGCGAGGCCATGGCCTTGGCGCGCGCTGGGCCTGCCTTGCGGTGGGCCTGGGCGCTGCCTTGGCTGGGCGCGCGTTTGGCTTGCTGGGCGATGGCCCGACTTCGTGCTGGGCCTTCGTCCGGCAGGCCTCGTCCGATGCTAATTCGTACGATACGCTTCCGATTAAATTCCCGGTTCCGGAATTCATTTCCGATACGAACAATATTTAATATTTCCGATTCCGGAATCAATTTCCGTTTCGAACAAATATTTCCGTTTCCGGAATTATTTTCCGATTCCGATAATATTTCCGATTCTGACAATATTTCCGTTTCCGGCAATATTTCCGATTCTGGTAATATTTCCATTTCCGATAATATTTTCCGATACGTACCATGTTTCCGTTTCCGGCAACATCTACGACTTGGATAATATTTATATTTCCGATACGATCCATATTTCCGTTTCCGGCAATATCATCGTTTCCGGAGTATTCATTTCTTGCCTGTGACGATCTCAGCTCCCACTGAAACCAAGATCCGTTGATTCCGAATATCCATAGATGGAGTATCTAATGCCATTAAATACTTGATCCGTTTACGTACTATTTGTGTGACCCTACGGGTTCAGTCAAGAGTAAGCTGTGGATTAATATCATTAATTCAACTTGAACTGAAGCGGCCTCTAGCTAGGCATTCAGCTCACTTGATCTCATTGAATTATTAACTTGTTAATTAATACTGAACCGCATTTATTAGACTTAACATAGAATGCATACTTGGACCAAGGGCATTATTTCCTTCACTGTTAAACTAACTAAATCTGATTGTTCGATCACGCCTAATAAATATGATATTTTCGGGAAATTGGATTATCATGCTAGGTCCCTTAAAACAATCTAAATCAGATAATCGCGCCCGATCTAGTACTATATGTTGCATATTGCTAAAATCAACTCAGATTAGTTTAATAGTTAACACATGTCCCTTCAATTATTTATGCTGAGCTAGTAAGGATATCATGCATCTGGAGTTATCGAAGAGCGAGTACTCCTCTCGGTAGTTACAGTCCCCCGAACCCTTATTCTCTACCCTGCGGGTGTACGTTGAGCGATCCCCATCACCAGGGATCACAAGGGAACCTACGGCCGCCGTGGTCAAACATAATTTCACTCCCTTTATGTCACGATAACCGGGTTTTGTCAGTTTTTCTCATTGTCGTTAAAAACTGAATGAGGACTCCTATATTACTAGTCAATTGGGTGTAAACTCACAGGAAATCCAATTACACTTGATTTGACAAAAAGAAGCGTCACACCCACGAGGGACGAGGTCACGCATTAGCCTCGTGCTTTTTCGACCCCCTCACAGCCGCGAGAATGATTTCCTTTTGATTCATTTGGATGTACTCGGAAAATTGATATTTGTTGCGATTCCGCATAAAAATTTACCAACGAATTAATTCTACATGATCACCACGAGTGAACGACAAACCAAACATACTAAAAATAACTCCACCATAGGGAGACTAACGAACAAGGACGAATTCCGCCCATGTGGTGAAAATTAATTGAATTTTGGAGACATTAACTGAATTAAATGAAGAGAAAGGGTCGGAAGAAATTAGACTATTTCCGGCCTACAATGACCAAGAAAATAAACCCGGGAAGGGAGAGAGGGAGAAAGAACTAGGAGGGGATATCAGTTACTCTTATTAGAGTGTACGTATTCAGCCTTGCTAATTACGTGATTTTTTTCTTCTCGTCGTGAATTATTTTTTGATGACCTTACCCATCTTTGCACTTGCGATTTTGGTGAGCAGTGACACATAGTTATTAAAGAGAATTTTACTTGCGTGTGAAGTAATGATGGGTTAGCATTCGGGATTGAGATGTTGAGTGTATTTTATTTATTTATTTTAGTAGGTGTTTGAATGTTGTCCGTTTATTTAATTAGTTTTTTAAGTATGTTGAAAAGAGTAAAAAAATATGGGTTAATTTGGGGTTGGTTGATTAGGGGCTTAGTGGATTACTTTGATTAATTAGAGGTTGATGACGTCTAAAGATGATTGTGGGTCGGGTCAGGTCGGGTTGGGCTTTCGTCCGTTCCCAATGGGTCGATCGTCCCATGTCAACCCCAATCTACATCGTACTGGGCTAGGTTGGGCCACAATTTCAAAACAAGCACAGGCCCACAACCCGTCGTGCATAAGTCTAACTTTACCAAATTTAGCGTTTTTGTCGTGGAGAGTCTAGTCATATCATGCCTTGTCGTACTTTTTCCAAAAAAATGCGGCCCAGGCCCTGCCCACCACTTCGTTCTCGCGGCAGGGCGAGCTTTTATCGTGTCGAGCCGGGTCTGGCATCGGGCCGGTCCGTCCGACAACCATCTTTAATGATGTCAATAAAGGATATTAATTTATCTATTACTTTTTACTAAAATAGACACCAGAAATGACACGTGTCATTTCCTAGTGCAAAATATTTCCGCCAAAAACCATTTTACTAAAAAATATATCTGTTTTATTTTATTTTTATTCTCTACCCTTTTTTTATAAACTATCTATGTATGGGAAAAATATTAGTTTTTAAATTATAACAATAATAGATACCACATAATAATTTTTTTGCTAAATATTTTTTGGTAATAGTTTAGCCAAATTGGTACATTATTACATTAATTAATAATGGAAAATATATTCACTCAAGGTGTTGGTCAAATTAACATATTAGACATATAAAATATGCATATTAGATGAATAAATTTGAATGAGTATATTCAAAATTCTATAGTTATGCAGTAGTTTATGGATATTTAGTTAATTTTTTTTTTTTTAAATGATCATAATTCGTGCGTGTACGGGATCTAATCTAATTAAGTATTAAAATAAAATTATTTGCTGAATTGTTAAAATTTGAGGGTTACTTGATGAATTTATTCACAACTCTAGAACATCTAATAAAAAAACCGTTCAATTTAACTCCAATGCACAAATCCTAACACTTTAAAACATGCAAACTTCAAGTTACTATTGCAGCAATAGTGTGCTCCCGGTTTTTCCCCCACACCATATCTCTTTACTACTCATTTTCCCTTCTTTACAGATCATGCCACGTGCACTCTTCATCCACCATTACTATTGCGCCCCTTCTCCCTTCTACCTTCTCCTTCTTCACTCTTCACTGATTCCCTTCCTATTTTTTAGGGTTTTGGCCTTTCCTCTTTGCCCTTTTGGTGCCCCCATTTCTGATCTTGCCTTCCCTTCCAATTTATTTTTCTTTGTTCTTCGTTTGTTATCCAGAAAACTAAAAGGCATCTATCTCTCCTTTAATTTATGAGTTTGCATCCTTGCGGATTGATAGTTTTTCTACGCTTCTTCAATTTACCGAAATTCTGACTGCTTGGTGGTTTTCTTTCAAATGTGTTCGTTTTTTTGTTGCAATTCTTGATTGTGGTATGGGTTTTTTTGGTACATTTTTCTTCCCATCAATCTCAAAAGTACGACGGTGGTAAAGTTCAATTTTCCATTCATTTTTCGCGCCTTAGTTTTACTCTGTTTTCAATGTCTTTTTATAATTTTGTTGGGTGTTTTTGCAGTTCAATAACCTAGATCGGCGATGACGGGGAACTGTGAGTTTTTTCTTAACCTTCCCATTTTACTATATAGGTCTTTTATCATTCTATTAATCATGTGTGGGTATTCTTAGTTATCTACTTCTGTGATTTCTTCTTGTTGTTTTCATCTGATTATAAGCAAAGCATTAGAAATGGTGGTGATTACTTTGATTATAATGGCTTCCTTTGATTTGTGTGTTTGATGGAGTGTTGGAGGAGTTTGGTTAGGCCGGAAATCATAATTGTTTAGAGTAGGGTGGTTGGAGACTTGGGGTTTGTGTAGTATGTGCATCATTGCTCTTTTTTCGCGGAGACCATGCTGAAATGGTGATCACCAGTGTTTTTTTAAGGTGTTATTGCATAACGTTATTGGTTAATAATGACGTTCTTGTATGACCTAGAATTTTGCTTGCTGTTTTTCTTGTTGGGCATATTCAATTGTGAGATGATAGTTTAAGAAATATTCTGTAATCCCCCGTAAATTTATAAATTTTATTAATATATTTTAACGTATATTATTTATATTTAAATAGAATTTATGAATTTTAAGTAATAAATATATAATTAACGTATATTTATTTCATTTTAAGTACGTTCTAAATATTTAACGATTTTGAAATTTATTATGTTTATATATTTAATGTATATTTAATTTTATTTAAATATATTCTAAATATTTTAGCGATTGTGCAATCAAGAATAATTTTAGAATTTTATGTTGAAAAGAATTTAAATTAGGAAAACTCGTTGAATTTGGAAAAACAATTCTATTCGATTCTTACTCAAACACTAAAACCCAAATCCTAATCCTAGCCCACATGGAAAAAGCCCAAAATATAAACCCATAACCCATTACTCTATTCACGTAAAACCAAAACACAACTCCTCTCCCCTTTCTAATTCACGTGAACCCAAAGAAACAAAAAAAATAAAGAAGAGAAACCCTCCTTCCGTCCTCCTTCAAATCACGTACAACCATACACCATCCCTCAGCCGTTTCCTCTCTCTCTCCTTCCTTCACGCCGTCGCACTTCCCTACCGCCGACCACCTCTCGCCGCCGCAAGCACGGTGACTTCTCCTTCTTCGAGCTTCTCCTCCTTCGTTCCCCTTTGTTTCGTTTCTTGCAAACCCTATTCGTGGTTGGTGTTCCGAAACCGCAGCCACCGCGGGACTCTCTCTGCCGCCGACTCACTGCCGCCGCCCAGACCGGCGGTAGTCTCTCCTCCTCCCTCTTTTTTTTTCTTTTTCTTTCTGTTATTTTCGTACTTGTTCCTCCTCCCTTTTCGTGGCTGACCTTCACCCATTCGCGCAGCCACCGCAAGTAGCACAACCGTGGTGCCGCCGTCTCACAGTCCCTGCCGCAAGCCACCTCCGTCCACCGGCCAACTCTCTCTCCTCCTTCTTGAATTGGTTACTTTATTAAACCCTAAGTAACTAATTATTTTAAATTAAAGTTTGTTGATTTAGATTATGTTCTTAAATTAAATTTATAATTTTTATGGTAAGTATGATTTTCAGATTTGATGTTGAGATTAAAAACGAATTAATTTTCAGTTTTGATTAATTAAAATTAAGATTAGGGCTTAATCATGATTTATTAATTTGAATTATGTTTTCTTGAATTAAAGTTATGGGTTTTGTGATTTAAATTACGAATTTGAGATTTTATGAATTTTATAATAAAGTTATTAATTTTCAGATTATCTAATTACATTGAAATATTGGTTTTTGATTGTTTAAAGTATGAAATTCAAGGTTTTTATGATTATTAATCATGATAGGTTGAGTATGGATCATTGAATTGGTTGTTTTGAGATACTAGGAACGTAGATTGACCTTGGTGAAGCTTTTAAATGAATTTATATTGCTGAAAATTTAAAGTACGATGTTTGCAAAAGTTTTCAATGAATTTCAATCACTAATTCAATAATTATGATGCTAGGAAATCAAATGTTTAAGTTTTGATATTGGGGAAAGTTCTAAATATGTTTAGGATGCATTTAGAATGCTCTCTTATGGTTGTCAATGATTAGGAATTGATTGGGATTATTTGTTGGTTGTTTTAGGCGGAGAATTCTCTTTAAGCGACTTTTGAAAGTGTTAAAGTGGCCTATCAGTTTGTTTACACAAGGTACGTACATACCTGCGTGCTTGGAATGTGTGCTAATTGTTGAAACCATGTTGAATTTTGTTGTTGAACTTGGTTATGTTGATATTATTGTTGAACTTGGTGATGTTGATATTATGGACGGACTTGGTTATATTGAATGTGCATGTTTAATACTTTTGGACAAAATTATTGAACTTATTTTGCACTATGAGAACTGTAACATGTTAGTATGGATGATTGATACAAACATGTTGGTTGGGAACACTAGATTATTCTATATGATTGGTTTGGATCGATTGGTTGTTGTTCCCTTTCTATCTTTTCACTGCTTTATGAGGGCGGTGGACCTTGTTTAGTAAGTTGAAACTTTATGCCCATATACAGGGCTGATCATGGTTAAAGGAAAGGTTGGATAAATTGGAATGAGTCATGCTTGATGCCTTTGTGATCACTTACTTAATTCCAAGATAAAAACAGTTGTGAATAATCGTTGATTGTATGACTTATGTGATTGTTGAGTCATGACAGAGTTTTAATCTGTAAATCATATAAAGTGAAACTGAATAGCAATAGCTTTAGACTGTGCACGTCTGAAGTGACGGACAAACAGGAGTTGGGGTTCATGGTGGTAGCCCATGGCCTTTTCTGGGACCGGATTGATCATCGTGTTCTATTGTTATTAAAACGTTCCTCGATATCGCAGGTCACTGAGGTTACGGAGTCGCGCCCGTACCTCGTCTTCCTTAGTGAAGACTTCTGGATGGACAACTCGGTCCATTGTCTATTTCAATTAAAATAATATTATTGTTATAAAGTCTAGTCCAGTCTAGCTTAGTCTAGTCAAGTATGGTCGTCAAATTATCATGTTTTGTCTGCCCTTGTTTATGTTCATTAGTATCATGTTAGGGTTGTTCGTTAATAGTATCATTTTAGGATTATTATTGTTTTAGTATGTAGTACTCAGCTTTGCTGATTACGTGCTTTGTTTGTGTGTGTTGATCATGGATATGCCTTATTGATCCTTTGATGACCCATCTTTGGTGAGCAGTCTCTAAGGATCAATAAGCGTTGCCCATCTACAGGTTTGAAGATGATGCATCATTGGGATCGGGATTAAAGAGCTTGTAGTTATATTTGTTTAATTAAGTGATTTGATTTGTTGACTTGGATTTGAAATTGTCGTACTATTCGTATTTCCTTATTTCAGTTAATTGATGTTGGACTCAATATGTAATAGATTATTTATGAACCTAAAAGTTAGTTTTATGTTTTCCGCTGCAAAATTCTGAATAAGCCGTTACGTTTTCACACGGGCGATAATACTTTGATAATTCTCTACAATTATATTTAAAAAGGGGTTATTTAGAAAATGGGAATTGTCGGGGTGTTACATATTCTCTGTCTGTAATCGATGTTCATGTTCGTAGCGTTTTTTGTACTTTTTTTGGAATTTCCATAATGTTGAACTAATTATGTGACAACTTATTTTCTGTTATTTTTTAAAAGAACTTATCACCAGTGTTCATTTTTAATTGATGTTTAATTTTATATTTGGGGTTGGAAGAATAGTGATGTGGTTTTTAGCCTCTTGTTTCAATTGGTACTGGATTTATCATTGTTATTTATCCAGAATCTTCTTGTTGAAGCTGAGATTTCTAGATGATTAGGTTGTTTCATGGGAGAGTGATATGTATGGGTATTTATGTCTTACACTGCACTCCTTTTTTGTTTTATTATGTAAATTATCAGTAAGTTGTTTTTGCATTTCTATTAGCTAGCTTATAATCTGACATATAACTGTAAAAATTAGGATTTTATCAACATTACATTACTATTCTAAGTAATTTGGTTACCCATCTGTAATTTTGTTATCTTGCATGTTGCAGTAATTTCATCTAGAACTAGTTCAACTGCAAGCTTCCAGGGAGTTACAGATGGAGTTAGTGATCGTAGCATTATTTTGATTCAGCAAAACCCAATTTCGTCAGCAAGCTATTTTAAATAAATGGATGATACTTTGTTGATTGTTTCTCTTTCTCTGCCTCTCTATGTCATAAACAAACTCACTCTTCCTCTTCAGAAATCTCTCATCACTCATTCTCTCAAACTCACCATACTTCGTTAACAATGGCGAAAAACCCAGAAAAAATAGTCTCCGATATCGGCCATAAACTTTCTCAGAAAATTGTCTCACCAAAGATGTCCTTGTTAAATCACTTTGCCTAAGTTTTGTAGACTTTCCCCCGCTTTTGATCTCTTAAAAAATTATTTTTATTTGCATTTCCTGATTTAAATTTTTGTTTTAACTGTAAATTTGCAGATAAGTCGGAATTTCTAGTTTAATGCATGGAGTTCCCACTGATCTTGACTATCTTGTGGTTGGTTGCATAAACTTGGAAAAACTTCAGTGGGAACGAGGTGAAATCATTTGGACAGTGGGGAGGCCAAAGGGGGTATCGATGGGATGATGGAGTCTATTCAGGTGTAAGGTAAGTAGTGATCTCTTCGAATTCAATGGAGTCCATTGCATCTAGTTTGAGTAAGATAAGAATGGTCATGTTATTTGGTTTGACAAGCATGGTGGCAACTCTGGTACCAAGACTTTTGCCAAATCTTCTATAGAGTTTTTCGCCTTGCAAGAGTACCTTGTGGTTATTGTGACATCATTGTAAGATGCTTCATTAGTTACTTTTTTGTGTGGATAAACTCTTATTCTTATCCAGTGGCTGAACCATGTTGATTTCTCCACTTCTGACTACCCTAAGATACAGGCACAATAATACCTTCTCTCGGCTGCCCAATGACATTCTCTTGATCTTTGGATCCATAATGGTCTTGTAATTCAATTAGTGAGTGTTCGTCATAGCCCCTACCAATATTCTTAGGAGGTTGAGAGACTTCAAAACACCAGAAAGTAGCTTTCTGCTTCCTAAATCTATTGAAGTATTTTTATAAGTTATACCTTTTTAGATTATAAATATACTTAGGAGATCCTAAAGGTATGTACCTACTTATATTTAAAATCTGTCGTTCAGTAAGGATATATATTTATAATTATTTTAGGTTACCTTTTTTTTATAGTCAAATTTTTTGTAGAAGTATATAATCTTAAAAGTGATATTGTTTTGTTCCTGTTTTTGGTACACTACTAACTGAAGCTAGAAAAAAAAGTATCATTACAAATTACTAAACCAATACCTACCACTTTGATTGACTTCTCTCTATGTCTGCATATATAAGTCTATTCTTTATAGTACATTAAATGTGTTGTATACTTTTGTCTATACCCGATTCGCAACTTTTTGTGTCGTGAAGCTTTGTTTTCAAAACCAAATTTGGTATATTAATTGGTTGCAGTTATAGTAGAGAGTACTATCTTCCTCAAGCTAGATTACCAATATCTTCTTCCCACCCAATCTATCACATAACATAGCTCACTTCTGTGTGGTTTTTAAACATCTGGAACTATAATGACACTTGTAGTGTTATCGTCTTTCTTTGTTTACTGCTGCTTTATGAATGTTGAGGGGTTTCGCTTTTGAGGAAGACCAGATGATGTATCTTTCTGTTCCATGTTGCTCTTATGAACTTTCAGCACTCAGCAAGGCCTACCTCTTTCCAAAGGGTAACTTCATGGACAGTCTCATAGTTTTCTAACTGTGCAGTTGTACCTTTATGCTTAATATCGTTGCTGATAAGTCGGTCCAATTTCTTTATTGCTTGAGCAGTGCCAGTCTAGTCTTCCAGTCTTAGTCTTATGAGTTGCATTTATCATCTACTTGTATCTAATGTCCCCTGGACTCAGTTTCTAATGTTATCTTAGACCTTTAAGTACCCACATTTGATATGACAATTCGATACATATACTGGACAAGATGCTGAGTTTACATTGTTTATTATTAGTTAAGTACCTAAGTGTGATCTATTGTAACACCCCGACAATTCTCCTTTTTCTAAAATAACCCTTTTTATAAATATAACTATAGAGAATTATCAAAGTGTTATCGCCCGTGTGAAAACGTAACGACTTATTCAGAATTTTGCAGCGGAAAACATAAAACTAACTTTAGGTTTATAAATAATCGATTACAGATTTAATCTCAAAACTAATCAACGAAAATAAGGAAGGGTAAATAGTACGACAAGTTTAAGTCCAAATTAACAAACCCAAATCACATAGCAAGACAAACTAAATACAAGCTCTCTAATCCCGATCCCAATGATGCATCATCTTCAAACCTGTAGATGAACAATGCTTATTGATCCTTAGAGACTGCTCACCAAAAATGGGTCATCACAGGATCAATAAGGCATAGCCATGATCAACACACACAAACAAAGCACGTAATCAGCAAAGCTGAGTACTACATACTAAAACAATAATAATTCTTAGATGATTCTATTAAACGAACAATCCAAACATGATACTAATAAAACATAAGCAAGGATAACCAAAACATATTGACTTGAAGACTATATTTGACTGAACTAGACCCTTGTATCATTAACATTATTTTAATTGAAATAGTCAATGGACTGAGTTGTCTACTAGAAACTTCTTCACTAAGGAAGACGAGGTACGGGCGCGACTCCGTAAACCCCAATGACCTGCGATATCGAGGGACTTTTGAATAAAATAGAACCGGTGATCAATCCGGCCCAGAGAAAGCCATAGGCGACCCATGACCCCAACTCCTGATTGTTCGTCACTTTAGACGTGCACAGTCTTAAGCTATTGCTACTCAGTTTCACTTTACATGGTTTACAAATTAAACTCTGTTATGACTCAAAACTCACATAAGTCATGCAATCAACCATTAATCATAACTGTTTTTATCTTGGAATTAAGTAAGTGATCACAAATGTATCTGTAGACACCTACTTTTGTCCCATTCCCGAAAGGGAAGGTTCGATGATGAGAACATAAATCTCCACTTGGCAACGCATCTCCTATAAAATAACGAATCTCGATCACCCCTTTTCATTTCACCCGAAACCTGCTATTTATAGAAACCTGCTATTTATGGAAACCTGCTAAAAATAGTAACTGCCGTAATGGGTAGTTGTTAAAAGTGGCAAGTCATAAAAGATAGAAACCTGTCAGAATTAGGTGTTGCACTCCAACATAAATCCTAAAGGAGATAGAGATTATGAGAGAATCCTATTCCTAATATGATTCGAAAATAAGAGTTACGTATTAATTAAAATCCTAACGAGCCTAGAGTTCGTAACGGGCCCAGACGCATTCCGTCACAAGGTTAATACGCACTAAAAGACTCGGTTAAGTCTCAAACACTCCGGATTCTAGGAATCCGAATCTGACTAAGAAAACAGCCCAGATCCTATTTTCAACGCCTGGTTCTGGGCGCCGAAATATTCGGCGCCCAGGCCTGGGCGCTGAAATTACCTGGGACGTATTCTTTCCTAATTCCTCGTGGATTAGAGCTCTACAAATCTATCTTTCCACGAACTCTTTTCTATAAATATAGCCCATGTTCGACGTGAAAAAAAGGAAAACAACACACACAATTCATATTCTGAGTATTGACTCTAAACCCCTAAGCCTAAGCCTCACGCTGCAAAACTGATCACGCGTTCTGTCGCAATCGATCCATAAATCGAACAGAACGTATCCCGTCCCATAATTTGAGATTCGTTAAATAAAAGGAGAAATAGCAAAGTCAAAGTGGTTAGTTTTCTGAGAACCGTGACGCACCTCTCAAGGGTGCGTCGTAATGTGTCCCTTTTCTATGATTTAATTGCTTTCCTCGCCCTTTTATGAACTGTTAAACTAAATAAATGTGATTGTTCGATCACGCCTAATAAATATGATATTTTTGGGAAATTGGATTATCATGCTAGGTCTCTTAAAACAATCTAAATCAGATAATCGCGTTCGATCTAGTACTATATGTTGCATATTGTTAAAATCAACTCAGATTAGTTTAATAGTTAACACATGTCCCTTCAATTATTTATGCTGAGCTAGTAAGGATATCCTGCCTCTGGAGTTATCGAAGAGCGAGTACTCCTCTCGGTAGTTACAGTCCCCCGAACCCTCAATCTCTACCTTGCGGGTGTATGTTGAGAGATCCCCACACCAGGGATCACAAGGGAACCTACGGCCGTCGTGGTCAAACATAATTGCACTCCCTTTATGTCACGATAACCGGGTTTTGTCAGTTTTTCTCATTGTCGTTAAAAACTGAATGACGACTCCTATATTATTAGTCAATTGGGTGTAAACTCACAGGAAATCCAATTACACTTGATTTGACAAAAAGAAACGTCACACCCACGAGGGACAAGGTCACGCATTAGCCTCGTGCTTTTTCGACCCCCTCACAGTGGCGACTCCGCTGGGGATAGTGAAGGAAATACTCGTGCTTGTAGGTAATCAAAATAGCCGAAGGGTGAAACGATCCTACCCCGCGTTTATTTCCCCATCAAGTTGGGACGACCTGAAAATCAGCATATTAATGTGAACGGACAGAACCGCATAACGAATCTTGGCTCCCTTGGTGTTTCATCTCGGGAGTTGGGACTATGGATACCCATCGCCAACCGGGGGGTGCATACGCTTCGAATGTTGTCCACTCGGCACTTTCGCTAGTAGTACACCCGTCCCAAACCCAATCGCTCGCCCATTAGGTCCCTCTCATTGGTGCATGCCCCCTTGGCTTACATCGTGATTGGCCTCTTGGGAGAAATTCGTCTGTTGAAGGCACTACCTCGACCGGGGCATGTGTTGGATCTGCGATAGAAGCGGTACCAAGCCAGGCGCAAAAACTACCCATAGAAGCCTATCATAAACTACGTGACATATCATTATTTCTTCATGATGTAATGTTAGTTATGTGTGGAGAAATATATGATTGTGTGTGGGAAACTATCCTAGAAAAACCCAACGACCTTAAGAATTTCCCAAACATTCATAAATCAATTTGCCAAAGATTATACCGAAATACGTGTTCCGCAAACCCGAACGATCGCCACAAAAATAAGCGACGCTCGGGATGGCCTGTAACGAATCCCACAAACGCTGCACAACGCGTAAAGGACGTTTTTAGGCAAGCACGCAAAATCAAAGTCGCATAAACAAAAGTAGACGCAAACAGAAAACGAGAACCAGCCAGGGACGCATTTTCAACGCCCCTGGCTGGGCGCCAGAATTTCTCACGCCCGATGCTGGGCGCTGAAGTTGCTGCTTTGCCTTCTGGTCAGGCGCAGCAGCCTCGGTGCCCGCAAAAATGAAAACACGTAGCAAGAAAACGTTCGTAAAATTTTTTTTTGCTACGAGAGCGTAAGAAGAAGCACTCGATTCTAGAAGCGGCTTAAAAAAAATAAAAATAAAATAACTCTTTGTGTCGTTGTTAGGCCTCCTACGAAGACAATGCTCGGCACCGAAACCGAACATGCTAATAACTATGAATGTCACACGGGCAAGTGTTTCGAAAATCCAAAGAATGACCAAAAGAAAGAACTAAAAGTGTACCAACAAAAGAAAGAGCGAAAAACCAATAGAGAGAGTCAAAGTCTAGACTAAATAATGCTTGAAACTTTGGGGCCTAAACTTTAGCTTATCTTATGCATAGGACTGGTCCTGCCACTTGGTGCCGATCGGGAAATCAAAGGTTAGTACGTCTCGAAGATACATCGCCAACACCAGGTTTAGTGACTCCAAGCTCCGTCCGTCATCCCTCATTTCAAGGATCTCCGCTTCCCCAACCTCGATTCGCACCCTCAAACATATCCATCGAAGAATTGCGAGACCAGATGGCTCAAATGACCCAACTCATGGGCCAACTGAAAATGGAAAACGAAGCCTTAGCGGCTGCACAAGCCAATAATGACCTCGATAACGAGAAGAGGATTGAAAAAATGGTCCTACAGCAAACCATGGGGAGCAAGTACTTCTCCCTCGATCCTAAACCTTTTCCTGGCAAACTACCAGAAAAGTTTAGTTCATCTGACCTACCAAAGTTTAAAGCCACGGACAATCCCCGTGATCATCTATTGAGCTTTGTGAATGCCATGAACTTGAAAGGCGTGGACAAGTCCATGTACTTACCTGCCTTTCCTTTGTCCTTGGAACCTGTGCCGCTCAAATGGTACTATCACCAGGACCCTAAGCTCTTCCCCACTTGGGAAGACTTTGTCAATGTCTTCATCAACCAATACTCGTCGAACATTGATTTTCAAGTCACCATGCGCGAGCTGGAAGTTCTCTTCCAAAAGAAAAATGAGGGTTTCACAACCTACTAGATGGAGGGACCAGGCGGCCCAACTAATCAATAGGCCTCCCGAAACAGAATTGGTCCAAAAATTCATTGATAACCTGGACCCGGCTTACAGACAACACCTTAGGTACCTGGGACTTGACACTTTCAAAAGAGTTTATGATGAGGGAATAAAGATCGAGGATGATCTCGCAAAAACAATACAAAGTAAACCCACATACAAAAGCAACACCTACAACAGGGGCAACACATCTCAAGCCCAAGAAGTCCATGCCGTAGAGGAGACTCCCGCCCGAAGAAGCCCTGGAAGATGGGTCCGAGACCGAAAGTTTGCCCCACTCGGGTCGACTTTGGTGCAAGCCTTCGAAAGACTAACCAATCAAGGAAAGTTGAGACCTATAGGCCCCACCCGTGACCCTCCTGTCAAGAGCAAATATTGGGTCGAAGGTACTTATTGCAAGTTCCATCAAGGAAATGGGCATGACACCGAAAACTGCTGGAACCTAAAAACTACAATCCAGGACATGATAGAGGATGAAGTGATACCTCTCCCTAACGTTGGCAAACCCAACAACAACAAGAGCCCACTCGACTCTTGTCACATCTCTCTCGACCAACCAGAAAATGAGAACTTCGACCCTACGGTGTACATTACGCCTCAAGGTGCACCACTCGCTGTGGTCCCTATGGATCGAATCGAGAGGGAAGTGTGCGGTGTGTGGGATGATGATGCTGAAGATATTTACCTATCTCAAGTGTCGGGCCAGGACCTCTTTACTGAAACTTGGCCCGGGTATGCTCACATTGACACCACCCCTCAGGAGCCCGAGGTCGACAACCTCACCCGATCTGGAAGGATATACCAACCGGATATTCGCCCACCTCCTATGGACGATATCCCAGTTAGGCAAACTCCTGAGAATGGACGGCACGCCACCGTCGCAGAAGTCATTGAAAATCCTCTCTTGAAACAACTAAAAAGAACCAAAGCCGAAATTACCATCTGGGATCTCATGTGTACTTCAAAGGAACATCGCGAAAAGCTTATTCGCTCACTCGACCTCATCTCAGTACCTACAGATATCACACCTGACTCATTGGTTACCATTTCACGAGAGATGCCGGAGAAAAGGCCATAGTTTTCACTGACAAAGACTTGCCCAAAGAGGGGGGTGCTCACAATAAAGCCCTCTATCTAGTAGTTGGATGCAAAGGACAAAACATCCCCCTAGCGCTCGTAGATAATGGTTCGGCGGTTAATGTTTGCCCATTGCGAACCGCCCATTGCTTGGGGCTAGGAAACGATGACTTCCAAACCTCCACGCAAGGGGTACGAGCTTATGATAACTCCCGAAGGCCTGTGTTGGGAAAAATCAACCTTACCATACGCACCACGGAGTTTCAAATAATCGACATCAAGCCCACTTTCAACCTCCTCTTGGGGCGACCTTGGATCCATGACTTAGGAGGTGTGGCTTCTACCTTGCACCAAATGGTTAAACTTAACCATAATGGGGTAATACTAGAAATCCGCGCCCCCCCTCTCGACGTCAGTTGTACTATGGTTGGAACAGCCGAAACAGCAGACGACCTTTACGGGTTTCAAATGGAAGAAGCAATCCAGTTCATCAAAGATTATGATCCAGCATTCCTAGACCCGCACGCATCCCGAGTCATCCCTAGAATGCTGTTAGCTCAAGGTTATTTCCCTGGAACCCCATTGGGCATAAGGAAGAAGGAATGCACATTCCATCCTTTACCCAACAAATCTACTCCCTTTGGCTTAGGCTATGAACCAACGGAGGAAGATATTGCTGACCGCCTGTCTGGGCTACGCCTTAACAAGGCCAAACAAACCACCCTCCTTCCCCCGTATCAAAGAACCCTTAACGGAATGTTCGTTCGGGAAGGAGAAGGACACCCATGCTGTGATTTCCCTGAACCCTTCGTTCAGGATGGTTTGCTAAAACCAGGATTTGAAATCTTCCATGACTGCCACACCTTGGATGAGGCACCCCACCTCACCAAGACTAAAACGGCTGAAATATTGGACGACCAGGCTCTATGGACATTGTTTAACGAATCGAGGCCTATGGAGGACGAGACTGTGATGACTACCCTAGCCTTACAAGATGAAGGTTTCGATCCAACCCGGTTAATCGCTCCTGCATCAACACTAGAAGAGATCAAGAACGGATGGGTGAAGACATATCAGTGGGTCAATGCAAAAGGAATAGAATTCAAGATGAGTACCGGTGAAGAACCAAAATTTTACGAGACTAAACCCAAGGCTTGAGCCACATAGAGCACCGTAGTAAAAAGCGCCTAGTAGTTCTTTAGATTGGTAAAAAAAATAAAAAAAATAAAGACTTTAGATGGTCCTAAGACCTCTTAGAATATAGGTCAATTTTATTTCAGTGTGTTTTCCTTACTTTCCAAATTAATAAAGGCGTAATATTTCTCCTAAATTTTTTATTCTAACACTAAGTAAGCACCAAATGTACTTGCAAAATACAAAAATAAAGAGGCGGCCCACTCTAGGCCCAACAAACGAGGCCCACTCGGTCTTGAAATAGTGCCATGGGAACCAATTCCCGAAACCCACAAAATAAACCGCACCATCCCCTTCATATCCCAAAACATAAAGGTCAACCAGTGTCATCATAAAAGTCAATCCATGCAACCCAAAGAAATCAAAGGAAATGAAAATCCAAAACAAATGCAAATGTTGCTTAAAAAGGGAATTAATAAAATGTAACCCCACCATACCTTTCAAAAACGACACGCACCTCAACCCACCTCAAAAGCCTACACAAAGATCTTCATAACTCCCGCACCCTAACTCCATTTTCAAAATAGTTTCGAGTCACGAATAGAAAAAATTAATCCGGACAAAAATGCGTCTCACGCTAACAGTCAAAAAAGCCTCCGAAATAGCCTCAAAATCAATTTTTATACAAGTAAAAAATAAAGCACTAAAACGAAGAAAAAGAAATAAATGCAAGAACACGTGAAGCAAAACGTCAAAAACGACCGCCAGAAATCATTTTCAGCGCCCAGGGCTGGGCGCCGAAATCTTTGACGCCCCAGCATGGGCGTTGAAACTCTCTGCCTGCCTAAATTTTTTTTGAAGTGCTCGTCATTTTATCCTCACATAACGGAAAAATAACGAACACTTGGGGAGTACAACACGTATCCAAATAGGCTTACCATAAAATATAGCCATACAAAAAATAGCCGAATTTCATTTTTTACGCGACTTACGACAAAGAAAAAAAATAGCAGACGAAAATAATGATAATACTCCACTCATTTGACCGGTTAAGTAACACTACTACAAAACTAATAGTTTTTAGACGTTGTTAGCTCGACGCCAGCGTGTAAGTGCTGGGGGGAAAAATCGATTCCCGCTTTTTTTCGACGCCTTTAGGCATCGAGGATTTTCTGGACTATATTCAGCGTCGAGAGTACGCGTGCCTTGCACGTGTATTCGGTTTTAGTTGAATGTAATACGAGGGCCATTCCATTTCTCCCATCTCAGCTCCCAACTCCCAACCCTCGCAAACTCCTACAGTTTCACCAAAATTACTCTCTCTTGCCTCACCGTTCTCTCTCTCACGCCTCACAATCGAGAAATTCTAAGATGAAAAGCTCGATGAAGAACTCGAAAAGGTGATGAATTTTCTATCCTCTCTTGTTCTTGATTTCTAGGGTTTCCTCATACGTTTTTTTCATTTTTTTTCCAGATCTTGTTATTAGTTTCTAGGGTTTTCTTCTTTCGATTTGTTCGGAGAATCAATTTTTCTGTCAATTGCATTCCACATAAATGGAAAGGAAATTTTTGAATTCAACATCACACATGTGGATATGGTAAGGGTTATTTTGTTTCAGAAGAATTTTTCTACAATTTTTCAAAATTCAAAATTGAATTTGCTGGAGTATTAGCTCTTTATTTGCATCTTCGTTCTCGTCAAATGGGGAATTGCTGCCAAATTCGTTTAATTCTACTTTGTTGCTGGTTAGTAGATTTAGTTGTAAATCAATTGTTTCTTTGGTTTAGTTATCATTTCCCCCCCATTTTCTATGACATGTTTTAGATTTGTGTAATTTTGAGTTTGCTTTGATATTTGGTTAAGTTCCTGCTTCATTATTTGGTTTACCAGGTGGATATTTTGGATTATGAAAGTATGAAATGTGCCCTAGAACTTATTGATACTTTATACGAGACTATGAGTAATAGATGCTTGTTTCTCTTCTTTGCTCCATTTTGTGAATGATTTGTTTCCTTCATTAATAGTTCATCAATTCATTAAACAATTTGGGTTTTCATATGCAGATTGAATACTTCTATGTGTGCTTTATTACAAAATACTCAAGGCCAAAATAGTGATCATTATTATATAAATAGAATCAAGAAAGCTTTTAAGCCTCTTAATCATAGTCTATGCACGTCCTTATGTCCAGTGAGAGTGCCCAAATTTCTGTTTAGATTTATTTTTAAGCTCAATCAATTTTTATAGATTTTGAAAGTTCAATAAAAGTATGAACTTTATGAAGATTCTACACGTTAAGGGATGTAAGTTAATAATTATAAGATGATCTGATGAAGATTCTACATTGACTTCTTGAGCCTTATTGTAACTGGGTAGCATAAATCTCATAGAACAATTAAGAACTTCATGCATTAAGAATACAGGGAAGGTTTAGAAATATTGTCTACAATTCATAATTTTATGCGTAAAATCTCCTTTTTTGCTTTTCACATTTGTTTTTTCTAATTTTCTGATTCCATTATAATTTCGTATTCTGTCAATAGAGTTGTAATAGTATCTAGATTTACATCCAAAATGCGTAGTAAAAATGTATAACTTATCAGCATAATTTTCCTTTAAATTACTGTGAACTAATTATGATATGTTCATTTCACTGGCAGGATTCAGTCACTGTTGTTGGATACCCCCTTGGAGGAGATACAATTTCTGTGACAAAGGGGGTGGTTTCACGAATAGAGGTCTGAATCAACTTTGAAGTATTAAACAAAATATTTGATTAATTCAATCTTTTATTTTGCTGATGCCTCTCATGCACACTTGATACTTGTGGATTTGGTTTCTAATATTATACTTGTTGATTTACAGAGCATTTTTGTAACATCAGTGATTTATATGTGCATCCTAAAGAAATATTGTTCTATAGTGGTTCTAGTATTACTTTCCTTTAGTTCTTACTTTATTACTTCAATATTTAGCTTCCAAAAGTTTTGAGTTAATAGAAGGTAATTATACCGTCTAGGAAACAAATGATGAACATCTTTACTTCCCGTCACCGGATCCTAGGCATGATAGTAACATTCTATA
This sequence comes from Spinacia oleracea, assembly GCF_020520425.1. NCBI lineage: Eukaryota > Viridiplantae > Streptophyta > Magnoliopsida > Caryophyllales > Amaranthaceae > Spinacia > Spinacia oleracea. The sequence continues at coordinate 63,386,783 of NC_079489.1, forward strand.
TTGCTATTACTGTACTCCTTTACAAATATATAACTTCCCTGAAACAATATAAATTTTGGTTGAATCCCAAGATACTTGTTTGAGCAAGGGAGAGATGATGGGGATGCAGAATCATGTAAAGCTTTAAGTCCTTAATTATGAGGGAATAAGATGTGATAATTTTTTTTGGATGGTTGAATATATTCTTTATTCGCAATGGTATTGATCATTGCTTTGTGAACACCTTTATGAAAAGTGGGATGAAATAATTGTTATATTTCTGGCAATATTGTTGTTTTTGTACCATGTAGACGGACTACCTCCCGCGATTTTTTTTTGGTTTATGTTCTGAATCAAACTTGCAAGAAAGTAAACTGCTAGACCATTGAGCTTTGGGTTCTACTGTGATATTTATCTAAATATTTTAGATTAGGTTGGTTTCCTAGTATCTGAATGGAAAGAGATGCTCAAATTTGTAAATTGTGGGTGCTGAGGAATGAAATGTTCTTCTTTCAGTGTATTAGGGGATGCTACTATTTTCTCTCCTAGTCCTAGTTAATGAATGTGAAGGCATAAAAAATCTTATCTGTTTATGTTCCAGGTTACATCATATGCACATGGGTCATCTGATTTGCTAGGCATTCAAATTGATGCTGCCATAAATCCTGGTCAGTGACAAATTTGTTTTCTGTATTGGACTAATATTTTGAATCATTATAAGTAATATTGATTATGTACTTAATCCCTTGATAATCTTTTACTATTCTCTAACACTATTCTGTTTCAGGTAATAGTGGAGGCCTTGCATTCAATGACCAGGGGGAGTGCATTGGTGTGGCATATCAGGTATGGGCTATATAGTTTTTAAAATCAAACAAAATGAACCCCTTAAACAAACGAAAACAGAACACGAAACTAACGTGCTGATGTTGTTAAAGTTGCAATCTTGTTCCGGTTTAAAACAAAATGAATTGGTTAATCTGTATTGTAACGGAATGAACTTACTGAACTGGTTAATATGTATTGGAACAAAATGAACTTACTGAATTGGTTGAGTTACAATCTTGATCTGTATTAGAACGACATGAACTCACTAAACATCGATACCATCTGGACTAAAACGAGAAGAACTCACTGATTTGGTTTTCTTAAAGGTACAATCTTGGCTTGGATTCAGATTTATGACTTGTAGGTGACATTTTATATAGTGAAAACAGACTGATATTTCGTGTTTGCGGGACTGGGATAGATGTTTTTCTAAAGCAGTAGTATAGACCCTTCTAGGCACTGCACAACAAGTCTTGGCGATGGCACACAAAAGGGTAATTATTCTCATTTCTTTTCATTATATTCTTTTTGCATTTGATCACTTCTCTGAATCTTACTGTCCCTGTCTTGGTCTGATATGTTAATCTCTTGAGGTTAGTTTATCTTCATTCGTAAAGGCGAAATGTGTAGTGTCTTCTATCCCCTTTTTATTCTCCATTTCTCCATTTTGGTTGCATCAAACTAAACAAAACTTTGTGCCTTAATTCATTGTATGTTGCAAGCCACTGCATTGTATGATTGTATCTTACTCTTCGTCCTGAATCCTGATCCAAAAACGGACACTACTACAAAATATGTGTTTTCTAGACCCTTTGGGCTCGACGCGTGCGGCATAACGTTAGGCTAATATTACAATATCTATGTTTGCTCGACGCTTTTCGGTGTCTAGTGAATTCTAGTCAACATTCAGCGTCGAGGAATTAAGAGATATGACACATGTTTTTCACGTGGTTTCAATTAGCAGACTCGGTGTTCACGCCCCCTCATTCTCTCTCTTAATCGTCTTCTGCTCTCCCCTCAACCCTAAGCTCTACTCCTCTCTCACTTCTCATCCTCAAAATTTCTAGATCTACATCCAAGATTGAAGATTCTGCCTCAATTTCAAGAAATACGACAAAATGTAAATGAAATTCAAAGACTTTGAGGTATTAATTTGTCTCCAATGTTCTAACTTTGTTGGATATTTAGGTTCTTATTGCCTCAAGTTGAAATTTTTGTTCATTCTGTGAATTGAAGCCCGTTGGTTATGTTTCTTATTCGTTTCTTTCTCTATCTCTAGTTTTCTGTCATTTTTTTCCCTGGCTTCATATTGGATTGATGTTCTATTTTAATCTAGGTACATTTAGGTTTTCAACACTTATAATAGCTTTAATCTAGGTACCCCATAAACGACTATTACATGTTCTGTTCTCCATCGAATTTCCTTTTTTTTTCCAATTGTCTTTGATATTTTCAGTTTGATTGCTATTTGATTATGTAGAAATCTATGAATTGCAAACATTATTATATTGGGAGTTAATCGTAACCTAGCTATGAATTAGTATTCTCAATTATGAACATGGTTAACTCATGGCGAAGCAGTATATATGTTTGAACTTGAAAGTTTGGCTTAATATACCATTACCTTAAATCACTCTGATGAAGCGTAACTGTCAGTTGGGTGATGTTATAGGCTATGAACTGAAGACAGGGGATGGGGGTGAGCGGGGAGGTGATCAAACATTCAAACAGACACGTTTCTATTGTAGTTGCATAGAGAATGTTCTGTGTATGCCCCGGAGGCCTTGATTTGGCAACTTAGAGCATTAGGTTTATGTGGTTGATACCAGAAATCTGTGAGTTAACTAATTATCCACTTTTTGTTTGCTTCTGATTTATACCTTTCACCAGCTTTTGAAAGGCAATGTAGGAAGGTATGATCCTCAAAACAATCTCCAGGAAATGATGAATTTCTGAATCGTAAAGGCCGTCTTTTAACTTAATCCATAAGGTTTTTGTCTCAGATGAATGTGAGCTTGTTGAAAATGTATTGTTTAGTGTATCTTCAAATCCCATTGAAAAGTTATTTTTTGTGCTGTTTAACTGTTATCACAGTTCTTATTCTTATTATTACTGTCAAATCTGAAATTTGGTTGTTCATTAGGGTTAGAACATTCTAGTTGTTCTTAATTATAGCTCATATGATAGGATGATAACAACTTAATTCCTTGTGCATCTGTTTCAGCATTGCTTGCTATCAAATTTTTGTTCCAGAGGAGTATTTAGCTTACAACCATGTCAGAAGGTAATTCTACTGTAAGATATCCGTGCATGATATTGTGACATATTTAAGTGCAGATTCTTCTTCGAAGTGTTTTAGACTATGCACTAGATTTATTTCTCTTTTTTCCTGGATTTGCAGGCTTTACTGTATTAAGTGTGCTAAATGTGCTGAAGGATGAGCCTGGCAGCAGTTCTTTGAAAAGAAGAACTACAATATAAGTTGTTCAATGCCTTTAATGTAAACAAATAGTAGAAGTGTGCATAATATTACAATGTTAATGTACGATACTAATAATTATTTTGTTGTAGTTAATATCAATTTTAAACAAATTCATGTAAGACTCATTTTTTCTTCCATTTATACATTAGTAATGAATAGATTTTCTTGTCGTTTATTCATTTTGATCTCTATGGTTAGTTTTTACCTACACAGAATTTTCTTTATGTGGATAATCTTTTAAGTACAGCGTCGGCTAGACCCCCGAAATGATAATAATAACTCTTAATTCTCGACGCGCGCTATTGTAATTAATATTATACAAATAAATTTGGATGTCTTTTGGGGTCGTATTATCGTGCTCATTTAGAATTAAAATTCCCGCCAAACACAAATTTCTGGACGCCTGTAGGTGTCGAGAACATTAAATAGGAAAATATTGGACAAGGCGGGAAAAAATCGTGTCGACGCCAAAAATCAGATTTGTTGACGCTTAAAATCGTCGAGGCTGTCGACGCTGAAGGAAAAAGGTGGTCGCCAAAAAGCGTCTTCTTTTTCGACGCCTAAAGGCGTCGAGAATATTCTCGACTTTAATTTTCTCGACGCTTATAGAAAGCGTCGATGGCTCATTTCTCTACGCTTTATAGCGTCGAAAAACTGTCATAAAAGCGTCGCTAATAGGCGCGATTTGTTGTAGTGTAATATGCTCCCACCTCAGGGCATATCTATTAAAATCCGGCATCTTAGAATTTATTCTAGCCAGAACTACGCGCGACCTGATTCTGACAAGATACGTAGGCAATCCTTACCCTCAGCGGGCGGGGTCTGCGTCACTAGCCGCGCAAATCCTCAGTTTTCGAAAAATAGAGTCTTCAAAAAAAAAAAATGAAACAGGCTCGCCATCTTCAGCCGGCGGGGTCTACGGCGCAAACCACGTAGGTCCTTATTTTCAAAAAATGAACACAAAACAAATTTCAAAATAGATTCGTCCACTTCTATCGGACAGGGTGTCCACCCTTAGCGGACAGGTTCGCCATCTTTAGCCGGCGGGGTCTACGTCACAAACCGCGTAGGTCCTTATTTTCAAATTTCAAAAATAGATTCGTCCACTTCTATCGGACGGGTGGTCCACCCTTAGCGAACAGGCTCGCCATCTTTAGTCGGCGGGGTCTGCGTCACTAACCGCGCAGGTCCTTAGTCGCTGCAGCGATAACTTTTTCTGGTTTTCCGTTTTTCCAAAAAAAGAACGATGTGAGTAGCTTTCCCTTTTTCCAAAGATTGGTTTTCCGTTTTTTTAAAGAAAAACGATGTACTGGATTTTCCTTCGTTTTACGTCCCATAAAAACAAGGGGGTTTTCTCGTTTAGCTAACCTTGAAAATGAGAATCTTTAAAAACATTTTTACCTCGTGATTGGGCTTGGCCAGGCCCAATTACACTTTATAGCTTTGATTTCGATAACATCTGTAGCTACTCCCAATGACAAAGTGAGGGAGTTTCTACGCACCTTTAGATCCTTCCAATGACAAAGTGAGGAAGTTTCTATACTATTCTTTGACAAATCTCAATGACACGTGAGGGATATGTCGACACTTCAAGTGATGACCCTTAAGTCAAATGTTATCACTCGGGGGCTCGTGAGACCCTCACCAAAACAGGTCACCATGGCTTGTGCGACGCACTCCGTCTAATACTTTGACCATCGTCTTACTCCAAGACTCAGTCAAAGTGGGGGCTAACTGTAGATACCTACTTTTGTTCCCATTCCCGAAAGGGAAGGTTCGATGATGAGAACATAAATCTCCACTTGGCAACGCATCTCCTATAAAATAACGAATCTCGATCACCCCTATTCATTTCACCCGAAACCTGCTATTTATAGAAACCTGGTATTTATGGAAACCTGCAAAAAATAGTAACTGCCGTAATGGGTAGTTGTTAAAAGTGGCAAGTCATAAAAGATAGAAACCTGTCAGAATTAGGTGTTGCACTCCAACATAAATCCTAAATGAGATAGAGATTATGAGAGAATCCTATTCCTAATATGATTCGAAAATAAGAGTTACGTATTAATTAAAATCCTAACGAGCCTAGAGTTCGTAACGGGCCCAGACGCATTCCGTCACAAGGTTAATACGCACTAAAAGACTCGGTTAAGTCTCAAACACTCCGAATTCTAGGAATCCGAATCTGACTAAGAAAACAGCCCAGATCCTATTTTCAACGCCTGGTTCTGGGCGCCGAAATCTTCGGCGCCCAGGCCTGGGCGCTGAAATTACCTGGGACGTATTCTTTCCTAATTCCTCGTGGATTAGAGCTCTACAAATCTATCTTTCCAAGAACTCTTTTCTATAAATATAGCCCATGTTCGACGTGAAAAAAGGACAACAACACACACAATTCATATTCTGAGTATTGACTCTAAACCCCTAAGACTAAGCCTCACGCTGCAAAACTGATCACACGTTCTGTCGCAATCGATCCATAAATCGAACCGAACGTATCCCGTCCCATAATTTGAGATTCGTTAAATAAAAGGAGAAATAGCAAAGTCAAAGTGGTTAGTTTTCTGAGAACCGTGACGCACCTCTCAAGGGTGCGTCGTAATGTGTCCCTTTTCTATGATTTAATTGCTTTCCTCGCCCTTTTATGAACTGTTAAACTAACTAAATCTGATTGTTCGATCACGCCTAATAAATATGATATTTTTGGGAAATTGGATTATCATGCTAGGTCCCTTAAAACAATCTAAATCAGATAATCGCGTTCGATCTAGTACTATATGTTGCATATTGTTAAAATCAACTCAGATTAGTTTAATAATTAACACATGTCCCTTCAATTATTTATGCTGAGCTAGTAAGGATATCCTGCCTCTGGAGTTATCGAAGAGAGAGTACTCCTCTCGGTAGTTACAGTCCCCCGAACCCTCAATCTCTACCTTGCGGGTGTATGTTGAGAGATCCCTACACCAGGGATCACAAGGGAACCTACGGCCGTCGTGGTCAAACATAATTGCACTCCCTTTATGTCACGATAACCGGGTTTTGTCAGTTTTTCTCATTGTCGTTAAAAACTGAATGGCGACTCCTATATTACTAGTCAATTGGGTGTAAACTCACAGGAAATCCAATTACACTTGATTTGAAAAAAAGAAACGTCACACCCACGAGGGACAAGGTCACGCATTAGCCTCGTGCTTTTTCGACCCCCTCACAGTATCAATCAAGACTCATTCCAATTAATTCAACCTTTCCTTTAATAAAGATCAACCCCTCTATATGGGTATAAGGTTCAACTTACTAAACAAGGTCCTCGGCCCTCATAAAGTAGTGAAAAGCTAAAAGGGAACAACGAACAATCGATCTGAATCAATATATATAATAATCTAATGTTCCCAACCAACATGTTCACATCAATCATCTACTAACATGTTATAATTCTCATAACAAAATATATATGTTCAACACGTCCATCCAACAATATTAAACATGTAATTCCAACATAACCAAGTTCATCAACAAACTTCAACATGGATTCAACAAACAATGCACAATCCAAGCACACAAGTATGTACGTACCTCGTGTAAACAAACTAATAGGCCACTTTAACACTTTCAAAAGTCGCCTAAAGAGAATTCTCCGCCTAAAACAACCAACAAATATTACCAATGAATTTCTAATCCTTCGCAACCACAATAAAGCATTCTAATTGCATCCTAAACATATTTAGAACTTTCCTCAATATAAAGACTTGAATATTTGATTTCCTAGCATAACAATTATTGAATTGAAGATTGAAATTCGTTGAAAACTCTTCGAAAACATCATATTTTAATTTCCAGCAATATAACTCGTTTAAAACTTCGCCAAGGCCAATTTAACATGCCTAGAACGTTGAAACAATAATTTTAATAATCCACAACCATCCTACCCTGATTTAACACCATTAAAACCTTAAATTCATGCTTAAATAATTTAAACTCCTATTTTAATCAAATTATATAATCTGAAATTAACAACATAATTATATAAAACATATAATCTGAAAATTATAATTAAACCATAAAACCATAAATCCAATCCAAGAAAACATGAATTAAATTAGTAAACATAATTAAAGCCCTAACTTAAACATGATTAACAAATCTGAAAATAAATTAGTTTATAATATCAACATATAATTTGAATTCTAAACATAAATTATCAAAACTAATAATTTAAACTACGAAAACCTTAATTAAATTATTAAAACATAATTTCATTAATTAAATAAGAGGTTAAAGCATTAACCAAAAAGAGGAGGAGGTGCTGGCCGGCGTTAGTGCAGGCGCGGCAGCGAGTGGGCGGCGCGACTTGTGGCGCGGCGGCTAGGCGCGCGACGCGGTGGTTGCTGGTTCAAGGGTAGGCAAAACACAAGGAGTTAGGAGAGCAAGAAATATAAGAGAGAAAGAAACGAAGAAGAGAAAGGAGGGAGGGAAGAATACCGTACAGACCGGAGGTCAGGCGACGGCAAGGGCCTCGCGGCGGCTATGCTGGTGGCGAGCACGGTGGCCGTTCGATGCGAAAAGAGAAACAACGTACAACAGTTAAGGGGTATGCAAGAAGAAAAACCAAAAGATAAAAAAAAGAGAAAAACGAAGGAGATGAGGAAGAGGGAGGAGTAACCGGCGGAAGTCCGGCGTGGTTGCGGGTGGCCGGTGGTCGGCGGCGTGAGCAGTAGCAGCAAGGGAGACACCGTGAGGGAGAAGGAAAGGGTTTATGTTCTTACGTCAACTTGAGGAGGGGTTTTGGGTTTTGGGTTTTGCTTTCACGTGGAATAGAAGAGAATTATGGGCAATTTCGTTTGGGTTTATTTATTGGGCTTTGCAAACTTGGGCTAGGATTGGAATTGATGTTGTTTGAATCCAAAATCGGTTAGGATTGTTTTTGAAATTTAATCGCGTTTTCGCAGTCCAAATTCTTTTCAACGTAGAATTCTAAAATTATTTTAGATTGCATAAATCGTTAAAAATATTCAAAATGTAATAAAATAAATATACGTTAATTAGATATTTATTTCTAAAATTCGTAAATTCTATTTAAATATAATTAACTATACGTTAAAATATATTAATAAAATTTATAATTTTACGGGGGATTACAATCTACCCCTCTTAAAAGAAGTTTCGTCCCGAAACTTGACACAAAAATTCACCCATTTTTCAAAAGTTTTCAACTTGTTCTTATTGGAGAAGTACTTGTGCCACTCATGTGCACTCTTTTGCTAACTTAAAGTTGTTTGTGTTACTCAAGAACACATTTTCTTATGCGGAGAATCTATTTATTTTGCATAAACATGTATAAGTTGCTAAAAATGAGCATAAAATGCATAAAATTGTTATAAAAATAGGTAAAAAGCGCGAATTTCTATCGCATTCTACCCCCTTAAAGAAAATGAGTTACGCCCTCGTAACTCATCTCAGGGAATGATTCTGGATATTTCTAATTCAACGAATCTTGTCCCCAATGCTATATTTCCACTAAAACCGTAGCAAGTGGGATTTCTACACTTCTTTCCATACAATGCCTCAACAAGTGCCATCTTAAAGGTCGTATAGTAACTATTGTTGCAAGAAATTCAACCGAATCTAGGTGGTCTTCCCAATTACCCTTAAAGTTAATAACACAGTATATTCCGTTAGTAATCTCAGTCTGTCTATCGGTTGCAGGGTGGAAAGAAATACTCATTTCAATGTCGTTCCCAAGATTCACTAGACCTTTTTGCCAAAATTTCAGACTTTTATGGTCGGTAAGGATCTCAAATTTTGCCCCATAAAGATAATGTCTCCAAATCATTCAAAGCGAACGCACTAGCAGCTAGCTTTAGGTCATGGGCAGGGTAATTGGTTTTATAAAGTTTCAACTGACGCGACAACGAGTGCGGGGGTCAAATGCTCTTTTATAATCTGGAAAGCTTCCACACATTTCTCCCTTCACTCAAACTTTGATTCCTTTTTCATCAGATTGGTCATTGGTCTTGCTATCTTCGAAAAGTCTCTCGGAAACCTCATATAATAGTCAAATAGGCCTAGGAAACCTCAGATATCAGACACGTTCTTTGGAGTAGGTCACTCGCTCAGAGCTTGAATCTTAGCGGGATCTACAGAGACTCCTTCTGCTCAACTTTTCTTTTTACCGAACCTCATCACGCCTTTCATGTATGCATAACTTTTGGGCTTAACTCTTTGCTCTTTCATTCATTCATACAATTCCTCCCATCTTTTCAAGACAACAATGATTTCTAACGATCTTGGACCAATCGAATCTTCTCTAAGATTTATTCCCTTACGTAACATAGTTTTCAATCAATTTAGTCCTCAAACGTCTTTCCCGTCGGTGTCACTTCTACACACATGACTTTAAGATTTGTATACTTCATTCACATAAAACTAGATTCTTTCTAAGCGTCTCCAAAATAACTCTCAAGTGTTCATCATGCTCTCTTACACTCTTCGAATGAATCAGGATCTCATCAATGAATGCAACAACACACTTATTTAGGAATTCGTGGAAAGTCCTATTCGTCAAATCCATAACTTATGGTAAGTTCATTGGTTAACCCAAAAGACATTACTCTAAACCCATAATGACAATAACGGGTCCTAATGAGGTCTTAGGCCCACATCAGCTATCCCCAATTGGTGGTACTTCAAACACCAATAAATCTTCGAGAACACACTCGCCCAATTCAATTGATCCAATATGTCATCTATCCTAGGCAAACGATACTTGTTCTTGGTGGTGTTTAGTTCCCTAAAATCGATGCAGAATTCCGTACTCTTATCTTTCTCCTTAACAAACAACACAGGAGCTCCCCACGGTGATGCACTAGGCCTAATATATTCCTTGACCAAACAACTCTTGCAACTGTGTCCTAATTAGCTCATTTCATAAGGTGCCATGCTATACGGTGCTTCAGATATAGGTGTTGTTTCAGGATTTAACTCTATAGTGAACTCAAATGCTCTAGCTGCTGACATACTCGCAATTCCACTCGGAAACACATCAATGAATTCATTCACACTGGGAACATCCTCGATCTTCACTCCAACTTCTTTACTCCCAATTAGCACACTACAGAAAAATAGCTCACACTCCTGACAGGCTAAAGTCGTATCACCTAATAAAAAATAACCTAAGTCCACTAGCTAGGTAGCAAGGGAAGTCAGGATCGAATCCACAGGGAAACATGCGTTCTTTCTACTATCAATTAATTAATCTAGACTATTGGGAACAAGAGTTGGTTGGTGATTTGTATGCTAAGACTACGAACGATAATTAAACGAATATGAATCAATATATTAAGAAATTTAGGGCATAGTTCACCAACAAATAACAATCCAGGACAATGAACAATCACGATAATAACAAAGTAATTAATTAGGCTAGCATGCTCTCTCGAATAGATACTAATCATAGACTTAGAATTAACGGGCTCTCGTTACGTATTAACTCTAATTCCACCTATTGACACAAGCCTAAACATCAAATTGCATCTCTCGAATCTTAATTTGATATTGCATAACTACCACAATTAAACCTGCGCAAATCTAATTGTATAGTGGAATAAACCAATCAAATAGGAATTAATTACAATGCCAACAATCACAATTATTCAATATCCCTTCATATCATTCATGGATTCCCAAACCCTAGAAAATAGACTACTCAAGCATATTAACAATAAACAAAGCAATTAGCATGATTGAAAACATAATTAAAGCTAAACAAAGAATTGAAAAAAAGAATAATACCTTAATTGAAGAACAAGAGAAATATAAAGCTTGAATTTTTATTGAAATTGAAAACTAAGTGTTTGCATAAATCTAGAGAGAAAATTAAGCTAAGGAAAATAAACTAAGGGTTTAATACTCGGAAATAAGATTTCCAACTAAAATAACTAAGACTAGTATTTATAGTTTGCCCATAAACATAAGGACAAACAAGAAGAAAACCGCGGAAAAAGGGCCCTGGGTTGTCGTTGCCCGGTTGGGCAGCCTTCCGCCCGTCGGGCGACCAGCTCGAAATCCGCCCGTCGAGCGTAAGTCTGCCCGCCGTGCGGAGGGAGACATTCTGGAAATCATCGGCACGCGCCCGGTCGGGCAGCTCCCGCCCGTCGGGCAGACGTTCGCTCGTCGGGCAGCCATTCGCCCGCCGGGCGCGCGTACAAACTGCACGATCCTCTATCTTTAAAATGCCATATCTCCTTCGTTATTCATCGGAATTAGGCGAGTGACCACTCGTTAGAAAGCGCTTGAAGTCTAGAATCCAACCCAATTAGAATCACTTCATTTGGAGTTGTATAACTTAAGTTATGATCAAAAGAGTAGACGAGTGTCGATTTTCTACTTCTTCCATCATTCGCTTTGCTTGAAAACTCTTCCAACTCAATGTTTGTGCTCTAGAAAGTACATAATCTCTTGTATTGATTCAAATTAGTAGGAAATGCAAAAAAATATTCTAATTCCTACAATGATGAACCTGAAACTACAAACACACTACAAGGAGCACATTAGTACTAAAAATCGCTCCGAATAGCTCATTTGAGATCAAAAAGTACTAAGGGATGCGGGTAACAACACTATAAAATATGAACATATCAAACTCCCCCAAGCTAGATCTTTGCTTGTCCCTAAGCAAAGAAATTATCGATGAATAGATAAACCAACTTCACCCCCAACATGTTTCAAAAATGAAAAACATAATTCAAGGCAAAATTCAACGAGCATGCATCAATGTCAACCAATCCAATCCATCCCACCGCTAATCCACCTTAACAATCGTCACGCAAAGCGAACCACAAATGCACAATGGAATTCAAGACTAGTGCTCACACACTCGTCACTCATTTATGTGGCGGATAAAAGATGTACCCGTTCGTTCTCCTCCCAACATATAAGTGAACAATGCCCTCCCAAACTCACAACACTCGTGTGTCTAGAAAAACATACACTCAACCTAGTAGTCGACTCGGAATGTGTCATGTCATAACATGCATTGATAAACAACTATTTGCACATAAGTACGACTCTATGAACAAAGGTCGGAAGGTCTTCAAAGCTTGTAATGTTAGGCTTAGGTAAGGGTGCGGTAGATTTGGGAAAAATGTGAGCTTAAAGCCTTGGTTTTGGGGAGCATAAATCCTAAATACAACCATGATCAACCAATATAATGACCATAACTCTCCCACTCACACATGACAAAACAACAAATAACTAACACCATACTTTCTTGCCTTTTTCACAATTATTACCAATCACTTATAAGGATATGAATTTGTAAAACTCGATTGAAACAATGCTTTGAACTTTTTCTGGGAGTAATGGATTTTTTTCTTTCTTTTCTTTTTCAATCTCTCTTTTTTCCTTTCTTTTTAGAAACCTTCACATTTGTTTTGTTCTTTCATCTCTTTCATTTTCAACTCATTTTTCAACAACAAACATGATAAGACGAACTCCTTTTTCAACAATCACTTTGTGCTCAAAATATGGCACACTACAACTCCCTCACCTCACTACTATTAGCTCCCCCAAGCTAGGATTGGGACTAGTAACCAATGGGGTTTTCACAGGCTTGTAATGTGGCTAGTCACCGAATAAAGGGCACAAGCAACAACATGGGTAGAAAAGGAGGGAACAAATGTATCTAATTTCATCTGAAGGCTACCTAAATAGAAAAATGTCTTCGTCCTCCACAATGTGCATGTATATGAGTCATAAAACACTACTAATAGTTGCAAATCAATACTCAAAATCAATGACACACAAGGAAGCTATCACACATTCCTAACCAAATCAACTAGCCGAGCACCAAGTCCACAAATAGTTAGTCAGAGTTGACTCATGTTAAGGCATCAAAGCAATCGGATATCAAGTCATGGCTAACACATTTACATTGCTCATCATCAAATACCAAGAATCAAAACAACTTTCGATCAAGGGGCACAGGGAAGCATGGTTTTGTATTCATCGGAACGTATTTTTGTATTTTTTTTTTTCAAAGCAATAAGCTACTCTAGAAAGCAATAAACACACCAAGATAAACACACAAAAATAAGTAAAATCAAAAATAAAAAGAAAACATACCTAAAATGTACAAGTGAGTGAAACACCCCCCCCCCAAGCTAAACCAGACAATGTCCTCATTGGCTCGAAAAGGAGATGATTGAAAGGAGAAGTGAAATAATGGGAGTGAATCCCGTGTTTAAATCAGCCTTTTCTCCTCTCGCCCGTCGGGCCAACGCCCGCCCGACGGGCCAGCAGCTCGTGGGTCGCCCGACGGGCACAGGTCCGCCCGACGGGCGAAGGGCGACGCTTGGTTAAAATTTCCGCACGCGCTCGGTCGGGCGGCTTTCTCTCGTCGGGCCATTTGCGAACTTGCTCCTTACGATGTTTTCTAAATTCTCGCGTGTAGGAGCTAACACCTGTACATCATCAAACACCCAAAACAGTAAAAAATACCCTCTCCTCACCACTCTAAAGGAAACAATAAACTACAAAACACACGAAATAAAACTAAACTATCGAAAGCAATAAAGTACACTACAGAAAGCAATAAATGGATAATGAAGTACTCATCCCTCGATTAGATTGATGCAATGTCCCCATTACACAATCTCAGTTTATGCACAGACAACTAAAAGAAGGGGATGAGAGCCACGACAACTCATCGAATGGGGGCACCAAAGATGGTGCCATCTGGTGTCAATTCAAATGCCTTGGATGAGCTATGTGGTGCGGGAATTGACAGATCACGACCCCGATCATGAATACGGTGCCCACCGTTTACAGAACTTTCGGCCTTTTGGGCCGCAACACTATCAAATCGTGCTTCCTTTCGAACCCATGCCAAAGAGTTGATATTCCGGTCACCTCCACCTGCAAAACAATTCGAAACACGTGCTTTTTCCGAAGGATTGTTAGAGTTAGTATGAGTCAATTCAGTATTAAAATAAGCATTAGAAACATTGACTCCAAAACATGACTCCTCTACCATAGGGGTCTTAGCAACATGGTTTAAATTGAAAGTAACCTTGTCATCCCCCACGTTTAAAGTCAGCTTGCCATTCTTGACATCTATGATTGCCCCCGCAGTGTGTAAGAAAGGTCGACCCAAAATAATAGGAATTTGCCTGTCCTCTTCCATGTCTAACACAACAAAATCAACAGGAATAAAAATTTTACCTACTCTAACAGGCACATCTTCTAGGACACCTAGGGGGTACTTTACAGATCTATCCGCCATTTGCAGAGTTATGTTGGTAACCTTTAAATCACCCATGTTCAATTTCGTGCAGACAGACAGGGGCATGACACTAACACTGGCACCTAAATCACATAAGGCTTTGTCAATAAAAAGATTGCCAATGTTGCACGGGATAGAGAAACTCCCGGGGTCCTTCAACTTGGGTGGAGACTTATTTTGTAGTAAGGCACTGCACTCTTCAGTAAATGCAACAGTCTCCACCTCACTAAATGCTCTCTTCCTAGTCAAGATGTCTTTCATATATTTAGCATATGCAGGTACTTGAGTAATTAATTCCGTGAAAGGGACCGTTACCTGCAGATTCTTTACCACTTCTAAGAACTTACCAAACTGATTGTCTAGCTTGTTCTTTAGCTGACGGTGAGAGAAAGGAAGTTTGATAGGCGGAACGTGTATTTCAACTTTCTTCCCAATCCTTGTGCTAGCTTCCTTCTCCTTGAGCACTTTCCCACTGTCTTCTGTCACACCATCACCGATAGGTACTTCAACCTCTCCTTTGATAGTCATAGGCGGCCCATCATACTCATATCCACTCCGCAAGGTGACAGCATTTACAGACTCTCTGTGCACGGGCTGTGAAGGGAGTTGACCTTGGGGTCTCTCAGCAAGAGTAGTAGCCATTTGTGTCAGCTGTTTATCCATGATCTTGTTATGAGCAGTGGGGGCATCGATTTTGGCATCCTTTTCGCTCAGAGACCTCTGCAATTCCAACATCATATTCCTCATCTCTACAAGCATGGGATCAGGCTGTGTGGGTTGAGGTTGTGGAGGAAACCCAGGTGGTCCACTAGGCTGCGGGTTGTAGTTACTTCGCGGTTGGTATGACTGTTGTGGTGGTGGTTGGTAATGTTGTTGTGGTGGTGGAGGGTGTTGAATCTGATGGGGGTTCTGGACATTAGTACTCCTATATGATAGTAGGGGGTTGTTTTTATACCCCTCATTGTAAGAGTTGGAGTACGGATTGTTCTGCTTGTAGGACTGGAATGCATTGCATTGTTCGATAGAGCTCCGGCATTCCTGCGCATAATGGCCTTGCACCCCACAACTATTACAGACATTGGCAAATTGGGCACTCATTGCAGCAACACTAGCATGTTGGGTGGATTGGGACAATGCGATCTGTATATTATCCAGCTTGTGATGTAGGGCAGTTAGCTGAGCAGTAAGTTGTTCAATAGAATTCATCTCATGCTTAACACCCCGGTCGACAAAACCTCTAGGATTCCCATATTGGGCACTATGGATGGCCATCTCCTCAATCACCTCTAAAGCTCTAGGCACCTCCAGTTGCATAAATCTCCCACTAGCAGCAGAATCTAGAATGGTTCTAGACTCGTTACCCAGACCGTTGTAAAATTGTTGGATCAGGAACCAATCATCCATACCATGGTGTGGGCACTCTCTCTGCAGATCCTTAAACCTTTCCCAGACTTCAAACAAACTCTCGTCTGCTCGTTGGGTAATGGAAATTATCTCTCCTCTTAGACGAGCCGTCTTCTCAGGTGGGAAGTATTTCACATAGAAAGCAAGAGCCAAAGAATCCCAATCGGTGATTTTCATAGCTGCACGGTTGAGACTATTAATCCATAGCTTTGCCTTCCCACTCAATGAAAATGGAAAGAGTATCTTGAAGTTCTCGACCGCAATAGACGGCATGATCGCCTTGGGAAGCACAGATAGACTTGGCTTAGAATAGTCGGTAAGCCTTGGCACAGCCTGGGGTGGTGGTGGTGGTGCTTGGTCACCCATCTCTGAATCTGTATGGAATAGATTGCTAATCAGATTGTCGGATTCAGAGTCAGAATAGTCTCTCAACTGTTCAACGAATCTACGTCGTCTACAGAAGGTCCGTTCAGGTTCAGGATCGAACGAAGTCAGATCGCTGGTATGGACAGTCCTGGGCATAAACAAGCAAAAACTAGAAAATAATCGTGAGATCCGATCTCAAGGAACGGGGGTTCCTTGAGAAGTAAAGTAACAAACAATAATCTAGAAATAACAATTAATAACAGAAAATAAAACCGTTTTCTCGGCAACGGCGCCAAAATTTGACAGGCTAAAGTCGTATCACCTAATCAAAAATAACCTAAGTCCACTAGCTAGGTAGCAAGGGAAGTCAGGATCGAATCCACAGGGAAACAGGCGTTCTTTCTACTATCAATTAATTAATCTAGACTATTGGGAACAAGAGTTGGTTGGTGATTTGTATGCTAAGACTACGAACGATAATTAAACGAATATGAATCAATATATTAAGAAATCTAGGGCATAGGTTCACCAATAAATAACAATCCTGGACAATGAACAATCACGATAATAACAAAGTAATTAATTAGGCTAGCATGCTCTCTCGAATCGATACTAATCATAGACTTAGAATTAACGGGCTCTCGCTACGTATTAACCCTAATTCCACCTATTGACACAAGCCTAAACATCAAATTGCATCTCTAGAATCTTAATTTGATATTGCATAACTACCACAATTAAACCTGCGCAAATCTAATGATATAGTGGAATAAACCAATCAATAGGAATTAATTACAATGCCAACAATCACAATTATTCAATATCCCTTCATATCATTCATGGATCCCCAAACCCTAGAAAATAGACTACTCAAGCATATTAACAATAAACAAAGCAATTAGCATGATTGAAAACATAATTAAAGCTAAACAAAGAATTGAAATAAAGAATAATACCTTAATTAAAGAACAAGAGAAATAGAAAGCTTGAATTTTTATTGAAATTGAAAACTAAGTGTTTGCATAAATCTAGAGAGAAAATTAAGCTAAGGAAAATAAACTAAGGAAAATAAACTAAGGGTTTAATACTCGGAAATAAGATGTCCAACTAAAATAACTAAGCCTAGTATTTATAGTTTGCCCATAAACATAAGGAAAAACTGGAAGAAAACCGCGGAAAAAGGGCCCTGGGTTGTCGTCGCCCGGTCGGGCAGCCTTCCGCCCGTCGGGCGACCAGCTAAAAATCCGCCCGTCGGGCGCAAGTCTGCCCGCCGGGCGGAGGGAGACATTCTGGAAATCATCGGCACGCGCCCGGTCGGGCAGCTCCCGCCCGTCGGGCAGACGTTCGCTCGTCGGGCAGCCATTCGCCCGCCGGGCGCGCGTACAAACTGCACGATCCTCTATCTTTAAAACGCCATATCTCCTTCGTTATTCATCGGAATTAGGCGAGTGACCACTCGTTAGAAAGCGCTTGAAGTCTAAAATCCAACCCAATTAGAATCACTTCATTTGGAGTTGTATAACTTAAGTTATGATCAAAAGAGTAAATGAGTGTCGATTTTCTACTTCTTCCATCATTCGCTTTGCTTGAAAACTTTTCCAACTCAATGTTTGTGCTCTAGAAAGTACATAATCTCTTGTATTGATTCAAATTAGTAGGAAATGCACAAAAATATGCTAATTCCTACAATGATGAACCTGAAACTACAAAAACACTACAAGGAGCACATTAGTACTAAAAATCGCTCCGAAGAGCTCATTTGAGGTCAAAAAGTACTATGGGACGGGGGTAACAACACTATAAAATATGAACATATCAACTCCCTAGTCATCAATTTCTTCACTTGCATTGCCGAAATAACTAAGGGTTATTGGACTTCTCAAAACGTTTATATGACGTCAACCCTTTAATAGGGTTCCTTAAACTTACTTTCTGAATTTCACAGTCTACCTTAGCCTTGTACGAACTTAGTCAATCCATCCCCAGACTTACATCTAAGTCCCTCAGATTAAACTTTATCAAATCAGAAGGAAAACGCAATCTTTTATCTTCCAAGACAAGTTCTTAAACAACTTGATATACTCTATGGTTACACCAGTAGGTATACTAACAGGTAAATCAATCACCTCAAAATCTACTAAATTCAGACTCTTAACAACAGATGACGAAACAAAAGAATAAGGTATCCTGAATAAAACAACGTTTTAACTAGCACGGAGTTAATAATAAAAAAAAGTACTATGAACTACGTCTGCAAAACGCTCAACTTCATTTCTCATCACGAACAGTTTTCTCGGAGCCTTATTCTGGTTGTTGTTCTTATTGGCAGACTTACGGTGGTTTCCCTGGGTGTTTTGCGACCCTATAGGCTTCGAACTCTAATTTCTTGACTGGTTAAATCCCGATTTCACCTGGTTACCACTCCCATTACCATTTTGTTCCTTTTTCTACTTAGTAAAGCACTCATACTTCCTATGCCCCTTTTTCTGACAATAGTTACAGTTCATTAATTCTCCCTTACAATTTCTACCAGGATGGTTGTTATTGCACATCTTACAGTGATACACTCTCTCAGATTGGTTCCTATTGTTGTGCCCCTGTTTGTTCCTTCCTTGAAAGTTTCCATTTCCATTCTCATTCTCATTTTCATTCATATTCCTCTTGAAGTTCCCTTGGTTTTCCCCAGCATTAAACTCTTTTCTTTTCTCCCCAACAACAATATTTTTCTTGTCCCTTCTAGACTGCAAACCATAAATATGAGCAGCTTCCCCATACACAATATCCAAAGATGTAAAGGATTCCCCACCTAATCCTAATTGGATCTCCTTAGTCAAGCCTTGCTTAAACCTCAGAACCTTTAGCTCCTCTGTGGCTACAACCTCAGGTGCAAACCTCGACAATGCTATAAATTTGCTATAGTAATCGGCAATGGTCATACTTACCATCCTAAGGTTTATGAATTCTTGTGCCTTTTGCTTTCTCATAAAAGGAGGATAAAACTTTTTCCTTAAGGCGGTAACAAACGAATCCCAATTGAATCTTTCAACAGCGCTAAGTCTAACCCCATTTTCTCTCCACCACAAATCAGCTTCATCTTCCAAGTACAGTACAACTTGACCCACTCTCATGTTCTCAAGACAGTTCACATCCCCAAACAGTTTCTCAAACTCTCTAACCCAGTTCTCTAAAAAGGTAGGATCAGCTTGCCCCTTAAAGTATGGTGGATTAACTTTGGTTAGTCTCTCAAACATGTCCCCAACAGAATCGGGGCGCTCAGTTCTCTCTTGGGTCAGCTTTTCCGCCAAGAGGCGAATAACAACAACTAGGTCATTATTGTAGGTCATTCTATAACACGACCTGAAACTAATATATTCTACTTTATGTTCGAAACATAACTCATATGTATTCTCTAAAGGAAAAGATTTGATCATAGAGATCACATCAACAAACACTTATTCAAGAAAGTACAACAATATTAGAGTAACCATCGTCACTCACCCATAAAGAATATCCATATTCCGCACATAAGGCATAATATTTTGAATCATATTGGTCATAAGGGTCTAGATTACCCCTCATTTCCTTTATGCACTCAAATCACTTACTATTTTTGTGGCAAGTAAATTGATCCACAATTCACATCGAGTATGCAAACAATAAAAAGAATTAATCCCTTGTGTGCTACTTAGAACTTAGAGTATTATCAAATTCTCAGAACGAAAAGAATACTTTAACTTTTATTGCTAACTCTATAGAGGTTTATTAGGTCCTTGAAAAGAATAAATAACAACTTAAACTCCTATTGCTTTAACTTTAAACTGTTGTAGCTTTGCTACTTATTCTCCAAAACATTTAAGAACTAACTAACTATTACAACTTCAAATGTTTAAGGCATCTTTCCTAGCTGTTCTTTCCTTGGAAACTTGTGGAGTGAAATCTAGATCCTCAGTATTCATCGATCTTCTCAAGGGATCCTATGTTGGTGTACTTGGAAAGAAGCATTTTATTCATGAACAAACAGCTTAAGGTCTCACTAATAATAACCAAACCATAATCAAAGTTCAATAAAAACAATAAGTTTGGTGGAATCAAACAATTTCTTTTATGCACATTTAAATGCAACACTCAAACATTTAACACATGCACATAACAATTAACTTCTTATGCTAGAATTAACTAGCTACTAATGCACATATAATTCTATCCTATATGCCCTTTCCTATATTACCCTCTCTCATAATAAATCATAATATGTCAAACATTGAAGAATTTAAAGAATAACAAGAACGATTAGTAAGAAATAATTTTATTAAACGAATAAATAAAATAAATGAATTTTTTTTTTTTAAATACTTCGAATATATTTAATTAAATTCGAAAAGAAAAAGAACGTACTTAATTCGAATAAACGAAAAGTTTCAAATAAATAAGTCAATTTCGAACTTACATAAGAAATATTAATATGCTTTCAAACAAAATAAAATGAATTTGGTCCCCAAAAAAAAAAGTACGCATTTTTGAATAATATAGTGAGTAGGAGCTCAATCCTAGAAAATTCGTTTTAGGAACTAGCTAGTTTAGGCGCCTAAAAATTATTGAATTAAAACCATAAGCTTCTAGATACCAATTTGTAACACCCCGACAATTCTCCTTTTTCTAAAATAACCCTTTTTATAAATATAACTATAGAGAATTATCAAAGTGTTATCGTCCGCGTGAAAACGTAACGGCTTATTCAGAATTTTGCAGCGGAAAACATAAAACTAACTTTAGGTTTATAAATAATCGATTACAGATTTAATCTCAAAACTAATCAACGAAAATAAGGAAGGGAAAATAGTACGACAAGTTTAAAGTCCAAATTAACAAAACCCAAATCACATAGCAAGACAAACTAAATACAAGCTCTCTAATCCCGATCCCAATGATGCATCATCTTCAATTCAAACCTGTAGATGAACAATGCTTATTGATCCTTAGAGACTGCTCACCAAAAATGGGTCATCACAGGATCAATAAGGCATAGCCATGATCAACACACACAAACAAAGCACGTAATCAGCAAAGCTGAGTACTACATACTAAAACAATAATAATCCTAACATGATTCTATTAAACGAACAATCCAAACATGATACTAATAAAACATAAGCAAGGATAACCAAAACATATTTTCTTGAAGACTATATTTGACTGAACTAGACCTTTGTATCATTAACATTATTTTAATTGAAATAGTCAATGGAGTGAGTTGTCTACTAGAAACTTCTTCACTAAGGAAGACGAGGTACGGGCGCGACTCCGTAAACCCCAATGACCTGCGATATCGAGGGACTTTTGAATAAAATAGAACTGGTGATCAATCCGGCCTAGAGAAAGCCATAGGCGACCCATGACCCCAACTCCTGATTGTCCGTCACTTTAGACGTGCACAGTCTAAAGCTATTGCTACTCAGTTTTACTTTACATGGTTTACAAATTAAACTCTGTTATGACTCAACACTCACATAAGTCATACAATCAACCATTAATCACAACTGTTTTTATCTTGGAATTAAGTAAGTGATCACAAATGTATCAATCAAGACTCATTCCAATTAATTCAACCTTTCCTTTAATAAAGATCAACCCCTCTATATGGGTATAAGGTTCAACTTACTAAACAAGGTCCTCGGCCCTCATAAAGTAGTGAAAAGCTAAAAGGGAACAACGAACAATCGATCTGAATCAATATATATAATAATCTAATGTTCCCAACCAACATGTTTGCATCAATCATCTACTAACATGTTATAATTCTCATAACGAAATATATATGTTCAACACGTCCATCCAACAATATTAAACATGTAATTCCAACATAACCAAGTTCTTCAACAAACTTCAACATGGATTCAACAAATAATACACAATCCAAGCACACAGGTATGTACGTACCTCGTGTAAACAAACTAATAGGCTACTTTAACACTTTCAAAAGTCGCCTAAAGAGAATTCTCCGCCTAAAACAACCAACAAATATTCCCAATGAATTTCTAATCCTTCGCAACCACAATAAAGCATTCTAAATGCATCCTAAACATATTTAGAACTTTCCTCAATACAAAGACTTGAATATTTGATTTCCTAGCATAACAATTATTGAATTAAATATTGAAATTCGTTGAAAACTCTTCGAAAACATCATATTTTAATTTCCAGCAATATAAACTCGTTTAAAACTTCGCCAAGGCCAATTTAACATGCCTAGAACGTTGAAACAATAATTTTAATAATTCACAACCATCCTACCCTTATTTAACACCATTAAAACCTTAAAATTCATGCTTAAATAATTTAAACTCCTATTTTAATCAAATTATATAATCTAAAATTAACAACTTAATTATATAAAACATATAATCTGAAAATTATAATTAAACCATAAAACCATAAATCCAATCCAAGAAAACATGAATTAAATTAGTAAACATAATTAAAGCCCTAACTTAAACATGATTAACAAATCTGAAAATAAATTAGTTTATAATATCAACATATAATTTGAATTCTAAACATAAATTATCAAAACTAATAATTTAAACTACGAAAACCTTGATTAAAGTATTAAAACATAATATTTCATTAATTAAATAAGAGGTTAAAGCATTAACCAAAAAGAGGAGGAGGTGCTGGCCGGCGTTAGTGCTGGCGCGGCAGCGAGTGGGCGGCGCGGCTGGTGGCGCGGCGCCTAGGTGCGCGACACGGTGGTTGCTGGTTCAAGGGTAGGAAAAACACAAGGAGTTAGGAGAGCAAGAAATATAAGAGGGAAAGAAACGAAGAAGAGAAAGGAGGGAGGGAAGACTACCGTACAGACCGGAGGTCAGGCGACGGCAAGGGCCTCGCGGCGGCTCTGCTGGTGGCGAGCACGGTGGCCGTTCGATGCGAAAAGAGAAACAACGTACCACAGTTAAGGGGTATGCAAGAAGCAAAACCAAAAGAGAAAAAAAAGAGAAGAACGAAGGAGATGAGGAAGAGGGAGGAGTAACCGGCGAAAGTCCGGCGTGGTTGCGGTTGGCCGGTGGTCGGCGGCGTGAGCAGTAGCAGCAAGGGAGACACCGTGAGGGAGAAGGAAAGGGTTTATGTTCTTACGTGAACTTGAGGAGGGGTTTTGGGTTTTACTTTCACGTGGAATAGAAGGGGAAGAGAATTATGGGCAATTTCGTTTGGGTTTATTTATTGGGCTTTGCAAACTTGGGCTAGGATTGGAATTGATGTTGTTTGAATCCAAAATCGATTAGGATTGTTTTTGAAATTTAATCGCGTTTTCGCAATCCAAATTCTTTTCAACGTAGAATTCTAAAATTATTTTAGATTGCATAAATCGTTAAAAATATTCAAAATGTAATAAAATAAATATACGTTAATTAGATATTTATTTCTAAAATTCGTAAATTCTATTTAAATATAATTAACTATACGTTAAAATATATTAATAAAATTTATAATTTTACGGGGGATTACATCTATGGATCCACTTCATTATCTGACTGTTGTCGCAAATTTCCATGACATGCTATTTACAATTAGAGTTGGGTTTTACAGGTACTTCTAGACTTCCTGGTTGCCATTGCTGTGTTAGAGGGGGAGGGGAGCGACTTCTTCCCGAGTAGTACGGCGAAAAAGGGATTGTGGTTCTTTCCAATCATCAATTTGTCATCAATGAATGTGCTGTGAATTTTACATAATTTAAGCTATATTTTCTTTACTGTATTTTCTTATGTTTTGATTATCAAAGTAGCATGCTTAATTGCTTATGAAGATGACAAATTATTTTTCCTTAAAAAAAAGGTGACAAATCATCACAAGACAATATTATTTTCATATTAGAAGTATATGCCTTTGATATATTTATTCAACTAGCCAACCCATAGGAAATTTTGCCGGTGACAGACTGACAGTATTTGAGAATGCGTTAGTTGACTACCTAAAGCTCGAAGTTGAGCTTAAGCGAAGCTTTCGAAGATTCGCTAAACTGGATATTAGCTGATTTTACTTGAACTGGCGACCATTTGCTGATGGAATTATCTAATGTCTTCTTTTTCTTCAATCGTTTATATATGACTGTAGAAATTGAGCTGTTCTTGAGCTCAGAAATTGTCAGTGGTGATCTATTTTCGAAGTCGCTCACAAGTGCAGTCGGAGAGATTTTCAAGTTTGACAATTTGATCATAGCAACTGGTTCTACAATGAGTTTTGTGATAATCATATCTAATGTGTATTGTTCTTTTAGTGTAATAACATAGGCTGGAAGTTGAAAAATAGAATTTTGGTTTTTCATCATGCTATTAATATGCAGTTGTTGTCCTATGTTTAAATCTCTGCTACTCTGCCGAAGTGGAATTTTGGAGTATTCTTTTAATTAGGCGGTTTATGAACTTGAGTTTTCAAATTTCATTAATTCAATTATTTCATCAATTGTAGTATATGTTGTTTGGTATCTAAGTATCGCTCTTGCTCAATTATTTCAGGTTTTGGACAATTTTGTCTTGGAAAATGCATGTAATGAAAAAGGCGATGTCTGCCAATGGTGTTGGTAACTTTAGAATAGCATCCTGGGGATTCCCGGCTTTTACGGCTGGTTCTAAAACTCCTCTCCGCAAGAAAGCCAAACTCTTACAGGTCAGTAACATCTCCATCCTATATTAGTTACTGTGTAAAACCTCTTTTTGTGTGTGCTCTTCTCTGTAGCCAACACCGACTGCTGCTTCCATTAAGAAACAGACTGTCTGAACTGTAGAGCTGAATTTTATGACAAGACATTTTCTTTTCTGTTGCTGTAGCTTTGGCATCTATTCTATAAAAAAAGTGCTTCATTCTTTAAGAAAGAAACATCCATTCCAAGGAGCAACTAAGGTAGTGTTAGGCTAAGCTCCTAAAAGTGTTTCTCAACTTGAGAAACTGAAATTTGGCCAAACATGGTGTTTCATAGAAATAGAAACACTTTTTCTAGAAGCCCAAATGGACCCAAAATAGCTTATAGAGTGTGTAGAAATAGAAGCTCCAAATTGGAGCTTCTGAAAACAGTTTCTCACGGAGCTCTAATTGCTCATTTAATGAAAGTTTTTCTTGGCCGATATTACCCTCATACAACTGAATATCATTTTTAAGGTTGTATTATCCAATATGGGCACCCACCTGGGAAGAATTACGTATTATCATTAGTGTTGGAGGAGGGGTTAAGTGTTTACTAAAATAGCAAGTAGTAGGGTATTTGTAGTGATTTTGAAAACTAATCAACATGAAAATATCAATCTAGATTTGTAACATACACTAAAACCCTTTCTAATTCGTATGGAAACTAGAAGTTAAGGATAAAAATATTTTGATGTATAACATTGTATGAATCCTTTTTCTTCTTCTTACCTTAGCAGTGCCACGAATCGTGAAGTATATGCCTTTGACCGGATGGTTAGCTATGGCCACTTGGTCAATTGAACCTATCATAAAATAGACTAAAGTTGAACTTACAAATAAAGATAAACCCTAGCCCTAGAAATTTATGAAAAATGAGATATACTTCACTATTTTTAATGAAAGTCTAGTTTAGAATGCATCTAACATTTGTTGCAGGGTAGGAGGTTGAAGTATAGGAGTATAGGGTATTTGATGGAGGGGTGATGGGTGACAGGCTGAAGTCGTGGAAGTTACATAAACAACATTTCACTTTTCTCTCTTTTTTTAACTAGCTTACAGGAAACTGAGCCAACATCGAGGCAACTGTACCTGTTGATTTCGTTATGACAGAGGGCAACAATATCTTCGTTCTTGATAGAAGAGTAAGAGCTTGATAGAATGACATGCTTCTTTCAGCTTGTGAGTATTGCCACAATTATCTCTTTGTAGTTATACCCCTTCTAACAGGTTCAACATACTTCTGGGTTTTATTATGTAACCTCTTTTTCTTTTCACTGTAGTTTTGAAAGCACTAGAGGCAGGAGTAACACATGTAGCCTTAAAAAAATCATCAGGTTTGGAGACAACATGGAACTTAGGACAACACAAAATCCCTAAAGAAATTTGGGTGGATATGCTATCCTAAAATAATTAAGGCATCATATATTTTGAGTACAGAAGTTTATTCAAGAAATAGTTCTGTCCTATACATGTTATGTGAGGATTTTTTGACTTTCACAAAACTTACTTTCATTTTTAAGAAAGTGAGATCCAAATATCTTTGGTGAGGTTTTCATTTATTTTCAAAAGGAATAGAAATCTAGTATATGCATATGTGCACACTCTTGATGCATATGTGCACCCTCTTGATAACCTTTTGGTGGCATGATATATGGCAGTTGTGTAAGAACCTACTTTTAAGAACCCGAATGCCTGTTGTTTTGGGTTAATTAAAAAAAGCAGGCACTAGTTGGTTTCATTTGTTTTTCTTTGTCGCCTAGTTTTCATTTTCGATGGTTGTTGTTTATTGTTTGCCTAAGGTTGTTTGAAATTGTACAAAAGATACTTCGCTTTTTGGTTGGTAGGTGGCTTATTCACCAGAAAATATATATTTGACATTAAATTTTCCGAGATTCGCTCAATTAGAATTAGCTGATTTTACTTGAACTGGCGACCATGTGCTAATGGAATTATCTAAACGATATTTCTCTTTTTGGTTGATAGGTGGCTTATTAACCAGAAAAAGCTATATTTGACATATTAAATTTTCTGAAATTCGCTCAATTGGAATTAGTTGATTTTACTTGAACTGGCGACCATTTGTTAATCGTTTATATATGACTGTAGGAATTGAGCTGGTTTGAGCACATAAAATGTCAAAGCTGGTCTATTTTCGAAGTCGCTCACTAGTGCACCCGGAGAGATTTTCAAGTTTGACAATTCGATCATAGCAACTAGTTCTACAGTGAGTTTTCTGGTAGTCATATCTAATGTGTATTATTCTTTTTGGTGTAGTAACATGGGCTGAAAGTTGAAAAATAGAATTTTTGTTTTTCATCATACTATTAGTATGCAGATGTTGTCCTATGTTTTAATCTTCGTTAGTTTACCGAAGTGAAATTTTAAGTATTCTTATATGTAGGTGATTTATGAACTTGAGTTTTCAAATTTCATCAACTGTAGTATATGTTGTTTGGTACCTGAGTATCGCTCTTGCTCACTTATTTCAGGTTTTGGACAATTATGTCTTATAATGTCTGTCAATGGTGTTGGTATAGAAATGCATCCTGGGGATTCCCGGTTTCTACAGCTAGATCTAAAACTATTGTCCGCAAGAAAGCCGGACTCTTATAAGTCAGTAACATCTCCGTCCTAGCTAGATTAGTAACTTTGTGTGTGCTCTTCTCTATAGTCGACACTATTGATTCTTCCATTAAGAAACAGACTTTCTGAACTGAAGAGCTGAATTTTATGACGGACAAAGTCGGGTAGTTTTCTTTTTCGATGGATGTTTTTTGTTGTTTGTCTAAGGTTGTTTTGAGGCTGGAAAAACGATGTTTTGGTTTTTACATTGGTTATTAGATTGCTTATTTACCAAAGAAACATATGTTTGACACATTAAATTTTCTTTGCAGGTATTGTTGATTCAAGTTTAAATGGTAAAACGTGATCAAGAGATCAACAAGTTATCTTGAAGTAAGCTAGCACGGGAATAAGATTTACTCGGTTAATTAGTCCTAGTTAATTAGGAAGTTATTTTTATTCTATTTTTGGACTATCTTGATTAATGTATAAAAAATTGTGCGAGGAATTGTTTTTATTTCAGCTTCATTAGACGTACAGTGCAAATTATTGTACGGATGGTATTATCACTATTTGTATGCTATATTATTGTTAAGTATAAATTAAAGCAGCTTTATGATAACATAGTATATTAATATTTATATTTGATTGTGCTTATATTTGTGCTCAATATATATTTTTAGAGAAAATTCATTGTTGAGATATAGTATCAAATTGTGACGCTTAGAAGAGTCTAAATTTGTTTGGCGGTAAAAATATAGTATCAAATTGTGACCCTCAGAAGGGTCTAGATTTGGAGGAACGAAAATGTAAACACGAGAAATGACGGAGCAAAGAGTTGAAACATGCATTTGTATTGCGCGAAAGTGGAGCAAATAGCGACGCAATAGAGTGTTGAAATATTTCGACAAAAGAAAGCGTCGAAATATGGAAAATAGTGACAACGAAAAGAGTCTAAATGGAGAAAATAGCGAAGCTTTAATGCGTCAAAAAATATCGACGGTGAACATTTTGACGGTCAACGAAGCGTCGATATGCTATTTTTCGACTCTTTTTAGCGTCGATATATGACCCAAAAAGCGTCGAAAAGTGCCGTGTTTTTCCGTAGTGTTCATACACACTTGAACAAGGAAATGTCAAAAATGAGTAATCTTTGAGGGGATTTCATACTTGAAACCCCCTACAAATGATCTTCCAAACTCCTTATACAAGTTTCAAGTTTCAATCTTTATGCTTTATTTTCAAAAAACATGATTAGTAAGTTGAGGCTTTCATTCTTGAAAGGATTCCTTGCAACAATCATCATCAAATCTTCAAAAACCCTCAACGTCATACAAGTTCAAGGATGTTTGGGAGAGTGAAAACCCTTTTCCAAACTAGAACACATGAGCATTTCAATTTCTATCTTCAATATTCAGTTCTATATTCAATATTCAATGATGTTTAAGTGAGAACAACTTCTCTTTAAACTAGAATCAATTTCAAGTCATGGAGGGTATTAAAGGTGAGGCCTTTTAACATGGAAAGGTCTAATCTTAAAGAGTCAAATCTACTAATTTCAATATTCAAATTCTATATTCAAGTTCAAGTTTCATTTCAAATTCTATATTCAAAATCAATGTGCTTCAAGATGAGAAACTCATCCAAAGTTAAGATTTTCTAGAGAATTAAATCCGTGTCGAGCACACTTATTATTAAGAAGTTGCTTGGCGTTTGGATTTCAAATACAATAATACAATTTCAATATCGTCATTTAAATATTGCATTTTCAATATCGCGCTTTCAATATCGCGCTTTCAATATCGCACTTTCAATATCGCTCTTTCAATTCGGCACTTTCAATTCGGCACTTTCAATTTCGCAATTTCAATTTCGCAATTTCAATATCGCACTCTTTACTCGTCTTTTCAAGGCGATGTGTTTTTGTACGCATTTCAATAATTCCTTTTATTTGTGATGATGCTCTACATGTTTATCGCTTTCATCACCTAACATGCTAAATAAAACAATATACAAAAGGTGACATCACGCTTAACAAAGATAATTTTTGACAAATCGGCCTTAGGTTCCCTTAATTAACTTTAAAACAAAGTGACCACGCATAATTAGAAATTTCAATGTTCTAAAATGCATGATTCAACCTAGTGCCATGATTAGGATTTCACGAAAATGTTCCTTGTCTTGTATTTGAATTTATTTCTAAGGGTTGCCAAAATAAGCGGTTCGTTCCCGTACCCGAATATCACACATTTTGTTTCAAGATTCAATGTCTTGTACAAAAGAGTCAACTTTGGTCATTCCTGTAACACCCCGACAATTCCCTTTTTCTAAAATAACCCTTTTTATAAATATAACTATAGAGAATTATCAAAGTTTTATCGCCCGTGTGAAAACGTAACGGCTTATTCAGAATTTTGCAGCGGAAAACATAAAACTAACTTTTAGGTTTATAAATAATCGATTACATATTAAATCCAAAAACCAATCAACGGAAATAAGGAAATATAAATAGTACGACAAATTTCAAGTCCAAATTAACAAGCCAAGTCACTTAGCAAAACAAACTAAATACAAGCTCTCTAATCCCGATCCCAATGATGCATCATCTTCAAACCTGTAGATGGGCAACGCTTATTGATCCTTAGAGACCGATCACCAAAGATGGGTAATCACAAGATCAATAAGGCATAGCCATGATCAACATACACAAACAAAGCACGTAATCAGCAAAGCTGAGTACTACATACTAAAACAATAATAATCCTAACATGATACTATTGAACGAACAACACTAACATGATACTAATGAACATAAATAAGGGCAGACGAAACATGTTAATTCGACGACTACACTTGACTAGACTAGGCTAGACTGGACTAGACTTTTATAACAATAATATTATTTAAGTTGAAATAGTCAATGGACCGAGTTGTCCAACCCGAAGTCTTCACTAAGGAAGACGAGGTACGGGCGCGACTCCGTAACCTTAGTGACCTGCGATATCGAGGAACTTTTGAATAAAAATAGGACACGGTGATCAATCTGGTCCCAGAAAAGGCCATGGGCTACCACCATGAACCCCAACTCCTGTTTGTCCGTCACTTCAGACGTGCACAGTCTAAAGCTATTGCTATTCAGTTTCACTTTATATGATTTACAGATTAAAACTCTGTCATGACTCAACAATCACATAAGTCATACAATCAACGATTATTCACAACTATTTTTATCTTGGAATTAAGTAAGTGATCACAAAGGCATCAAGCATGACTCATCCCAATTAAATCCAACCTTTCCTTTAATACTGATCAACCCCTCTATATGGGTATAAGGTTTCAACTTACTAAACAAGGTCCTCGGCCCTCATAAAGTAGTGAAACGCTAAAAGGGAACAACGATCAATCGACCTGAATCAATATATATAAAATAATCTAGTGTTCCCAACTCACATGTTTGCATCAATCATCCAT
Organism: Spinacia oleracea; assembly: GCF_020520425.1. Taxonomy (NCBI): domain Eukaryota; kingdom Viridiplantae; phylum Streptophyta; class Magnoliopsida; order Caryophyllales; family Amaranthaceae; genus Spinacia; species Spinacia oleracea. The sequence continues at coordinate 63,417,832 of NC_079489.1, forward strand.
ACTAACATGTTATAATTCTCATAACGAAATATAGGTTCAATATGTCCATCCAACAATATTAAACATGCAATTTCAAACATAACCAAGTTCATCAACAGTTTCAACAAATAACACACATTCCAAGCACACAGGTATGTACGTACCTTGTGTAAACAAACTGATAGGCCACTTTAACACTTTCAAAAGTCGCCTAAGGAGAATTCTCCGCCTAAAATAACCAACAAATAATCCCAATCAATTTCTAATCATTGGCAACCATAATAAAGCATTCTAAATGCATCCTAAGCATATTTAGAACCTTCCCCAATATCAAAACTTAAACATTTGATTTCCTAGCATCATAATTATTGAACTAGTGACTGAAATTCGGGAATTTGACTTTTTTTTTCTTGTTGAAAACTTTTTGCAAACATCGTACTTTAAATATTCAGCAATATAAACTCATTTAAAAACTTCACCAAGGTCAGTCTATGTTCCTAGTACATCAAAACAATAAATTTAATAATCCATACTCAACCTACCATGATTTACAATCATAAAAACCTTGAATTTCATACTTTAAACAATCAAAAATCAATATTTCAATGTAATTAGATAATCAGAAAATTAATAACTTTATTATATAATTCGTGTAATCTGAAATCTATAATTTAAATCACAAAAACCATAACTTTAATTCAAGAAAACATAATTCAAATTAATAAAACATGATTAAGCCCATTTTAATCAACCAAGACTGAAAATAATTCGTTTATAATTATCAACACCAAATCTGAAAATCATATTCAAACCATAAAAATTATAAATTTAATATCAAGAACATAATTTAAATTAACAACTATAATTAATTAAAATAATTAGTTACTTAGGGTTTAAAATATAGCCAAGAAAAGAGGGAGAGAGAACGACTGGCCGGCGGACAGGCGGTGACTCGCGGCGAGGGCGGAGCAAGGTGGTTGCGACGACGGTGCTGATCGAACAAGGCCATGATTAAAAGGAGGGCAAAGAACCAAAGAAAGGAACGAAAAAGAAAAGGGAAGAGGGAAGAGGAGGCTACCGTGCGAGGTGGCGAGGATGCCGGACGACGGTTACAGCAAGGTGATGGACGGCGGCACGATGTGCGGTGCTGCTGTACGAAGTCGGACGGAAACCAACAAAAAAAATTAAAAAGGAACGAAGGAGCAGAGGGACCAAGTTTACCGGCGGCGACTGGTTGGACGCGCAGGTGGTGGTCCGACGGCGAGGGAAACGACAGCAAGGAGGGGAAGCGCTGAGGGTTTTTTTGTTACGTGAATAGTGAAGGAGGAGAGGTTTTGCTCTTTTTTGGTTTCACGTGAAATAGAAAAGAGAAGGGAGTATTGTTTTGGGTTTTATTGGTTTGGTCTTTGCCCAATTGGGCTAGGAGTAGGATTTAGGTTGTTGAATCCAAAATGGTTAGGATTGCTTTCTAGTTTCAATAGAACGTGATTTCGTAATTCGAATTCGTTTTAACGTAAAACTCAAAAATACGTTTTGATTTCATAAATCATTAAAAGTATTCAAAATGAAATAAAATAATTATATTTTAATTACATATTCATTTCTAAAATCCGCAAATTATATTTAAATATATTAATATACGTTAAAATATATAAACAGAATGTATAAAATTACGGGGATTACAATTCCAAACCGGACCCTTAAAATGTTTGGTGGCGACTCCGTCGAAGTTCAATATTTGAAAGTCGTAGGGGTATTTTGCGCACTTTCTTATACCTTGAACTTTAATTTTTCTATGTTCAAATCCAATTGCGTTATTTGTGTGAACCTAGGATTTGGCTCCCCTTTTGGGGCAGGATTGAAAAGATCAAGTCAAACCTAGTCGATCACACACTTGATAAGTTGGACAAGTTAGAGACTTTGATGAGTCTTAAACAAGACTAACCAAGCTCTCATAACTTGCATACAAATTCAATGTGAAAATTATACGAAATACGAAAATACCACTACAAGAGCAAATGCAATTCAAAAAAACACCACCCAAAAAAAAATCCTACAGTTTCCGTACCCGAATCTCACACATTCGGTTTCAAGATTCAATGCCTTGTCCAAAAAGAGAGTCAACTTTGGTCCTTCCAAACATGACCCTTAATATGTTTGGTGGCGACTCCGTCAAAGTTCAATAGTTGAAAGTCGTCTTTACGTAGACTTTTATATATTGAGTTTTGATATCTCAAATGTTCAAAACCGATTAACGTCATTAGGAGAACTCTAGATTTTGACTCCCTTTGATCGGGTGGGGTTGTAAAAAACCAAGTCAAAACTACGAGTTTTCCTGTTCGATAAATCGGATAAATTTTAGGTCATTGATGAGTCCTAATCGGGGTTCATCTAATTCCCCTAACTTGCATTTCGAAATTCAAAAATACAACATATACAATTTTACGAAAAGCAAAGTACAAATGTACGGGAAAAAAAACCCCCTACAATGCTAAACATGTTTTGATCGAGGTAGGACCGACAACATCCCTCTCCAAGAACAATGTGCTGCAGTGGTGTCTTAACCAACTGATGATAGAGGGTAATTTCGAAGAGGCTTTGGAGGTTGTGGTTGAAGAGTATACTCTTTCATAAAAGTATCCCTTTTGTATGTGTGCAAGCACTATTAGAATCAATAATATTTATCTGTGAAAGATAGGGATACCAAAAGCATGTACATCTTTTACAAGCAACAATTGTTTTAATGTTGCATGACTTTGGTATTTGAACTACCTTATTTAGTCTGTATTTTTAGAGGAACATGAAACACTTGTAAATGCCTGTTGCAACTTTTTTGTCCCTTATGTATTAGGGATTTCTATGTAACTTACATTAAGTAAGTAAACATGTTTCTTATCATCTACAATATTCATGATTTCAACTATTTCTATTGATTTACATAGTATTTTAGGAGACAGTTTTTATATTTTGGGAGATCGTACGCGCTAACACACGGTCCAAACAACTAGTGTAAATAAGTTTTTAAAGAACAACAGTTTTCTCCAATTCGCGGCAACTTTGGCACAATATACTTTTCTCATTAGCTAGTTAACCTTTTTAGGGATAAAAAAAGAAGCACCTTAATTATAGTAGAAGTAGGTTCCAATAGTCCAATACCATACAAGCTTAACAATTACGCCACTAAGACTAAATCTGTATTCGTACTTTAGCTTTTGCTTACGAAGGAAGGCTGCCTGTAAATCTTCAACGCGCTGACCAACTCTAATACTAGATTTAAAGAGAAATACTGTATTTTTTGTGTTTGAGGAAAAGATAAGGATAATTTTTTTTACCCCTCACAAAAATCGGATTTTTTTCATCACCTATAAAACTAAAACTTGTATTTTACATTATAAAACAAATTAAAATTTGTTTTTTACCACCTGTAAAATGGAAAAAGAGATAAAATTGTTATGTGGGGCCACAATAACGGTATATTTATGATATTTTCTCTTTATTTCACGATTTCGTGTATTTAAGATGAGGGTGAAGGAGTTAAAGAAAATAGCAAAAGGAGTGTAAAATTTGGAGGGAATTAGTGGGCCTTACGTACCGATTTTATTTAATTTTACATTTACAGATGTTAAAAAATAAGTTTTAATTTTTTTTAGGTGGTAAAATACAAGTTTTAGCTTTTTTATGTGCTAAAAAACAATTTTCCAATTTGTGTAGGTGGTACAAAATAATTTATCTAAAGAGAAATACTCAATCGGTTTCTTTTTATTCTTCACGTATACATAGTATTACTTTGGGTATCCTTTTTAACCTTTACAGTTAGAATATTTTCTTTATATTATAACTTAAATGTCCTAATATTCTATTAAACATACCAATTGCTTGTTGGTTCAGTGGTGATTGAGACTGAACTTGGTAGGAAGAACCTGTGTTCGATCCCCCGCAATAACAATTGGGATATTCCGTTAAACATTGTGCCAAGTGGTTATTTCCTTTTATATTGTAACATAAATGTACTTTGTCAATTAATGATTAATCCACTGATCGCCCTGTATAAAGACCCCTAATACGTAAATGATGAAAAGGACTACATAGAAACAGGCGTTAATTACTCCCCCCTTAGCAGTCTAGCGATCAACTACGTTAATTAAAGAAACTGATTTTTTAGCATACTCCGTACTATCTTGTGAATATAATATAGAAAAAAATAATAACCGCATGCACAACAACACCAACTATGAGAAATTCACCAAACAACATCTACTTTGTCTAATAGTGATGTGCCAAATTCCTTTTTTTTTTTTTTTTTTTTTTTTTATGAAACTAACTAGTCACTTTACTCATGTTTTGAGGTTGAACTTTGACTGTAAATTTCTCCCATGATACCTTGGCGCTAGCAATAATTCTCTTATTCAATATCGATCAATTGCATACGTAATTAATAACAAACCAATAAATACAACATTTTTACATCTAAAACTAAAAAAAAACAAAAGTTACTAATAATAGTAGTAGTTCTTATATCTAACCCATACTTTGTTCCTACAATTAAATCCCCTTCCCAAAACTATAAACATACTTAAAATATAAATTAAAAAATATTAAACAAAAGTTAATTAGTACTACCAACACAAGCTAGCTAAGGAGGAGAGTTAATATTTGATCTACCAAAAAGCTCATAATTGCTATTTTTGATGTTGTTGAAATAATAATATTGATTAAGGAGTTTAAACAACCTTCTTCTCTTGTTATAAATAACGAACCTAAGTCTAGACCAAACCACCTTACGAATCTTACGAACGGAGCGAGCGCGAACAAGAAGGAGACGCTTGACCCGAACCAAAGACCTCTTGATTCTTTCACCCAAGCTTTGCTTCCTGCTAAACTGGTAGCTTCTAAGGAAGAGCTGTCTTTTTTCTAAGTAGTTGGATTGGTGGTCACCGTTGGTTTGGTACCAGGGTCCGGATTCGGTTCGGAATATTGGAGCCAAGTGGGTCATGGCTACGGCCATGGAAATGGGGTATAGAGTTTAAGAAGGAGAAAGAAACGGAAATAGATGTAATAAAGAGAATGAATATGGATTGGTTGGCAAAGGAGTTTATAGACAAAGTGGGGAAACTTATGAGACGTATTTATTATGGCCTTTATGGGTGTGTGTGTTTTTATATGGGATATGGGATGGTTGAAGAATTTATTTTATTTGACAGATTTTTTTCTAATTTATATTTTAATCGGTTTGGGTTGCCGACTCAACCTTTATGATTCAGATTAAGTTTTTTCTCTATTCACCTTATTTTTAATGTTTATTAGATCGGATTAGAAAAAGCAGATTAGATTAGAATAGATCAAATCAGAGAAAATAAAAACTACTCACGTAAAATATTCAAATCCGATCATATTAGACCAAACCAAAAATTAGAAAGAGCTGAACATATCAGGTGAAGAGAACAAGGCTTAAGGATTGTTGAGTTGCTTGTTCTGAATAATTGGTACTAACAATTTAGAAAACAAGAATCAACACAAGTCAATGATTTTGGTGGAAAACAGACCCTATACGTCGCATTATGCCTAGTAATGAATCAAACATTAATCTGCGTAACTGCGACTATCTTAATGTAGATGTTGGTTTAGTGGCTCAAACGTCGATTGTTGTTATTATTCTTTGATTTTACGTAGAATTTTTAGTTTTATATCTTTATATACTCAGTTCGTTTCTTTTCTATTATCTCGATCTTTAATTAACTTCTTTTATTCCTTTTTAATTGTCGCCCTGAAATGTTCGTTGATTCAACTTTTATTTTGGTAAATTGGCACGTTAAGGGCATGGTTATTATAGTAGCAAGTATTTTGACTTCTTTTTTTTTTACGTTTCCTTTCTTCTTTATTATCTTAGGGGGCTTTGCACATGACTAATCTAGCTCAACTTTGATTACATGTCACTCGCTCGATCTTGTTTCATACAGAGAGTGCGATGTGCTTCGTACTACGTATTACGTACTCCGTATAACTTTCCTTTGCTGATTTATCACATGTAACTATGCAATGTTCTTTGGAGGTGAGGATTTTCCCTATAATCCTCCCTCATTTCTAATAATCTGCAAAGCTGGTTGGAAACACCTGTTTGAGATATAAGTGCAGTATGATCTTTCATCTTACCTTAAAAAAAAAAAAAAATATAATAATAATAATAATAATAATAATAATAATAATAATAATAATAATAATAATAATAATAATAATAATAATAATAATAATAATAATAATAATAATAATAATAATATGTTCAATGGGAAACTACAGTCCCATGATTGGCTCACTGTCAACAAGTATGCCATTAAGGGAATGTATCAAAATCTGAGTGAGGTTCAAACCAAAGCCCACTGTGCTAAACAGGTTTGGAACAGACACAGTGTTCCCAGACATAGGTTCACTATGTGGTTAGCTAGCCAAGACAGATTGAAGACAAGGGCTAGGTTGGTTAAGGTTGGCATTGGTAATGACAGTCAATGTGCTGTATGCTGTTTCTCAGAAGAAACAATTACACATCTGTACTTTGGGTGTGCTTATAGTGCTAGTTGCAAGGCTGTGGTGTTCCAATGGTTAGGCCTTTCTGACCATAGGGGTGATCTTCATAGAACACTGATTTGGCTAAGAAGACAAGGCACAAGCAAGTTCAGAAGACAGGTGATCTATGCTGCATGTGCAGGCTTAATTTATCACCTATGGAGAGCTAGGAACCATGCAGTTTGGGATGCTGTGGTGCCTACTGTGTTGCAAACAGTTAAGAGAGTCAAGATGGACACCAAAGGTCGAATTCAACAGCTGATTGGGAAGAAAGTAAAAGCTTCTGATGTTGAGTGGTTTAGTGCTTTGTGATTGCAGACTTTGTATTAGTCTGTTTTTCTGAGTAGTTTTTAGGCTTGCTAAGCCTGCTAGTTTGCTTGCCTTTGCTTGGGCAAGTCCGGTTGTAAAACTGTGTTTTGGTGATCAATAAAAATATCTTATTTGCCTTGCCAAAAAAAAAAATAATAATAAAAACTATGCAAGTATAGACTACTTCCTCCGTCTTTTATTACTCGCAACGTTTGGACTTTTGCCACTATTCATATAATCTACTTTGACTATTCATGTGAGATCTTATTAGATTCGTCTCAATGTGTATTTTCAAAATATCAACTTTTTATAATTTTTGCATAAAGAGAATTTAAGATATAAATGATTAAAGCTGTAACGTTGCGAATATTAAAAGACGGAGGAAGTATATAGTGACACCCTCAATATTTCCCATGCCATGCATGTTTTGTGTCTACTACGTATAAGCTACGCATGGTACGCGATACTCCCTCCAAATTTTATTAAGTGGTATATTTCTAATTTTCTTATAATCAGCCGTGTCTATAATTTTTTTATTTTTTTTCCATGGACCTCTCTAGTCATATTTAATAATTCACTTTCTTTTAGTCTACACTTACCTCAACTTTTTTATTATTTAATTAAATCAATTCACCTTTATTATACTATATGCCGGTCAAAATGTAATAGTGCCATTAGGGGTGTTTATCGATCCAAATCTAGACCGGACCGACCCAGACCGGACTGAAGACCGAAATTTAATAATTCAAGACCCAAAGACCGGACCAATTAAGCTTGAACCGGACCCGGGCCGGACCGGAAAAATCGGTCCGAAACCCGGACCAGGCCGGTTTGGTTGTAGATCTATTTCTACACTACAAAAAATTGTACTATTAACGACGGGAAATCCCGTCGCTAAAGGCTAATAATCGTTGATTAATGATGGGATTTCCTGTCGCGAACCCGTCATAAAAAGGGCCGTTGTTAATGGAATATCCCGTTGTTAATCCGTCATAAAAGACATTTGCGACGGTTGTTCTCGTATTTCTTTAGTAGTTAGCCCCGTCGCAAAAGGCTTTTGCGACATGATTTTTGACCCGTCATAATTAAGTTGTCGTTAAAGATACAAATTCTTGTAGTGCTATATATTTTCTATTTTTTCTGAAAGTTATGGTGAAAAAAGAAAAAATATAAAAGCCAAATTGTTTAAGGCCTTTTTTGGAAGCTAAAATAAAATATATCACAATATAGTAATATTTACAATAAATTAAAGGAGATAATTAAATTTTTAAGTAGTTTATATTATATTGTATTAAGGAAAAATCGGGTTTTCGACAAGACCGGACAAGACCAGATCGAAAACCGGAAATTGATATTTCTCGACCCGAAAACCAGACCGATTTCCTTCGGTCCGGTCCGATCCGGTCCGGTCTGGGTTGGTCCGATCAGGCCTATTTTTTTGGTCCGGACCAAAGCTTTTTCAGTATTACTCCGTATTTTTTATATATATACGTATATATATATATATATATATAATTAACTCCGTAGTATATTACGTTTACGGAGTACTTAGCTTTTCGCACATTCAATTTATCTTTTTTCTTTAAAATGTTTTCTTTGTAATAATTAAATGTTCGCGTATGTCAAAAAAAAAAAAAAAAAAAATTAAATTAAATGTTCTATAATTTAATTGTCCTTTAATTTGAAAGAGCTTTGAACGTGGGCAAAAAAGCAAAAGTCACAAGCCTTACGCTGATTTATTACACTTTACACTTGATTTCTGATCTTGTGCAATGCCGAAATGCACACTTAATAAAGCATACGGATAATAATGTGACTCCCAATTGCCCTTTATTAATTATCTTCTTTGCACAAACTTTTTAGAAAGACTGATCTACGATAATATATTGTGTGGCGGTCTAAAAGAGGAAGGTTATCCGCAAATGTCATGTTCTTTTAGTTACCCTTATTGATGTTATAAGTTTTCTTTATTGTGGTTATAAGTTACCTTATTTGCAAGGCTATTAACTCAAATGATAGAACAATGTACAATATTGTACATGGTGTGGGGTGAAGCTCCATGTAGCCTACTTCCTATATTACATTTGTGTATTGATGTATATTTTCATTTGTGGTGTTGTATTGTTCATAGTTATAACTTGTACAAGCATATCACTTTTGATTAGGGTCACTTCATTGTTTATTGTTAGGGTCGCGTTTTTTAATGGTTAGGGTCACATTTATCCTAGAGCAGGGTAACTTTAGTCATCGAATAAGGTCACTTATATCTTTTATCTGGTTCACTTTTATATTTAAATGTACAGTAAAATACCGTATATCGGGGGCACACAAAAATTTTTGTCTTCTTTGTTTCATATTTGGCGAATACGTTTTTATTAGGAACTCCTTTTTATTATCACAAATCCTTAATTAATAAATATAGTAAGGCGGATATAAACTCAAAATGCTTAAATTTATTCATTTTTTAGCGATATTTTTTCTCTCTTTAATAAAATTTAGTTTCGAACGCTGTGTGATACACATTTATCTTTTATTATTAAAAAAAAATGGTTTTGTTGTTGGGTGACTTTTTAGTATATCGTGTTAGAGAAATTAAATATAAATGTTAAAAAAAATGTACGAGTTCATGCAAGGGTTTCGTTTTGTTTTTTATGTATCTAATTACGAAGTATATTTTAACTGTTGCTCGTGGTTGGCGCTTGTTTTGGTATATTGGGTTCACAAATTCTTACTCCCTCCGAATCTTAATGTTATTCCCGTTTCCTTTTTTAGTGTCCCAAAATAATCTTCCCATTTCTTTTATTTCCTTTTTACAAGGAGTATTTACAAGGGGTGTACAATAAATATTGTACACCGAAGTAAAAGTTAATTCAAAATGCTTAAAAGTTAAGCTTATATAGGTAAAATTTATCTACTTTTTAGTGATAATTTTTTTTATTTTAGTAAAACTTATTTCTTCAAAATCACTAATAATGTATAAAATTAATCATCTAACCCTTTAAAATGTTTATCTATCAACTTTTTTTTACTAATATAAAAGTTAATCAAAACTAGGTTAAAATTACAAATAAATGGGTAAAAGTTATATTGGTGTACGATAAATTTATTGTACACCTTGTGCGCGCAAAAGCCAAGACATTTTGTATTGGGTTTTAGAAATTAAACTAGTTAGTGGCCCGGGCGATGCTCCGAAGACCAAAGTGTTGCATATAGTTTGATTTTTTTATCATTTCAAATTACTTATAATTTATTTATATATGCAATTTGAGAATAATATGAATTTCATTATATATATGTGCAACTTAATATATAATAAAATTGGTTAACCAACGATTGTTGAACCAAAATTTTGAGTTTTTTTTTTATTTGTATAAAACTTTATTTTTTGTACTACTTTACTTACAACTTATAAAAAAAATACAATTACATATTGAGTTACAAAGTCGAAATATATTTTAGAGGAAAAGAAACACATTTGATTGGCTAAAAGTAGCGCAACATTATTTTTTCCTATTCATTTCTCTGTTAATTTCATGATTTTATGTTTGATTTAATAAATTTCTAGAAAAGGTATATGATTTCATTAGCAAAAGAATAGAAAATTAAGAAAAAAAATTGTCAGTCAAATACATATTTGGCCATTAAATTTTCATACATTCAAAAGAACGACTTTTCTCCTTTTTAGTTGTTTTAGAGTTATAAATTAGTTAGTGATCCGGGCGATGCCCCGAATTTTATTGTTTTTGTTATTTGATATTTGTCTGCTTAATGACTGTTTTCCTTGCAAAAAAAATTATACTTGTTTTATTTAATTTGATTCTATATTACATAATTCTCAAAATATATGAGGGACTTCGTACGTAATAGTAGTTCCTAAGTTCAAATACTTTATTTTTTCAAGTATTACTTGATTGGTACTCCGTATAAAACTTTGTTTAATTCACTTATAAACATAAGAAATTTCCTAAAGTATCAATTATTATAAATTGAATAACAAAATATAAATATTTTTGGAAAAATGCGCAATTGATCGATTAGCTAAAGAAATAGTGCAACAATTACCTTTTTTCCTACGTATGATCTGAGTAATGAAGAAAGATTAAGTAAAAAAAAATTATAATAGCATTAAATTTTTAATATTTATAAGAATGACCTTTTTTTTCATTACTTTAGAGTCATATGTTATATCATTGTAGAGATGGTTAAAATTTTACATTATGAATGAGAGATCATGGGTTCGAACATTGTTACTAACATTTTTTGTGCTAATAAATTGAGTAATGCATGTGTGTGCATGATATGGCACATCGTCATGGGTTCAAAGATGGGTATCGTAGTAACAATTTTTTTTGTGAGGACACAATAAACAATAATGTGTGCGTATGACATGGCGCTACGATGTCATGTCACATGCCAAGTCATAGTGACACATAGAGAGATGTCATGGATTTCCTATCTATTTATGACTAATGATTATGTATGACTACGAGTTTAGCAATACCATAAATTTATAGGTCTAAAGGTACCTTACATTTGAATATGATTAGAACTTTAATCTACACTTCGTATATAAGTTGTTTTATTAGCATGATGTGACAAATATAGCCAAGTGCTACATCAGTTTCAAAATAATTTTTACACTTTCCGTTTTAATTTATTTTATAATGTTCTTAATTTACAACGTACTTTATACTACTTTTGGACATAAAAATTTAAATTAATAAAGAAATAAGGCAAATTTGGCAATATAAGTATACAACCTAATAAAGTTGTTAGGTTATGATACATATGACAATACATAAAACATGCGGAAAAACCATAAAGCCATAAAAGCATATTATTTACACATAATCATTTAGCATAGTATAGATGCATACACTTTGTAGCGTGCCTTCCCTAGTTGCGCCCGAACCGAACAAAAACAAGTCTTTAGGACTCCAAGTGTCGTCCCTCCGTAGATAGTCCACAGTACGTCCAGATCCGCCTCAAGATTGACCAACTAGAATCGCCCTTAAGGTGCTTAGGAATTTCAGTTATTATTGTGCAAGAGTGTGACTGAACTTTATTTCAAAACTTACCCTTTTGAATACTTCAATCATCCGTATAAATTATGACCCTAGGCCCTTATTTATAGAGGTTTGGAAAGGGAAATGGAATCCTAGTAGGATACGATTTAATTAAACTTAGAATCCTAGAAGGACTCTATTTAATTAAATAATCCTAATAGGAATAGGAATTTAATCATACATCAAATCCTAATAGTTTTAGGAATTATGCATGGACACAAACACACACACGAGCATGACCCGCAAGCATGCAGGACATGCCCGCGCACAGCCCACACGCCCACGAAGCCCATGCGAGCTACCGCAGCCCACGAGGCTGCCATGGCCTAAGCTGCACGCTGGACCTGCCTTGCGGTAGGCCTGCCGCAGCCTTGGGCTGTGTTGTGGCGCGCCATTGCTTGCTGGGCGATGGCCTGGCTTCGTGCTGGGCCTTCGTCCGGCAGGCCTCGTCCGATGCTTATTCATACGATACGCTTCCGATAAAATTCCCGGTTTTCGGAATTCATTTCCGATACGAACAATATTTAATATTTCCGATTCCGGAATTAATTTCCGTTTCGAACAAATATTTAATATTTCCGTTTCCGGAATTATTTTCCGATTCCGATAATATTTCCGATTCTGACAATATTTCCGTTTCCGGCAATATTTCCGATTCCGGCAATATTTCCATTTTTGATAATATTTTCCGATACGTACCATGTTTCCGTTTCCGGCAACATCTACGACTTGGATAATATTTATATTTCCGATACGATCCATATTTCCGTTTCCGGCAATATCATCGTTTCCGGAGTATTCATTTCTTGCTTGTGACGATCTCAGCTCCCACTAAAACCAAGATCCGTCGATTCCGAATATCCATAGATAGAGTATTTAATGCCATTAAATACTTGATCCGTTTACGTACTATTTGTGTGACCCTACGGGTTCAGTCAAGAGTAAGCTGTGGATTAATTTCATTAATTCCACTTGAACTAAAGCGGCCTCTAGCTAGGCATTCAGCTCACTTGATCTCACTGAATTATTAACTTGTTAATTAATACTGAACCGCACTTATTAGACTTAACATAGAATGCATACTTGGACCAAGGGCATTATTTCCTTCAGTCTCCCACTTGTCCTTAGGGACAAGTGTGCATTTCCTAATTCCTTTGTCACTCGATGCTTGCTCTTGAACATAAGGTAAGAGTTGTCATCCTTATTATGTCCAGAGGTGTTCCTCGGTTTTAGAGTTCAACTGATCAAATGAACAGATAATCATAGCCTATGATTCATCCGAGCACGGCCATGCATTTCACAGTTTCTAGCTCTGCGAGTGGCCTTGTACAACTTTTAAGCATCTCATCCCGATTTATGGGAGGACAATCCCAATCTTGCGATCTTGAGATTAGACTTCGTTTGATAGGTGATTACCTGAGCGTTGCCTTTATAGCCTCCTTTTACGGTGCGACGGTTGGTCAACGTGAAAGCAACCAGTTCTCAAACAAGTAATCTCAAATTACTCAGGTATTGAGGATTTAGTGTCTAATAATTTTAATGAAATTTACTTATGACAGATTTTCATCTCTTACAGTAAAGTTTCATAGGTCTTGTCCGATACTAGTCTTCCCAAAGTAAGTATCTATGCAAATGATTATGAAATTGCCATGTCCACATAGTTCAAGAAACAGAACTACTAGTCATCTTGCATTCTAATCGTCTAACGTTTTCTATGCGTCCAATTTTATAGAAAACTCCGACTAGGGACCATTTTCAACCTTTGACATTCAAGTTCACTTGATAGACATTTCTTAGTCACAGGACTGGTCCTGATAGTCTATCTTGAATATATCGTCAAATTGAAAGGACTCATCATTTAATAAATCACAAATTAAATGGAAAAATGAATTCTTTTCATTTATTGTGAATGATTAACCAATAATGTTTTACAAAGATTTAAACTCTAAAACTTTAAAACATTAAACAGGGATATCAAAGCCATTCTCCAATATGCTTGATTCCCATAGCTGCAGTGTGCGAGTTGTGCTTCGCCTGCGGCAGAGGTTTAGTCAATGGATCTGATATGTTGTCATCAGTTCCAATCTTGTTTATCTCGACTTCTTTTCTTTCAACGAACTCTCGTAGAAGGTGAAATCTACGAAGTACATGCTTGACTCTCTGGTGGTGTCTAGGCTCCTTTGCCTGTGCAATAGCTCCGTTATTATCACAATACAGGGCTATTGGTCCTTTAATGGAGGGGACTACACCAAGTTCACTTATGAACTTCCTTAGCCATATAGCTTCCTTTGCTGCTTCATGTGCAGCAATGTACTCCGCTTTAGTTGTAGAATCCGCAATGGTGCTTTGCTTAGCACTTTTCCAGCTTACTGCACCTCCGTTGAGGCAGAAGACAAACCCAGACTGTGATCTGAAATCATCTTTGTCGGTTTGGAAACTTGCGTCCGTATAGCCTTTAACAATTAATTCATCATCTCCACCATAGACCAGGAAGTCATCTTTGTGCCTTTTCAGGTACTTCAGAATATTCTTGGCAACAGTCCAATGCGCCTCTCCTGGGTCTGACTTGTATCTGCTCGTAGCACTGAGTGCGTACGCAACATCCGGGCGTGTACATATCATAGCATACATTATTGAACCAATCAATGATGCATATGGAATCCCATTCATTCGTCTACGCTCATCAAGTGTTTTTGGGCACTGAATGGAAAAATGAATTCTTTTCATTTATTGTGAATGATTAACCAATAATGTTTTACAAAGATTTAAACTCTAAAACTTTAAAACATTAAACAGGGATATCAAAGCCATTCTCCAATATGCTTGATTCCCATAGCTGCAGTGTGCGAGTTGTGCTTCGCCTGCGGCAGAGGTTTAGTCAATGGATCTGATATGTTGTCATCAGTTCCAATCTTGTTTATCTCGACTTCTTTTCTTTCAACGAACTCTCGTAGAAGGTGAAATCTACGAAGTACATGCTTGACTCTCTGGTGGTGTCTAGGCTCCTTTGCCTGTGCAATAGCTCCGTTATTATCACAATACAGGGCTATTGGTCCTTTAATGGAGGGGACTACACCAAGTTCACTTATGAACTTCCTTAGCAATATAGCTTCCTTTGCTGCTTCATGTGCAGCAATGTACTCCGCTTTAGTTGTAGAATCCGCAATGGTGCTTTGCTTAGCACTTTTCCAGCTTACTGCACCTCCGTTGAGGCAGAAGACAAACCCAGACTGTGATCTGAAATCATCTTTGTCGGTTTGGAAACTTGCGTCCGTATAGCCTTTAACAATTAATTCATCATCTCCACCATAGACCAGGAAGTCATCTTTGTGCCTTTTCAGGTACTTCAGAATATTCTTGGCAACAGTCCAATGCGCCTCTCCTGGGTCTGACTTGTATCTGCTCGTAGCACTGAGTGCGTACGCAACATCCGGGCGTGTACATATCATAGCATACATTATTGAACCAATCAATGATGCATATGGAATCCCATTCATTCGTCTACGCTCATCAAGTGTTTTTGGGCACTGAGTCTTGCTTAGAGTTATTCCATGAGACATGGGTAGGTAGCCTCGTTTGGAGTCTGCCATCTTGAACCTATCAAGCACCTTATTTATATAAGTGTTTTGACTGAGTCCAATCATCCTTTTAGATCTATCTCTGTAAATCTTGATGCCCAATATGTACTGTGCTTCTCCTTGATCTTTCATCGAAAAACATTTCCCAAGCCAAATCTTTACAGAGTTCAACATAGGAATGTCATTTCCGATAAGTAATATGTCGTCGACATATAATACTAGGAAAGAAATTTTGCTCCCACTGACCTTCTTGTATACACAAGATTCGTCTGCGTTCTTGATGAAACCAAAGTCACAGACTGCTTCATCAAAACGTATATTCCAGCTCCTGGATGCCTGCTTCAATCCGTAGATTGATTTCTTTAGCTTGCATACCTTTTTAGCATTCTTTGGATCCTCAAAACCTTCAGGCTGTGTCATAAACACAGTTTCTGTTAAAACGCCGTTTAAGAAAGCAGTTTTGACATCCATCTGCCATATTTCGTAATCGTAATATGCAGCGATTGCTAACATTATCCGAATAGATTTTAGCATTGCAACTGGTGAAAAGGTTTCATCGTAATCCACGCTGTGGACTTGCCTGTAACCTTTTGCAACCAATCTAGCTTTGAAAACTTCAAGTTTCCCATCCTTGTCCTTTTTCAGTTTGAAAACCCATTTGCTTCCAATGGCTTGGTAGCCATCTGGCAAATCGACCAAATCCCATACTTGGTTTTCAGACATGGAGTCTAATTCAGATTGCATGGCTTCTTGCCATTGCTTGGAGCTAGGGCTCGTCATAGCTTGTTTGTAAGTCGCGGGTTCATCACTTTCAAGTAATAGAACGTCATAGCTCTCGTTCGTCAAAATACCTAAGTACCTTTCCGGTTGAGATCTATATCTTTGCGATCTACGCGGGGTAACATTTCTAGATTGACCATGATTCTCACCAGATTCTTCTAAAGATCTCTGAGTTTCATCCTGAATGTCATTTTGAGCATTCCCTAGAGTTTGTTGTTCGACTCGAATTTCTCCGAGGTCTACTTTTCTCCCACTTGTCATTTTGGAAATGTGATCTTTCTCCAAAAAGACACCAACTCGAGCAACAAACACCTTGTTCTCAGATGTATTGTAGAAGTAATACCCCTTTGTTTCCTTTGGATAGCCCACAAGGATACATTTGTCAGATTTTGGATGAAGTTTGTCTGAAATTAATCGTTTGACGTATACTTCACATCCCCAAATCTTAAGAAAAGACACATTTGGAGGCTTTAACCATAACTCATATGGAGTCTTTTCGACGGCTTTAGACGGAGCTCTATTTATAGTGAGTGCAGCTGTATTTAGTGCATGTCCCCAAAATTCTAATGGAAGTTTGGCCTGACCCATCATTGACCTAACCATGTCTAGCAAGGTTCTATTCCTCCGTTCCGACACACCGTTCCATTGTGGTGTTCCAGGAGGAGTCAATTCTGATAGAATTCCACATTCTTTCAGATGGTCATCAAATTCATAGCTCAGATATTCACCGCCTCTATCAGACCGCAGTGCCTTAATCTTCTTGCCTACTTGATTCTCTACTTCACTCTGAAATTCCTTGAATTTGTCAAAGGACTCAGACTTATGCTTCATTAGGTAGACATAACCATATCTACTGAAGTCATCAGTGAAAGTGATAAAGTAGCTGAAACCACCTCTAGCATTTGTACTCATTGGTCCACATACATCTGTATGGATTAAACCCAATAGTTCATTTGCTCTTTCTCCAACTTTAGAGAAAGGTTGCTTTGTCATTTTTCCAAGTAAACATGATTCGCATTTACCATAATCCTCTAAGTCAAATGGTTCTAGAATTCCTTCCTTTTGAAGTCTTTCTAAGCGTTTCAAGTTTATATGGCCTAATCGACAATGCCACAGATAGGTGAGATCTGAATCATCCTTTTTGGCCCTTTTGGTATTTATGTTATATACTTGTTTGTCGTGATCTAATAAATAAAGTCCATTGACTAATCTAGCAGATCCATAAAACATCTCTTTAAAATAAAACGAACAACTATTGTCTTTAATTAAAAAGGAAAATCCCTTAGCATCTAAGCAAGAAACTGAAATGATGTTTTTAGTAAGACTTGGAACATGGAAACATTCTTCCAGTTCCAAAACTAGCCCGGAGGGCAACGACAAATAGTAAGTTCCTACAGCTAATGCAGCAATCCGTGCTCCATTTCCCACTCGTAGGTCGACTTTACCCTTGCTTAACTTTCTACTTCTTCTTAGTCCCTGTGGATTGGAACATAAGTGTGAGCCACAACCTGTATCTAATACCCAAGAAGTTGAATTAGCAAGTATACAGTCTATAACGAAAATACCTGAAGATGGAACGACTGTTCCGTGAAGGAAATAATGCCCTTGGTCCAAGTATGCATTCTATGTTAAGTCTAATAAATGCGGTTCAGTATTAATTAACAAGTTAATAATTCAGTGAGATCAAGTGAGCTGAATGCCTAGCTAGAGGCCGCTTCAGTTCAAGTGGAATTAATGATATTAATCCACAGCTTACTCTTGACTGAACCCGTAGGGTCACACAAATAGTACGTAAACGGATCAAGTATTTAATGGCATTAGATACTCCATCTATGGATATTCGGAATCGACGGATCTTGGTTTCAGTGGGAGCTGAGATCGTCACAGGCAAGAAATGAATACTCCGGAAACGATGATATTGCCGGAAACGGAAATATGGATCGTATCGGAAATATAAATATTATCCAAGTCGTAGATGTTGCCGGAAACGGAAACATGGTACGTATCGGAAAATATTATCGGAAATGGAAATATTGCCAGAATCGGAAATATTGCCGGAAACGGAAATATTGTCAGAATCGGAAATATTATCGGAATCAGAAAATAATTCCGGAAACGGAAATATTAAATATTTGTTCGAAACGGAAATTGATTCCGGAATCGGAAATATTAAATATTGTTCGTATCGGAAATGAATTCCGGAACCGGGAATTTAATCGGAAGCGTATCGTACGAATTAGCATCGGACGAGGCCTGCCGGACGAAGGCCCAGCACGAAGTCGGGCCATCGCCCAGCAAGCCAAACGCGCGCCCAGCCAAGGCAGCGCCCAGGCCCACCGCAAGGCAGGCCCAGCGCGCGCCAATGCCATGGCCTCGCTGCGTGGGCTGCTGCTCGCACGCACACGCATGGGCGGCCCTCGTGGCTGCCGTGTATGTGTGAGTTTGTGTTCATGCATGATTCCTAAAACTATTAGAATTAGTATATGATTAAATTCCTATTCCTAAAAGGATAAATTAATTAATTAGAGTTCGTATAGGATTCTAAGTTTAATTAATTCGTATCCTACTAGGATTTCAATTCTCTTTCCATAACTCTATAAATACGTGCCTAGGGTCACATATTTTCAGAGATTAATTCAAGTATTCAAAGTGAGTTTTGAGAGAAAAATTCAGTCATATTTCTTACCTAAGAGTGCCGAAAATTCTAGTACCTTAAGGGCGATTCTAGTTGGTCAATCTTAAGGCGGATCCGGACGTGCTGTGGACTATCTACGGAGGGACGACACTTGGAGTCCTAAAGACTTGTTCTTGTTCGGTTCGAGCGCAGCTAGGGAAGGCACGCAACAAAGAGTATGCATCTAAATTATGCTATATGATTATGTGTAAATAATATGTATTCCTGGCTAAATGGTTGTTTCCGCATGATTTATGAATTGTCATATGTATCATAACCTAACAGTGGTATCACGAGCCCCTTATTATTTTCATAATCTAAATTGCATGAACATGGTTAAATATTACAAATTTGCAAGAATTAAAAGGGGTGATTAATTTTCGTAATTGTTAATTAATTGCAAATTGCGTTTATTTAATTATACGTACGCAGTTTTTCGGCAGTTTCTTCGTTACTCATCCAAATCGAGTGATTTTTGTGTCAATTCCGCATGTAAAAGGCATTCTAAAATTTTGACAAAAATAATTTTTTTCTGCCGAACCCAGAATTCTCAAATTCGAAGCCTAACTATGACTTTTCGAAGGTTTTAGTTTTTCAAATGCAAAATTTCGTAAATTTAAGATGTTAAATTAAATATTTGCGATTCTTGTTGATAAATCTTGAATTTTTGATTGACCTACTGTATATGTTTAACAAGTTTGAATGCCTAGCCTTGTTAATTATGCAATCTAATTTGTAATTATGATTAATTTGTTGAAAATTAGAATAATTTAGAATTAATTTGATTTTCATAATTAATTATAATCTAATTAGAAACCTATGATTAAAAACCACCATAAAAATTGTAAATTTATGATAAATTTTAAATTTTTATGACCTAGACTTGAATCCATGACAATCGGAAATCAATTGAATAATAAATTTTCGATTTTTTCGCCCTAAAATTATGAAATTAATATTATTTATTAATTTGTCATTAATTTTAAATATAAATTTTAAATTTTTATGCGATTCGTTCATATAACTTGCACGCACAAAGCAATGGACGCTTCGTGTTACCCTTAAGGGGTGTTGTATAGTGCGGGCATGCGACGACGAGCAAGGGAGCTCGTCGCCCGTGCGGCACGAATGCAATGAGCAAGGGCATGGTGCACGAGCACAAGGCAGCAGCCCTGCCTTGTGTCGTGGGCCACGAGCTATGAACAAATGGGCATGGGCGAAAGGCAAGCCAAGGCAGTCGCGTGTGGGCAGCAAGCGAGCTGCGCCACGACGCGCACTGCCTCGCGCAAGCGCGCGCAGCCTCGCGCGCAGCGAGCGCAAGCTCGCGTGCCACGAGCGCTGCGCCCAGCGATTGGTCGCGCGCAATTTCTCGCGCGCACAGCGAGCGATGGCTCGCGCGCACAGCGAGCGATGGCTCGCGCGCACAGCGAGCAATGGCTCGCGCGCACAGCGAGCGATGGCTCGCGCGCAGCGAGCGATGGCTCGCGTGCGTCGAGCGCTGGCGCGCGCGCAGCGAGCACCATAGCGTGCGATGGCTTGCGATGGAAGATGCAGCAGCTATGCGACGAGCGCATGGGCTGCGCGCACATGGCCAGCGATGGCTGTGTGCGTGCGGCCCATGGGAGTGCGATGCGTAGGGTGTTTGCGTTGCGATTAGATCGTTTTGAATGTTTAATTTGAAATTTTTCAGTTTACGTAATTTTAATTAATTTTAAAATTAATAATTTAAATTATTTTCTTGGATTTTAATTTTAAATATTGTAATTAAAATAAATTTTATTTATTCTAATTATTTTACTAAAATTAAAATCATGAATTAATTTAAATACGACTGAAATTAAATTAAACTTTTTGGATTCAATTATAAATTTATATGAGCTTTAAATTTTAATTAAATTTGTATGTTTCCGGTTAGACTTGAAATACATTTTTATGTTTAAAATTAGTAAAGTATATGAATTTATTGGTTTAAGTGGGAGCCCTTTTAGTCATAAAACTCTTGATTAGGTCTACGAATCCTTAAGGTTAAAACAACTTGATTAGAATTAATAAGGACTGAATAATTGGTAGATTATTGGTGCCCTTGATTAATTGCTGCAAATGTTTACGTGATGCATAATGTGTTTTACTAACCAGCTATGTGGGCCATTCATGATAATGAATGGGTGAATGGTATATATTGTATATGTACTGTTTTGCAGGTTATGAAGTGACTAGTATGGCCCAAATAGGATAGAAAATATGGTCTGCGTACCATTAATTTGAATGTAATTGGTCTAAAGTACCAAAGTTATTTTTCAATTCAAATATGGTCTGCGTACCATCAAATAGTTGTAATTAGTTATAGCTTATCCTATTTGAAGAAAATGGTGCCTCCCACGGAGATTTTCAAGACGGACTTTGAAGTCAAAGCTTCAAGATGAAGTCGGGCCATACTAGATCACATTTATCTTATGCATGCTTTAAGTTATTTATTGCTTTAAATATGTCTTAATTATGCGTAAGATTGTGGCTTGATTATGTTGCATGATTAAGGATTTTAGTTCACTTAAAATCTAACCAACATAGTAAGAGCCTTAAGTTCCAAACTTAAAAATTGAGTTAAAAGGTGCCATGCCAAAATATACACTTGCTTGGATATCCTTTACATCAATCTAGTAATAGTTTTCGCTCAGCGAGGTGTTACTTATTGGTCCTAAAGGGGCAAGGTACACAAATAATTGTGAGTACATGTTAGTTTTGGTGAAACTCAACGATATAAGTAAGGAGTACTTTTATGTCGTGGCAAAATCGATAGGTTTACCTAATAAGTTCTTAGACGTACCTATCAACCAAGAATAGTTTCTAGACTATTAGCAAAAGGCTTTTGCTTACCTAAGATGTTCTAGGATTAAGTCGACAAACTGTGCTTAGTTCTTCAATGATTTTAGGATCTTGGAATCATTTTATTCACACCTGCCGGAACACATAACTTGAATAAAATGCTTAATAAACATTGAATTATGCATGTATGCTAGAATTTAAGTTTATTAAGAGAAACTGTGAATGGTTATTTATTTGTTTATTCTTTTCAATTGTAGTTTTAATATGGCAAACAACAATCAAAACATCATCATGGGTTCTGAGCTTATGGTCAAGCTGAACCTGGCAAATTTTCTTGAATGGGAAGCTAAGCTAGTTGAAATAGTCAAACTCAATGGACTTGAGTATGTACTGTCACATCACATGCCAAGCTACTATGCCAGAGACATGACCCCTGAGAGATTTTACGCCTGGGATGCGGATCTCAAAAAGGTTATGAGTCTCATGCTGAACAATATCCCTGATGATTGGGCTAAAAGGTTTGTAGCTTATGAACCTTTTACGCTCATCAAGAATCTGAGGGATATCTGTCGTGGAAGTACGGAGGACAGGGACCTGAACGTCCATGAGTTGATTGAATCAACGTCTGGTCTAAAGGTTGGTTCTCCCAACAGGTGTTATAGGATGGAGGTCCAAGAAACACATGTTCAGCTCCTTCGCACTAAACAGAGGGTAGGCGTCCCACTGAGGTTCCATGTGGATCTTATGTGTTCATACTTTGATCGCCTAAGTCTACTAGGAACACCAATAAGCGAAAGGATGGCAGTCTCTATCTTGCTCAATTCACTACACAGTGGGTTTGGTCGCTTCAAGCAACTATACCTAAGTGAACCAAGAGAAGAAACAGTTGCAGAATTTGTTCACCTTGTCAGAAAGGCTGAAATAATACTGGACTGTGAAGCCAAAGATTTACTCAAGGCTAGAAGGAGACCGTTCAAGAAAGGTGGAAAGTCCAAGGGCAATGCTAAATCAAAGCAGAACAAGTCCACATCAAGCTGTCTTTATTGTGATGGAATAGGCCATTACAAAAGAGAATGTCCAAAGCTAAAGGAAGATCAGAAGAACGGAACAGTCGTTCCATCTTCAGGTATTTTCGTTATAGACTGTATACTTGCTAATTCAACTTCTTGGGTATTAGATACAGGTTGTGGCTCACACTTATGTTCCAATCCACAGGGACTAAGAAGAAGTAGAAAGTTAAGCAAGGGTGAAGTCGACCTACGAGTGGGAAATGGAGCACGGATTGCTGCATTAGCTGTAGGAACTTACTATTTGTCGTTGCCCTCCGGGCTAGTTTTGGAACTGGAAGATTGTTTCCATGTTCCAAGTCTTACTAAAAACATCATTTCAGTTTCTTGCTTAGATGCTAAGGGATTTTCCTTTTTAATAAAAGACAATAGTTGTTCGTTTTATTTTAAAGAGATGTTTTATTTTAAAGAGATGTTTTAAAGAGTATGCATCTAAATTATGCTATATGATTATGTGTAAATAATATGTATTCCTGGCTAAATGGTTGTTTCCGCATGATTTATGAATTGTCATATGTATCATAACCTAACATTCCGTTCTTCTGATCTTCCTTTAGCTTCAAGCAATCTCTCTTCCAATGCCCCTTCTTCTTGCAGTAGAAGCATTCGGATTCAGAAGTGGGTTGACTGACCTTCCTCTTTACAGATTTGGCGCCAGTTTGCTTAGTTGGGCTGGCCTTGTTGCCACCTTTCTTAGCATTCCTCTTCTTTCCAGATTTCTTGAACTTGCCCCCACGCACCATAAGCACATCCTGCTTATCACTTTTGAGCGTCTTTTCAGCGGTCTTCAGCATACCGTGAAGCTCAGTGAGCGTTTTTGAAGGAAATAATGCCCTTGGTCCAAGTATGCATTCTATGTTAAGTCTAATAAATGCGGTTCAGTATTAATTAACAAGTTAATAATTCAGTGAGATCAAGTGAGCTGAATGCCTAGCTAGAGGCCGCTTCAGTTCAAGTGGAATTAATGATATTAATCCACAGCTTACTCTTGACTGAACCCGTAGGGTCACACAAATAGTACGTAAACGGATCAAGTATTTAATGGCATTAGATACTCCATCTATGGATATTCGGAATCGACGGATCTTGGTTTCAGTGGGAGCTGAGATCGTCACAGGCAAGAAATGAATACTCCGGATACGATGATATTGCCGGAAACGGAAATATGGATCGTATCGGAAATATAAATATCATCCAAGTCGTAGATGTTGCCGGAAACGGAAACATGGTACGTATCGGAAAATATTATCGGAAATGGAAATATTGCCAGAATCGGAAATATTGCCGGAAACGGAAATATTGTCAGAATCGGAAATATTATCGGAATCGGAAAATAATTCCGGAAACGGAAATATTAAATATTTGTTCGAAACGGAAATTGATTCCGGAATCGGAAATATTAAATATTGTTCGTATCGGAAATGAATTCCGGAACCGGGAATTTAATCGGAAGCGTATCGTACGAATTAGCATCGGACGAGGCCTGCCGGACGAAGGCCCAGCACGAAGTCGGGCCATCGCCCAGCAAGCCAAACGCGCGCCCAGCCAAGGCAGCGCCCAGGCCCACCGCAAGGCAGGCCCAGCGCGCGCCAAGGCCATGGCCTCGCTGCGTGGGCTGCTGCTCGCACGCACACGCATGGGCGGCCCTCGTGGCTGCCGTGTGTGTGTGAGTTTGTGTTCATGCATGATTCCTAAAACTATTAGAGTTAGTATATGATTAAATTCCTATTCCTAAAGGATAAATTAATTAATTAGAGTTCTTGTAGGATTCTAAGTTTAATTAATTCGTATCCTACTAGGATTCCAATTCCCTTTCCATAACTCTATAAATACGTGCCTAGGGTCACATATTTTCAGAGAAAATTCAAGTATTCAAAGTGAGTTTTGAGAGAAAAATTCAGTCATATTTCTTACCTAAGAGTGCCGAAAATTCTAGTACCTTAAGGGAGATTCTAGTTGGTCAATCTTAAGGCGGATCCGGACGTGCTGTGGACTATCTACGGAGGGACGACACTTGGAGTCCTAAAGACTTGTTCTTGTTCGGTTCGGGCGCAGCTAGGGAAGGCACGCAACAAAGAGTATGCATCTAAATTATGCTATATGATTATGTGTAAATAATATGTATTCCTGGCTAAATGGTTGTTTCCGCATGATTTATGAATTGTCATATGTATCATAACCTAACATTCCGTTCTTCTGATCTTCCTTTAGCTTCAAGCAATCTCTCTTCCAATGCCCCTTCTTCTTGCAGTAGAAGCATTCGGATTCAGAAGTGGGTTGACTGACCTTCCTCTTTACAGATTTGGCGCCAGTTTGCTTAGTTGGGCTGGCCTTGTTGCCACCTTTCTTAGCATTCCTCTTCTTTCCAGATTTCTTGAACTTGCCCCCACGCACCATAAGCACATCCTGCTTATCACTTTTGAGCGTCTTTTCAGCGGTCTTCAGCATACCGTGAAGCTCAGTGAGCGTTTTTGAAGGAAATAATGCCCTTGGTCCAAGTATGCATTCTATGTTAAGTCTAATAAATGCGGTTCAGTATTAATTAACAAGTTAATAATTCAGTGAGATCAAGTGAGCTGAATGCCTAGCTAGAGGCCGCTTCAGTTCAAGTGGAATTAATGATATTAATCCACAGCTTACTCTTGACTGAACCCGTAGGGTCACACAAATAGTACGTAAACGGATCAAGTATTTAATGGCATTAGATACTCCATCTATGGATATTCGGAATCGACGGATCTTGGTTTCAGTGGGAGCTGAGATCGTCACAGGCAAGAAATGAATACTCCGGATACGATGATATTGCCGGAAACGGAAATATGGATCGTATCGGAAATATAAATATCATCCAAGTCGTAGATGTTGCCGGAAACGGAAACATGGTACGTATCGGAAAATATTATCGGAAATGGAAATATTGCCAGAATCGGAAATATTGCCGGAAACGGAAATATTGTCAGAATCGGAAATATTATCGGAATCGGAAAATAATTCCGGAAACGGAAATATTAAATATTTGTTCGAAACGGAAATTGATTCCGGAATCGGAAATATTAAATATTGTTCGTATCGGAAATGAATTCCGGAACCGGGAATTTAATCGGAAGCGTATCGTACGAATTAGCATCGGACGAGGCCTGCCGGACGAAGGCCCAGCACGAAGTCGGGCCATCGCCCAGCAAGCCAAACGCGCGCCCAGCCAAGGCAGCGCCCAGGCCCACCGCAAGGCAGGCCCAGCGCGCGCCAAGGCCATGGCCTCGCTGCGTGGGCTGCTGCTCGCACGCACACGCATGGGCGGCCCTCGTGGCTGCCGTGTGTGTGTGAGTTTGTGTTCATGCATGATTCCTAAAACTATTAGAGTTAGTATATGATTAAATTCCTATTCCTAAAGGATAAATTAATTAATTAGAGTTCTTGTAGGATTCTAAGTTTAATTAATTCGTATCCTACTAGGATTCCAATTCCCTTTCCATAACTCTATAAATACGTGCCTAGGGTCACATATTTTCAGAGAAAATTCAAGTATTCAAAGTGAGTTTTGAGAGAAAAATTCAGTCATATTTCTTACCTAAGAGTGCCGAAAATTCTAGTACCTTAAGGGCGATTCTAGTTGGTCAATCTTAAGGCGGATCCGGACGTGCTGTGGACTATCTACGGAGAGACGACACTTGGAGTCCTAAAGACTTGTTCTTGTTCGGTTCGGGCGCAGCTAGGGAAGGCACGCAACAAAGAGTATGCATCTAAATTATGCTATATGATTATGTGTAAATAATATGTATTCCTGGCTAAATGGTTGTTTCCGCATGATTTATGAATTGTCATATGTATCATAACCTAACAGTGGTATCACGAGCCCCTTATTATTTTCATAATCTAAATTGCATGAACATGGTTAAATATTACAAATTTGCAAGAATTAAAAGGGGTGATTAATTTTCGT
Organism: Spinacia oleracea; assembly: GCF_020520425.1. Classification (NCBI taxonomy): domain Eukaryota; kingdom Viridiplantae; phylum Streptophyta; class Magnoliopsida; order Caryophyllales; family Amaranthaceae; genus Spinacia; species Spinacia oleracea. Next base: position 63,444,606 of record NC_079489.1, read on the forward strand.
AATTGTTAATTAATTGCAAATTGCGTTTATTAAATTATACGTACGCAGTTTTTCGGCAGTTTCTTCGTTACTCATCCAAATCGAGTGATTTTTGTGTCAATTCCGCATGTAAAAGGCATTCTAAAATTTTGACAAAATTAGTTTTTTTCTGCCGAACCCAGAATTCTCAAATTCGAAGCCTAACTATGACTTTTCGAAGATTTTAGTTTTTCGAATGCAAAATTTCGTAAATTTAAGAAGTTAAATTAAATATTTGCGATTCTAGTTGATAAATCTTGAATTTTTGATTGACCTAATGTATATGTTTAACAAGTTTGAATGCCTAGCCTTGTTAATTATGCAATCTAATTTGTAATTATGATTAATTTGTTGAAAATTAGAATAATTTAGAATTAATTTGATTTTCATAATTAATTATAATTTAATTAGAAACCTATGATTAAAAACCACCATAAAAAATTGTAAATTTATGATAAATTTTAAATTTTTATGACCTAGACTTGAATCCATAATAATCGGAAATCAATTGGATAATAAATTTTCGATTTTTTCGCCCTAAAATTATGAAATTAATATTATTTATTAATTTGTCATTAATTTTAAATATAAATTTTAATTTTTATGCGATTCGTTCATATAACTTGCACGCACAAAGCAATGGATGCTTCGTGTTACCCTTAAGGGGTGTTGTATAGTGCGGGCATGCGACGACGAGCAAGGGAGCTCGTCGCCCGTGCGGCACGAATGCAATGAGCAAGGGCATGGTGCACGAGCACAAGGCAGCAGCCCTGCCTTGTGTCGTGGGCCACGAGCTATGAACAAATGGGCATGGGCGAAAGGCAAGCCAAGGCAGTCGCGTGTGGGCAGCAAGCGAGCTGCGCCACGACGCGCACTGCCTCGCGCAAGCGCGCGCAGCCTCGCGCGCAGCGAGCGCAAGCTCGCGTGCCACGAGCGCTGCGCCCAGCGATTGATCGCGCGCAATTGCTCGCGCGCACATCGAGCGATGGCTCGCGCGCACAGCGAGCGATGGCTCGCGCGCACAGCGAGCAATGGCTCGCGCGCACAGCGAGCGATGGCTCGCGCGCAGCGAGCGCTGGCGAGCGCGCACAGCGAGCGATGGCTCGCGTGCGTCGAGCGCTGGCGCGCGCGCAGCGAGCACCATAGCGTGCGATGGCTTGCGATGGAAGATGCAGCAGCTATGCGACGAGCGCATGGGCTGCGCGCACATTGCCAGCGATGGCTGTGTGCGTGCGGCCCATGGGAGTGCGATGCGTGGGGTGTTTGCGTTGCGATTAGATCGTTTTCAATGTTTAATTTGAAAATTTTCAGTTTACGTAATTTTAATTAATTTTAAAATTATTAATTTAAATTATTTTCTTGGATTTTAATTTTGAATATTGTAATTATAATAAATTTTATTTATTCTAATTATTTTACTAAAATTAAAATCATGAATTAATTTAAATACGACTGAAATTAAATTAAACTTTTTGGATTCAATTATAAATTTATATGAGCTTTAAATTTTAATTAAATTTGTATGTTTCCGGTTAGACTTGAAATACATTTTTATGTTTAAAATTAGTAAAGCATATGAATTTATTGGTTTAAGTGGGAGCCCTTTTAGTCATAAAACTCTTGATTAGGTCTACGAATCCTTAAGGTTAAAACAACTTGATTAGAATTAATAAGGACTGAATAATTGGTAGATTATTGGTGCCCTTGATTAATTGCTGCAAATGTTTACGTGATGCATAATGTGTTTTACTAACCAGCTATGTGGGCCATTCATGATAATGAATGGGTGAATGGTATATATTATATATGTTCTGTTTTGCAGGTTATGAAGTGACTAGTATGGCCCAAATAGGATAGAAAATATGGTCTGCGTACCATTAATTTGAATGTAATTGGTCTAAAGTACCAAAGTCGTTTTTCAATTCAAATATGGTCTGCGTACCATCAAATAGTTGTAATTAGTTTTAATTATAGCTTATCCTATTTGAAGAAAATGGTGCCTCCCACGGAGATTTTCGAGACGGACTTTGAAGTTAAAGCTTCAAGATGAAGTCGGGCCATACTAGATCACATTTATCTTATGCATGTTTTAAGTTATTTATTGCTTTAAATATGTCTTAATTATGCATAAGATTGTGGCTTGATTATGTTGCATGATTAAGGATTTTAGTTCACTTAAAATCTAACCAACATAGTAAGAGCCTTAAGTTCCAAACTTAAAAATTGAGTTATAAGGTGCCATGCCAAAATATACACTTGCTTGGATATCCTTTACATCAATCTAGTAATAGTTTTCGCTCAGCGAGGTGTTACTTATTGGTCCTAAAGGGGCAAGGTACACAAATAATTGTGAGTAGATGTTAGTTTTGGTGAAACTCAACGATATAAGTAAGGAGTCCTTTTATGTCGTGGCGAAATCGATAGGTTTACCTAATAAGTTCTTAGACGTACCTATCAACCAAGAATAGTTTCTAGACTATTAGCAAAAGGTTTTTGCTTACCTAAGATGTTTTTGTAACACCCCGACAATTCCCATTTTCTAAAACAACCCCTTTTAAAATATAACTGTAGGGAATTATCAAAGTATTATCGCCCGTGTAAAAACGTACGGCTTATTCAGAATTTTGCAGCGGAAAACATAAAACTAACTTTTGGGTTCATAATTAATCTATTACATATTAGGTCCAAAACAATTAACTGAAATAAGGAAATACGAATGGTGCGACAAGTTTCAAATCCAAGTTAACAAATTGAATCACTTGATTAAACAAACAGAACTACAAGCTCTCTAATCCCGATCCCAATGATGCATCATCTTCAAACCTGTAGATGGGCAATGCTTATTGATCCTTAGAGACTGCTCACCAAAGATGGGTCATCACAGGATCAATAAGGCATAGCCATGATCAACACACACAAACAAAGCACGTAATCAGCAAAGCTGAGTACTACATACTAAAACAACAACAATCCTAGCATGATACTATCAAACCCACAACCCTAACATGATACTAATAACTATAAGTAAGGACAGACAAAACATAATAATTTGACGATTATACTTGACTAGACTAGGCTAGACTGGACTAGACTTTTATAACAATAATATTATTTTAATTGAAATAGGCAATGGACCGAGTTTTCTAGCTAGACGAGGTACGGGCGCGACTCCGTAACCTCAGTGACCTGCGATATCGAGGAACGTTTGACTGAAAATAGGACGCGGTGATCAATCCGGTCCGAATGAAAGGCCATGGGCTACCACCATGAACCCCAACTCCTGTTTGTCCGTCACTTTAGACGTGCACAGTCTAAAGCTATTGCTACTCAGTTTCACTTTACATGATTTACAAATTGACACCCTGTTATGACTCAACAATCACATAAGGCATGCAACTCACATTTATTTATAACTGTTTTTATCTTGAAATTGAGTAAGTGATCACAAGGCATCAAACAAGACTCATTCCAATTAACTCAAATATTTTTCTTTAATACTGATCAACCCCTGAATATGGGTATAAGGTTTCAACTTACTAAATAAGGTCCTCCGCCCTCATAAAGTAGTGAAAAGCTAAAAAGGGAACAACAATTAATTGATCTGAATTATATACTGAATAATCTAGTGTTCCCAATCAAACATGTTTGCATCAATCTTCCATACTAACATGTTATAATCCTCAAAATGCAATAAAGGTTTAATATGTTCATCCAACAGTATCAAACATGCGATATCAACTTGACTAAGTTCATCAACAACATTAACATAACCAAGTTCATCAACAATTCAACATAACCAAGTTCATCAACAATTCAACATGGTTTCAACAATTAGCACACATTCCAAGCACACAGGTATGTACGTACCTTGTGTAAACAAACTGATAGGCCACTTTAATAATTCAAAAGTCGCCTAAAGAGAATTCTCCTCCTAAAAAACCAACAAATAATCCCAATCAATTTCTAATCATTGGCAACCATAATAAAACATTCTAAATGCATCCTAAACATATTTAGAACATTCCCCAATATCAGAACTTAAACCTTTGATTTCCTAGCATCATAATTATTGAATTAGTGATTGAAATTCGTTGAAAACTCTTTGCAAACATCGTACTTTAAATTTTCAGCAATATAACTAATTTCAAACTACTCCCAAAATATATTCAACATGCTTAAAATCATAAAATCATAACTTTAATAATTCATAAACATCCTACCATGATTTGAAATCATTAAAAACCTTAAAAATTCATATTTTAATAATTAAAATGCTTATTTAAATTCAATCGTATAATCTGAAATTAAAATTATTAATTATGCAATACATAAAATCTAAAATTCATCATTAACCCATAAAAACTATAATTTAATTCAAGGAAAACATGAATTATATTAATAAAACGTAATTAAAACATTAATTAGTTTAGGGTTTAAGAATTAACCAAAAGAGAGAAGGAGGGAAGGTTGGCCGGAGCAAGCTGGGCGGCGACAACAGGTGGCGTGTACGGCGGTGCCGCTGCGGTGCAGGGTCGCGTTGGGGGCTGCAGTTGACCCGTGCAAGAAGAAAGGAGGAGGGTAAAAGAGAGAAGACACGAGAGGGGAAAAGAGGTGTTGCTGGCTGGAAGGGCAGCGACGTCGGCCAACTAAAGGCGGTGGTTGGTCGACGCGACGACGCTGGTTTGCAGAGGAGGCTTGCCGAAGTGGTCGGAGGTGGCTGTTGGTGCAAGCAGTGAAGAAGAAAAAGAAAAGAGGGAGAGGAGGGAACTATGGTGCTCGCGAAGGAGAATGGAGCAGGGAAGAAAGGCCGGCGGCTAGGCAGGGAGGCGACGGCGTGTTGGAGGCTGCAACCAGGTATTGTGGTGCGACGGTGGAGGAGGGCTGGTGGCTGAAGCAAGGGGTTTGCGGTTCCTGTTCACGTGAAATAGAAGGGTTTTGGTTGCTTTGGGTTTTACATGAATTGTATGTGGGTTTGAGAGGAGTGAAACTTGTGAGTCAATTTTGGGTTTTATCTATTTGGGCTTTTTCAAAATTGGGCTAGGATTAGGATTTGGGTTTGAGTGTATGCATCAAAAATCGATTCGGATTGTTTTCTGAATTTGAATTCTTTTCAAAGTAAAATTCAAAACTATTTTGATTTCATAAATCGTTAAATATTTAGAACGTAATTAAAATAAAATAAATATACGTTAATTATATATTTATTACTAAAATTCATAAATTCTATTTAAATATAAATAATATACGTTGAAATATATTAATAAAATTTATAAATTTACGGGGGATTACAGTTTTAGGATTAAGTCGACAAACTGTGCTTAGTTCTTCAATGATTTTAGGATCTTGGAATCATTTTATTCACACCTGCCGGAACACATAATTCGAATAAAATGCTAATGACTTGTTTAAATTGCATGATTGCTTTCATTTTCAAGTTATTATTCATGATAAATGTTTAGACTTTGCATGCTTCAATGTATGTTTTAATTATTGTTTATCATTAAATATCTTGCACTGCAATAAATCCTTTTAGAAAGGTAACAGTAAATTTCCTCGATTGGTAGTGAATCCAAGAACGATTCACGGAAATGAGAGAAAGTGAGCAATTTAAAATGTACGTTTCTTATAGCGACTTTTATGGTTGTTTTCGAGTATCAAAATCGAATGGCAAACCGATTGGTGCTTGTGAATTCAAAATACAATGTAGTTTTGAGATCATAAAGCATTGAGTTTAAACGCTCAGCTTTACCAATGGTTAACAACCTAATATCTTTGTCCATTTAATTCTCGAATGAGTCTAGTCCCTAGACATTTGAATAGATCGATGCTTAGAGAACTTTAGAAGCTTCTGGTAAGATCATCTAGTTGAAACAAAATATTCAACATAAATTAAATGGTAAGAACCTTGTTGGGGTGACATTGGACATGTCTAACAAAGTATAAAAGTCAACACTAAAGAATTCAATTCTTAAGACTATAAGAAAGGGTACAAGAAATAGGAAAACGAGGAACAAATGAAAGGAATTTACGATTCCGTTTCTACCTATAAGTTTATGTTTAAAGAGAAGTGACCTAGCAATCAAACTTCCTTGGTATCATATACCGCTTGAGGTTCTTACTTCGGTAATAACTCAAACAATGGAAGCTAGGATACACTAATGACCTACAAGTGGGAAATGAAGCATGGCATTGTTACATTAATTGTAGGGTCATCTAGTTTGTTTTAAGTCCTTTCAAAGGTTGGAACTTAATGGATATTTTGTTCCATAATCAGCATACCTAAATTTCTGTTTCAAACACAGAAAGACTCACATTCAGAAAAACAAAAACAATGTTTGTTTGTTTATTTGAATGAAATGGTCATTTACAGGTTGAGTCAATATGCTTGATTAAAACAAACAACTCTTTAAAGAACTTTACTAGGTTCAAATCAACCCCTTGATTTGAGTTCCACTAATCTTTGGCATTGTTGCTTAGACCATATCAACAAATTAACATTCAAAAGCTCTATTTTTATGGACTTTTGAAAGTTCATTGATTTCTAGATCAATTTAAGACAACTAGTCTTACTTGTTGAAAGTAACAAAAGATATGAACTATTATTAGAACGCCTAGACAATAGAGTTCAAAGCTAAAGAAAGATTTTATGACTTTATTATTTCACATGGATTTGAGTGAATATAGGTTTATTTACTCAAATGTGATATAAGTTGAATCTGTTTGGCTAGTTCAAAGATTCAGAAGTATAAAATCCACTTGGCAAGAAATCATAAAGATCTAGGTTAGATCATGTTAATGATTACTTGAGACCAAATATGATCATCAATGATTGTGTGTTGTAATTTCACAATCTAGGTCCATAAGATATGGCATATCTTAGTTGGAATAATCGAAGTCAATTAGTACTTGATTCGATCAATGATGAATCATAAAGAATTTTCCTATAATTTCTAAAACAAAATGCTCAACTACCACCAAACTAAACCAAATTCGTCAAAGCTATTGAAAAGTAATTTCAGAATATCTTTTCGATAATATATATCTAGAGAGTTGCTAAACTCAGTGGGAGCTTAGTGTTTGTTATTCAACAAACTAAGGCCCAAGTATAGATATATGTTTCATTGTGATTTATTCAAATGAGACACAAGGGTATTGTTTCTACCACGAATTTTTGAGAACATAATGTTTGTTTGCTCGAAATAATGTCCTTTTGGAGATTCGTTTCCAAAATGACAAGTGGGAGAAAATAGACCTCGAAAGTCTTCGAGGCGAACAACAAACATAAACGGACATTCCGGAGGCTTTTCGAAGTGCTTCAGAAAACCCGAACGTATTCTTTAAGGACTTTAGAAGTGGCTTTTAAAGAATAGACATCTCTTAGAAGACTTTACAAGTGCTTCAAGGAGAACAGAATATTCAAAGGACTTTCAAGTGGCTATTGATATTCTATTTGTTTGATGTTCTATACCCAAAGTAGTCATAGAGTTCAAGTCACTGGAACTATGATATTCTTCTATTGGATAGTGAAGAAACATGGAGTTCAGGTCACTAAAGCTATGCGATTCTTCTATTAGATAGTGAAGAAACCTACAACTTACAGTCAAACTGTTATCATGTAGATTAATGAGTTTGTGACCTGTAAGAAAGCTATGACGAAACCCAGATTCCCTAAAATGGTTAGAGGCCATATATAGACTCAAATGTTTTAAATGGTTAGAGGCCATAAAACATACTCAATGTTTTGATGACAAAATTGAAATTTTGTTGATTTGCAAGAATAGTTTCACACCTATTGGTTGCAAGTCTGTTTTAAGGATAAAAACCATCAAACATGAAATTGTGTTCACAACACAAAGCTAGATTAGTTGCTAAAAGGTTACAAGCAAATTCATGGCATGGATTGTGTTGAAACCTCATGCATAATCGTAATGCTCAAGTCTATAAATCAAGCAATGATTGCATATTGGTACATATGGCAATTGGATGACAAAACATATTCCTCAATCAAATGTTGGAAGAAAACTATGTACATGGCATGTCATAGGATTTGTGGATCCAAATAATGCTTGAAATGAATGCCAGCTTAGGAAATCTAAGTACAGATTTAAGCAAGCAATTGGGAATTGGAATTGTATTTTAGTGAAGCTAATAAGTATTTTAGTTTCATAAAATATACATGATTCTTATAGATATATAAGAAGTTTAGTGGGAGTACGTAAAACTTAATTGGTCCTATGTGTATCACACACATATCTCTCTATTGTGAAATAACATTCAAATGCTAATTACTTAGATTTGAAATTATTCATCAATGATGGACCATGGCGAAACTTAGTACATACTGGGTATTAAGATCTATTTACAAAGATCTTATGATATTGTTTTGGATTAAGTAATGGCATTTACTAAATCAAACACGAAAGACTCCATTGGAGATATTCGACCCATATGAATAAATCTAAGTAAAGGATGTTTGAACTATGTATAAGCATTTACTAAGTTAAACATCAAAGAGTCTAAATGAGATTCTTAACCTATATTATATGTCAAAGAATTTAGCTGAATTTAGTATCTACTGAAACTAGATAAGCTAAAGTTACATGAATAGAATTCAATTGGGAAATATTCTGCAAAAGAATTTATCATGTATGATATAATATGAGGATCGCCAAAAACGTATCGTATGACTTTAGGCATGACGAACATATACCAATCTCTATTGATCTAAGTGAAGATCAACTAGATTGAGATCAAGAATACTTATGGTACTTGAAAAGGTACATAGGAATAGTTCTTGATTCAAGGAAATAAAGATATGCTAAATATTGATGCTACACGCATAAACACTGGCAAAGGATCAAGCAAGACCCTTTGGAGTTAACCATTGATAAGGACGAGCTATAGAGCATCGTGTTTTGAAAATGGCAACATGGGTTGGAGACCATGAGTTGTTGCGTGGGAAATTAAAATAATAAATTCTATGTTCTAAGATATAGTTGGAGAATCTTCCACATATCTATGAACTGCCTGGATAGGTAAATCCAAATAAAGCATCACTAGCAACCTATACAGTTGAAGTAAAAGTAATTATTGCCTAAGAAGCAATAAAACAGGGTTGTTTAAAGTTCTTCACTGAACTTGGGTAGATCACCTATCTGCTGGCTTGATGGTTCTTCATTGAAAAATGCGTAGAACCACTCTTGAAGCAAGAAAAACGTCTGCTAACTTGATGGTTCTTCATTGCAAAATGAGTAAAACCACCATCGAAGTAAGAAAGACTAGATCACATAATAAACAAACTCGAAAAGATCTTATCATCATATCTCGAAGAACATTCGATGAAAAGGATATTAAGATTGGCAAAGCATGATAACTAAACCTATGCAACAAGTGAGAAGCAACACTCACGTTGTAGCACTGGAAATCAAGCATAGCTTTGAATTCCATGAATTGTTTTAGAAGATGGGTTTGAGGCCCATGGTTATAAAACATTGGGGTTGAACATTTATCATATATGAAATGTATTTTCATATTCCATTTAATCTTGGTTTAGTATTAAATGATGAGTCCCTTCAAATTTGACGATATATTCAAGATAGACTGTCAGGACCAGTCCTGTGACTAAGAAATGTCTATCAAGTGAACTTGAATGTCAAAGGTTGAAAATGGTCCCTAGTCGGAGTTTTCTATAAAATTGGACGCATAGAAAACGTTAGACGATTAGAATGCAAGATGACTAGTAGTTCTGTTTCTTGAACTATGTGGACATGGCAATGTCATAATCATTTGCATAGATACTTACTTTGGGAAGACTAGTATCGGACAAGACCTATGAAACTTTACTGTAAGAGATGAAAGTCTGTCATAAGTAAATTTCATTAAATTATTAGACACTAAATCCTCAATACCTGAGTGATTTGAGATTACTTGTTTGAGAACTGGTTGCTTTGACGTTGACCAACCGTCGCACCGTAAAAGGAGGCTATAAAGGCAACGCTCAGGTAATCACCTATCAAACGAAGTCTAATCTCAAGATTGGGATTGTCCTCCCATAAATCTGGATGAGATGCTTAAAAGTTGTACAAGGCCACTCGGAGAGCTAGAAACTGTGAAATGCATGGCCGTGCTCGGATGAATCATAGGCTATGATTATCTGTTTATTTGATCAGTTGAACTCTGAAACCGAGGAACACCTCTGGACATAATAAGGATGACAACTCTTACCTTATGTTCAAGAGCAAGCATCGAGCGACAAAGGAATTAGGAAATGCACACTTGTCCCTAAGGACAAGTGGGAGACTGAAGGAAATAATGCCCTTGGTCCAAGTATGCATTCTATGTTAAGTCTAATAAATGCGGTTCAGTATTAATTAACAAGTTAATAATTCAGTGAGATCAAGTGAGCTGAATGCCTAGCTAGAGGCCGCTTCAGTTCAAGTGGAATTAATGATATTAATCCACAGCTTACTCTTGACTGAACCCGTAGGGTCACACAAATAGTACGTAAACGGATCAAGTATTTAATGGCATTAGATACTCCATCTATGGATATTCGGAATTGACGGATCTTGGTTTCAGTGGGAGCTGAGATCGTCACAGGCAAGAAATGAATACTCCGGATACGATGATATTGCCGGAAACGGAAATATGGATCGTATCGGAAATATAAATATCATCCAAGTCGTAGATGTTGCCGGAAACGGAAACATGGTACGTATCGGAAAATATTATCGGAAATGGAAATATTGCCAGAATCGGAAATATTGCCGGAAACGGAAATATTGTCAGAATCGGAAATATTATCGGAATCGGAAAATAATTCCGGAAACGGAAATATTAAATATTTGTTCGAAACGGAAATTGATTCCGGAATCGGAAATATTAAATATTGTTCGTATCGGAAATGAATTCCGGAACCGGGAATTTAATCGGAAGCGTATCGTACGAATTACCATCGGACGAGGCCTGCCGGACGAAGGCCCAGCACGAAGTCGGGCCATCGCCCAGCAAGCCAAACGCGCGCCCAGCCAAGGCAGCGCCCAGGCCCACCGCAAGGCAGGCCCAGCGCGCGCCAAGGCCATGGCCTCGCTGCGTGGGCTGCTGCTCGCACGCACACGCATGGGCGGCCCTCGTGGCTGCCGTGTGTGTGTGAGTTTGTGTTCATGCATGATTCCTAAAACTATTAGAGTTAGTATATGATTAAATTCCTATTCCTAAAGGATAAATTAATTAATTAGAGTTCTTGTAGGATTCTAAGTTTAATTAATTCGTATCCTACTAGGATTCCAATTCCCTTTCCATAACTCTATAAATACGTGCCTAGGGTCACATATTTTCAGAGAAAATTCAAGTATTCAAAGTGAGTTTTGAGAGAAAAATTCAGTCATATTTCTTACCTAAGAGTGCCGAAAATTCTAGTACCTTAAGGGCGATTCTAGTTGGTCAATCTTAAGGCAGATCCGGACGTGCTGTGGACTATCTACGGAGGGACGACACTTGGAGTCCTAAAGACTTGTTCTTGTTCGGTTCGGGCGCAGCTAGGGAAGGCACGCAACAAAGAGTATGCATCTAAATTATGCTATATGATTATGTGTAAATAATATGTATTCCTGGCTAAATGGTTGTTTCCGCATGATTTATGAATTGTCATATGTATCATAACCTAACAGTTTTGTCCAGACTATTCATACTGTAGTTCAGTTTGAACTGATCATACCCGCTATGAAGAGAATGGAGGATGGTGTCTATAGCCATTTCCTGAAAAAATTGCTGATCCAGCCGACTCATATTCTCAATGAGTCCAATCATTTTGAGAACATGTGGACTTACGGGCTCGCCTTTCTTAACCTTGGTCTCAAGAATTTGCCTATGAGTCTCGAATCTTTCGACTCGAGCCAGATCTTGGAACATGTTCTTCAACTCACTGATGATTGTGAAAGCATCTGAGTTGATGAACGTTTTCTGCAGATCTGCACTCATGGTGGCGAGCATTAGACATTTCACATCCTTGTTGGCATCAATCCAACGATTGAGGGCTGCCTGAGTGACCCCGTCGCCTGCGGCTTCGGGCATCGCCTCTTCTAGGACATACTCCTTTTCTTCCTGCATAAGAACTATTTGCAAGTTCCTTTGCCAGTCAAGGAAGTTTTTCCCGCTCAACTTCTCCTTTTCGAGAATTGATCGAATGTTGAATGAATTGTTGTTTGCCATATTTAAAACTACAATTGAAAAGAATAAACAAATAAATAACCATTCACAGTTTCTCTTAATAAACTTAAATTCTAGCATACATGCATAATTCAATGTTCATTAAGCATTTATTCAAGTTATGTGTTCCGGCAGGTGTGAATAAAATGATTCCAAGATCCTAAAATCATTGAAGAACTAAGCACAGTTTGTCGACTTAATCCTAAAACATCTTAGGTAAGCAAAAGCCTTTTGCTAATAGTCTAGAAACTATTCTTGGTTGATAGGTACGTCTAAGAACTTATTAGGTAAACCTATCGATTTTGCCACGACATAAAAGGACTCCTTACTTATATCGTTGAGTTTCACCAAAACTAACATGTACTCACAATTATTTGTGTACCTTGCCCCTTTAGGACCAATAAGTAACACCTCGCTGAGCGAAAACTATTACTAGATTGATGTAAAGGATATCCAAGCAAGTGTATATTTTGGCATGGCACCTTTTAACTCAATTTTTAAGTTTGGAACTTAAGGCTCTTACTATGTTGGTTAGATTTTAAGTGAACTAAAATCCTTAATCATGCAACATAATCAAGCTTTGATCTCATGCATTTTAAGACATATTTAAAAGCAATAAATAACTTAAAACATGCATAAGATAAATGTGATCTAGTATGGCCCGACTTCATCTTGAAGCTTTAACTTCAAAGTCCGTCTTGAAAATCTCCGTGGGAGGCACCATTTTCTTCAAATAGGATAAGCTATAATTAAAACTAATTACAACTATTTGATGGTACGCAGACCATATTTGAATTGAAAAACAACTTTGGTACTTTAGACCAATTACATTCAAATTAATGGTACGCAGACCATATTTTCTATCCTATTTGGGCCATACTAGTCACTTCATAACCTGCAAAACAGTACATATACAATATATACCATTCACCCATTCATTATCATGAATGGCCCACATAGCTGGTTAGTAAAACACATTATGCATCACATAAACATTTGCAGCAATTAATCAAGGGCACCAATAATCTACAAATTATTCAATCCTTATTAATTCTAATCAAGTTGTTTTAACCTTAAGGATTTGTAGACCTAATCAAGAGTATATGACTAAAAAGGGCTCCCACTTAAACCAATAAATTCATATGCTTTACTAATTTTAAACATAAAAATGTATTTCTAGTCTAACCGGAAACATACAAATTTAATTAAAATTTAAAGCTCATATAAATTTATAATTGAATCCATAAATTTAATTTAATTTCAGTCGTATTTAAATTAATTCATGATTTTAGTAAAATAATTAGAATAAATAAAATTTATTATAATTACAATATTCAAATTATTTTTAAATTATTCATGAATTTTTAAATTTAAATTTAAATTTTATTTATTCTAATTATTTTACTAAAATCATGAATTAATTTAAATACGACTGAAATTAAATTAAACTTTTTGGATTCAATTATAAATTTATATGAGCTTTAAATTTTAATTAAATTTGTATGTTTCCGGTTAGACTAGAAATACATTTTTATGTTTAAAATTAGTAAAGCATATGAATTTATTGGTTTAAGTGGGAGCCCTTTTAGTCATAAAACTCTTGATTAGGTCTACGATTCCTTAAGGTTAAAACAACTTGATTAGAATTAATAAGGACTGAATAATTGGTAGATTATTGGTGCCCTTGATTAATTGCTGCAAATGTTTACGTGATGCATAATGTGTTTTACTAACCAGCTATGTGGGCCATTCATGATAATGAATGGGTGAATGGTATATATTATATATGTTCTGTTTTGCAGGTTATGAAGTGACTAGTATGGCCCAAATAGGATAGAAAATATGGTCTGCGTACCATTAATTTGAATGTAATTGGTCTAAAGTACCAAAGTTGTTTTTCAATTCAAATATGGTCTGCGTACCATCAAATAGTTGTAATTAGTTTTAATTATAGCTTATCCTATTTGAAGAAAATGGTGCCTCCCACGGAGATTTTCAAGACGGACTTTGAAGTTAAAGCTTCAAGATGAAGTCGGGCCATACTAGATCACATTTATCTTATGCATGTTTTAAGTTATTTATTGCTTTTAAATATGTCTTAAAATGCATGAGATCAAAAGCTTGATTATGTTGCATGATTAAGGATTTTAGTTCACTTAAAATCTAACCAACATAGTAAGAGCCTTAAGTTCCAAACTTAAAAATTGAGTTAAAAAGTGCCATGCCAAAATATACACTTGCTTGGATATCCTTTACATCAATCTAGTAATAGTTTTCGCTCAGCGAGGTGTTACTTATTGGTCCTAAAGGGGCAAGGTACACAAATAATTGTGAGTACATGTTAGTTTTGGTGAAACTCAACGATATAAGTAAGGAGTCCTTTTATGTCGTGGCAAAATCGATAGGTTTACCTAATAAGTTCTTAGACGTACCTATCAACCAAGAATAGTTTCTAGACTATTAGCAAAAGGCTTTTGCTTACCTAAGATGTTTTAGGATTAAGTCGACAAACTGTGCTTAGTTCTTCAATGATTTTAGGATCTTGGAATCATTTTATTCACACCTGCCGGAACACATAACTTGAATAAATGCTTAATGAACATTGAATTATGCATGTATGCTAGAATTTAAGTTTATTAAGAGAAACTGTGAATGGTTATTTATTTGTTTATTCTTTTCAATTGTAGTTTTAAATATGGAAAACAACAATTCATTCAACATTCGATCAATTCTCGAAAAGGAGAAGTTGAGCGGGAAAAACTTCCTTGACTGGCAAAGGAACTTGCAAATAGTTCTTATGCAGGAAGAAAAGGAGTATGTCCTAGAAGAGGCGATGCCCGAAGCCGCAGGCGACGGGGTCACTCAGGCAGCCCTCAATCGTTGGATTGATGCCAACAAGGATGTGAAATGTCTAATGCTCGCCACCATGAGTGCGGATCTGCAGAAAACGTTCATCAACTCAGATGCTTTCACAATCATCAGTGAGTTGAAGAACATGTTCCAAGATCTGGCTCGAGTCGAAAGATTCGAGACTCATAGGCAAATTCTTGAGACCAAGCTTAAGAAAGGCGAGCCCGTAAGTCCACATGTTCTCAAAATGATTGGACTCATTGAGAATATGAGTCGGCTGGATCAGCAATTTTCTCAGGAAATGGCTATAGACACCATCCTCCATTCTCTTCATAGCGGGTATGATCAGTTCAAACTGAACTACAGTATGAATAGTCTGGACAAAACGCTCACTGAGCTTCACGGTATGCTGAAGACCGCTGAAAAGACGCTCAAAAGTGATAAGCAGGATGTGCTTATGGTGCGTGGGGGCAAGTTCAAGAAATCTGGAAAGAAGAGGAATGCTAAGAAAGGTGGCAACAAGGCCAGCCCAACTAAGCAAACTGGCGCCAAATTTGTAAAGAGGAAGGTCAGTCAACCCACTTCTGAATCCGAATGCTTCTACTGCAAGAAGAAGGGGCATTGGAAGAGAGATTGCTTGAAGCTAAAGGAAGATCAGAAGATCGGAACAGTCGTTCCATCTTCAGGTATTTTCGTTATAGACTGTATACTTGCTAATTCAACTTCTTGGGTATTAGATACAGGTTGTGGCTCACACTTATGTTCCAATCCACAGGGACTAAGAAGAAGTAGAAAGTTAAGCAAGGGTGAAGTCGACCTACGAGTGGGAAATGGAGCACGGATTGCTGCATTAGCTGTAGGAACTTACTATTTGTCGTTGCCCTCCGGGCTAGTTTTGGAACTGGAAGATTGTTTCCATGTTCCAAGTCTTACTAAAAACATCATTTCAGTTTCTTGCTTAGATGCTAAGGGATTTTCCTTTTTAATAAAAGACAATAGTTGTTCGTTTTATTTTAAAGAGATGTTTTATGGATCTGCTAGATTAGTCAATGGACTTTATTTATTAGATCACGACAAACAAGTATATAACATAAATACCAAAAGGGCCAAAAAGGATGATTCAGATCTCACCTATCTGTGGCATTGTCGATTAGGCCATATAAACTTGAAACGCTTAGAAAGACTTCAAAAGGAAGGAATTCTAGAACCATTTGACTTAGAGGATTATGGTAAATGCGAATCATGTTTACTTGGCAAAATGACAAAGCAACCTTTCTCTAAAGTTGGAGAAAGAGCAAATGAACTATTGGGTTTAATCCATACAGATGTATGTGGACCAATGAGTACAAATGCTAGAGGTGGTTTCAGCTACTTTATCACTTTCACTAATGACTTCAGTAGGTATGGTTATGTCTACCTAATGAAGCATAAGTCTGAATCCTTTGACAAATTCAAGGAATTTCAGAGTGAAGTAGAGAATCAATTAGGCAAGAAGATTAAGGCACTGCGGTCTGATAGAGGCGGTGAATATCTGAGCTATGAATTTGATGACCATCTGAAAGAATGTGGAATTCTATCAGAATTGACTCCTCCTGGAACACCACAATGGAACGGTGTGTCGGAACGGAGGAACAGAACCTTGCTAGACATGGTCAGGTCAATGATGGGTCAGGCCAAACTTCCATTAGAATTTTGGGGACATGCACTAAATACAGCTGCACTCACTATAAATAGAGCTCCGTCTAAAGCTGTCGAAAAGACTCCATATGAATTATGGTTTGGAAAGCCTCCAAAGTATACGTCAAACGATTAATTTCAGACAAACTTCATCCAAAATCTGACAAATGTATCCTTGTGGGCTATCCAAAGGAAACAAAGGGGTATTACTTCTACAATACATCTGAGAACAAGGTGTTTGTTGCTCGAGATGGTGTCTTTTTGGAGAAAGATCACATTTCCAAAATGACAAGTGGGAGAAAAGTAGACCTCGAAGAAATTCGAGTCGAACAACAAACTCTAGAGAATGCTCAAGATGACATTCAGGATGAAACTCAGAGATCTTTAGAAGAATCTGGTGAGAATCATGGTCAAACTAGAAATGTTACCCCGCGTAGATCGCAAAGATATAGATCTCAACCGGAAAGGTACTTAGGTATTTTGACGAACGAGAGCTATGACGTTCTATTACTTGAAAGTGATGAACCTGCGACTTACAAACAAGCTATGACGAGCCCTAGCTCCAAGCAATGGCAAGAAGCCATGCAATCTGAATTAGACTCCATGTCTGAAAACCAAGTATGGGATTTGGTCGATTTGCCAGATGGCTACCAAGCCATTGGAAGCAAATGGGTTTTCAAACCGAAAAAGGACAAAGATGGGAAACTTAAAGTTTTCAAAGCTAGATTGGTTGCAAAAGGTTACAGGCAAGTCCACGGTGTGGATTACGATGAAACCTTTTCACCAGTTGCAATGCTAAAGTCTATTCGGATAATGTTAGCAATCGCTGCATATTACGATTACGAAATATGGCAGATGGATGTCAAAACTGCTTTCTTAAACGGCGTTTTAACAGAAACTGTGTTTATGACACAACCTGAAGGTTTTGAGGATCCAAAGAATGCTAAAAAGGTATGCAAGCTAAAGAAGTCAATCTACGGATTGAAGCAGGCATCCAGGAGCTGGAATATACGTTTTGATGAAGCAGTCAGTGACTTTGGTTTCATCAAGAACGCAGACGAATCTTGTGTATACAAGAAGGTCAGTGGGAGCAAAATTGCTTTCCTAGTATTATATGTCGACGACATATTACTTATCGGAAATGACATTCCTATGTTGAACTCTGTCAAGATTTGGCTTGGGAAATGTTTTTCGATGAAAGATCTAGGAGAAGCACAGTACATATTGGGCATCAAGATTTACAGAGATAGATCTAAAAGGATGATTGGACTTAGTCAAAGCACTTATATCAATAAGGTGCTTGATAGGTTCAAGATGGCGGACTCCAAGCGAGGCTACCTACCCATGTCTCATGGAATGACTCTAAGCAAGAATCAGTGCCCAAAAACACTTGATGAGCGTAGACGAATGAATGGGATTCCATATGCATCATTGATTGGTTCAATAATGTATGCTATGATATGTACACGCCCGGATGTTGCGTACGCACTCAGTGCTACGAGCAGATACCAGTCAGACCCAGGAGAGGCGCATTGGACTGCTGCCAAGAATATTCTGAAGTACCTGAAAAGGCACAAAGATGACTTCCTGGTCTATGGTGGAGATGATGAATTAATTGTCAAAGGCTATACGGACGCAAGTTTCCAAACCGACAAAGATGATTTCAGATCACAGTCTGGGTTTGTCTTCTGCCTCAACGGAGGAGCAGTAAGCTGGAAAAGTGCTAAGCAAAGCACCATTGCGGATTCTACAACTGAAGCGGAGTACATTGCTGCACATGAAGCAGCAAAGGAAGCTATATGGCTAAGGAAGTTCATAGGTGAACTTGGTGTAGTCCCCTCCATTAAAGGACCAATAGCCCTGTATTGTGATAATAACGGAGCTATTACACAGGCAAAGGAGCCTAGACACCACCAGAGAGTCAAGCATGTACTTCGTAGATTTCACCTTCTACGAGAGTTCGTTGAAAGAAAAGAAGTCGAGATAAACAAGATTGGAACTGATGACAACATATCAGATCCATTGACTAAACCTCTGCCGCACGCGAAGCACAACTCGCACACTGCAGCTATGGGAATCAAGCATATTGGAGAATGGCTTTGATGACCCTGTTTAAAGTTTTAGAGTTGATTAAATCTTTGTAAAACATTATTGGTTAATCATTCACAATAAATGAAAAGAATTCATTTTTCCATTTAATTTGTGGTTTATTAAATGATGAGTCCCTTCAATTTGACGATATATTCAAGATAGACTGTCAGGACCAGTCTTGTGACTAAGAAATGTCTATCAAGTGAACTTGAATGTCAAAGGTTGAAAATGGTCCCTAGTTGGAGTTTTCTATAAAATTGGACGCATAGAAAACGTTAGACGACTAGAATGCAAGATGACTAGTAGTTCTGTTTCTTGAACTATGTGGACATGGCAATGTCATAATCATTTGCATAGATACTTACTTTGGGAAGACTAGTATCGGACAAGACCTATGAAACTTTACTGTAAGAGATGAAAATCTGTCATAAGTAAATTTCATTAAAATTATTAGACACTAAATCCTCAATACCTGAGTGATTTGAGATTACTTGTTTGAGAACGTGTTGCTTTGACGTTGACCAACCGTCTCACCGTAAAAGGAGGGCTATAAAGGCAACGCTCAGGTAATCACCTATCAAACGAAGTCTAATCTCAAGATCGCAAGATTGGGATTGTCCTCCCATAAATCGGGATGAGATGCTTAAAAGTTGTACAAGGCCACTCGGAGAGCTAGAAACTGTGAAATGCATGGCCGTGCTCGGATGAATCATAGGCTATGATTATCTGTTTATTTGATCAGTTGAACTCTGAAACCGAGAAACACCTCTGGACATAATAAGGATGACAACTCTTACCTTATGTTCAAGAGCAAGCATCGAGCAACAAAGGAATTAGGAAATGCACACTTGTCCCTAAGGACAAGTGGGAGACTGAAGGAAATAATGCCCTTGGTCCAAGTATGCATTCAATGTTAAGTCTAATAAATGCGGTTCAGTATTAATTAACAAGTTAATAATTCAGTGAGATCAAGTGAGCTGAATGCCTAGCTAGAGGCCGCTTCAGTTCAAGTGGAATTAATGATATTAATCCACAGCTTACTCTTGACTGAACCCGTAGGGTCACACAAATAGTACGTAAACGGATCAAGTATTTAATGGCATTAAATACTCCATCTATGGATATTCGGAATCGACGGATCTTGGTTTCAGTGGGAGCTGAGATCGTCACAGGCAAGAAATGAATACTCCGGAAACGATGATATTGCCGGAAACGGAAATATTGGATCGTATCGGAAATATAAATATTATCCAAGTCGTAGATGTTTCCGGAAACGGAAACATGGTACGTATCGGAAAATATTATCGGAAATGGAAATATTGCCGGAATCGGAAATATTGCCGGAAACGGAAATATTGTCAGAATCGGAAATATTATCGGAATCGGAAAATAATTCCGGAAACGGAAATATTAAATATTTGTTCGAAACGGAAATTGATTCCGGAATCGGAAATATTGAATATTGTTCGTATCGGAAATGAATTCCGGAATCGGGAAATTAATCGGAAGCGTATCGTACGAATTAGCATCGGACGAGGCCTGCCAGAGGAAGGCCCAGCACGAAGCCGGGCCATCGCCCAGCAAGCCAGCGCGCCACAAACGCACCAGCCAAGGCTGCGCCAGGCCCACTGCAAGGCAGGCCCAGCGCGCGCCAAGGCTACGGCAGCGTGTGGGCTTGCGGCAGTGGGCTGCGAGCTCGTGGGCTGCGCGCGCGCGCATGGCGCCCCTCGTGGGCTGCTGTGCGTGCGTGTGTGTTTGTGTGCTACTCGAATCCTAAAGCTACCGGGATTTGTCATATGATTAAATCTAATCCTAAAAGATTTAGTTTATTTAATTAGAGTCCTAGTAGGATTATAATTAAATAAATTAGTATCCTAATAGGATTCCAAATCCTTTTCCATAACTCTATAAATAGGTGCCTAGGGTCACATATTTACATCGAGCATTCAAGTATTCAAAGTGAGTTTTTGAGAGCAAAATTCAGTCATACAATTGCCTATAAAGTGCCGAAAATTCTAAGTACCTTAAGGGCGATTCTAGTTGGTCAATCTTAAGGCGGATCCGGACGTGCTGTGGACTATCTACAGAGGGACGACACTTGGAGTCCTAAAGACTTGTTCTTGTTCGGTTCGGGCGCAGCTAGGGAGGGCACGCAACAAAGAGTATGCATCTAAACTATGCTAAATGATTATGTGTAAATAATATGTTTTCCTGGCTTTATGGTTTTTCCGCATGATTTATGAATTGTCATATGTATCATAACCTAACAGCATTCAGCTCACTTGATCTCACTGAATTATTAAATTGTTAATTAATACTGAACCGCACTTATTAGACTTAACATAGAATGCATACTTGGACCAAGGGCATTATTTCCTTCAAAAGTTTCATATTTGCCAATTACAACCTCAAACTTCTAATTTTGTCAATTACAACCTTAAACTTATATATCCATTTCAAATTACAACGTGAAGTCATTTTGTTTACATAATATCTAAATAAAAATCACCGAAGATGATGTCATAATGTTATTAGAAAAATAATTACATAATATCTAAATAAAAATTCGTTCTTATTTTTCGATTTATTTTGTTTTGATTCTTATTTTCTGATTTAATTTAATTGTTTTAATTCTTTTTCGATTTACTCCGTATTTTATTTTAATTCTTATTTATGATTTAATTTTTGGGTTAATAATAAAGGGGAGGTTAGGAATTGGAGTGAAATAATTTTCTGTTTTTATAATGGTCATGTGCCGGTCACGTGATGAAGTCAATGCCGGAAATGTTGGTCAATGACCATTGTCCGACCAAAGGTCTTAGACAACAACAAAAAAAGTACGTCAATGTCTCAATTTGCCACTTTGCTTATGTAAGGTCATTTCTTACAAAGCCAACCTTATAAAAGGTCATTTCTGATAAATTTTTCTTTTTTCTATTAATATATAATTTAAAATATTGATGATCAAAGTTACTTTAATATATTAATTGTATAGAAAGTCAACACGATACATCTATTATAAAAAGGAAAAGGTCAACATAATATTGACCCCGTAACATGTTGGCTAGCCATATGGCCCATATGCTTAGTGAATCGTAGAGATAAAAGAATCGTAACGGAAAGAAGGAAAGTTTTAATAAGAAGACTAATGCCTTATTATTGCTCAAGTATTCTGGCGGCTGTCAAGTCTTGGTAATGAAATCCACATTTTCCTTCATTTAATTAATTATGTTTTTTGATTTGGGGGGTGATCGACCTGGATTATATTTTAGGTGCTGAAAAAATAATTTGAGCAGATGAGACCACATTTTGTATTGTATTATGCAAATATTTGTTAGCTTCCATTAATTATTGACGCCTTTTCTGTTCCAAAATTCATATAAAAATGCAATATTAATCATCGAATAATATTAATACAACTGTTGTCGATCATATAACAACAAAAACTAAGCAAGCTACGTGTATGTTAGTTTAGATTATTAATACAATCTGATTGTCATTGAACAACAAAAACTAAACAATATAGGTTTATGTTACTTTAGATTAACAATGCAAGAGGGTGAATTAGTTTTTTTTTCTAGATGTTGGATTTACTTCTTCGCGGAGTTGAATGCATTAATAGAAAGCAAGAGATTCATGAGATTATAGGGTGGAAAACTCTCTAGTCCCAACAGTGATGAAAAACCACGACCTCGTAAACATTTTAACTCAAACTCTCCGTTTATTCAGTAACGGATCTAGAAATTATAGGTACAAGCGTTATTACACAGGATCGTCTTAGATATTTCGGAGGTCCTGTTCTAAATTATTTTCTAATATTTAAAATAGAGGCTCAAAAAGTTTCTTGTATCGAACTACGATTAAATTGAAAGCTTGTTCAAGAAACTTTTAGACCTAACTCTTATTTTAATATTAGAAAATAATTTAGAACAAGACCTCCGAAATGTTTAAAATGATCCTGTCTACAAGCTCGGACAGAAGACGGTGTTTGGAAGAACATTTGACGGTTATATGTCAAAAGACATAGTGCGTTAATTAGCGTTTAATATAGTGGAAGTAATTAAAGCTTACTTTAGGATATTTTAGTCTTTTACTCTTTTAATAGTCTTGGATATTATTAATTGAATACTCAAATACTTTAAAACAAGAAACATAACGAAAATGTAAGCTCAATTTACCTACCCAGTTATATTAATCCATACAGTAGTCAACTCTGAATTTCTAATTGCTTGTACAACTAACACAGAGTTGATGAATATGAATTGGAACTAACTAACTATATATTCAACCTATTTAAACTGACGCAGATTGAGATGTCTTGTTTTACATGGTTGTCGTAGATTTAGTTTTATCCTGATAAGTCTGATAGAAAATTTGAGGACGCACGCGAAAGTTTTGATGGACCCGAATAATATAACAAATTTGCATGTTCATAATTGATTACATTAATAAGAATTGTACAACAATATTTGTTAGAGTCCATGTCTCTCACTTATCTCTTTGGTAGAACCCTTGTTTCTACCCCTCACTCATATTTTGTGGGAGCTCTTTTGATTTGCCCCCCTAAACTTATGCAAATACAACCTATTTATAGTTGTTGTATTATTGTTTCTATATTTTTCTTAGGATAATTCTAGACATTTTAGTTATTAGATTTTTCTAGGCTATCTATTAGACATTTCCTAAGATATTCTAGATTATAATTTACAATTACATATTTCTAGATTTTTCTAGATTAATATTTAACATATACTCAGTATAATTCAGATTGCCTATTAGTTAGATCCTCTTTATTACAACTAATTGTTTATGATCGCCCCTTCATAGAGTACTCAGAGCAATAACAATAAGAGGTTTGTATAGAATTTTGAGTTTTTTTGACAAATTAACTTCACTACTGTTTGAACATTTACAGCTTACAAACCAACGGTTAATAAAGAGTAATCGGTTTGTCTTTAAGAATTAGTGCACATGTGAACCTTTGTAGAAGTTTATCTATTGTATTTGCTGGTAATCAAGGTTCGTAAAATGATGATGTATCATAGAATAAACCCCATTAAAGTTTCTTCTATTGCTAGTTACCCTGAATTTAATGTATTGGTCGGAACCATCCCACACAGTGGCGGACCTTGAACGGTTTTATGAGGGGGCCGGTAGAAAAATATTAAGCAATATACTATGAAATATACAATTATACGCAAATTTTAGGGGGGGCGTAACTAAAAATACACAACAAAATTTTTCGACCGGGGGGCCAGGCCCACCCCAGCTATAACAAAGATCCACCCCTAATCCCACAAAAGTTTTTTTTTTGATATGGAGAGAGCCACAATTCACAAAGGGCAATGCGAGAAATTATGTAGATGGAATTCGATCCAAAATTTTGAGTATTATTCCTCACAATTTTACCACCTAAGCTAGTTGACATCTATAATTCTACGCTATCTCTCAAAAGATTGATTTATAATTCAACCTTAATAATGCTTTGTATAACAAGTCATCCGAACCAACTAGTCACAACAAAATATTGTGATAGTAAGCAACTGAATTGCGTGGACAGCAGGTCCATGTAACTCCCTCTCTTGCATTACGTGATATGAGGGATATTTGAGATCTTTTTCTTTAATTAAAAGTAATTGGTATGTGAATTTCCCACCAAACAAAATCAAAATACATGCAATAAGGCCAATCGTATCACCAATTCGCTGTATTATTGGTAGGAAAACTTAAAAGCATATGCATGGAAAAGTTTAGAAGATAATAAACAACAATGTATTGAAGCGACTTCTATAGAATACGTATTTACAGATTCTTAAGTACAATAAGACGGAGGTACAATTATCTAAAATACTTAAAAGTTACCAAATATAGCTAAAATTATTTCTTAATCTTTTGAAATCACTCATAATATAAAGGTAATAGTTTAACCTTTTAAAAAGCCTATCCATCAAAAATCACTTCATAATATAAAAATTAACCAAAAATTGGTAAAAGCTACTCTAATGTACAATAATTAAATTTATTGTACGGTACATGCATAACCTATTAAAAGTTTAAAACCAATTTATCCAAGTAGATCCTAAGTATAAGAAAGACTTGGCTTTATTATTATGTTATTATGCTCATTACTCCCTCCGTTCCTTAATACTCACACCGTTTCGACTGGACACGCTTGTCAAGTTGTCAATGCAAAACTTTGACCACCAATATCTTTAACTACATATAATAAAACTTATAAAAATTTATTATTTTGAAAATATATATTAAGATGAAGCCAACAATATATTATATACTAACATTTGTTTTTATATACTATAAAAATAATAGGGTCAAATTGAATTATGTGAATAGTGCAAAAAGTCAAAACGGTGCGAATATTAAGGGACGGAAGAAGTATGTCATATTCATTCAAACAAGCCATCAAATATTCAAAAGAGAGTCAAAATAGACGTGTTTACTACTTCGTAAGTTCGTACTACGTATGTTGTATGGAAGTTGGTTGAGGATGGAAATTTTTTGGTAGGGCGAAGTGGTTACCAAAACGAGTTTTACTGGTTTTACAACCGATTTTAATTCCATAACATAAACAGAGTATTTTATGTTCTTGTAGTCTCTAGCTTGTTGGAACCTTCTTGAAGGCAACACCACCCGAGATTTTGGCGTGCAGATATATACTCCCTCCGTCCCGAAATACTCGAACCGATTTGACTGTTATAGAGTTCAATGCAATATAATTGACTTATTATTTAATTTAATGGTAGTTGATAGTGGGTATTTTTTTTTTAATATAGATAGTGAGAAATGTGTCAACTTTTTAAAGCGGTAGTGGGAAATGACTCACTATTTAATTTTTTTAAAGGGAGTAGAGATATAGGTGGGTCCATGGGTAAGTATAATATCAATAAAAGTTTGTCATTTGTAGAAACAGTGCGAATAATCCAGAGCGGCTTTATAAGGAAAACGGTGCGAGTATTCTGGGACGGAGTGAGTATAATACTTCATCCGTTTTTTAAATACTCACACCGTTTGAACTTTATACACTATTCACATATTATTTCTTTGCCTATGCTTGATGATTTCTATGTAATATAAATTATAGTCATGTCTCAATGTATATTTTTAAAATATCAACTTTTAATAATTTTTGCTTAATGCAAATTAAAGATATTAATGATCAAAATTGTGCATTGACATGCGTGAAAGTGACAAACATTACAAGTAAAAACGAATGGAGGAAGTACATATTAGACCTGAATCCCTGATCATCATGAGCTTGGTCCGCTGAGGGTTCTGGGCATTTTAAGACTCGTTTTTGGGACTCATCCCGACCCTTTTTTTTAAAGGTGGGTTTTGACAACACAAAATTAAAATTATAAGAATGGCTCGTCTCGAAAATGGTCGGAAAAGCCACATATTTTTTACCCGAAATAGCGGATTTTGGGGAGAAAATTAAGACCAGAAGTTTGGCTAGGCCCGACCTATTGGGCTGATTTTTTCGGCATGACCCAACTCAAATCTGGCCCGCATTTTGATCAGGCTAATACATACTATCTCCGTAATTTTTTAGGAGTTACATGTTGACCGGTACCAGTATTAAAAAAGAGAGTTAAATGTAATATGAATGAAATAACAAGTGGAGAGGGAAAAATGATAGTGGAAAAAGTATTTTAATCAAAGTAGAGAGCGAGTTTATTGTATTTGTGGCCACATAGAAAAACAAGATATATTAAATAATTTGTGAGCGGGTAGAAAATTATCAAAAACGCATTTTTTTTTGAAGGTAAGATGAAGTGCCCTATCGGGTCAGAACCCTGCACGGGTCAACCCGCTCGGATTAGCAGGCTAGACATTTTGAGAGTTGGGGGTGGTAAGGGAACCCTTTCTCAAAGAGCACGTAGTGGGGATTGAACCTTCTCCCCCCCCCCCCCCCCCCCCAACCTTTTGGCTGGAAGGTGGAATCCTTTCCACTAGACTAAGGCATTGCTTGGTTACCAAAAACATAATAACCCCTAAACAAATATGATTGTAAATGGTATATGCAATCTCTAAAAATATACGGAGGGAGTATATATAGAGTAGTTACGACTTATGTGTTGATGACTACGTATTTGTTTTTGGTTGTTTAATAGAGGGGCATTACTATTCGACGCCCACTTTTACGCAAAACGCCCATCTCATTTAATAAAATGTCCCTCTTGTCCCTCTCGCCCCACCCCACTCTTACTCACCCCACTTCCCCACTCACTTACCCACTTACCCCACTTTCTCTCACTAGACCCACCACCAAATTCTAGCAACCATTATTTTTTCCGGGTCCACCTTAGCCACCGCCATCATTGACTCGACTCAATTCATATCATTGTCACTTCCTATACTACGTGAGCTCAACCCCCAACACCACCACCGTCGCCACCACCACCACCATCGTCGATGTCGTCATCATCGTGATTGTAGTGGGCTTTAGGCCGAGAACATAAATGGACGACGACCTTCCCCCGTCATCTTCAGCTGCGGCAGCGGCAGCTTGGCAGGTAAAAATAAATTATTTTTTCCCGAAATACTACGGAATAGGGCTGAAAACTCCATTCCTACTAGGCAAGGAAGTAGTATTAACAGCCATATTCCATGCATAGGAGGAAATGGAAAAGCAATCTAATTCCATGGAATGGTATTGCTTTTCCAATTCATCCTAGGCAAGAAATGGGGATGATA